>NC_058083.1:110257261-110857261 GCF_014858855.1 Bufo gargarizans
TCACAGAATACCTTGGGGTGTCTTCTTTCCAAAATGGGGTCACTTGTGGCGTAGTTATACTGCCCTGGCAATTTAGGGGCCTAAATGTGTGAGAAGTACTTTGCAATCAAAATCTGTAAAAAATGACCGGTGAAATCCGAAAGGTGCACTTTGGAATGTGGGTCCCTTTGCCCACCTAGGCTGCAAAAAAGTGTGACACATCTGGTATCGCCGTACTCAGGAGAAGTTTGGGAATGTGTTTTGGCGTGTCATTTTACATATACCCATGCTGGATGAGAGAAATATCTTGGCAAAAGACAACTTTTCCCATTTTTTTATACAAAGTTGGCATTTGACCAAGATATTTTTCTCACCCAGCATGGGTATATGTAAAATGACACCCCAAAAGACATTCCCCGACAAAAAATAAAAAATTCTAGGAACTCGCCATGCCCCTCACGGAATACCTTGGGGTGTCTTCTTTCCAAAATGGGGTCACTTGTGGCGTAGTTATACTGCCCTGGCAATTTAGGGGCCCATATGTGTGAGAAGTACTTTGCAATCAAAATCTGTAAAAAATGACCGGTGAAATCCGAAAGGTGCACTTTGGAATGTGGGTCCCTTTGCCCACCTAGGCTGCAAAAAAGTGTGACACATCTGGTATCGCCGTACTCAGGAGAAGTTGGGGAATGTGTTTTGGGGTGTCATTTTACATATACCCATGCTGGGTGAGAGAAATATCCTGGCAAAAGACAACTTTTCCAATTTTTTTATACAAAGTTGGCATTTGACCAAGATATTTCTCTCACCCAGCATGGGTATATGTAAAATGACACCCCAAAACACATTCCCCAACTTCTCCTGAGTACGGCGATACCAGATGTGTCACACTTTTTTGCAGCCTAGGTGTGCAAAGGTGCCCAAATTCCTTTTAGGAGGGCATTTTTAGACATTTGGATCCCAGACTTCTTCTCACGCTTTAGGGCCCCTAAAAAGCCAGGGCAGTATAAATACCCCACATGTGACCCCACTTTGGAAAGAAGACACCCCAAGGTATCCAATGAGGGGCCTGGCAAGTTCATAGAAAAAAATTTTCTTTTTTTTTTTATTTTTATGTTTTTTTACCTTTATAGAACAAACCTCTCCTTCCCCATGGGTCAATGTGCAAAGCGCAAATCGCCCAAAGATGTGGCGAAGTGCGTTATGCACTTTGTCCCAGGTGAAAGGAGACGTTTGCAGCAGAGTGAATGAGCCCTAATAGCCCTGTGTGCCTGTCCTGGTGAGATGATCCCTATGCTAATAGTGTACCTGTGAGTGGTACTTCCGGAAACACTCTCCAAAGCATAGGGCAGGGTGGTCAGGACAGTCAGGACAGAAATAGCGGGTGTCACGCCTTATTCCACTCCTGCTACAGACACAACATTTTTTTCGGGGTGGCGGTCGGTTTGAGGTACCAGGAACGACACTGGGGAAATGTCGCTCGTGTAGACGGCTAACTACACTGGTGGATGGGGCCACGGAACCTCCTGGGTACAGGAGGTTCGCGATGATCTCTTCCTGAAATTTGAGGAAGGATCCAGTTCTCCCAGCCTTACTGTAGAGAACAAAACTATTATACAGAGCCAATTGAATTAAATATACAGACACCTTCTTATACCAGCGTCTGGTTCTGCGGGACACTAAATACGGAGCCAACATCTGGTCATTGAAGTCCACCCCTCCCATGTGAAGGTTATAGTCGTGGACTGAGAGGGGCTTTTCAATGACACGGGTTGCTCGCTCAATTTGTATTGTCGTGTCTGCGTGAATGGAGGAGAGCATGTAAACGTCACGCTTGTCTCTCCATTTCACCGCGAGCAGTTCTTCGTTACACAGTGCGGCCCTCTGCCCCCTTGCAAGACGGGTGGTAACGAGCCGTTGGGGGAAGCCCGCGCGACTAGTTCGCGCGGTACCACAGGCGCCAATCCGTTCTAGAAACAAATGCCTAAAGAGGGCCACACTTGTGTAAAAATTGTCCACATAAACATGGTACCCCTTGCCGAATAAGGGTGACACCAAGTCCCAAACTGTCTTCCCACTGCTCCCCAGGTAGTCAGGGCAACCAACCGGCTCCAGGGTCTGATCTTTTCCCTCATAGATCCGAAATTTGTGGGTATAGCCTGTGGCCCTTTCACAGAGCTTATACAATTTGACCCCATACTGGGCGCAGTTGCTTGGGATGTATTGTTTGAAGCCAAGGCGCCCGGTAAAATGTATCAGGGACTCGTCTACGCAGATGTTTTGCTCAGGGGTATACAAATCTGCAAATTTCAAGTTGAAATGGTCTATGAGGGGCCGAATTTTGTGGAGCCGGTCAAAAGCAGGGTGGCCTCTGGGACGGGAGGTGCTGTTATCACTAAAGTGCAGGAAACGCAGGATGGTCTCAAATCGTGTCCTGGACATAGCAGCAGAGAACATGGGCATGTGATGAATTGGGTTCGTGGACCAATATGACCGCAATTCATGCTTTTTTGTCAGGCCCATGTTGAGGAGGAGGCCCAGAAAAGTTTTAAATTCGGAAACTTGGACTGGTTTCCACCGGAAAGACTGGGCATAAGAGCTTCCCGGGTTGGCGGATATAAATTGTGTGGCATACCGATTTGTTTCGGCCACGACTAAGTCCAAGAGCTCCGCAGTCAAGAACAGCTCAAAAAATCCCAGGGCCAAACCGATCTGAGCTGTCTCAACCCGAACTCCAGACTGGGCAGTGAAAGGGAAAACTACAGGTGCGGCTGAAGTTGGGGACTGCCAATCAGGGTTTGCCAGCACCTCTGGGATTCTAGGGGCTCTACGGGCACGTCTTTGCGGTGGCTGCGACGGGGTCACTACTGCTCGTGCCACCGTACCAGCTTCAACTGCCCTTCTGGTGCTCGCCACTTCACCAGGTTGTACGGCAGTGCTGGTACTAGGTCCAGGGAGGGCTGGGCTGCTGGTGTATGCCTCACCACGTAATCCGACAGCACCAGCCCCACTCTGCTGCTCTTGAAGCGGATCCTGCGCAACCTGCGGTCTAGCGACACGGGGCCGGGTACGCCTGGTGCTATCGGGGACCTCAGCCTCCTCGTCCGAACTTTGGGTCAGAGAGCCACTGCTTTCTACAGGTTCGTATTCTGACCCGTTGGATTCATCAGATGAGGGTTCCCATTCCTCATCCGACTGGGTCAGAAGCCTGTAGGCCTCTTCAGAAGAATACCCCTTGTTAGACATTTGGGCAACTAAATTTAGGGGTATTCCCTGAGACTACCCAAGAAAAAAAAGCAAGCCTGTCTTACAAAGGGGAGGCTAGCGAAGTACCGGAGGCCGCTGCGGTTGATAAAAAATATCAAAACTGATTTTTTTATCGCCGTAGTGCGTGTAAAGTGAATGTGCAGTGATCAAAAAAAAATAATTTTTTTGTCACTGCGGTGTGGCGGGCGTGGGCGAACGCACGTGTGGGCGACCGATCAGGCCTGATCGGGCAAACACTGCGTTTTGGGTGGAGGGCGAACTAAAGTGACACTAATACTATTATAGATCTGACCGTGATCAGTTTTGATCACTTTCAGATACTATAAAAGTACAAATGCTGATTAGCGATACGGTAATCAGCGAATAACGGACTGCGGTGCGGTGGGCTGGGCGCTAACTGATCGCTAAACTACCTAACCAAGGGGCCTAAACTATACCTAAAACCTAACGGTCAATACCAGTGAAAAAAAAAAAGTGACAGTTTGCGCTGATCACTTTTTTCCTTTTCACTAGTGATTGACAGGGGCAAGAAGGGGTGATCAAAGGGTTAATTGGGTGCTGGGAGGTGATCTGGGGGCTAAGTGTGGTGTAGTGGGTACTCACAGTGATGATGTGCTCCTCTGCTCCTCTGCTGGAACCAACCGACCAAAAGAAGGAGCAGAGGAGCACAGCAGCCATATAACCACATCATATTTACTAATATGATCGGTTATCTGGCTGCTGATTCGTTTTTTTGAAAATCATCAACCTGCCAGCCAATGATCGTGGCTGGCAGGTTGATGACGAACTTGTTCTTTAAATTTTGCCGGCCCGCGATGCGCATGTGCGGGCCGGCTTACCCGGAAATCTCGCGTCTCGCGAGAGGACGCACCGGCGCGTCCACCCAGAAGAGCACGACCGCCGAGAAGACGCAATCCTGCGTACGGCGGTCGTGAGCAGGTTAAAATGGGGTTTGGACTGAAAATTGCTAATTTCTTATCCTGGCCTGCCATCTGGTGGCCAAAATAAGAATTGTAGCATGAACACTATCAGCCTCGTCAGCAAGGCTGATAGTGTTCAGCACTACTACCGATGTCTTCATTAGCCGCAGGGGGTGTCGGTCGGTAGCGCGAGCTTCCGGGATTTAGCGCATTTAGATACTGTGATCTCACTTGATCATGGCATCTAAAGCCTTTAATTACCCCGATTGGTAATTAGCCGCAGGTCTCAGCTGTTTGAAACAGCAGAGACTTACCAGCCATGACGCCCGCTGCACGTGCAAGTGGGCGCCATGTTCCCACATCGCTCCATGTTGTAGTTTTATTACAGCCACCTCTCAGCACGTTCGCCATGCTGCGGCCAGAACTCCGGCTCACCCCTTTTATAGTCAATAGGGCGGGAACTGACTTCTGACGGCACGGTGCACTAGCGGCAGCACGGATCCGCCAGGCTGTTCCCCCCACTGGAACAGCCTGTGGAGAAGGATGCCACTAGTGTGAAACTAGCCTCAGCTCTGCTTAGTTTTCCACATTGGAAAGGGCGAGAGTCTGAGCAGGATTGAGAGGCTACATCTAGTCCATAACTCAAACCAGACAAGATTGCAGAGATGGTTCACCAGCAAGGTCACAAGAACAACAATCTGGAAATGTATAGCTATCCATCAAGGGCACACGATCCTTTCAGCTAAAAGTGCTCTCATTTGGAGGTTGCTTTTCTTCCTCCTCCTCTGTCACCAGTGTAGTGTCCCACTAGGTAAAGGTGGGCACTACACAAAGGTTAACATGTCTATTGAATTAATGTGATGTTAAATGTTCATTTCCCTGCGTTATCTGGGTGTCAGGCCTGTTAGGGTGTAGTTCAGCCTCCTAGACATTAGAGGGAGCTAGAGAGCCCTGAGTATATATAGGTGGGCCCAGACAGGGGAGAGTTAGTCCAGTCCAGGTGGCTAGTAGTGTAACCTAGTCAGCCTGAAGTTCCTGAGTCTAAGCTTAGCTCAGTAGAGTCACCCCAGCAGAAGAAGTTACCTCCTGGGAGAAACCTGCAGTTACCCTCCAGCCAAGCAGTGCCAGGACAACCAGCTCAGATAAGTAAGCTAATGGGCAGAGGTACTATAAAGTGAGAGCAAGGGTCAATACGGGAGGAAGATTAAGTACCAAGGATTAAAGCCAGCATTTAGGCATCCGGGCTTAGGGATACAGTCAGCCAGAATAGCTGCGGGATAGTGCAGCCTGGTCTGTGAAGCATTAATTGTTTACCCTCCAAGTATCTTGCAAGATTATTACCTGCCGTTGTTGAGAAATAAGCCTTCTTGTGAAATATATGACAAAAGGAACTGCATTACCATCTTGTATGTACAAAGTTGGACTGTTGAAAGTAAAGCCACATTTGGTTCACCATACTATCTGTGTACCTGACTTATTGCTACTGGAAACCGGTGTGCCACCGTTACAGGCACTGGCATCACGATCCTTAAAGGGACCTTGCCCCAGGCACTCAAAACACCTGCAACACCCGGGGCACCTCATCCACCATCAGGCCTGGTCCCTACATACAGAGTGTGCCCCAGAGGAACTTTGTGCCAGCCTCTCCTTCACTGCCGCATGCCTGCCCAAGGTTCTCCTAGAAACAGTGAGTAACCCTCGATTGCCCATAACCGTGACCTCACTTCGCAATACCCTGCAAGTCTGGAGTGCTGCACCAGGACCCACTGAAAACATCAAAGATGATACATAAATTAAAAATTTATACTGAGAAAAGAAAAATGTACCACCAAGTGCAAGCTGCACTCAGATATGCAATGCAGCACTGTGACTAGTTTCAACAGTGTGAACTGGAGCCAGAGAAATGAAGCTTCACCCATAACACGCAATCTAAAGGAACCCAGCTCCCAGATTGAGGCCTAGGTCACACTTCAGTGATTTCCATCAGTAATTGTGAGACAAAACCAGGAATGGAGACTTCATGATGATGAGGTATAATGGAAAGATTTTCACCTGTTTTGTTCCACATCTGGTTTCGCAACCACTGATGGAAATTTACTGACCAAATAACTTTAGTGCAAACTAGGCCTGAAAGGAATTTTCACAGGTTCCGAAATCAGTATAGGGTTAATGCAACCCCTTATATACCTCCCAGAACAATCTGGGACAGGGGTGGAGAACCTATGGCACGGGTGCCAAAGGCGGCACTCGTAGCCCTCTATGTGGGCACCCGCGTCCTGGAAAAAGTCTATGGTGTACTGATATGCCTTAGACTTTTCCTGCTATTCATCAGCGCAGACTTTCCAAAACACCAGATTCTCCCACGGCGCAAGAAACCAACCACGGTCCAGATAGTTGAAGGTTGAGGTCTTTATTGCTGCCGAGGACCTCGGGCCAGGCCATACATCCTTGCTACATGCCCGGCCCTGTAACTTAGCTACAGAGTACCACGTGGTGCCAAGCGAGGTCACGTGATCGGAACTCTGATCACGTGACCCCCTCTTTCTGAATGATCGTTCCAGGACCTCTGGACATATATTTTTATTTTTTTTAGCGATTTTCATTAATTTTCCACCGCACCCCACCTGAACCACCAATGTATCCATGGCTTATATTTGGAAAATAACTTTTATATTAATTGGAACAAAATACATTATGGGAACTTACTGATCACCCCTGGGACTGCCCCATCCCCACCCTTTGAACCCTTATAGGCGTTTTTTTTCACAGTTTACACACATAAGTGTGTGTATATATATATATGTTTGGTGTACGATAGTGTGTACAGTATATGCAGTGTTTTACCCGATGAAGGGGAGTAATTCCCTGAAACGCGTTGTATATCTGCAATAAAGACCTCAACCTTCAACTATCTGGACCAGGGTTGGTTTCTTGTGCCGTGGGAGAATCTGGTGTTTTGGAAAGTTGCATCTTCTTGGGAACTTCAGGCATCTCCGATAGGAAGACCTCCATCCGTGGCTGCAGACCAACCGCCATCTGCGATTCCAGTATACATCTTGATGAGCTTTATCTAGAGTTGTGCCTACAGGTAGCACAACTTCTCAAGGTGAGACTTATTCTGGAATCAATACTTACCTGATTTATATGGTATTACCCTATGGTCTGCCTTTCTGTTTAACAGCACCTGTGGATTTGATTCATCAGCGCAGGGCGCACTATAAACAGCGGAGGCAGCGCACTGAATGTAGGCAGACTATTGTAGTTAAATGATAAAGTACATGGTACATATACTATATTGGTATTCAGGGTAAACTTCTGTTTCGGCACTTTGCGATAGATAAGTGGTTTTGGGTTGCAGTTTGGGCATTGGTCTCTAAAAGGTTCGCCATCACCTGGGAAGTCCAGCATGATGAATAAAAAACAGAAACATAATAAGAAAACCACAAGCAAAGCAAACCATCTGTCCAAGTCCACATAGGACAGAAAAAAAACATAGGGTAGGAGGGGCCAGATGTCCTTATATAGGCTCAGGGGTCTCTATTTAACCCCTTTAGTTCTGGAGGATTTTTCATTTTTTACTGCCAGCCTTCCTGGAGCCATAACTTCTGGAAATAAAATGCAACTCCGCCACACTTTTATGGGTTTTGTTTTTACAGTGTTTCCTATGCATTAAAACTGACCTGTTCCCTTCATTGTCCAGGTCAGTACAATTGTGTTTTATTCTAACCCCATAACTTTTTTATTTTTAGGTCTACAGAGTTGTGTGAGGGCTAATTTTTTGCGGGGTGATCTTTACTTTTTAAGCATACCATATATATAACTTTTTGATTACTTTTGTATTCAAATTTTTGGGAGGGGAAGCAGAAAAAAAACAGGGAAGCGGCCAAAAAACTGCGAATCGGCCATGTTGAGGTTTTTTCCATTAAGCCGGTCAATGTATGGGATATATATTTTAATATTTTAATAGCACGTGATGTAAAATTTTTATTGTTTATTGATTTATTTTTTATTATAGCTAAATGGGGGTAATTTAAAATTTTCTATTATTTATTTTTTCAAATCACCCTAGCTGACTATAACATGCAATTAGATTGCCACTTGTATTCTGTAATGGACAGCTATCCATTACAGACTACAGAATTCAGTATATTCCAGTGTAATGCTACCATTGTAAAGCTTATACAGGCTCAGGCCTATACCTACCACCGAACGCCTTCCCCGATCCGATCTCAGCCAGGCAAAGGCGTCCCAGGCCAGGAAGTGCAAGCTTCCAGTTTTAGCATCACAATAAACCACAGCATCTGAGGGAAGAAATGGCTGCGTTTAGCGTTATCACCTATGACAGACATTAGCCCCAGATGTCTGCTGCTTAAAACAGCAGGCACCTAGTGGCTATGACACCTGCTGCTCTAAGGAGGGGTCGCCATCTTTGAATCCCCTGCATTTGCTCTATACTATTAATGAAAAATTCCATCTGTCCCACTAGTGCACAGGGGCAGAAATTCCACTTTAATGTGCTGCTGGTTAGGGCATAAGTGAATTTTGCTTTTGAAGCTCCGATTTTGTTGGAATGTTTTTTTTTGGGCACTGTGTTGCCTTTGGAGAGCCCCTGATGTACCAGTACAGGAAACTACACCCCTTAAGAAATTGATCTAGGGGTATAGTGAGCATTTTCCATACCTCCCAACTTTTTGAAAAGCCCAAGGAGGCTTCTTTACACTGGGGTAACTCACCCCAATCCCCAATTTGTGCCCTGACACAGTAGTTATGCCCCCCTCAGTGCCTACTCATAGAAATGAGACATAAAAATAGCTTGCTGTGAAATCCTGCATGCAGTTATGCCTCAGACAGATACATAAATGATTACATGTGTGGTCTAATTAGACACTGGATCTGCCACAAGATGACGTAGAAGTGCCTCCCCTGCCCCCCTGACGCTCTCAGAGGCTGCTTTTGGGTAGTGTACCTCTTGGTAAGAGATCGTTGATTCTTTGACATGCCTCTGTGATGCACATGAAGACATTTTGCCCAGTTGACGGACTTTGAGACATTGGACAGAGATGCAGGATTGTCATTTTGATTAAATGTGTGCCATTTAGGCCGTTCTGACCTAGAAGTTAGGAGGCGTTGGGAAAAGTGGTGTTGTGAGGCCACGGCAAACAGGCTCGGGACGGCCTAGATATGATCCGTTGACAAGCAGGAGCAGTTCCAAAAGTTTTGTTGCTCCCCCCCCCCCCCCACCCCAACTAGACACAGGTTGCACCTTCTTTACACACCCCTGTCTCTACCCAGACCATTTCTAGGCTCTTAGCAAAAAATAATTTGGTGTCATTGCAACCCTTATGTGTCCTGCCATTGAAAGCCACCCACCGTTGCCTTTGTTTGCAGTGGTATAGTGATCGAGAAACCTAGACAGCTAAAGACTACAACTTACCACTCTTTAATAAAAATCTAGGTACTGTTTGGGATTTCATGACAGTGGGGTTTGAGTATAAAGGCTTTGTTGTGAGCACTTCAATCCTGCCTTTGCTGTGAAGCAACACATTGCCTCAACTACTAGTCTGATGATGTGGGGAGCCATCACATATTACAGTCACCCCCAGTAGTGATACAAGGGACACTAACAGCTCAGTGATATGTGGAGGACATACTCCAGTCGCATGTGTTGCCTCTCATGGCAGGGCTTCCAAAATGCATTTATGTGCAGGATAAGGGTACTTTCACACTTGCGTTAAAGTGGACGGAACTCAATACCGGAAAAAAACGGATACATTTTATCCTAATGCATTCTGAATGAAGTGCATTCTGCTCAGGATGCATCAGTTCAGTCCCGCTTACGTTTTTTTTTACTGAGAAAATATCGCAGCATGCTGCAGTTTTCTCTCCGGCCAAAAATACTGATCACTTGCCGGAATGCCGGATCCGGCATTAATTTACATTGAAGTGTATTAGTGCCGGATCTGGCACATGCGCAGACCTTTAAAAATGCAAAAAAAAACTTAGACCAGATACGGAAGACACCGGAGAGACGGATCCGGTGTTGCAATGCATATGTGAGACAGATCCACATCTGGATCCTGTTCACAAATGCATCCGTTTGCGTCTGCATTGCCGGATCCGGCAAGCGGTCCGGTGACTGAACTGCCTGCCGGAATCCTCTGCCGCAAGTGTGAAAATACCCTAAGGCCTCTTGCACGCGAATGTTGTGTCTGTGCGGCAGCCGGGATTGATCGAGACCCATTCAACTTGAATGGGGCCGTGATCCGTCTGCACCACAGAAAAATAGAACAAGTTCTATTTTTTTGCATTGCAGAGGCATGGACAGAAACACCACGGAAGCTCTCCGTAGTGCTTCCATGGGGTTCCGATCCGTGCTTCTGTTCCGCATCTCCGTGATTGCGGACCCATTCAAGTGAATAGGTCCTCATCCGTGATGCAGAGGGCACGCGAGCCGGTGCCCGTGTATTGCGGACCCGTCGTATGCGGGCCGAAATACGGCCACAGGCACACAATGTTTGTGTGCAAGAGGCCTAATGCTCGCCCACACACAGCAAAGGTTGTCCAGGAATATCTCAACCAGATTACAATACTTCCTCGTCCTGCCCAGTTGCCAGATTTATCACCAACTGACCATTTATGGGACCAGCTAGGATTCCAACTTCGATAGCCTTGGAGTCTGCAGGATCTACAGGCCAAGCTGCAAGATCTGCGGCCAAATGTGCCACAGAATACCAGACAGAACCTGTATCGTGTACCGCTGGAACAACCGAAAGTCTCTTGTGAGGTAGGTATTCTCAATCCTAACGATCTCTCCACTTCAAACTTCCATCCATCTTTCCTCTAGAACACAATCCACCAAAAGTAATACTTCTCTGTGTAGTAGCGTTTAATCAAGAATGCATCCAGACGGTGAAGGTCTGCTTACACGAGTTGCACAAAACGCACCTTTATTCACTCGGTTGTTCCAGCGGTGCAGATCCTGTAACACATTTTTAGACTGATAGTGAGAATACAGACCTATTCTCAGTTGGATCCAGCAGCGGTTAATTTGCACATAAAGGACAGAAATAGCTTTATTGTTTTTAGGATTTTGCCTTCCTCCATGCCCAACCGTATCTCATCCTGTATCCAGGCTAGAGGCGGCCCAACAGGGTACTAGAGTCTCCTTTCAATTTTACAGGTTTCCCTGAAAAATGTATCCTTTCACTGTAATATTGTTATCCCTTGTAATGATTGCTATCATTACATTAACACATAGAAAGTTTAATTCCACTCCTTCTTGGCGCTTTATTTTTTGTTAAAGGGCATCTGTCAGCAGATTTGTACCTATGAAACTGGCTGACCTGTTCCATGTGCACTTAGCAGCTGAAGGCATCTGTGTTGGTCCTGTGTTCATATTTGCCTGCATTGTTGAGAAAAATTATGTTTTAATTTATGCAAATTAGCCTCTAGGGGCTTACCGTTACACCTAGAGGCTCTGCACTTTCTCCACTTTGATTGACAGGGCCAGAAGACGGTGAAAACATCATCACAGTTTAAAGGGGTTATGCCATAGCTGATGTAAAAAATGAAAATCAGTACTAACCAATAGACCTAACAGAACAACAGATGTGCGGATTGATGGGGCGGAGCCTGGCTGCTCAACAAGACGGAAGTGTGTGAGTGAGCTCCTCCACTAACAGGCCTGCAAACTTGTCTATCTTGCGGCTCTGCCGACCAAACAATGGTCAAAATCGGCAATTATAGGTCCTGGGACAAAGCCAATCAGATAAAGACAGACCGAAGCTCATCCGAAATGGAGAAATTTCTCCATAAAAAAGGCTGCATCGCTGTCACCGCCAGTTCTGTGAGAAGGTCTGGCAGACGTTCTTCTCTACCTCTTGTATGACGTTCTTTGTTTTGGTTTCACTTTGTCATCTCCTTTTTTTCTGCCAGGTGTCACTTATTTAGACTAATCGTCTTCCTTTATATTCCCTCCCATACTGCATCACCTTGTTGTTTATACTACTTCCTGGATAAAGTGTTCACAGCTGGAGGCTGCTGCTGCTGTTTGCTCAGATAAGTCGTTTCCTTTATTGTATTTCCTTGCTGGCTTGATTCTAGGTGACCCTGACTCCGTCCGTATTAAGTGCAGGAAGCCGGTGGTCGTGTCCCCTCACTATTATAGGGTTTTCAGGTGTCACACAGTATTAGGTACATGGGCATGCAATCGTCTACCATTGAGACCCTTGCATGTGCATAGCAGTCAGGGAGACCTCTTAGGGTTTTAAAGGGCTCACCTATATGTTCCTTAGTTTGGGATCAAGCCATTCGGTCATTTATTTATACGTTCCAGCTTTCTACAACTTCATCCGTTACAATCGCATGCTGCAACTCCAGGCAAGATGGCGTCCGGAGGCCACGAGGACTGGCCCTCTGGAGCTGACGGAGCGAGTGGGGAAGCTTTAGATGAGGTTTATAGCAAACATACCGTTGTTCCAGCTGACATCACCCGGGAATTTATGCAACACGCCTTGTCTGTGGCACTTGCTCCGCTGATTCAAGACCTGGCCGAGATTAAAAGTTATGTAAAACACATCGGGCACCGAGTGGAATCACTTGAAACTAATCAAGCAGCCATACTTACCTACATTCGAGTGCTAGGGGATAACAGCGCTGCACACATGGACTCACTTAACACCGCTTATGCCCTCATTGAGGACCAAGAAAACCGGAGCAGGCACAAAAACATCAGGCTGCGAGGTGTCCCTGAGAGCGTCCTGCATGCGGAGTTACCTAGGGCGACCAACGCCATATTTACAGATCTGCTGGGAGCTGAGAGGGCCGCAGAGATCATCAATGAACACATTCACAGGTCCCTTAGACCCAAGCCAAAGGAGGGATAGTGGCCGAAAGACGTTGTATGTGGTCTCCTGAAGTACACAGATACAGCAGCGCTACTTAAATCAGCTAGGGAGAAGAGAAATGTGGATTTGGAGGAATCCAAGGTCCTGTTATTTCAGGACCTGGCGCCGTCTACATTAAACAAGAGGCGAGTTAACCTTTTCAATAGGAGGTAAGAGATGCACGGTCCATGTACCGAGTGACCTACCAGCTGCCTGGGATCTCCTACGTTCTCCTCCTCTGGATGTTCTCTCGTTGCTCCCGGCGGCAGCTCTCGGCGCGTCGCTCCCATCCCTCCCTGATGCATGCTGCTGGGATAAAGTGCCGCCAAAGAAGAAGAACCACCCTAGACCTCGGATCCCCTGATTTATAGGTACTCTGTTAAACCATGCTTAATCCACAGTCAGGAGACTGTATGGGATCGGCCTCTTTGGACTCCCACTTGTGTTCCTGTCTTTCGGGGCTGTTGCCCTCATGCTCTCAGGATAACATGTAGTTATTTTGACTCTTGTTTGGGCTATTGCTCTAGCATTGCCTAAGCCTCACTATAAGTTGATCTGTATAGACCAGAGGGATAGAGATGCTAAATTCCTCAAGCTAGTTTAGGCAAGTTTTTATTACTCTATAGCTGTTTGCAGGGCCTGTCAGAACATTCTGGTTACTGTTAGTTTATTTTTCCTACCCAGGGGTTATACCAGGGGAACGGGTGCATTACCCTGGTTATGGCGTACTCTTATAAAGTATCTATGGTTCCTTTCTGTAAACACTCTTATGCCTTCAATGCTGAAGTTGACCTTAGAGATCATATATTTGTACATTTGTTTTACCCATAATACCTCCCCCCCCCCCATACCTACTCACATTACCTTAGGCTACTCACCCACTAGCTCTATTCGTTTGAGTTATATGCATGAAGATGGCTCAAATTAAATATGTCTTATTTAATGTCAGGGGCATGAATACCCCTCAAAAACGGTCCCAAGTAATTTGCCTTATGAAAAAATCTCATGCGGACATATGCTTCTTACAAGAAACACATTTTAAAGATGGATGTGTCCCCAATGTACCTAGGGGCTATTTTAAATATTGGTATAATAGCGCATACGTTAAAGCACCCAGAGGGGTAGGAATTGCAATAGGCAAACAAGTCCCGTTTACACATCTGCATACTCAAACAGACCCTGAGGGTCGATTAATCTTTGTTAAAGGGAAAGTAGGCACCCAATTGGTCACTATGGCCAGCCTTTATGGTTCCAACCAAAATCAAAAGAACTGGATTGCGGGAACACTGAAAAAGCTCAATGCTTTTGCTGAAGGGATCCAAATTGTTGGGGGTGATTTGAATGTGGCACTTTGCCCCTTGTTAGATACGTCTGAGGGTTCCTCCACACAATCTCAAGCCTCACTAGGTATAATAAACAGGAGTCTCTAGGAGGCTAACTTAATTGATACTTGGAGATTGCTTCATCCATCAGATTGTGACTATACGTTCTTCTCTACCTCCCACAACACATATAGAAGGTTAGACTACATTTTCCTTTCAGGATCCCAAATAGATATACTTGATCAGGCTAATATGGACCCCATTACAATCTCCGACCATGCACCCACTTCTGCCTCAGTACACTTCTCTAGTCTGCCCCTTAAGCAATGGCAATGGAGACTAAATGAAACCTTATTGGATAAAAGTGAACTTTTAGTCTAACCAGACAGTCTATTACTCTGTAATTCCTCTAGCGCCGTTCTATGGAAGCAGTAGGTTTAAAGATCACACCAAATGCTTCAAATAACTTCTTTATTAACGTCAACTTTTCTTCATATATAACACTGCCGCCTCCGCAGCAGATAGTCCATGTACATAACACGTGTTTAAAAGATATCACAAAATGGCGGTATGCATAAGATGGTGGTTCAACTGTTCAATCTTGTCATTCAACATAAAATGGTGGATATATTTCTCTCTTGAGTATCTGTACTCTCACTTCAAGTTATTTAAGCACTTTATGATCTCTCTGAGAGGTATATCTGAGGTCTAACTAACTGTTCACTTGCAGTATGCAGTTAGCAGTGACTATTTGCAGATTGCTTGAGTATGATCTGGTATGGTTGTAATTGGTGAAACTGTAAATAAACACATATGTATTGAAGGCTGCTTGCAGCCTGTATTTGTGGGAGGGGCGCGCTTACCCCATTTAAACCCCCTCCCACAAGCAGAAGGGCGCCCGGCTTCTTGCTTCTGCAGTATCCAGCGCCCTGACGTCACTTCCGGTCGTGGCTCCGTCGGTTCGTCGTCCCGTTCGTGCGTTTCCCCATCCTCACCTCGTGAGTATCACCGCTCTGCGGCCCGGCCAGACGCGCCTTGCCACCGGCACCTCGTATCAACATCAGCCACCGTCGGACCCGGCGCATCCGGGGTGGGGGGGTGGGGGGGAAACTGACAGCACGGCGGCTGCCGGCTTGCGGCTGCGGCAGCGCCGCTAGGCTCGCGGGAGCCATCTGAGCACCACGCGGCACGCCAGGTGAGAGGCGCCGGTGGGCAGCATGTTGTGTGTGGGGGTGGGGGGGGGGCTTACAACGCAGCGGCGGCCCGGTCCCCAGTATCCATGGGGACATGCTGCGGGGGAGGGGGCCGGCAGCGGCTGCGGTCCTCCTCTGGCTGGCGGTGTGTGTGTCAGGGGGATCAGAGGTTGAGCCAGTAGGCCTGATCTCCCTGGGTCATACACCTCGGTCTGCAAGTTCAAGGTGCCGCTTCAAAGTATAAGCATGTAATCTGAGAAATGGTGCAGGGGCAGTATGTAACACATGGGTAAACCAGGAAATGATAATTAATGTTGACACGTGCAGGTTGCTTCCAAAGAACAGTTACAGCAATAAACTCTGTTTCAAGCCCAAAGACTAGGATGGCAGAACATGAAGAGACAGGAATGCACTATCCATCTTGTTCAAGCACTGGGTCATCAAAAAAAAAAAAAAAAATTTAAAGGGAATTCCCCTGTAGTCACTTCAGTACAATGGCTTCCGCAATCAGTCAGGCGCTATCTTCCCTGAATCGCTCAGGCACAAATTGTTCCCTAAATCACCCAGACGTGCCTTCCAAAAAAATAAATAAATCACTCAGGCGCAGATGTCTTCCCTGAATCACGCAGGCGCTAATGTCTTCCCTGAGTCGCTCAGGCGTAAGGTCTTCACCGGAAGTGCTCAGGCACAATGTTCTTCCCTGCATCACTCAAGCGCCATGTCTGCCCTGAATCGCTCAGGGACAATGCCTTCAGGTATCACTCAGGAATGTCCCTTCCATTCACCCATGTGTAATGTTCCTGATTCACTGATATGCAATGTTCTTATTTCTCACGTGCAATGTTTTCGGAGTCGCTCAGGTGCAAATGTTCCGTAGGTCGGTCTGGTGCTATGGTGCCCTGAAGCACTCAGATGCAAATGGTTCCTTTAATCGCTCAGGCGCAATGGTCGCCTGAGTCGCTCGGGTGCAATGGTTCCCTGAAGTCGCTCGGGTGCAATGGTTCCTGGGTCGCTCAGGGCAATGGGTTCGCTCAGCAATGGTTCCCTGAATCGCTCAGGGCATGGTTCCCTGATCGCTCAGGTGCAATGGTTCCCTGAATCGCTCAGGTGCAATGGTTCCCTGAATCGCTCAGGTGCAATGGTTCCCTGATCGCTCAGGTGCAATGGTTCCCTGAATCGCTCAGGTGCAATGGTTCCCTGAATCGCTCAGGTGCAATGGTTCCCTGAATCGCTCAGGTGCATGGTTCCCTGAATCGCTCAGGTGCAATGGTTCCCTGAATCGCTCAGGTGCAATGGTTCCCTGAATCGCTCAGGTGCAATGGTTCCCGAATCGCTCAGGTGCAATGGTTCCCGAATCGCTCAGGTGCAATGGTTCCCTGAATCGCTCAGGTGCAATGGTTCCCTGAATCGCTCAGGTGCAATGGTTCCCTGAATCGCTCAGGTGCAATGGTTCCCTGAATCGCTCAGGGCAACGGTTCCCTGAATCGCTCAGGTGTTTGGTTGGTTCACTGACCAGCAGGTCGCGGCCCTCGCCGTGCAACGGTAAAACACGGCTTATTTGTTTTGTTTCGTAAGCAGGGCCGCAACCACCAGAGCTTCCAGCAAACCACGGTCCTTGCGCCTATTTTCCCGGTTCAGGTAAGATACAGCCGCAAGGCTGTGCTACGACCTATCACCGCATTTAGCTATTCGTTGTCATAAGCTCCCGTTCATAGGTCTCTGCCTCATACAGAAGTCTGTAGCGTGGTCCCTTTCAGTCAAGGTGAGTAGCAGGCAACGCCATTCGGTCAGGAGAACTATTTCCCCTGTAGCTCTCGGTCGGGCTCCCGGGGGGGGGAAGGAAGTCTCATATGTCACCTTCATACCTCCTCCATGCAGCTTGAAGATGTCGCAGGTCCCTGAGTCGGAGGAGAATCTGTCCTTGGCCGGAACCTCCGTGTCAGGCCGCGCCAGCAACCCCTCCCTGAGGAGCTGGACCATTCCGAAACTGATAGCGGAGCTCAGACGGAGAGGGATTCACCATCCTGCCACCGCAAGAAAAGCGGAGCTGTACCGGCTCCTGATGACGGCTCCATCAGGGTCAAGCGAGGAGCCTTCTCCCTCATCGATCCAGCTGACCCTCCTGCAGCTGCAGGCCACCATCGCCAGTCTGGCAGGTTCGGTGGCAGATATCCAGACTAGGATGGGGGAGTGGGAGTCCCGGCCTCCTCCGGCCCTGCCTTCTCCAGGACGTCCGGTCTTGCCGTCTACGTCCCAAGAGTTGACGCCAGGTACGGTCCGTGTCAGACCCCAGATTGCCCCCTCGCATTACATTCCGGAAAACCTTAAAAAGGACATCCTGGCGGGGAGGGACGTCAATCTGGCGTCCATTCTCATTGCGTCACAAGACGTATCGGAGAATAAAGTCATCAACTGCGGGGAGGTCTCGGTGGTCATGCGGGCCAAGGATTCCGGCCTGAACCGGAAACTGTCGGTCCCCGAGTTCGTCCTGGCATTCAGCCTCTACCGAGATACCATCTGCAGCGTCCAGCCACACAGACGTGAGGAGCTGGACTCCTACCTATACCAAGTCACCGACTTAGGGTACAAATACGGGGGAAAGAACTTCTACGACTATCACAGGTCTTTTTCAGCCAAAGCGGCAGCCGCCCTCGCTCAGTTCCAGTTCATCACGGACTGGGCGAGCTTGGACATGGAGCTATTCTGCCGTCATTTTGCTGGGTTGCAGGCCCCCACGTGCGCTTCATGCCAATCCATCCAGCACACGGCCGACTGGTGCCCTAATCTTCCCACCCCGGCCCGAGAAAACTCCCAGCCAGGCCCCTCTGGCGCGCAACGGTCTCAGGGTTCCACCGACAAGTTGGGCAGGCCCATCACCTTCTTAGGCCAGAGTCAGGTCTGCAACAACTTTAATGCCGGGGGCTGTGGTTTCAACAGTTGTAGAGCGTTGCATGTGTGTTCCCTCTGCTTCAGGGCCCACCCCCGCTCCAGCTGCCCGAAGAGGCAACGTAAGGCTCTATGACTGTCCGACATCAACGTCGAGCTCTTGGGCATCCTGTTACGGGATCACCCGGATCGCCAGTCAGTGGAGTTCCTCATCACCGGTTTCGAGAAGGGTTTCAACACAGGATTCATTGCCCTCCCGCAAAGTTCCTGGGAAGGAGGGAACCTGCAGTCGGCCATACAGGATCCAGAGGCGGTGGCCACTCTGTTGCGGGACGAGGTCCGCAAAGGGTTCCTGCTAGGCCCGTTTGAAACCATTCCCTTTTCCGAGTGGAGAATCAACCCCATTGGTCTAGTCTCCAAACAAGCATCAAATAAAAAGCGTCTGATATACGACCTGTCTGCTCCACACATGTCGCCGATCCCCAGTCTCAACTCCCTGATCCCATCGGGGGAATTCTCAATGTCCTATTCGTCCATTGACGAGGCCATTCAGTTCATCCTGCTGGCTGGGGAGGGGGCTTGGTTGGCCAAGGCCGACATCGCGGATGCCTTCAAGCTACTCCCCATCCTTCCTCGGTTATGGCAGTACTACGGGTTGCAGTGGGCAGACAAGTTTTATTTTGCTAACCGCCTTACATTTGGGTCTAAAAGCAGCCCGTGGTTGTTCAACAAGTTTGCCTGTGCCTTACATTGGATCCTTGTCCATCATGGGGGGATGGAAATGGTCATTCATTACTTAGATGACTTCCTAATCATCGAGAGGCCCCAGAGCCCCCCATCAGGTTTGGGGAGCTTGCTCCAGCTATTCGCCAGGCTCAAGGTCCCGGTTGCAGCCGCCAAGACAGAGGGTCCAGGCACGGGGGTTACCTTCCTGGGCATTACTCTGGACTCGGTCCGCATGGAGGCCAGCCTCCCCGCGGCCAAGTTGGCCAAGATCAAGTCCGCCGTTTTCTCCGCGGCCTCTTCTGGGGTTTTGTCCAGGCAGGAGCTCCAGTCCCTGTTAGGATTCCTTACATGTACCTTCAAGATCATGCCACAGGGGAGGTCCTTCATCTCGCGGCTTCTCAATCTCCTCCCGGCTGCTCCTGATCAGGACTCCACCGTCCGGCTGGACGGTCCCGCCATGGCGGATCTTAAGATGTGGCGAACCTTCCTGACCGGGTGGAATGGCATTTCTTTGTTCGTACCATCCCCGAATGCGGCTTCCCCCACGGTCTACACTGACGCCGCGGGCTCCCGCGGGTTCGCGGCAATCTTCTATCCGCACTGGTTGGTCGGCAGTTGGCCGGTGGAGCTCCTGTCCGAGGCGGGGGCCATGAGGTCCTCGCCACTATTGGAGCTATACCCCATTGTGGCGGCAGCCCACGTCTGGGGTCCGCTCTGGGCAAACAAGTCGGTCATCTTGAGGACGGACAGTCAGGTTCTGGTGGAAGTGATCTCCAAGGGGAGGGCTAAAAATCTCAGGATTATGTCCATGTTGCGTAGGCTTGTCTGGCTGTCCTTGGAGTGTAACTTCCACATCTTCGCGGTCCATATTCAGGGAGCGCAGAATGTGGCAGCTGACGCCCTGTCCCGCTTTAATCTTAATACTTTCTTCCAGGAACTCCCAGAGGCGGATCCCGTCGGCGTTCCAGCTCCACCTTACAGCTCCCTCCTGCTGGACTAGAACCCCTGGTCGCAACCGCGCAGTCATTGATCCGGCGGTCGCTAGCCACCAGCACCGCCAGGAATTATGATACCGGGTTCAGCATGTTTAGACGCTTTGCTGACACTCACCCGCAGGGGAACGTAGACGAGGTCACTTTCATCATGGCATTCATAGCCCATTGCCACTCCCACCGCCACCTCTCATACAATACCATCAGGCTGTATTTGGCAGGCATCCAGCACCACCGGATGCTCAGCGACCCCTCTGCCAGATCCATCTTTTCAAATCAGGCCATCAAAGCCACCCTCAGGGGCGTTCAGAAGGTCAGCACGGCAGTCCAGGTGCGCAGGCAGCCGGTCTCAGGTGAGCTTTTCCGCAGGTTATCCATAGCCCTGGATGGGCTTCCTTTTGGCCAATTTGCAAGCATCGTTACGAAGGCAGCCATGTATCTCGGGTTCTATGGGTTCCTCAGGCCCGGGGAATTCACCTGCAACACCATCTCCCGAACAACCCTGCTAAGACGGCATCTCGCATGGCACTCCGACCACTTTGTCTTGTCCATTCCGTTCTCCAAGACCAGTCAAACCGGTCCCCCCACGGAGGTGGAATTTTACCCTACGTCTAACTGTTTGTGTCCTATCAAGGTGCTCCAGGAGCTCCTGGCATCCCTTCAATCTCCAGCTTTGGACGGCCTGTTACTCCCAGTTAACGGGAAGCCCCTGTCTTCCACCATGTTCATCTCCAATATCCGCACCCTGGCCGCAGGTTTGGGTTACAACCCTAGCGCAATATCCGAGCACTCATTTCGAATAGGGGCGGCGTCGGCAGCATCCAGTCACCAGGTACCAGCGCACATCATCCGTAAGATGGGTCGGTGGAGATCATCCTGCTTTTCAAGGTACATCCCAAATCCACGGGCGGAAGTATCCCGAGCCTTCTGTTCCTTGGCATTATAGGCCGCACAATACTTCAATAAATACTTCATACCCTGCAACTTGCCGATTTCTCTTGCCCACTTATTCAGGCCTTACCTCGTCACTGGCATCGGGCACACTCCAGCCAGTCGGATAGGGACGGTCCATAGGCATGCCTATCCTGGCTCTAGCAGCTCCTCCCACAAATATATATATATGGGATCAAGGCCTGAGCGCAAGATGGACGGACGTGTCTAGCTGAGCCCTAACTTTGCAGTTATCCTGAACTTACCAACCGCAATCATATCATCCACGGAGGAGAGAAGACTGGGACGTTCCCGCAGAACCGGGATGGCACGTAACAAGGCGCTGTCCGCGGCTGAAAAGCTCAGAGAGTTTGCCCGGTCTGATTCCCAAGATGGCGCTGGCCCCAGGGCTGAACCTTCCCTTAAACAGGTGACCGATTAACTACTCCAGGCGATAGCTACCTGCCACTCCTCTCTTTCAGGGAAGATGGAGGAGGTAAAGATAGATATCGGTCTCCTAAGACACGACATGCAAAACATGCGTGAACGTATTGCGGAGGTGGAAAACCGTGTGTCTACGGTGGAAGACCAACTGAACCCATTACCAGCTCGCTTGGCTGATTTGGAAAAGAAAGTGGATTATTGGCAGCAAAAGTGCGACGACTACGAAAATTGCACACGTCGCAACAACCTGCATATAGTGGGACTTCCTGAGCGTGCAGAGGGTAATAACCTGTGTGATTTAGCGTCAACATAGCTGTGAGCCACTTTCCCTGATGCCGCCTTCTCTTCTGCCTTTATTGTTGAGAGGGTGCACCGGGTACTGGTCAAACCGATGCCTCCTGGAGCACCACAGCGGCCATTATTGGCGCGACTACTGACATCTGCAGATCGAGACCTCATTCTACAGCTGGCCCGTCACAAGCAAGAGCTTCGCTTTGAAAATGCAAATATCATGCTCTTCCCGGATTTCTCAGCAGAGCTTCAGAAGCGCAGAGCGACGTTCACAGTGATAAAGAGACGTCTTCGGGACTTAAACCTCCCATACTCAATGGCCTACACTCACTGCAACCTTTAGATGTTATCACCTGTCAAGGTTTTCTCCGTTGTTTGCAGTGGGTTTACTGAAGACATGTTATGCCAAATGTGTGCCTTACTTACCTTATAGTTTGATGCCACTCATGTTTTGTCCCTCTAAGGCTGGGTTCAGACCTAAGCGTTTTGGATATGCGCGTTTTATGCGCGACAACATGCGCGTTTTCTGCGCGTTTTTGTTGCGCGTTTTTGTCCTTAGTAAACGCGCGTCGAACGCGCGTTTGTGTGATTGACAGTATTGCTGTCCAATGAAAAAACAGGCCCGTCTATATGAAAGGTGTCTAATGATAGTGCAATGGAGGTGATCAATTTCATGTGTTTGGAGAGAGTGTATTGGATTGTTTGCGACCATGGAATACTCCAGAAGGCGACCATTTGCGGCTATTGTGTCTGCAATCCTTCTCCTACGTTTGAGGCGTAGGAGAGAGAGCAGGCGACGCTTCTGGGTCCATCCTGTCATTGCCAACCGACAGGAAAGGGGACAGTTCTGGGCACTGTACGAGACCCTCCGGGCCCATGAAGACAAATTTTGGGCATACACGCGGATGTCCATCACCAGGTTAGTACAAATACAATAGTTCTATGAGTGGGGTTACAATTGTGAAGGTACCATTTTTTAATTTGCTATTGTTAACCCTCACCATTTTCGTTTGCAACAGCTTTGATGAGCTCCTGGGGTTGTTGGGCACCCATTTACAACGTCAGGACACATTCATGCGGGACAGTATTCCACCAGCGGAAAGACTGATCATAACTTTGCGGTAATTAGACTGTAATTGTGGCCTAATAAAGCATTTGCATTGTGTGTTGACTGTATATTAGTGTGGGCTTAGTTATTTTTTACTTGTGGTTGTGATGTTTCAAGTGTTTTTGAGGGGGGGATTGTATGTGTATGCTTTTTACATTTTGCATATAGATACCATACATAGTTTCCCCACATTTTTCCTTAGCAAACAATCTGTTCTAAATAAGAGTTCAAAAATGTTTGCAAAAGTTTTTATATTTTAGAAAAGTAATCACATCTTACAGTTCCTCAAACAATTTGCAAACTGGGTTTAACACAATCAACAGAACTTTTGTAAATTTTAAATAAAAATTAATCGGTAATGTACCGATCTTAACAATGAAGGAACAACACCCCTGATGCACCAAATTAAGTATGCCACTTCTCACAGGTTTTGGTATTGTGGCTCGTTATCCCGCATGGGCTCTCTCATTCCGCCTGATTGCTGGCCAGGTTGCATTTGAGTGGTGGTGGAGGTGTTGGTGCCCATGCTAGTGGAGGCATAGCTGTATGATGATTGTGGTTGTGTGTGCCACGTGTCGTGAGGGTGTGGTATGTTAGTTTGTGGGTATGTTTGTGATGTGTATGTGTGAGTGGGTGGTGGATATTGTGGTGGATGTTGTGGTGGATATTGTGGTGGATATTGTGGTGGATGTGGTGGTGGATGTTGTGGTGGATATTGTCGTGGATATTGTGGTGGATGTGGTGGTGGATGTTGTGGTGCATTGTTGGGCTGTGTGATGTCATCATGTGGAATGAAGCTGTCTAGGGCCCTTGTTAAGGTTTCCCTCGCTTCAGTATTGCGACTTGGGGGAACTAGCAGCATTCTAGCCTCCAAACTCAGTAAGAAATGGGCATCACTAGTGAGTTTGGGTGCAGGATGCGCAAGTGCATCCAGGCATGCAATTAGGCGGTCCTCCTGGCGATCGGATCTTTTCCGTTTTGGACGGTGAGTCTGAATGTTTTCGGGATCCACGACAGGTGGTGCAGGCTGTGAGGGTGTTTGGAATGTAGGGGTGGGATCGGGTGGAGGTGGACTTAGTGGCCCCGTAGATGCACAGGCCTCACTGTCCCTGGTGACGTCCTCCTCTTCCTCCTCCTGCTGTTGTCTTTTCGACCAGCTACTATCGGTGCTGTGAACATGAAAATATACATAAGTATGCGCAAGATATGAAAGTGAATGCATGTCATACCACACCCTCTCCTGCATGTGTATGCCCTGGACTCACCTACGCATTTCAGTGCATGGGATTAGAAAGGCCATTTCCTCCGCATGGACATAGCTGGACCGTGCACTTGGCGAAGCTCCACTCCTCTGTTCCTTCTCTTTGCGCCGATGACGAATGAAGGCATCTTTGAGGCTCTTCCACTTGCTTTTTAGGATGTTTACTATAATACAAATAAAATTACATCCTTTAATTGTATTTTTTGCTTTACACTCATTTTTTACAGCTATTTAGCTACAGGCCAATCGTTGACCAGTCTGCACTACGCCTTCCAGATCGGGAAATCCACAGCCAGTGTGATTGTGAGGGAAACCTGCAGCACCATTTGGCAGGTCCTTCATGCTGTTGTGATGGGCCAACCAAACAAGGAGGAGTGGATGAAAATAGCGGATACTTTTCAAAATACCTGCAATTTCCCGAACTGTGTCGGAGCAATTGATGGAAAACACATCCGTGTTCTGAAGCCAATGAGGAGTAGCAGTCAGTTTTTTAATTATAAAAAATACTTTTCGTTTGTTCTTTTTGCGGTATGTGATGCCAACTATTCTTTTCGTTATATCGATGTGGGGTCCTATGGCAGCAGCTCGGACTCTGCTGTTTTTGGCCATTCTGAGTTTGGTCAATTGCTCAGTAGTAATGGCCTTGACCTTCCCGGAAACACCACACTGCCTGGCACCAGTTATCCCTCTATGCCTTTTGTTTTTGTGGGTGACGAGGCATTTGGTCTAGGTGAGCACCTTATGAGGCCATACTCCTCCCGTAATTTATGCATTAAGCGGCGTGTTTTTAACTATCGCCTGACCAGAGCACGCAGGGTGGTGGAATGTGCATTTGGCATCTTAGCCAACAAATGGCGAGTTCTGCACTCTCCCATAAATTTGAAATTGGAGACCGCCATCTCGGTTGTGAAGGCAGCACGTGCTCTTCACAATTTTGTCCGAGAAAGGGATGGCTTCAATTTTGATGATTCGTTGAGCCATTCCATGGAGAGCCAGAATCGCAGAGGTGTGCGTGGGACCACACATGCTGCGGCCATTCGGGACCACTTTGCGGCTTATTTTTTTTTTTTTTAAACTCGTTTTATTGGAGTATAAATGTGCATCGTTAAAGTACATGACATTTCAGCATATCAATGAACTCAATAGACAAAGAGCATAGCGTCAATGCACATATTGGTATAAAAACAAAACAGAAATAAAGTAAAACAATACAAAACATTCTGTGGTACATTATTCATTTCAAAAAGTACAATTTCCCAGGAGCGCAGCACGCCCTCCTACAGGCATCGGCAAGGATTCATATCCAAATCTCCAGCCCACCGTGACAGGAATACTATCCCAGGTGGATATTTACTATAGAAGCACCTCACGTTCCCCTTCATTCACTGCATAAGCACACTCAATCTCATCAGGAGCTCAGCGTATCTGCGGATGCGCACCATTCCCCCCAGACTTTCTCAAATTTCTGGGGGCATCCCCTATGAATATATACTACTTTCTCCAATGGGATAACCTGATTTACCACTCGTTTCCAATGGTTGACATTAGTCATTCTATCAGCCATCCACCGAAGGGCTATAGCCTTCCTGGCCAAAAATAAGGTTTCCTCCAGAAATATCCTATGATGGTGAGACCATTGTTCCTCGTCTATGATTCCTAACAAGCACATCTTGGGGCAAAGTGGGACCCGTCCCGGTACTAGATCCGACAGTAAAGACGTCACATCTTTCCAGAAGTTTTGAATGAGTCTACAGCCCCACATCATGTGCCAGAAGTTGGCACCAGCTTGGTGACATCTTAGACAACTATCACTCTCAGACCTACCCATTTTAAACAATCTACTAGGAGTAAGATAGCTTCTATGCAAAATGTGTAATTGTATCATCTTATTATTGACTGATGGGGATACTCTTGTAGGAGCCGCTAGCGCCTCGCCCCACTCCGTTCCAGAAAGAGACGGGATGCAACCTCTCCATTTATCCCCAACAGTCAGAGGGGGTATATCCATCTTCGTGGTTATGAGGTGCGTGTAGATAGCCGATATTAGACCTCTAGGGCCTTGTGTGGATAGCACTCCAATCAGGGGGTAATTAGAAATCCGTTTAGATCCCTTGCCAAACTGTGCAGATAGGGCATGTCTAATCTGTAAATATCTGAAAAACATGTGTCGTGGGGTACCAAATTTTTCCTGAATCTGAGAGTAGGATCTCAAGGAACCCCCCTCGTATAAATCTCCTAGTGTCAGGATTCCATGTTCCTTCCACATCGGAGCTCCCTCATGCCCAATAAGATGCTGGAACATAGGATTATCCCACAAGGGTATTAAGTCCGGAATATCAGTGTAGTGTTTTAACTTGGCTGCTTCCCAGACTTGGTGGGCAAGCCTGTGTATCGGGAGGGTTTTCCCATGGAACAGGCTGATACCTTCCAGAACTGGCCATAGAGAGTGCAGCTGAAGGAGGTTCTGCAGATAGAACTCCGTATTGGGTAAGGGCTGTGAGGACACCCAAGTGACAAGGTACCGCAGCTGTCCCGCTAGGAAATATAAAAACAGATCTGGCAGTGCCGCTCCCCCCTGCAGTTTAGGCCTCTGCAAAGTGCGGATCGCCAGTTTCCTTCTAGCCTTCCCCCAGATGAAAGCTGACATCATGGAGTGGAGACGGTCAAAGAACTTTCTTGGAACGGTCGTGCTCGCATGTTCTAAAACATATAAGGCCTTAGGAAGGAGGACCATCTTAATGAGATTCAAACGTCCCATCAGTGATATAGGAAGGGTTTGCCATGCCGCAAACTTCTCATTAAATATGGAGATTAAGGGCTCAGTGTTCAAGGTGTACGCCAGAGGAGGGTCCCTAGTTATTATAATACCTAGGTATTTAAACCTATCAACCACCGGGAGATTGTAATATATTGTGTGCCAGCCCTCAGGCTTGAGGGGCATTAGAGCTGACTTGGACCAATTAATATGCAATCCAGAGAAACGACCAAAATTTTCGATCAACTCAATCGCTCTGGGTAGTGACTGTTCCGCCCTGTCCATAAAAAGGATCAGGTCGTCAGCATAGAGACCAACCCTATCCTCTCTATCCTCTAAGGAGATACCTCTATAGATCTCGTCCTGTCTCAGTCTAATTGCTAGATGTTCTATTGCGACTGCAAACAGGAGGGGCGATAGAGGACACCCCTGCCTTGTCCCTCTAGCTAGCTCAAAGTAATCTGAGAGTGCTCCATTCACTAGTACATTAGCTCTAGGCTGTTTATATAACATCTGCACCCATTTGATGAATACCGGGCCAAAACCGAAGCAGCCTAACACTTCCAGTAAATACGGCCACTCCACCGAGTCAAAGGCCTTGGCCGTATCCAGAGAGGCCAAGACCCATGGTTTATCTAGAGCTCTGCCCAATTGCGTGATAACTTGCGCCCTTCTAATATTATTGGATGTGGATCTCCCAGGTATGAAACCAGATTGGTCCAGGTGTACAACAGAGGCGACTACCCTATTTAGTCTATTGGCGATTATTTTCGTAAGAACTTTATAGTCCAGATTCAGTAAGGATATAGGCCTATATGAGCCACATTCCAGTGGGTCCTTATCTGGTTTCAGAATTACCACTATGGTGGCATCATAAAAGGAGTCCGGGAGTTTCTGCTGGGTTTTAGCCGCTTGTAGCATGATTTCCATTCTGGGAGCCAAAATAGCGCTATATCTGTTGTACACCTCAATCGGAATTCCATCCGGGCCGGGAGCCTTGCCAGTTGTCAGACCTCTCATAGCTTCCTGAATCTCATCTAGTGTGAAGTCCCCCTCTAGCATGTCCCTATCTTCAGTACACAGTTGGGGGTGGGTCACCTCCTGTAGGTAATCTGCGAGCTCCTGGGGTGAATACTGCACAGCTGAGCTATATAAGTCTTGATAGAATTCCTGGAATCTAACAATAATATCTGATGACTTTTCCTTTATCTCGCCATCTGTCCCCTTGATACGGAGAACTGGCGGGGCCGAGGCATTGTTTCTAGCAATATGGGCGAGTAGCTTACCTGCCTGTCCCCCCTGCTCAAATGACTGTTGTTTTAGAAAAAAGAGTTTTCGGTCGCTCTTCACCTGCAGATGTTGCATATATTGCCGCCCTTTAAGGAGCCAATCTAACCTGTTTACCTCGGAGGGGTTGTCAGTGAAAGCAGCTTCAGCCGCCTTACAAGCTTCCTGAAGCCCTATTTCCGTGCGGTGAGATTCTTTCTTAATGAATGCTATTGATGACTTAATACACCCCCTCAGGTAAGCTTTCAACGTTTCCCATATCAGTAACTCATCAGTGGTGTCCCCCTGCACCTCAAAAAACATATGGAGTTGATCCGGGATCCGGTCATTAGAG
Source organism: Bufo gargarizans (assembly GCF_014858855.1). Lineage (NCBI taxonomy): Eukaryota > Metazoa > Chordata > Amphibia > Anura > Bufonidae > Bufo > Bufo gargarizans. Next base: position 110,285,842 of record NC_058083.1, read on the forward strand.
CCCATCAGAGTTAGCCAGAAGGGGTGTATACGCATCTTATTCCCAGTCTCCCGCCGATCCGCGAGGGAGAGTTTAGCTACCAGAGGAGCGTGATCAGAAGGTCCCTGCGGGCAGTACTCAATACTTTCCAGATCAGTAAGAGACAGTGCATTACCCATGATGTAATCTATCCTAGACAATGCACCCCTAGAAGGGGTGAAGCACGAGTACTGCACCACCAGGGGGTGTCTCTCCCGCCACAAGTCGAGCCATCCCATCTCAGTAGCTACTCTATGAAGTGCTGATGTGGACCTAGTGGATATCTCCACTCTTGCTGGGTCCCGGAACTTGTCTAGGTCTGAGTTCATTAGCATATTAAAATCTCCCATACATAACAGTCTAACATTCGGATACTGTACAACAAAGCTCACTACTGCCTGTAGGACAGAAGTGCTGGCTGGTGGAGGATTATACACGTTAATGATGACGTATGGGGTGCAGTTGATATAAGCATACAGAAATATGAACCGTCCGTCCGGATCTACAACAGACCTCTGCAATTCCCACCTAAGGCTACTATGCACTAGGACCGCTACCCCTCTAGAGTATGAGTTCCCATATGCATTGGCGCTCCACTGCACCCACGGCTTCTTTATTCTGTTACCCGTTTCTATCGTCAGATGGGTCTCTTGCAGGCCCAGGATATGTGGATCAAACCGGCGCACATGTGAAAACACTGCTATTCTCTTCCTGGGACCTCCCAGACCCCTAACGTTCCAGGACATTACTTTTAGAGCTGCCATTTTATCCTAAAATCCATAAAATGCATAATGATGTCGCTATGAGAATATTGACGGAGCGTGTCACTCTGCCTCTCCTCCTGCATACCTGCTACACACTGTACCATAGAAATTGTATGTACCACAACAGCAAACATAGAAAGAAAAAAAAAGGAACAGGAAAAATAAAAATATCTGAACATATAAACCACTGGCAATTAGCAGGACAGGGCCTGCTTTTTGATGATCGTGTATACGGACACCCGCACGGTGTAAATGGATGTTAACCCAGTGCAGGTAATCTCCGGGTGGGACCCTTGATCATGCTCTGCTAAACAGCCCGATAATCACTAATACTAGTGCAGAAACTAAACATTTCAATTGAGTAGTCACTCAGCATATCTCTGAAAAGAAACGTGGCAGTTATACGATACCCATGGCATGCCACCACAAGCGGAGTCCAGCTTTAAGCAACAACACAGGGCAGCGTCCATCCCAGATCCACTCACGATAGGTAAACGGCGCGAAGATCTCGAGGCTACTCAGGTCTAAGTCTCGGTCTGCCAGCAGCCCACTCATCAGCTTCTCTCGGATCCGTGAAGAACAAGGATTTCCCGCCATCCACAATCCGGAGCCGTGCAGGATACGACATGGAGTACTGGACATTCATCTCACGCAGCTTCCTCTTGACCGCCACAAAGGTAGATCTTTTTTTCTGTAGCTCCGCCGAAAAATCAGGAAATAGAGAAATCCTGGCATTGTTGTGAGACAGGTTCTGCGCTGTTCTGGCTAGATTAAGCAGCATATCTCTGTCCTTCCAATTCAGGAGTCTGGCTAGCAGAGGTCTGGGGGGGGCCCCCGGTGGGGGAGGCCTGGCTGGGACTCTATGGGCCCTCTCTACAGCATACATTGCTGAAAACGCAGCCCCTGGGAACGTAGATTTGAACCAATTTTCTATGAAGGACGCCGGATCACTACCTTCAGCCTTTTCCGGAAGGCCTAGTATTCGGATATTGTTGCGTCTCGATCTATTCTCTAAATCGTCGCACTTTTGCTGCCATAGTTGAACTTTCTGTTCTAAATCTGAAAGTTTGACTTGCATGGGTCTAGTGATATCTTCCAGCTCGGACACCCTGTGCTCCGTTTCTCTTGCCCTCTCCCTCAGCTGCTGCACATCATGCCTGAGGAGCCCGACATCCACTTTCACCTCCTCAATCTTACTTGTGAGGGAGGTCTGGCACATGGAGATCGCCGTGAGCAGCTGTTCATGGGCTGCTTTAGGTGAGAGTTCTGGCTCTTCCTCACTCTGGGGATCTTGCTGCAGGGACGGATTCCCGCGGGTCGCATGTGTGCGCACGTTGGAGGGAGTTGCGGCGCCATGCTGTGACTCGGCTCTTGCATACTCCTTAAGCCGCTCCGCCGCCGCCTGCCCCTTGCTTGGGCTCATTTTGTTCCTCCGGGTGCTCCCCTTTCGTTTCTGGACTTGCCACTCAATGTTTACGGCTGATTAGCAGACAGGATTGATGAGGATTATAGTCGGGTCTCGGAGCGGCGCTCAGAAGCGTGCGCTCATACCGGAAGTCGGTCACGCCCCACTTTGCGGCTTATTTTATGTCGCCACAGGGGGAGTTACCGTGGCAAATGCAAGCCATTTAATGGTATATTATTTAGTATTTTGCATCTGCTCAAATTGTTTCTGTTACTTGTAATATTCATTTTTCGTTGGTTATTGTAATGGGTTAAATAAAATATTTGAAGAGCGAATTAGTGCAATGGCGTGTTTTCCCCGATATCGTGCCCCTTGTAGGAGCCCCAATAGTGGCCGCCAATCCTCGTCCTTTAACAAGGGAAAACAATGTGGGCGGAATTAGGGATCCCATTTATGTGCCTAATACTCGTCCATTAAAACAAGGGAAAACAATGTGGGCGGAATTAGGGATCCCATTTATGTGCCCAATACTGGTACTATATATACACATACAATCACCTATCATGTGCCAGTGCTGCAATAGCCCACAAGCACAATAATGTTTCAAGGTTGACAATATCCATATCAACTTTAAAACCCAAATCCGCACCACTAATGTAGGCCAACATTTGAAGGTAAAATACATTTCCAGATTGGAACAAGTGCAAATTGAGCATACTGGCCGACTACATTGTGCAAGAATGTGGGTGATGGTGAAGCTGCGGCCCTCCAGCTGAAGCAAAACTGCAAAACTCCATGCATGCTTAAACAGGCTACAGCAAGTAAAATGCAGCACAGCATATTGGGAGTTGGAGTTGGACAACAGCTGGAGGGCCGCAGGTCGAGCTGGGCTGGACTATTACATAGAGATTTTACACCAGTGCACACAAGGAGTTTTTTTATTTTACACTCAGAACACACATGTAAATACCTTTGCTTTCTTTCACAGCTTTTGAGAATGTCTTCCACTGTGGCCAAATGCTTGCTCCAATATCCTCCCATGCCTGCTGCCTGCTTCTCCGATTCTTGTACTTGGCATCTTGGATGTCATACAGGCAGCGTTTTGCCTGCACAAGCCTGATCAGTGTCTCACTATCACAGCCTGCTTCCTCCATCTTGGTCAGGCTAGACACCTGCAGATCTCTAGGGTGTGGCCTTTTAGGACTGTTGCTATGTGCCAAACGCGCCTTCGGCCGCGCGTTTTTCTGGTCAAAAACGCGCAAACGAACATATTTGCGCGTTCCTATGCAATCCTATGGGCGCAAACGTGCAACAAAACGCCTCAAAGTCGCGCAAGTACTTTTTTGAGCGTAGGGCGTTTTTCAGCGCGTTCAAACGCGCTGGAAAATGCTCAAGTGTGAACCAGGGCCATAGGGAAGCATTGATTTTCATGTGTTGAGCGTTTTACAGCGCGTAGGAACGCGCTGTAAAACGCTCAGGTCTGAACCCAGCCTTACATCTGATCTTTATTGCTCATTGCATAGCATGCATTTTCTAGTATTGCATTGTTGCATAATGTTGTTGTCCTGCATTAGCTGATGTGAAGCAGCATCTATGATAAGCGTAACCTGTGATAATCTGCAGACTTACTGCTATGGAAGGGCAGAATGGAGCGAACCATATTGTATATTCAATGTGGGGAGCCATGATGTCATGGCACCTAACATTATATTTAACACTTTGATAATATTTATTACTTACCTGTGTTAGGAATGGGTTAACCCAGATGCTGTGGGTGCTCGTGTTGCTTTGGACGATTTTGATTGGAGATTGCTTTAACCGACTGTCTGGAACCTATAAAAGAACAGAAAATAACGTTTTTTGCGCATTCACGTAAGTATCCTGCCAAGATACAGACCTGCATTCATCTTTGACATGGAAGACCTTTTAAAACAACTCATTCTCAAAGCGGAGAGTCAAGGGGGTGAAGAATGGCTGAGGAAATGCTTACAGAGTGAACCGGACCAGCAAGAAGATCTTCTTTTATCTACTGATCCTGTCTGCTGCGTAGGACCCGGCGCGAGCTCTGAGCAAATCGATTCTTCCTCTGCTACTGTCGCGCGCATGCGCAGTAAACCTGTGTCACTTTCGCCGATCAGGAAACGCCAGCGGAAAGACAAGAGGGCATATTCTCCTTCCCAATATGCACCTCCTTCAAGAAACAGGAAAACCCACCTGACATCTAGCCGAGTGAGCAGAAAAATTCAACGGCGCCATCTGCAACCAACGGTCGTACAGGAGCCATCTCCTGCTCCAACTGCTGATCATCCCCCTGCACGATCTGCTTCTGGTGAGCTGAACTTAAAACATTTAAGTGACTGCAAACTGCAGGGCACTATTAATCAAGAGATTAATTCATATAACATCGATTCTTCTAATCTGAAGATTCGGTTGTTTAATGAATTTTTACTTTATTTATCTAAACAGCAAGAAACACCTACGAATGATTTAGCGAATGTCAGTCAAGTTAATGCACTTAATAGTCTGACTGAAGCTAATACAAACATTCAACCTTCTCCTAATGTTTCTAAGGTATCTAATATTAACTCTGACATGTCAGTTATTCCTGAGCTTGAATTTAGTTCAGGAATAAAAGAGACATCTGTTAAGGAAGTACTTGCATGTCAAATTTCTCCATTAGGGTTTCAATAACCCCTAAGTGTGAAAGAAAAAATATGGAGAAAAGAATATATTGACATTTTTTCTTTACTCCCATCTTCAAGTGAAAATTTAAAAAGTGAACCATTAAAAGACAAAAAATCGGATTCTGAGGAAAAAAGAAAATCACATCAAAAATCTTTTTTTAACTGGCTGCAGGCATTTGGCATATATGCAGCAGTTTTGGGAGAAAAATTTCCTAACCTTTGTACTGGTTTATTTTACCATGTAGATTCTATTTTAGAAGCATATAGAAATTTTGGCGGAATGGGATGGTGCTTGTATGATGAATCTTTTCGTCAGAAACTTGCAGTTTATCCAAATCTCAATTGGGGCAGTAAAGATGTCGGGCTTTGGCTAAATTTGATGCTCCCTAACAAAAACCATCTTTTTCGTCAACCCAATTTCAATAACGTCAAGAAAGGTATTTGTTTCGCGTTTAACGAATCACTATGCAAATGGCAACATAATTGCAAATACCGACACAAATGTTCTTTCTGTGCCGGTTCACATTCAACCACTAAATGTTTTAAAAAACAGGGAATTCATTTCCCAAATTCCAGCAAGGAATTTCAATCATTTAAACAAGGTGACACCGCTGAATTTACCAAGACTAATTCAGTGGCTAGGTCACTACCCAAACATTCCGATGGCTAACTTATTGATCGATAGTTTTTCTAATGGTTTTTTCATACCTGAATTTGTTGGTCCAGGTTGTATTTTGGTTGAAAATGCGTTATCTGTAAAACAAAATATTGACATTGTTAGGGAAAAAATTGTATCCGAAATTTTAGCAGGTAGAATAGCCGGTCCCTTTAATTCTCCTTTTTTAAATTTTCGTATATCTCCTTTAGCATTAGTTCCAAAGAAAGAACCAAATTCTTTTCGCCTCATTCACAATTTATCTTACCCTAAATACAGTTCTTTAAACGATGAGATAGAAAAAAATAAAGCCAGTGTGAAATATTCTTCATTTGACCAAGCTTTGTCATTTCTACAAAAAGCAGGCCGAAATTCTCTTCTTGCCAAAGCTGACATTAAATCAGCTTTTAGATTACTACCTATAAACCCCATAGGTTATAATTCATTAGGTTTTTATTTTCTCGATAAATTCTTTTACGATATGGCCCTTCCCATGGGTTTCACTTTATCATGCTTTTATTTCGAGGCATTTTCTACTTTTCTGCACTGGGTTGTGGATATTCATTCAGGTAGTGGATTCATTTTACACTATCTGGATGATTTTTTATTTATAGGTCGTAAAGATTCGGATGATTGTCTGAATCTTTTGAATAGATTCATTGGTATTGCTAACTATTTCAGCATTCCATTAGCCATAGATAAGACTGTTTATCCAACTACAAGTCTTAAGTTTTTGGGCATATTTATAAACACAGTAACAATGGAATTTAGCATACCAATGGAAAAAATCCAGCATACATTTCAACAATTAAGTTGCATATCCAAAAAATAAAAAATTACTCTTAAACAACTCCAGTCACTTTTGGGTTCGTTAAATTTTATTTCTCGTGTGATTCCCATGGGAAGGGTCTTTTCTAAAAGATTATATGCAGCCAGGTAAGTCCACACCTCAATCTCATATTCGCATCACCAAACAACTAAAGGATGACATCTCTGTTTGGTCGCAATTTTTACGCGATTTTAATGGTCACACCATTTGGCAGGAAGAGTTTGTCGGTTCAGACACTTTGTCTCTTTATACTGATGCGTCTGGTGCTATAGGATACGGAGCTTATTTTAATAACTTTTGGTCTGCAGAACGTTGGCCCATATTATGGATCAATAATTGCAAGTACTCAAAAAATTTAGTTTTTCTTGAATTATTTCCAGTTCTAGTTTCTCTAACAATTTGGTCTAAAGAATTTCAGAATAAGAGAATACTTTTAAGGTCGGACAATATGGGAGTAGTTTTTTCCATAAACTGTTTATCTTCAAAATCTCCACTGGTTTCTTCGCTATTACGCAAATTAGTTTTTCAATGTCTTAAATTTAATATTTGGATAAAAGCTAAATTTATTTCTGGGAAAGCTAATTATCTTGCCAATTATTTGTCCCGACAGCGCTTCAAGGAGTTCTTCTCAATGGCACCTCGAGCTTCCCGAATGGGAATTCCATGTCCTACTCAGCTTTGGGAGATATCAGACGATTAACTAATGAACTTATTTTTGGTTCATTAGCCAAGAATACATGGGCAGCGTATTCTGCCGCATGGTTGGATTGGAAGCTTTTCTGTATATCTCAAAATTTTTCCTACATTGATTTTTGATTTCAATTTTGATAATTTCATCAATTTTATTATCTACCTTTATAAAAACGGTTTACAAGCCGAATGCTATTTAAAAAAAAATTATCTGGCATTTCTTTTTTCTTTAAACTAAAAGGTGAAAACTCTATTTTAAATAATTTTATTATTAAACAAATTATTAAAGGAATCAAAAGAAAGTCAGTTCCCAATGAAAAAACAAGACCTTTATCTATTGATTTATTACAAAAGGTTATAAGTAAATTAGTGTCGGTTTGTTCTTCTGAATATGAAGCTCATTTATTTTCAGCAGCATTTTCAGTAGCTTTCTTTGCTGCGTTAAGGTTAAGCGAGATTGCTGCAGACAATAAATATTCAAATCCTCCAATTTTGCAGGCAGACATAATAATAGGGAGTGACATTTTGAAGATACATATCAAAAAATCCAAGACCGACCAATTTAGCAAGGGAGTTTGGTTGTGTTTAAGAAGTTACCCTATTAAATCTATCTGTCCGGTTAAAAATATTATTAAATGGTTTCAGTTAAGGAAACCTGATTCTAATGCATTATTTAACCACATCGATGGTTCCCATTTGTCTAAATTCCAATTTAACTTTATATTTCATAAATGTCTCAATGATTTAGGTTACAAAAATTTTAAACTGTCCGCACATTCATTTCGAATTGGTGCAGCAACCTTTGCTGATCAAATAGGTTTAGATAGCTCTATTATTAAACGTATAGGTAGATGGAGGTCCAATTGTTATAAACAATACATTCGGCCTAACCTTGTTATTCATTGATTTTAGGACCTTTGAAAGTTATATGGATTATTGGGGACGAACTGATTCAATTGGCTGAGAGAAGATCTTCTGTTAGACATTCTACTGTTAATTTAGGTTATTCCAAAGACTTTTCCATAATCTGGTTTTCTTTCCCAGATCTTAAAATTTCTGATATCTACGAGAAAGTCAGTTATATATATTCAAAAATGTTAAAACCTGATTTAATTATTTTACATATTGGTGCTTTTGACTTGGGTAAAATCAAAACACATTTATTAATTTACGAATTAAAAGAGTTGTTATGTAAAATATGCCATTTACTTGATAATGCTGTCCTTGTTTTTTCGGATATCATCCCCAAATTTTCTTGGTCCAAATCAGAATTATCTTTTTTGGAAACAATTAGAAAAATAATTAATAAGAAAATGGAGATTTATTTGAAAGAAATAGGTCATAGTGCCTACAGACATGTCGAATTAGAAGGATTTGTTAGAGGACTTTACCAGGATAAATATGATCAACTATCTGATATTGGTTGCGATATATTTATTTCGGATTTACAGAACATGATTGATAATGGTATTAATTAAAGGCTTGCAATGTTTATTGGGCCACTTTGTGTTCGATGTGGCGTTGTGGGGGTTAAGTCACTCTCATGAGTGGACTGTGTGATTTATGGTTATTGGTTTAAAATATGTATATAATTATATTTGGCATTAAAATTTGGATTATTAACCAGTATATATTTAATTGGTTACGTAATAAGCATTGCGGCCTTTAAATACCCAACTAATAAATAAAGATATTTGTTTAATTCTACAATGTATAATGATTTATTTATATTTTGGTTAATTATGGAGCATATGACATCATGGTGCGAACCATATTGTATATTCAATGTGGGGAGCCATGATGTCATGGCACCTAACATTATATTTAACACTTTGATAATATTTATTACTTACCTGTGTTAGGAATGGGTTAACCCAGATGCTGTGGGTGCTCGTGTTGCTTTGGACGATTTTGATTGGAGATTGCTTTAACCGACTGTCTGGAACCTATAAAAGAACAGAAAATAACGTTTTTTGCGCATTCACGTAAGTATCCTGCCAAGATCCCTCCCTCCCTTCCCTAATTTTATTCTGTCGCTTTGCTTATTGACGGGGGTTAAGTCACTCTCACGAGTGGACTGTGTGATTTATGGTTATTGGTTTAAAATATGTATATAATTATATTTGGCATTAAAATTTGGATTATTAACCAGTATATATTTAATTGGTTAAGTAATAAGCATTGCGGCCTTTAAATACCCAACTAATAAATAAAGATATTTGTTTAATTCTACAATGTGTAATGATTTATTTATATTTTGGTTAATTATGGAGCATATGACATCAATATGATTGTCAGTATAAGGATAAGGGGCTTATACACATACCACAAAGTTAGCGCACAAGTTCACTGTCGGCTACTTAAGTTAGTTACAGTGCGAAGGGTTAAGATAACCAATAGCACACCCCGTATACTGTTGTGCCACACAGGACCTACCACCGAGTATCCCGTTGCATATATGTGATGCCCCGGATACCTGGTGCTAGATCTGCTTTTTCGATGACCTTTAATGAACCACTGTTAAATGTTTGGATTTTCCTAGTTCTTAACTACCATTGCATACTTACCTATGTACTATCATATCACGTGAAAGGTATGAAGATGTATGCCTGGATATAGCCGTGTGTAATAGAGTGTGGGGAGCGACATGCATATTCCATGATGTTACAATGGCAGACATAAGGTTGATGTCCTGGAATGTCAGGGGCCTTGGGAGTGTTAGGAAGCGTACCATGGTGTTCTCAGTGATCGGTCAGTTTAACCCTCATATCTTGTGCCTACAAGAGACCCACTTACTCCCTGACAAGACTAGGAGATTATGTAAATCTTGGGTCCAATTGTCTCGCCACTCATGCTACTCTAACCTGCTAACCTGGCTAGGTGAGTTTCTCTTATGGTTCATAAGTCCCTAAGATGGGAGGTGTAGAAACTACAGATAGACAATGTGGGAAGGTATATTTTTATGGCAGCATATATTAATTGCATACTATATATTATACTGGGGATTTATGTCCCTCCTCCTTCCTCCCTCCAAGTAATACACCAGGCGATATGTTTCGCGGCCACTTTTCCCTCAGCATGGATTATATGTATGGGGGACTTTAACATGACCCTACACCCCCTACTGGACAGGTTTTATGGTGCCACGAGGGAGTGCTCAATCGGAATCACCATTGTCCAAATTGATGACGGAGGTGGGGTGGGTGGACTTATGGCGCCTTAAGCACCCTGATGATCGGGCTTACTCATGTCAGTCAGCTAGCCATAACTCCTTGTCCCGCATTGACTATATCTTTGGTGGCTCCACAGTGTGTTCACTCCGTTATATGGTGGAATATGGTGCCAGAGGGGTGTCGGACCATAACCATATCCTACTATCCCTATTGACGAATGTAAGGGGCATGGGGCATTCCATGAGGGTGCACCCCTTTTGGCTTACATTGTTCCCGCCTTCGAACCATATTCCGGACCAATTGTCTGTGTTTTTGCCCGACCACGCTTCTTATAATGATAGGTCAGTGGTGTGGGAGACGCTGAAGGCATTTTTGAGAGGGTGCTTGAGATCCTCTATCTCCTTTATCAAACGTAACTCTGCTAAACAATAAAAAGACCTAGCTGAGGAGTGTGCTGAGATGGAGAGGCTGTATGTTGCAGATCCAACATCCCAGAATAAGGAGAGGTGGTTACAAATCGGAAGACGATACCTTACTTTATTACAGGAAAAGGCCCAGCGCAAAATGTTTTTTACTAAACAATCTTATTTTGAACTAGGCAACCAGTCTAATACGTTGCTGGCACATAATGTTCACCAAAATCAGGCGTCTCCTGCTATCCTGCGTATTCGAGATGGAGAGGGCATTTTAGTAGTGGAACCAGACGCCATAGCTCACCGTTTCCGGGAGTTTTATCAAGACCTGTATGAGGCCCGAGTAGATTACACCAAGGAGACAGTTAATACCTACCTGCAGGAGTTAGAATACCCCAAGCTCTCGCAGGAGATGGCTCAATCTCTGGAGGGTCCAATATCGGATCAGGAGATATTAGAAGCCATTAAGTCTCTGGCAAATGGGAAATCCCCTGGCCCGGATGGGCTACCCCTAGAAGTGTACTCTAGATATGCTGACCAATTAGTTCCTCCTTTATTGCAAATGTATCATGACTCTTTTTCGAAAGGTACCCTACTGCCTTCACTATACGAAGCTACCATTGTGATACTCCTCAAACCAGGCAAGGATCCAGTTGATTGTGGGTCATATAGGCCCATATCACTATTAAATCTAGACTACAAAATCTTAGCTAAGATTTTGGCACAGCGGTTGAATGGGGTTATTTTACACCTTATTCACCCGGAGCAGTCTGGATTCTTGCCTGGTAGGTCCACAACAGATAATATACGTAGAGTGCAGGTTGTCACCCAAATAGGCCTTCAATGGGGGAGTCAGTGGGCCCTAGCATCTCTAGACACAGCCAAGGCCTTTGACTCAGTAGAATGGCCATACTTACTGGCCGCCCTGGAATGCTTTGGAATAAGTCCCGCATTTATTAGATGGATATCAATTTTGTATAAACGTCCTTCGGCTGGTATTCTGGTGAATGGTATGTGCTTGACGAACTTTGATCTGGGTCGTGGGACCAGGCAAGGATGTCCGTTGTCGCCACTATTTGCTTTAGCGATCAAACCTTTAGCTATCCGTATTAAATCTGATGGCCAATTCAAGGGAATATTTATAGGTGATCAAGAGGACAGAGTGGGACTATATGCGAACGACATGGTACTGTTTATGTCAGATGTGGAGTCTACGCTACATCGTGCTATTTATCTCATTGAAACATTTAATCAATTTTCCGGTCTTAGGATAAATTGGTCTAAATCTTTTCTATTTCCGTTATACTCCCTACCCTCATCCTCTCTTAATACCGAGCTACCTATAGTATCTGAATTTAAGTATCTAGGGATCCATATCACCAAAGACACGGCCTCTTTCCACACTTTCAACATACAGCCTCTCCTGAACTATAGTGCAGACAAATTTAAGGTATGGGGTGGTCTCCCATTATCCGTCCCGGGTCGAATAAACCTGATTAAGTTAATCATTCTACCTAAGTGGTTATATGTGTTAGAGCATGCACCTTTCATTGTTCCCAAAAAGATATTCCAGCGTTTTAAGTCACTAATGTCTCCATTTATCTGGGGGCAATAACTTCTAAGGATTTTAAGACGTAAGATGCTGTTACTAGATTATATGCTATCCGTGCTTTCTTATTGATGAACTCTTTAAAACTTGGGAAGTCCTTACCTAGATCTAACTGTTCAGTCACACAGCGATTCCATCTAGAAGCCACTTCTTCAGGTAGCTTAGTTAGCATCCTGTGGTTTTCTAGATAGTCGTTCAGTACTTCTAGTCCTCGTACATGTGGGATGGCATTGCTGCATGCTTGCAGGAAGTCACCATACTTTTGGAGCTTGAAGTGTTCTTTAGGACCTATTTTAGGCCAGTTATTCAGTTTCTCTCTAAAGGCTCTTTGTACTAAGAAACAATGACCATATCTTGCATTCAATTTTTCTCAAGCTTGCTTGTAGGCTTATTTGTCTTTTCTATAGAAGTTACCTTCAAGAACTTCCTGGGCTTCTCCACCAAGATATCTCTGAAGGTAGAATAACTTGTCAACTGGACTGAAGTAATGATGCTCAATGATCATCTCAAAACTTGCCTTCCACTCTATAAACTCACTGAATTAGGTGAGTCCTTTTCTTTGTTACGACCAGAGGATGTGGATCCTCTGTGTCAGCTGATAGAGGACTGGAATTAGTCCAATATTGTTCACTGCTGACTCTCAGAGACAGAACCGTGGTGTCTGCACCTGTTACCTTGAATGCAGCTACCTGCAGTAGTGTGAACAGAGTCCAACAAAGGCAGAATAAAGGAACAGATGGTCTTTACTGGCAGACAGTATTCAAAAGTCACTTGACAGATACAGGCAACACAAAGTTCACAGCAATTTAGCATGCAGATATAAGCAGTCTCACAGGCAGCGCAGGGTCTGGATCCAGGCAGACTTACAGGAGGAGATGGACAGATGCGTAATCAGGCAGTGCAGATATAAGCGGTCTCGTTGTCAGGCAGTGCAGAGGTCTATAATCCAGGAGGTCCAATAAACAGACAGCAGGCAGATGCGTAGTCAAATGAAGCGGAGGTCAGAATCCAGAAAATCCAATAAACAGACACAGTGGAATGCTTCAGCAGGAGTCAAGAGGTACAACAACCACGCTTGGGCACTTCATGATGAGTGAAGCTGCCTTAAATACAAAATAGTAATCAGGAACCAGCTGCCTACTCCTTTTTTCCAATTTAGCGTACAGACGATTCTCTCGTAAGCGTTGTAAGACCATCTGCACATGCCTGCAATGAGTTCTGATGTCTCTGGAAAAAATAAGAATATCATCCAAATAGACAACAACACAAGAATAGAGCAGATCTCGAAAAATGTCATTGACAAACTCCTGGAAGACAGCAGGGGCATTACTGAGCCCGAAGGGCATCACGAGGTATTCATAGTGGCCATCCCTGGTATTAAAAGCTGTCTTCCATTCGTCACCCTCGGAGTCTATCAAATAAATCAGAAATTAACGGTAAAGGGTATTTATTCTTGATGGTGATCTTATTCAGACCACGGTAGTCTATACAGGGGCGAAGAGACCCATCTTTCTTTTTCACAAAAAATAATCCTGCCCCTGCAGGTGAGGAAGACTTCCTGATGAAACCCCTCTCAAGGTTCTCCTTAATGTAATCTGCTGCTGCCTGCGATTCAGCAGGAGACAGAGGATAAACACGACCCCGAGGAGGAGAAGTCCCAGATAGTAAATCAATTGGGCAGTCATAGGGGCGATGGAGAGGTAGTATCTCAGCCTCTTTTTATCGAACACATTCGCAAAGGAATGATAGACCACCGGCAAGGCCTCCAGGTTTTTAGGGAGGGATATAGAGACCCTTCGTTGAATAGAACATAAGCACTTGCCTTGGCACAGCTGTCCCCATTGAAGAACCTCTCCAGAGCTCCACTCGATTACTGGATTGTGCATCCTAAGCCAGGGCAACCCCAGAAAAAGAGAATGGGACAGTTCAGGAAGCACATATAGAGAAATCTTTTCAACATGTAACCACCCTACCTGCAGTTCCAACGGCTCAGTGATGAACCGGACTGGATCCGTCAGTACTTGTCCACTGACGGCAGTCACCAGCAGGGGATTTTTAAGCAGGCGTACAGGAACGTGGTATTGACTCACCATAGCTTGGTGTATGAAGTTCCCCACAGACCCGGAATCCAAGGAAGCAGATATGGAGACCTTGATGCCCCCAAGAACCAGAGTCACAGGAATTTGGAGAGTGGAACAGTTTTCGCCTAGGGCCGCCTCTCCCAAAGACCCTAAGCATTGGATTTTCCAGACTTCTGGGGACAGTTGCGGACACGGTGACCCGGACCACCACAGTAGAGGCAGAGTCCAGAAGACATGCGAAGACGACGTTCCTCATCTGAGTGCCGAGTGGAATTCACCTGCATGGGTTCAGGATCCGAAAGGGAGGTGCGTAATGAAGGTTGAGACATATTAGACTTAAACAGTTGTTGTGGAAGTCTTTTTTCTCGACGTGCCTCCCGAGCTCGCTCCGAAAACCGTATGTCGATTTTAATAGCCAGAGAGATCAGAGCCTCAAGGTAGGTAGGCACATCACAACCTGCAAGTTCATCCTTAATACGTCCAGACAAACCTTCCCAAAAGGCCGCCACCAAAGCCTCCTCATTCCACAAAACTTCAGACGCTAAGGTGCGGAACTGAATCGCACATTGGCCCACTGACCAGCTTCCTTGACGGACGTGCAGCAGAGAGGAGGCCGCAGAAGAAGCTCGACCTGGCTCCTCAAACACCCTCTTAAAAGAGCCCATAAATAGTGCCACATTATTGGTGATAGGACCAGATCTCTCCCATATTGGATTCGCCCAGGCCAGAGCCTCACCCTCAAGATGAGAGATAATGAACGCCACTTTAGCGCGGTCTGATTGAAAGTGATGAGGAAGCAGTTCAAAGTAAATTGTACACTGGTTAAGAAACCCACGACAGGCTTTCGGGTTGCCGCTGTAACGGGGCGGAGCAGATAATCGTGGTCCGGAAACGCTTGGCAGTGCTGCAGCCGCAACAGGGACAGCAGGAGCAGTAGGAGCCTGTGCAGACTGTGCTGTAGCAAGGGAGTCTAGGCGAGCAGCTACATGCTGCAAGTAATTTATCACTTGTTTCTGGGTGGTACGCTGTTGTTCAAGTTCATGTAGTACTTCAGACATTCCTGGTTTAGATCCAGCGGGATCCATGGCCCAAGCGTACTGTTACGACCAGAGGATGTGGATCCTCTGTGTCAGCTGATAGAGGACTGGAATTAGTCCAATATTGCTGACTGCTGACTCTCAGAGACAGAACCGTGGTGTCTGCACCTGTTACCTTGAATGCAGCTACCTGCAGTAGTGTGAACAGAGTCCAACAAAGGCAGAATAAAGGAACAGATGGTCTTTACTGGCAGACAGTATTCAAAAGTCACTTGACAGATACAGGCAACACAAAGTTCAGAGCAATATAGCATGCAGATATAAGCAGTCTCATAGGCAGCGCAGGGTCTGGATCCAGGCAGACTTACAGGAGGAGATGGACAGATGCGTAATCAGGCAGTGCAGATATAAGCGGTCTCGTTGTCAGGCAGTGCAGAGGTCTATAATCCAGGAGGTCCAATAAACAGACAGCAGGCAGATGCGTAGTCAAATGAAGCGGAGGTCAGAATCCAGGAAATCCAATAAACAGACACAGTGGAATGCTTCAGCGGGAGTCAAGAGGTACAACAACCACGCTTGGGCACTTCATGATGAGTGAAGCTGCCTTAAATACAAAATAGTCCCGCCTCCGGGTGGGGATGGTAATCAGGAACCAGCTGCCTACTCCTATAAGAAAGGGAGAGGTGCGCGCGCGCGCGCGCGTGCTATAGCTCATCAGATGACACCTGGCAAAGAGGACGGATGCGGCGGTATGCTGGCGGGCACCTGCGTCTCCTACAAGGTAAGCCAGTACTGGGACCCATAGTGCTGCAATGTGTAGACAGCGATCTGCCCCCCTGCCGGGGAGACGCAGATCCCATACTGACATTCTTTACCTTTTCTGGCAGAGACAGAGGGTAAATTCACACACCTCTTCCCTAACACTGGACTAGGCCTCTCTTTGCTTTTATGAGCAGGGATGGAAGGATAATAACTTATTTCTTCACTACATGCTGGAGATTTCCTTCCATTCTCCTGGGCATATGAAGTAAAGTAGTAGTCTGTTTCTTCACTTAGTACAGATTTGAACCTATGACTACTCTGACTCATATCCTCCTTGTGTACTCTGAGTCTGGCTTCTATAATCTTAACTTCTTTCTGCCTTTCCAGACTTTTCATCTGTTGGTGCTCTGCCTCGATTTCAGCTTCCATTTGGCGCTGTTCCTTGATTTTAGCTTCCATCTGATGGTGTTGTGCATCCCTTTCAGCTATCCGTTGGCGCTGCGCCTCAATGGCAGCTTCCACCTCAATTTCTGCTTTCTTGACAGCAAGTTGTTCAGCTAATTCCTTTCTTTTGGCTGAAGTATTTGAGGACTCTGATATATGGGTGGCACTTGTGCTAGCGAAGGAAGTCACACTTGAGATTGTATCCCCTAAGGACCTAGCATAGTCTCTCATATAAAGCTCATTTATTCTACTTCTTGCTTTAACTTCATCATAGTTTTCTGCAGATGATAGTTCTCTCATGAGCTTTAATAAATCTTTAGAGACCACAGTACATGTGTCCATGTTCCTTACAATGTCCTGGGAATGTGTCGTAAGCGACCGCAGGTTGACATAGGCTGCCATAAGCTCTGATTCAGATTCTTCTACCGTCTCTACCATATCACTCAAGTTCCCTTTTATACTTTCTTGTTTTAACTTTCCACGAATGCATTTAATGTACAATTTCCACTTCTCATACATTCTGGCAAACTTTTTTCCTTTTAATGCTGCTTCTTGCTCCAATTTTTCCAGCAACTTTGGGGTCCGTTTTCTGGCAGGTGATTAATGTCTTATTTTATCTGCTTGGGCTACAGTCAGGTCCATAAACATTGGGACATCGACACAATTCAAAATTTTTTGGCTCTATAAACCACCACAATGGAACGAACACGATGTACTTTAACTGCAGACTGTCAGCTTTAATTTGAGGGTATTTACATCCAAATCAGGTGAACGGTGTAGGAATTACAACAGTTTGCATATGTGCCTCTTACTTGTTAAGGGACCAAAAGTAATGGGACAGAATAAGGTCTCGTTCACATCACCGTTTCTCCTTTCCGTTCTCCGGCTCCGTTGTGGGGCAGTAGAACGGAAAGGACGGATTCTGCAGATAACTGAGACCTAACTGAGCGTAATGGAGCCTAAAGACCCCATAGACTATAATGGGGTCCGTTCGGTGTCCGCTCAGAACGGTCTAAGGGGTCTTTAGGCTCCATTACGCTCAGTTAGGTCTCAGTTATCTGCAGAATCCGTCCTTTCCGTTCTCCTGCTCCCCAATGGAGCCGGAGAACAGAAAGGAGAAACGGTGATGTGAACGAGGCCTAATAATCATAAATCAAACTTTTCAATTACAGCCTGAAGTCTGGAATTCATAGACATCACCAGACGCTGGGTTTTATCCCTGGTGATGCTCTGCCAGGCCTCTACTGCAACTGTGTTCAGTTCCTGCTTGTTCTTGGGGCATTTTCCCTTCAGTTTTGTCTTCAGCAAGTGAAATGCATGCTCATGAGCAGTTCCTTTTCTTCTCTATACTCTTCTCTTCCCATCACTCTGGTACGAGTTGATCTTGGTCTCATCTGTCCATAGGATGTTGTTCCAGAACTGTGAAGTTTTTTTATATGTCGATTCGCAAACTCTAATCTGGCCTTCCTGTTTTTGAGGCTCACCAATGGTTTACATCTTGTGGTTTACATCTGTATTTACTCTGGTGAAGTCTTCTCTTGATTGTTGACTTTGACACACATACACCTACCTCCTGGAGAGTGTTCTTGATCTTGCCAACTGTTGTGAAGGGTGTTTTCTTCACCAGGGAAATAATTATTCGGTCATCCACCAGAGTTGTTTTCCGTGGTCTTCCGGGTCTTTTGGTGTTGATGAGCTCACCATTGCGTTCCTTTTTTTAAAGAATGTTCCAAACAGTTGTTTTGGCCACGCCTTATGTTTTTGCTATCTCTCTGATGTGTTTTTTTTTTTTTTTTCAGCCTAATGATGGCTTGCTTCACTGATAGTGACAGCTCTTTGGATCTCATCTTGAGAGTTGACAGCAACAGATTCCAACACTTGAAATGAACTCTGGACCTTTTATCTGCTCATTGTAATTGGGATAATGAGGGAATAACACACACCTGGCCATGGAACAGCCGAGAAGCCAATTGTCCTATTACTTTTGGTCCCTTAACAAGTGGGAGGCACATATGTAAACGGTTGTAATTCCTACACCGTTCACCTGGATGTAAATACCCTCAAATTAAAGCTGACAGTCTGCAGTTAAAGCACATCTTGTTAGTTGTATTTCAAATCCATTGTGGTGGTGTATAGAGCCAAAAATGTTAGAATTGTGTTGATGTTCCAATATTTATGGACCTGACTGTGTATTTGTTTGAGGCAAGACTAATGCTGCAAAAGAATCTTCTACCTCAGACAGGTTCCCTTGGTCTTCAACTTCTACTCTATCTATCTTTGTATCCTCTAACGGTGGCATGGTAATACTAGGCTCTGACATTTTACTTTAAATGCTATAACAATCAATACAAATATTAAGTCCTTTCACTTTTAAAGCAATCTTGACAAATGAAGAAATAAATGACTTTCACTTTAAATGCAATAGAGTCCTTGTAATACAAACTGTCCTTTGTTTTACTTTAAAGTCTTTATCTGAACACAAAAATGTCTCTTTATGCCAAAGCCTATATGCAATGATAAGTAATAAAAGGAAAGCTCTGACCTTATTCTGAAGAGCAGGAACGAATGTCAATCTTAAGGGAGACGTGTCCTTTCTTGATATGATGTGATGCTCTGCGCTGACTTGCAATGCTCTGTGCAGACTTGCGATGCGCTGGCTTGAATACGCTGCTGCGTGCTGCAGACCTTGGGCCTAGTGGCGGGAAACTAGCTGGCTGCAGTACGCGGTCTCTCTGTGGATAGCGGTGCGGGCACTCTAGCTCTGGACTTTGGCCTCCCACCATGCGTCTCTTTCTCTCTTTAGGAATCGCAGGAGGGTTTGCGTTCTTTCTCTGAATATCTTGCTTTTGCCGTTCTGCCACTTTAAGATTCGGCTGCAGTTTGACTAATGCACATGTTCTATGGCCTTTATGGTAGCTCCGCTGAGGTGTCTTTGCTTGCTCACTCAGAGAACAGTTGCTGTGCGGCGGTATATGCTGGCGCTCCGCTGCTCTAATGCGCTTTTTACTGTGCAAGTTAAGGAGCGCTATCGCTTTGCCCTCTGAGGGCCATAGCTCCACTGTGGCAGGCGCAGCACTATGAAGGGCCTTTTGCACTGTGGCATTAGAAGAATTTTGATATCTCTGACTTTTAGTCTAACCAGTGTAACGGGATTAGTTCACGGGACCGCCGTCTCCTGGGATAGACGGGCGCTTTAGGCACATAAAAGACAGTCCAGTCCAAGCAAGTATGGTGCAACTGGCCTCAGCCAGTTTTATTGACTTTTGCAGAAAGATCAATATTAAACAAAACAGTTCAAAACAAATGAAATACCTGGCCATCTGGCCACTACGTCTAAACAGGCAGTAGTCCCTAACTACATGGAACTGGGCCTTGTGCCCAGCTCCATCAACAAACACGCAGTTGTTTTACTCACACAGCAGGGTTCTTCCCAGGAGCAGAGAGATCAGCTAGTGAGCTGTTTGCCCTTTTATAGCACACTCAGGTTCCAAGGTGATTAGCCACAGTTACCCTGAATACCTGGAGTGGCTAATTGGAGCAGGGACCCACCCATCTCTCCCTGCTCCAAGCAGCCAGGCCCTTCTAACCAGGTTTTTAACAAAACCCTTGCAAAGAGAAAACCTAGTTTTCCTTGCTGTCAATTCCCTGGCTGCTTTTTAGAACGTATAAGACAGGAACCTAGGTGAAATGTAGACTCCTTCTACCACTTTTCCCCTGGTCCTGTCACATATCCTCCCCCCCTGTTTCGACCTTGGGGTAGGAACACTCTGTGCCCTTAAACAGTACATCCTGGACAGGGCATCGGCATTTCCCAGCTGACGCCCGGGCCTATGCTCAACTGTAAAACTATAATCTTGAAGAGACAAGAACCATCGGGTCACTCGTCTGTTTTTCTCACGGTTTTGGCACATCCATTTAAGGGGGGCATGGTCAGTTACCAGTTTGAATGTTCTCCCTACCAAATAATACCTGAGAGCTTCTACGGCCCACTTAATTGCCAAACACTCCTTTTCTACAATGGAGTATTTCTCTTCATGTTCATTTAACCTTTTACTCAGGTACACTACTGGATGCTCTTCCCCAGCCCTTACTTGCGACAACACAGCCCCTATACCAACATCCGAGGCATCTGTTTGCACAATGAACTCCTTTTTAAAATCTGGTGTGACTAACACTGGGTGGGCACATAGAGCCTGCTTCAGGTTCTGAAAGGTTTGTTCCGCCTCCGTGGTCCATTTGACCATGGTTGAATCCTTCCCTTTTGTAAGGTCTGTTAAAGGGCTCGCAATGCTGGCAAAATTTTCAATAAAACGCCTATAATAACCTGTTAAACCTAGGAAAGCTCTGACTTATTTTTTGTTCAAAGGCCTTGGCCAGCTCTGGATGGCTTCCACTTTGTTTATTTGAGGTTTTATAACTCCTCGCCCAATTGTGTACCCCAAGTACTTTGCCTCTTCTTGCCCAATGGCACATTTTTTGGGATTCGCTGTCAAACCCGCTTCCCTAATAGAATTCAGGACGGCTTCTACCCTGGGTAGATGACTTCCCCAATCCGTGCTATGGATTATCACATCGTCTAAATAGGCAGCTGCGTATCTACGATGTGGTCTTAAAATTTTGTCCATCATCCTCTGGAATGTGGCCGGGGCCCCATGCAAACCAAAGGGAAGGACTACATACTGAAAATGGCCACCAGGGACACTAAAAGCTGTTTTTTCTTTGGCCCCTTCAGTCAACGGTACTTGCCAGTAACCTTTTGTAAGATCTAATGTGGTAAAGAACCTAGCATTACCAAGCCTATCAATCAGCTCATCCACTCGAGGCATTGGGTACGCATCAAACTTTGAGACAGTGTTCAGTTTCCTGAAGTCATTACAAAAACGTATGGTGCCATCAGGTTTGGGGACCAAGACTACAGGACTAGACCAGTCACTATGGGACTCCTCTATAACCCCTAACTGAAGCATTGTTTGGACTTCTTGGGAGACAGCTTTACGTCTAGCCTCAGGTATTCTATAAGGCTTTTGGTTGACTCTGACCCCTGGTTCGGTTACAATATCATGTTTAATTATATCTGTTCGACCAGGTATCTCAGAAAAGACATCTTTATTTTTCTGTACAAACTCCTTTGCCTCTTGGGTTTGAGATCCTGACAAAGTGTCTGCAATTTTTACCTCTGGTATCTCAACGCTACATCCCGTTTTCCCACTGCTGTAAGCTGCTAACACCTCTCGGTCCTTCCAGGGTTTGATTAGGTTCACATGATAAATTTGGTAGGGCTTACGTCTACCTGGTTGGTGAACCCGGTAATTCACCTCTCCGACCTTCTCAACTATTTCATAAGGTCCTTGCCATTTGGCCAAAAATTTACTTTCTACGGTGGGGACAAGGATTAATACCCTATCCCCAGGGTTGAAATTTCTTACTTTAGCTGACCTGTTGTAAACCCGGGACTGACTCTCCTGGGCCTGCAGCAAGTGTTCTTTTACAATGGGCATTACTTTTTCAATCCTTTCCTGCATTTGGGACAAGTGTTCAATCACACTTATGTAGGGTGTAGCCTCACTCTCCCAGGTCTCTTTGGCAATATCCAAAAGACCCTGAGGGTGCCGACCATACACTAGCTCGAAGGGAGAAAATCCAGTAGATGCTTGAGGCACCTCCCGTACAGAAAACATAAGATATGGTAAAAGACAATCCCAGTCTTTCCCATCCTGTGCCACTACTTTTCTGAGCATCCCTTTTAAGGTTTTGTTGAATCTTTCGACTAGTCCATCTGTTTGGGGGTGATAAACGGAGGTACGCAAGTGAGTTATTTTTAACAGTTTACACAACTCTTTTGTAACCTTTGACATAAAGGGCGTCCCCTGGTCAGTGAGTACTTCTTTGGGTATGCCCACTCTAGTGAACATCTGGAACAACTCCTTGGCTATCACTTTTGCAGAGGCTTTCCTTAGAGGTATTGCTTCAGGATAGCGGGTAGCATAATCAAGGACAACCAAAATGTATTGGTGACCTCTGGCAGACTTAACAAGAGGTCCCACCAAATCCATTGCAATCCTCTCAAAGGGAGTTTCAATAATCGGGAGTGGCACTAACGGACTCCTAAAGGTCGCTACCGGGTTGTGTAATTGACACTCTGGGCATGAATCACAGTATTCTTTTATCTCTTTATGTACCCCGGGCCAATAAAACCTCTGCAAAATCCGGTCTTTGGTTTTTTCATAAGCCAAGTGCCCTCCTAGCACATGTGAATGGGCTAGATCCATCACCCTCTGGCGATGCAATTTTGGGACCACCAGTTGCTCCACAACTTGTCCATTTTGCTTATCATCAACTCTATATAAGAGTTCATTCTCTATAGAAAAATGGGGAAATATTTTCTCTACCCCAGTTTCTTGAGGCACCCCATTGACTATTTTCACACTTTGCCATGCGTGGGTTAATGTAGGGTCCCTGAGTTGAGCTGTCCCAAAGTTATCATTGGAGACTGGCAAGTCAGGGAGACCAGTTTCCGGAACATCATCAGTATCACCTGCAAGCACTGCTAAGGGAAAGTTCTCGGTTTCACTCTGGGTCACCCCTACTGTTTGCACATTTTCAGGTTCAGCCAGGGGAATGGGATCTACAGCAGACCCACTTAAACACTTATCAAGCATATTCCACATTTGCCAAAACAGAGGAAAATCACACCCCACAATGACAGTATGCAATAGACTATTTACAACCCCCACTTCATGGGTTACTTTCCCGCACAGGGTTTCAAAAGAGACTATAGCAGTGGGGTACTCTTTTGTATCCCCATGTATGCAGATGACCCCCATCTGTCTCTTTTGCAGCTTCCTAGTGTCCACCAGGCTACCATGCACAAGAGTCACTAGACTACCAGAGTCCAACAGAGCTTGAACTGAGTGTCCTTCAATCACCAAGCTGCAAGTTTGTCGCTCCATGTCTGGGGTTGGCAAGGCAGAGTAGGCAGGTCCCGCAAACAATGACCTCCTCCGCCCACTGTCACATTCCATAGGCTCATCAGCCAAAGGACAGTTGGCAGCCACGTGGCCCAGTCCTTGACATCGCCAGCAAACAATGTTTTTGACCGCCCAAGGCTGTCTAGGGCTAGCTGGCTTAAGAGGTCTGGCTAATAGATCAGTCTTAGTTCCTACTTTACGGCCCTCCCTCGCCCCCTTTAGATTAGGAACAGTCTTACCGCAATCAGTAGACTTCTGGCTCCCTGGAGCCGGCCAAGTAGGAGAGAGGTCTTGGAGATACTCCTCGGTGTTCAGATACCGCTCCACTAGGGCGACGAGCTGATCCACGTCCCTGGGGTCCGCTTGTCCCACACAGCGCTGTATCCGAACTGGTAGAGCACGAACAAACCGGTCCAGGACCACTCTTTCCACCACCTGAGTGGCTGTAGATACCTCTGGCTGTAGCCATTTTTTAGCCAGGTGAAAAAGATCATACATTTGCGACCTTGCTGGTTTATCCAATTGGAAAGTCCAGTTGTGCACTCGCTGGGCTCTGACTGCAGATGTTACCCCTAAGCGAGCGAGAATTTCTGCTTTCAGTTTTGGGTACTGTCTGGCATCCTGCTCAGTCAAATCATAGTAGGCTTTCTGTGGCTCCCCACTCAGAAATGGAGCAAGGGTGTCTACCCACTGTTCCGCTGGCAATTTCTCTCTTTCAGCGGCTCTTTCAAAAATGGTGAGGTAGGTCTCCACATCATCCCCTGCTACCATTTTTTGAAGGGAAGCTTGCCTCCCCACACAGATGGATTCCTCCTGGACATGCGGCCTTTCAGCCAGCACCGCTATCTGCTCCACCTGACTTTTATTAAGCGATTGCTGTTCTCTGAAACCAGTTTGTGTAGTCTCCATGAACAACCGATTGGTTTCCTGCTGGTTAGCATTCGCCTTTTGAAGCTGTATGTTAGCCTGGATCAGCTGTTTCAGCACTTCCTCCATATCTGCACTGTTTGTTTTTTTCAGAACAGCAGACTTAACCCAGGACATAAAACTTGCTGGATTTTTTGTGCCAGCGCAGCCTCCACCATATGTAACGGGATTAGTTCACGGGACCGCCGTCTCCTGGGATAGACGGGCGCTTTAGGCACATAAAAGACAGTCCAGTCCAAGCAAGTATGGTGCAACTGGCCTCAGCCAGTTTTATTGACTTTTGCAGAAAGATCAATATTAAACAAAACAGTTCAAAACAAATGAAATACCTGGCCGTCTGGCCACTACGTCTAAACAGGCAGTAGTCCCTAACTACATGGAACTGGGCCTTGTGCCCAGCTCCATCAACAAACACGCAGTTGTTTTACTCACACAGCAGGGTTCTTCCCAGGAGCAGAGAGAGCAGCTAGTGAGCTGTTTGCCCTTTTATAGCACACTCAGGTTCCAAGGTGATTAGCCACAGTTACCCTGAATACCTGGAGTGGCTAATTGGAGCAGGGACCCACCCATCTCTCCCTGCTCCAAGCAGCCAGGCCCTTCTAACCAGGTTTTTAACAAAACCCTTGCAAAGAGAAAACCTAGTTTTCCTTGCTGTCAATTCCCTGGCTGCTTTTTAGAACGTATAAGACAGGAACCTAGGTGAAATGTAGACTCCTTCTACCACTTTTCCCCTGGTCCTGTCACACCAGACTGTCTATTACTCTGTAATTCCTCTAGCGGTGTTTTATGAAAACAGTAGGTTTAAAGAACACACCAAATGCTTCAAATAACTTGTTTACTAACTTCAACTTTTCTTCATATATAACACTGCCGCCTCCGCAGCAGATAGTCCATGTACATAACACGTGTTGAAAATGCAGCACGCCAGACCTGCAGGGTAAAGCGACAGTGAGGTCACGGTATGGGTAATCGAGGGTTACTCACTTTTCTGAGGAGAACCCTGGGCAGGCATGCGACAGTGAAAGAGAGGCAGACACTAGTTCCTCTGGGGCACACTCTGTAGATAGGGACCAGGCCTGATGACATGTGAGGTGCCCTGGATGTTATAGGTGTTTTGAGTGCCTTAGGTAAAGTCCCTTTAAGGATCGTGACGCCAGTGCCTGTAACGGTGGCACACCGGTTTGCAGGAGGATTAATAGAGTACACAGTTGGTAAACCAAACGTTGCTTTACTTTAGGAAACAGTCCAACTTTGTACATGTAGTTACAGAAGATGTTAATGCAGTCCTTTACAGTTCCAAATGCACAGCAGGTTTACTTCACAATATGGCAGGTATGATCTTGCAAGATACTTGGAGGGCAAACAGTTAATGCTTTGCAGCGCAATGCTGCTCTATCCCCTCAGCTATTCTAGCTAGGCTGGATCCCAAGGCCCGGATGCCTAATTGCTGGCTTGAATCCTTGGTATACATAATCCTTCCTCCAGTATTGGCACTTGCTCTATATAAAAACACTTCTGCCCATCAGGTTACTTAGCTGTACTTGTGGTATTGTCCTTGCTGTGAGGGATACTGCAGGTTGCTCCCAGGAGGTGCTCTCCTACTACTGGGGTGCCTCATCTGTATTTGTTGGCTGGATTACTGGTCTCCAGGCAGGCTGTACTCTTCCTAGCCTCCTAGTGCAGCTAGGAACCAGGACTATCTAGCTGCATGTCAGGATGAGGCCCTCAGCATATCCTGGGCTGGTGCCTTCTTACTTCTGTCTTCACAGACTCCTGACTATGACCTAACCCCTCCCTGTCTGGGCCTGGACATTTATACTAGGGGCTCCCTATCTCCCTCTAGTGTCTGGAATGTTAAATTACACCCTACTAGGCCTGATAAGCATATAACAGGGGGAACCATACATGTAAAAACACATAGGAAAATACATTAAATGCATAGATCAATACAATAGCACTGTCCCTTGTGAGCAGAAGTAACACGCTACCCTATTGACCCTTGTGTAGTGCCCACTCCTACCTAGTGGGACACTACATACCCCCACGCTATGATGTTGCCCGTCCTCGGCGCAACCTGAAAGGGGCCCTGCCCAGCTGGATACTGCACCTGAAACAGAAAAATAATGCAAAGCAAGAAAATACATCTACATTAGCGAAATACATTATATGGATATATCAGGCAGTTCCACTGGCTAAGGAACAAGTTCGGTGAAAAGGGGCGTCGTTCTCTTCTCTCAGGATACTGTAAGGGAACAGGGGCGCTGACCTGGTGCAGCGTATCAAGGATACCAGGATTAGTCCATATTAAGCAAATTGTCCATAATAAATGTAAAACATTAAATAACAATTCTTGGAGGCTCAAAGCATATAAATGAGTCCGTACCCAGGTTTCCTTCTTGTAACACATTCAGTGAAAATGACAAGTGTAGCCAAATATTCAGCAGAAAAGAAGGTGTCGGATCACAGAGGCTCACATACGGTGGAGTGCATCTCTGGGCACATTTCTTTAAAATAGTGGCAAAATCTCAGAGGCTCATGTGCATTAGAGTCTATCCCTGGGCGCATTCCTTTTAATATTTACATTGCATAATAAAAGTGACAGCACATAAAAATAGTCCACATTATTCAAATGGCACATATAAAAATAAGTGCTGCAATACCCTTAATCAACCCGTAAAGGGGGTGAAAGGGTTAAAGGTGAAACATACACAAATAGGCACAACTGTTTTTTTTTTCTTCACTCTGAGAAAGCAGGCAGGAGGTCCTGTAAACAATATGGCCTTGCTGCAATTGGTATTTCAGTGGTTTACCGCCTCCACTGAGCCGTGGGTAACTGGCAGCAGCAACAGGGGGCCAAAACAACGAAGGACTCCTGTCCTGGAAGGGTTTCGCACTTAGCTTCATCAGGGGCTGCGGTATAAATGCAGGTATATAACAACCCTTAACCCCGGAACAAGTACGGACTTCCGTTTGTCCGGCAATATGTTTAAACATTATGATATATTACCATAAATACAAATACTAAAATGACTCTAATAGCTTACATATAAAATATTACACAAATTTCATTAAGATACAATAAATATAAGAATTAAAATGATATTAGATATACATAATATCCACAAAACTTAAAATGGTATTAAATGTACATGATTTTCACAAAACTTACTTACAGTTAAAACATATAATATATTCTAGGGGATCAGACTATACAGACTGATTTAATGTCCCATTCAATATTATGTCCATGTGGCTGCAATGTGTTCATTTCATAAATCCATTGCGCCTCTCTTTTATTGATCTGTGTGGCGGGATTACCTCCTCGCCAATGGGGTTTCACTAATTCCACACCACAAAATTTGAGGCCAACAGGGTCTTTTTGATGGAATTTTTTATAATGGAATTTTTTATAATGTGCAGAGACACTGTGGGTCTCTAGTCCCTTTCTAATATTCTTAATGTGTTCTGCAACTCGAACTTTTAATTTCCTCAGTGTTCTCCCAATATACTGGAGACCACACGGGCACTCCAGCATATAAATAACTCCCATTGACTCACATGAGATATTTCCACTGACTTGTTTGTAGTGCCAGGGCATATCAGTACTCCAGGTTCCGCTTCTATTCACATAGGGATAAAGGTTGATTAAGCAGAGGACTCCACATTCATCGCTAATGTCAAAACAAAGAAAGGAGAACTGGTCTACAAGACTGGGGGTATCGCACATTAATTTAAACAATTTTGACAGGAGCTATATGGGCTGGAGGATTCCTGGGGAGGTGGGAACAGCTGAGATAAGAAGCTTTTTTAACAAACTGAGCCTACCTAATTTGACAGACTTTGAGAGGGCTTCCCTTTTAACCCCTGTCACGGAGGAGGAAGTAGCGCGAGTATTAACCTCTATGCCCATGGGAAAAAAAACTGGACCGGATGGTCTCCAGGTGGGGTATTTAAAAAAAAATAAGATGTTCTTCTGCCACAACTTTCCAAATGGTGCAACTCACGTATGTCGGTGTCACCGCCAGTTCTGTGAGAAGGTCTGGCAGACGTCCTTCTCTACCTCTTGCATGATGTTCTTTGTTTTGGTTTCACTTTGTCATCTCCTTTCCTTCTCCCAGGTGTCACCTATTTAGACTAATTGTCTCCCTTTTATATTCCCTCCCATACTGCCTCACTTTGCGGTTTATACTACTTCCTGGATGAAGTGTTCACTGCTGGAGGCTGCTGCTGCTGTTTACTCAGATAAGTGTTTTCATGTATTGTGTTTCCTTGCTGGCTTGATTCTAGGTGACCCTGACTCCTTCCGTATTAAGTGCAGGGAGCCGGTGGTCGTGTCCCCTCACTATTATAGGGTTTTCAGGTGTCACACAGTCTAGGTACATGGGCATGCAATCGTCTACCATTGTGACCATTGCATGGGCATAGCAGTCAGGGAGAGCTCTTAGGGTTTTATAGGGCTCACCTATATGCTCCTTAGTTTGGGATCAAGCCAGTCGGACGTCTATTCATTAGTTCCAGCTATCTGCAACATCATCCGTGACAGTCGGTCTCCCACCTCCCTGGACAGTCTCTTGAAGCTTTAGTTACCATTCTACCTAAGGAGGGGAAGGACCCCCAGCAATGTAGCAGCTATAGTCCTATTTCTCTCTTTTTTTTTTTATTGTTTATTTATTATTAATTTTTTAATATCATGTGTACAGGTCATATACGTTACATTAGTACATTGGAAAGCATTAACCCCTTAAGGACTTAGGGCATACCGATACGCCCTGTTTCCTGAGTCCTTAAGGACTCAGTACGTACTGGTACGTCCTAAGTTTAAAAAAAGATTGCGGCCTGGCCTGGTTAATTGTGACAGTATGCCCGCTGAAATCATTCAGCGGGCATCCTGTCACAACGCCGGGGGGGTCAGCAAGCGATCAAAAAGGCGTTTGCCCACCAAAATAGTACCAATCTAACCGTCACCTTATCCTTCAAAAAATGAGCCCCTACCTGAGACAATCACCCAAAAAATAAAAAAAATATGTCTCAGAATATGGAGACACTAAAACATCATTTTTTTTTGTTTTAAAAAAGCTGTTGGGGGGGGCCAACTGCCGACATGGCCGGACGTGTCTGAGAGCTGCTCCGTATCCCGCCGATTATCCTGAGCGATCCTTCTAAAGATCTAGAAGACACCCCCAGTCAGTGCCCTGACATACCCAGTATGAGGAGTACCGCATCATGAGTCCAAGTAAGGCACAAGCTGCAGCGGAGCGCTTCAAGGAATATGCCAGGCATGAGGCTCAACATTGTGCCGCTCCTTCATCTCCAGCACGTGCATCGCAGACCAGAGGGCAGGCGGCGCAGCAGTCTGAAGAAGCGTCAAAAGTCACCCTGCAGTCATCGCATGAGCAGCTAATGGCGGCGATCACAGGCTGCCAATCTTCCCTCACTGGTAAGATAGAGGAGGCGAGGGTTGATTTGGGACTTCTGCGCCATGATGTGCAGCACCTAAGAGAGAGGGCCAGGCTCACTGAAGAGAGGGTCTTTAAGCTGGAGGATAATACAAGAATACTGTCAGAGAGGATTTGATATGGGGAACGGGCAGTGGAGTCTCTGAAACAAAAATGCGACGATTTAGAGAACCGCGCGCGGTGCAATAATGTGAGAATGCTAGGGATGCCTGTGAGATCGGAGGGTGCCGACCCAGCAGCATTCCTGGAGGGCTGGTTTAAATCCATTTTCCTGGAGGCACTCTTTTCTAAGGCATACGCAGTGAAAAGGGCTCACAGGTTGCTGCTCAGGGCACCACCTCCGGGTGCACCCCCTAGACCCTTGCTGGCTCGTCTACTTAACTGGAGAGACAGGGATCTCATACTTGCACAAGCCAGGATAAAGCAAACCATAACCTTGGGATCTGCAAATATATCCCTCTATCCTGATTTTTCGGCAGATCTACAGAAGAAGAGAGCGACCTTTGTCAGCATCAAGAAACGTCTATGGGACTGTAACATCCAGTACTCCATGGCCTATCCGGCTCGCCTGAGAGTGGTCGACGGCGGGAAATCGCTTTTCTTCTCCAGTCCCAGAGAAGCTGAAGATTGGCTTTCCATGAGGCCAAGAAGGTCACCTCCCAGATGAACTACATTGCGGTTTCCAAAAGGTCATGTTTGTCTCCGGGACTGTTATAGTTATAGGCGTAGTACCCTGACTAACGCCATTGACATGCAATCTGAATGGTACTCCTTATTAATCTTATGTTTAAATGGTTTATAGGCACTGTCTTACGGGGTATAGCATTGTATTTTGTCACTACTTAATATGCTACGGCGGGGGGGGGGGAGTATGCTCCACTACCTGTCTCAGTTTTCCACCTATCTACACTGGGCAGGTCCCCCGAGCATATGGTCACTATAGTTAACTATTTGTTCACAGGTCTATGTTTAAGAATCTGGGTACCTTTGTACTGCTATCAGTTATGTTCTATTGTTGAGGATTGGTATGATTATACAAATATCACGAGACTGGCAGCTTGCATTACTTGTACGGTGGGTTACGACTTAGTAGTAAGATATTATGTCATATTGTCAATTGTGTTAAATGTCGTCCATTAAGGTTATGTCCTGAAACGTGAGGGGTCTGGGAGGTCCTAGGAAACGTATGGCGGTATTTGCGCATATACGAAAATATTCTCCTCACGTTTTAGGACTGCAAGAAACACACTTAACAAAAGACACGGGAGAAGAGTTAATAAGCCTTGGGTGCAATGGGTGGAGAGTGCGTATGGATCTTCATACTCTAGGTCAGGGGTACTCAACTGGCGGACCGCCGTCCAAATGCGGACCGCGGCCGCCAGTTCTCCAGACCCCGGCCATCCTTCAGAGTGCTCCTCCTCTCCTGCACACTGTACCGTGCAGGAGGAGGAGCTTACCGGCGCAGTTCCGCCTGTCCCAGAGCGCAGTGAGAGACGGCTTCCTTCACATGTAGCGCTCCTCCTCTCCTGCACACTCTGGTACGTGCAGGAGGAGGAGCTTATCGGCGCACTTCTTCTTGCTCCAGGGGCGCAGTGAGAGACGGCTCCCTCCACATGCAGGCACCAGCGCTGTCATCCGGCACCTGCACATGGAGGGGGCTTTCTCCCTCAGTGCGCTCACAGGTCCCTCCTCCCCTGCAGCACGTAATAGTGATGTCCGGTTCATGAACGAATCGTTCATTTGAATCGATTCAGTTCAGTGAACCGGAGGAGTCGATTCACTTGACTGATCCGATCCGTGTGAAACGGCTCAGCTCAGTCACACAGACAATGCAGAGACGCTGGCAGCAGGGAGGAGCCTGAGGGAGGGACGGGGAGGAGCGTAATATGATCTCAGAGCGGAAGCTGCTTCTGCCAGCCCCACCCCTCCCCGCCCACCAACCAATCAGTGACCAGAGCTGAGGGGGCGGGGCAAGCACTAGCAGCTCTGAGTCGTCTGAGTCACACAAGTGCCGGGAGTCTAAGAATAGAAATGAATCGAATGAGTCACAAGTTAAAAGAATCTAAAGATCCGACTTAGTTTGTGACTCATTCGATTCATTGAGTTAAAAGAGCCGCGAGTCAGAGGGTAGAGCAGTTTACATTACACTGAGGCTGAGGCTGCTTTTGTTGCAGCAGTGATAAGATTAAGGGACTGTGACTGTGTTACTGTAATACTGTGTTATCAATGCAGCACATAGTTTTCCCTGTGCATTCACATTTCACTTCACTTGGTTCATTGTACTACTGTCAGTAAGGGAGCTTCAAGCTCCAAAGGACACTTACGTGCTGCTGGAGAGGGGAGGGACATCACCACTGCCACCAACGAAATAAATGTCACATTTGGGAAGGAAGGGGGGCGTGGAGAGGGCTACAGAGAGGCGGGAACACGTCACTGACTGCAGGAAAGGACTCCAGTCAGTGTCGTGTTCCCATCTCTCCTGGGCCATCTTCTTTAAAATTAAAGGTAACCTGATTAAATAAAGTGATAAAGCCCCATCAAACCATGATAGTTTTGTTCCGCATCCAATTCCCATTATTGGGGCATTGGATGCGGACCCCTTAGTTTCAATGGACAAAAAAAAAAGATGCAGTGTGCTGTCTGCATCTCTTGTGGCCCCATTGTAATTAAGGGGCCGCATCCAATCCCCCAATAATGGGAATTGGATGCGGAACAAAACTATCATATGTCTGTTCTGTGGCTTGGGTTGCCACCTGGCCAGTAGTTCACCAGCAAAGCTGGTATTTTAGTTCCCTTGCCGGTGCCACACTTGCGGCAGGACGGATCCGACAGGCTGTTCACCCTGTCGGATCCGTCCTGCCGCTATTTCGCCGGACTGCCACTCCCCATTGACTATGGGGGAGTGGAGCTACGGCACAGCATGACAGTGCACGGCGTGAGGCCGCCAGACGAAAAAGTCGGACATGTAGTACTTTTAGTCTGGCGGCCTCTCACCGAGCTGCGCCGTAGCTCTGCCCCATCCCCATTATAGTCGATGGGCACAGAGCAGCGGCACGGCAAAGTAGTGGCAAGATGGATCTGACAGGGTGAGCAGCCTGTCCGATCCGTCCTGCTGCAAGTGTGAAAGTACCCTTACTAATGAGCGCTTCCGTCATGGAACTCCCATTAGTACAGCATTTACCTCCACTGCTACTTGTGCTAGTAAAAAATAAAATAAAAATACGGTACCTGCACCTCCATTTGCTCACGCTGTGGAGAACACTCCCTGCTGACTAGAAGCTCAGGACAGGACCTACAAGACGTCATCACATTGGAACACCGGTCCTGAGCTTGCAGTCAGCAGCGAATGTTCACCGCAGCCAGGTGAATGCTAATTATTATATTTTTTATTTTTTTAGCAAAAGCAGAGAAGGGGGGCACTAATGGGGGCATTACTCTTACTGGGGCCACTAATGGGGACATTATTCTTACTGGGGGCATTATTCTTACTGGGGCACTAATGTGGCCATTACTAATTCTGGGACTTTCCCGGGGCGCTCCACTATAACGTCAGAGCGCCCCACGCGCATGGATCACATGATCGCATGGCATCTTTACTGTTGGCGTTGAGCTCGGACCTTCACCTGACTGCAGACCCAGGTATGTGGACCTTTAATAAAACTAGTTGAGTACCCCTGCTCTAGGGGAGTGTCGCTGTTAATCCATTGTACAGTCAGATGGGAGCCACACCAGGTGGTGTCTGACCCAGAGGGGAAATATGTTTTTGCCTATGCACACGCCAACGGTATCCCTTATGTTGTGTTGAACCTATATAATCCTCCACCAGCTAACTTTTCTTTCCCCTGACGTCCTCGGCAGCACATGAAGGGTTAGTCCTATTCTCACCCCAGGACCGCCCACCTAAATAACAAAACAAGATAATTGATTAATTAACCATCCTATAGGTCCCTATAAAAACACCCCCTCTGGCAAACCTCCAATGTGTTTTTTTCATGTCCTCATTCTGGACAGGTCCACAGCCCACCTCACCTGGAAGCCCTCATGCCTGGGGGGGTGTCCCAGGCTTTGGCTCAGAGTCCAGCAAGCCATGGGGGTGCCTTGGCGCTGCTCTGTGGAACTCTCCCTTCCACCTTATGTGTTGCCGCTCTGTAGTTTTGTCCATTTCAGTAAAGGAGGAGGTTCGTTTGTGCAGCAGGGCCTGCAAACATGCCGCACCAGCGCTTCTCTGCTCTGGGCGGCAATGGCGGCGCTTGTGAACATCGTGGAACACAGCGTCGGCTGCGTCTGATGTCATCAGCGAGCGCCCGCCCCCGGGGTTTCTGGCGGCAAATTAAAAAAATTCTATTGTACTTAAGGTGGTATAGTCCTTGCTCTTGCTGCCCTTGTGCCTTGGCAGCCGAGCTCTATTTATCTTTAAGGTACCCCTGTCATGTCTGATTACAGACAGTTTGTTCTGGCTTTATTTTATTTTATGTGGCACCTTAAATCTCATTAATCTATTCCTCTTCCCAGATGTCCAGCCAGTTCAGTAAAGGAGGAAAAAGATCCAGGAAGCACAGGCACAGGCTGTGCCAATCCTGCGACCAGCCTCTTCCTGATGACCACCAGGACTATTATTGTGGAAGCTGTGGATTAGAGGCGTTTTCCCATTCCCCGGAATCCTCACCCAGGTGTGTGAAGAGACAAAAGAAAAAGCAGCCCTTATGTATTGCTTGTATTAAACCGCTTCCTGAGGGTTATACGTCTAACATTTGCGCAGCCTGTACACAGCCGGAGGTCATCTCTGAAGATAATACTAATAAATGTATCTCACTACTTGAATCCTTTCTGTCTCGATCTAAGAGACAGAAGACGCATAAGAGGTAACGGGTTGACCCTAGCCCTTCTACGTCTGCCGAGAGGTCTTCTCACTCGGAAGGGGAGGTGTCCTCTGGTTCTAGCTCAGATCCAGAACTGGCCACAGAGGAGAATTTTTTGTTCAGGAAGGAGGATATTAACCGTCTCATCAAGGATGTGAAGCATATAATTGAATCCAAGATGGAGACGCGTGCCGACCAAGATGAGGGGAGCCTGTTTTACTTTCCTAAGAAGAAAGCGCGGGTCTTTCCCAGTCATCCGGTGCTTGAATCTATCATCCAGAAGGAATGGAAATATCCTTTAAGGAAGATGGATTCAGGAAGAAGAGCAAAGGCTATGTACAGAATAGACCCTGCTGAATGTGAGAAGTGGGGGGCACCTTCCAAGGTCGATCCTGCAGTGGCCAAACTAGCGAAGAGGTCCTTTTTTCCGTCTGACGACTCTACGTTGTTGAAGGATCCCATGGATAAGAAGGCAGATAATCTCCTGAAGCGGCTTCATTCTTATATAGCCTCCCTGAAGAAGTCGTCCATGGCAGCAGTGCCTGTAGCCCGTGCCCTGAGGGTATAGTTGAGTCAACTAGGAAGGGATATTGAGGATGGCGTTAATAGAGAAGATTTACTTCAGCAACTCCCTTCTTTGAAGATCGCGGCGGAGTTCCTATGTGACTTTAGATACCCTGAGAGACTTAGCCAAAAATATGTCTCTTTAAGAAGATAAAGCACTGGAATTTCCCCTTTCCAGGCGCAGATTTCAACCCAGAAGCTTTCGGCCCTTTAGAAGACAGCGCTTTCAAAGGTCTGATTTTCGCAGGCGTTCGGACAGGAAAGGATCTGACCGAAGATTTTTTGCTAGCACATCAGATAAGAGTAGGAAGAGA
Organism: Bufo gargarizans; assembly: GCF_014858855.1. NCBI lineage: Eukaryota > Metazoa > Chordata > Amphibia > Anura > Bufonidae > Bufo > Bufo gargarizans. Next base: position 110,321,494 of record NC_058083.1, read on the forward strand.
CCAGAGGATAAACCCACCAAAGAGGGTTTCTGACGCCAGAAGAAAAGGGGTAGGAGGTCGGCTTATTCGATTCTACGCAGCATGGCAAGAAATTTCCTCAGACAGTTGGGCCTTGAGGATCGTAAGAGAAGGTTACTCACTGGAGTTTATCCGCCGTCCAAGAGACCGTTTTCTCTTAAATCAAAGAGAAGACCCTCGGGTCAAAGACCTCGTAAGGGAATTCGTTCAAAAGGGTGCTCTGGAACCTGTACCAAAACAGCAAGAGGGAACAGGAGTGTATTCCAGAGTGTTTCCAGTTCCCAAGTCAGAGGGAAAGTGGCGCCTAATTATAGACCTCCGCTACGTGAATCAATTTATCAAAAAAAATCATTTCAAAATGGAAAACATAAGATCTATCACATCTCTGCTTCAAGAAGGTCACTTCTTGGCATCCATCGACCTGAGAGACGCTTATCTCCATGTCCCAATAGAGAACTCGTCCAGACGCTTTCTGAGGATTGCGATTGCCATGGGAGGAAAAATAAAACACCTTCAATTCAAAGCCCTGCCCTTCGGTCTCTCATCAGCACCCAGAATTTTCACGAAATTGGCCGTGATTGCCGTTGCAAGTTTACGCCTACAAGCCTTGCAGGTGTTTCCGTACCTGGACGACTGGCTTGTAGTGGCACCCACCAGGGACTCACTGAATTCACATCTCCTGAAAGTCATCAAGCTGCTTCAGTCTCTGGGTTTCTTGATCAATTGGGACAAATCCGACATCCAGCCAGCAACATCCAAAACGTTTCTAGGCTTCAGGATAGACACTTGCACCATGACCCTGTATCTCCCGACCTCCAGGATAAGCTCTGTCACATCAGCAATAAGGACCTTAATTGCGGGCCAAAGACCTACAGTCCACAGGGTGATGAAAACCCTGGGTCATATGACATCGGTAATAGATGCAGTTCCATGGGCTCAGGCCCACATACGGGAATTACAGCAGGACTTGCTTCAGGTCTGGAAGCACAACCACAATCTTTCAGCCCGTGTCAGGTTGAGACCTTCCACTATCGCGGAGCTGAAATGGTGGTTAAGAGGAAGGAATTTATCCAGGGGCAGACCCTTCCAGCTAACACCTACGATGACTGTTACAACGGATGCCTCTTCCCGGGGCTGGGGAGCCCATCTCGGAAACAGTTGGGTTCAAGGTTCTTGGTCCTGCACAGAACGACAGCTGTCCTAGAACTTCAGAGAGTTGAAGGCAACCAAGCTGGCATTACAACACTTTCGGGCAGATTTGGAAGACCAATCAGTCCTAATTCAAACGGACAATCTCCCTGCAGTTTTTTACATAAACAAACAGGGGGGCACCCGGAGCCTTTTACTCCTTGCATTATGCAAGAAGATCTTTGCATGGGCAGAGAGGCACGTACAGAATCTAAGGGCGGTACACATCAAAGGGTCGTTGAATACTCAGGCGGATCTTCTGAGCCGGAGGAAGATCAGACAAACCGAGTGGGAGCTGAACCAGAAATACTTCCTGCAGATTACAGCCAGATGGGGTACTCCGTCTGTAGATCTAATGGCCTCCAGGGAAAACAGCAAACTTCCCAAGTTCTGTTCTCTGAACAGATTCCAGAATCCAGCAGCAGTAGACGCCTTTTCTATAACTTGGAAAGACCAGTATGTTTATATCTTTCCTCCGGTGCCCCTCATCTTAAGAGTCCTGCAGAAGATTCTATTAGAGAAACCTCAAGCTATATTGATTGCTCCTTTTAGGCCTCGCAGACCATGGTTCCCACTTCTACTCCAGTTATCCAAAGGAGTCTACTGGAAGCTTCCATCTCATCCCGACTTACTAGTTCAGAACAGCCTGTTTCATTAACATCTGAACAAGCTTCATCTCACAGCTTGGAGACTGAGAGGTCCAGACTAGAAGAGAAAGGACTATCTATCCCTGTCATCAATACTCTACTCTCCTCCCGGAAAGCTTCTACAAATATCAAGTATGAAAAGATATGGAGGAAATTTTCATCCTGGATGTCAGAGAATGAATGTTTAGATATTACAGTCCCTGTTATCCTCCAGTTCCTGCAAGATGGATTCCAGAAGGGTCTTACTCCGAACACTTTGAAAGTGCACATGACAGCCATTAATGCGATGACAGAGAGCAGATTCGGACATCATCCCTTGATTAATCGTTTCTTCAAGGCCATTAAGAAGCTTAGACCGGTGGTGAGACACCCTATGCCTGTTTGGGATCTGTCATCGGTCCTCAGAAGATTGGCTGAACCCCCCTTTGAGCCCTTAGTAGACGGAGAACTTAAATGGCTCTCCTGCAAAGTTCTCTTTCTTATTGCCATCACTTCGGCTAAGGGACTCAGGGAATTGCAAGCGCTATCGGTTAAAACGCCATATTTAAGAATCCTGCCGAATGGAGTTCTGCTGCGCACTCTACCTTCCTTTGTGCCAAAAGTTCCTTCTTCTGCTAACGTCAACCGAGAAGCGTTTCTACCAGCTTTTTTTCTCAGACCCCTCAGATGAAGAACAAGCTCGCTGGCACACCTTGGATGTCAAGAGGGCGGTTGAGATCTACCTTCGGAGAACGGAGAATTTTAGACTAGATGAAAATCTGTTTTTGCTATACTCTGGTCCTAATAAAGGTCACAAGGCATCTAAGGGTTCCCTGGCAAGATGGATCAAGTCTATCATCTTGGAGGCATACACCATAGAGGGCATCTCTCCTCCTTTTCCGATTAGAGCCCACTCAACTAGGGCCACAGCAACATCTTGGACTGAACAAGCGCATGTCTCCCTAGAAGAGATCTGTAGGGCAGCATCATGGTCTACGCCATCTACCTTCATGAAGCACTACCGGCTGGACATAGAAAATAAGAGCTCAGCCTTTGGCACTGCGGTGTTGAGTGCAGCTGTTCAGTAATTCCCTCCCTTTAGTATCTATGCATATCCCTTCATGTGCTGCCGAGGACGTCAGGGGAAAGTGAAAATTATTAGCTGGAATTTTGCTTTCCATGAGTCCGAAGGCAGCACCTACATACCCTCCCTAATAAATCCTTTTGTTTTGCATTTTGCCTAAATCTATTTTTTATACACATTGGAGGTTTGCCAGAGGGGGTGTTTTGTAGGGACCTATAGGATGGTTAATTAATCAATTATCTTGTTTTGTTATCTAGGTGGGCGGTCCTGGGGCGTGAATAGGACTCCGTTAACCCTTCATGTGCTGCCTTCGGACTCATGGAAATCAAAATTCCAGGTAATAATTTTCACTTTGTTGCAGGCAGCAGCGGGGTTTGCAGCCCAGTTTCCTGCAGAGAGGGTCATATGTATGGGTGATATCAACATAGTGATGGACGAATCTTAACACAGATTCCATAACCCATCACAAAACGTTAGTCTTAGATCGTCTGGTACCATCTTGGCAAGATTTGTATATGAAATAGGATGGCTGGATATGTGGAGGGAAAAAAAAACAGCCCACTTAGTATATTCTTGCTTCACACCCTCTAAGGGGGCACTCTCGAGGATTGATTACATGTTTGGTACAGTGAATACATATATGTCGTTGCAAGACTTATATTATGGTGCACACGGCACCTATCATAGCGTTGTCCGTCACGTCAGACGTGAACTTGCGCACAACTAAGAGACGCATTCACCCGTTTTGGCTGTCATTGATGGGTATAAACGACCGTGTCCCAGATCAAATTCGGGTGTTCTTGGAGATGAATGGGGCAGACAATAACGTTTCTCTATTGTGGGATACGCTGAAGGCCTTTCTGCAGGGCTGTCTCCAGTCTTCTATCTCATATATAAAAAAGTCTACGCAACACAGAGAAGAGAAGCTGGAGGAGCTCTGCAGGAATGCGGAAAGAACGTACATTTCTGATCCGACAGAGGCTAATAGGGTAGATTGGATGTTAAAGGGGAGATCGTATAAGGACCATCTTAAAGAGAAAGGAGATCGTAAACTTTTATTCCTGCAGCAGCAGTCATTCGAACAGGGTAATAAAACTGGGAAAGTATTAGCTCAGGTAGTAAATAGAAATAATAGGGCCCCCCCTGTATTGCGCATTGCTAGCGTCACTGGTGAGGTGATTGATGAGCCAGCAGGGATTTTAGATAGATTTACTGAGTTCTACCGAGATCTGTATAGATCTGTGGCAAGGTATACTGAAGCCGAATTGAGGGAGTACATGCAGGAGGTGAAACATCCCAAATTGGCAGCCCCAGATAGGGAGCTCCTGGATGAGGAAATTACACTTGAAGAGATTGAGGAAGCGGTCAAACGGCTAGCTTCAGGAAAATCCCCAGGACCGGATGGGACCCCGCTGGAGGTCTATTCCAAATACATAGACATACTTGCTCCTCAGCTCCCCAGAGTGTACTCAAACTCCCTGGAGAGTGGTTTCCTTCCTGAATCATTATATGAGGCATCTATTGTTATACTGTTAAAACCGGATAAACCACCTTTGGAGTGTGGGTCGTATCGGCCTATATCCTTATTAAATTTGGATTATAAAATACTAACAAAAATTTTAGCTGACAGGTTGAATAAGGTAATAACATCCATAATACATGAAAACCAGTCGGGCTTCATCCCAGGCCGCTCCACTTCCAGCAACATTCGGAGAGCACAGGTGGTCACGCAAATAGGTTATGCAGGTAATAAAACATGGGCTTTAGCAGCCTTAGATACGGCCTAAGCGTTTGATTCAGTTAAGTGGCCCTATTTACTACAAGCCTTAGAATGCTTTGGCTTTGGCCCTGTATTTATAAGGTGGATTTCTGTAATATATGCTAAACCTACTGCTAATATTTTAGTTAATGGGTCTTTATCTCCGACATTTCCATTGAACAGGGGAACTAGGCAGGGGTGTCCCTTATCTCCCCTATTATTTGCGGTAGCAATAGAAAACCTGGCACTTAAAGTCCGGCGAGACCCGCTGATTCAAGGGGTTGCTTTGGGCGATAGGGAAGAGAGGATTGGCCTCTATGCAGATGACCTAATAGTCTATATGGATGAGGTAGAGTCAACGTTGCCAAGAGTAATAGACATTATTGAGCATTTTGGTTTCTATTCAGGCCTCCGTATTAACTGGACCAAGTCGGCCCTCATGCCCCTGTGGTCTGCGGGATGGCCTCCTGTATTTCACAACCTCATGGTAGTTGATCAATTTATGTACTTGGGGGTCATCATTACAAGGGACCCATGCCTTTCTCTTTACCGAAACATAACCCCCTTAGAGGTTCATTTTATAGCCAAATTTAGATCCTGGAAAACCTTGCCGTTATCTGTCATGGGGAGGCTAAATTTGATCAAAATGATATTACTGCCTAAAGCCTTGTACCTACTTGAGCATGCATGTACCCCAGTCCCCAAAAACTTTTTCAGTCGTTTACATTCTTTAATTGATGGCTTTTGTGTGGGGGAAGGAGAGAAGGAAGCTGGCACTGGGGACCCTACAAAGGAGCTGACAACAAGGTGGGGCTGCCCTTCCAGATTTGTTCCTGTACTTTCTAGCCGGGCAATTTAGATACTTGGCATCGTGGGTCTCAGGTGTAGAGCTTCCTAACTCAGAATACTACCTACAATATTACTTGCAGCTATCTAGTTTGTGGCCTGTATTGTAATATCTAGCAGTAGTCTCTGGGCATCCACTGCCTATTCATGAGCTGGCACACCAGGTCCGGAGGGCTGCAAAGCTCCAACAGTATTCTGACCTCCTGGATGAGATGCCACTATGGGATAACCCAACATTACCTATGCTGATGCAGTGTGAGGGAAAGGGCATTTGGCGGGGGTATGGCGTACTCACGCTGAAAGACCTCTATGAGAATGGGATCTTGTTCTCATTTACTCAGCTTCAAGCGAAGGTGGGTGTGGTGCGTCCTCTCTTTTTCAGATACTTGCAACTGCGATACACACTTCAGTTACAACTGAGATCCTTAAAGAAATCCATTTCAAAATACCCTCTCATTGGCCTTTTGAAAAGCCAGGGCCCTAAGGGCATGATATCGGCCTTATATACACACCTCTTGAATATCGAAATGAGCTCAAGCTCTCTGCTGGCGGAGACCAGATGGAGGGAGTGCATCACAAACCTCACTACAGAAGAATGGAATGAGGCGTTAGTAGCTCCATCAGAGGTATCACCTTCCCTTAACAATAGACTTATTCAGCTATTTATACTTCACAGGAGCTACCTCACTCCGGTCAGACTATAGAAGATGGGCAGGTTGACGCATAGCGGGTGCCGCAGGTGTGCACAACCAGGTGCGGGTTTTTGGCATCTGATAAGGGAATGTACCTATGTTCAGAACTACTGGAGGGATGTAGTGTCAGTATTATCTTCCTTGGTTCCGGGAGCCCTTGAGCTGTGTCCTAAAAAGTGACTCTGAGTAGTTGATGATGAGGCGCTCACACACCACAACTGTATATTCCCGAGGGAGACGTTGTTCATGGCTAGAAAGGCAGTGGCTCTCAGATGGATGGCGGAGAGGCCGCCTACAGTCGCTCAATGGAGAGCCTTAGTGAATCAAATAATTCCCTGGGCAAAAATTATGTTCTCCCATAGAAAATGTCCTCAGAAATTTGAGACGGTTTGGGGGTCCTGGTGTTCTTCGCCATTGACAGTATCACCGGCTCATATGCATTCTGTAGAATGAAACCCCCTTTTATTGAATGTATTCACCTTGTAGACAGCACAAAATAAAGACGCAACACATCTCACAGTTAATTTTCCTTTATTATCATTAGGCATTACAGAGAAATAATAGTGCACTCTGAAGTGAGCTATATGTGACTCATCATAGGACCTGTATGTAAACTTTTGCTTGTGCCTGTACTTTATTAATGTAGTGTATGTAACATGCCAACCTCATTTGTTTTATTTTATTTTAATAAAACTAGTAAAAAAAAAAAAACTGTTATTGTGTAAAACTTACATAAATAAAAAAAGAAGTATTCATATTTGGTATCGCCGCGTTCATATTGACCGGCTCTATATCACATGACCTAACCCCTCAGATGAACACCGTAAAATAAAAATAAAAAAAAATAAGAAACTGTGCTAAATAAACCATTTTTTGTCACCTTACATCACATAAAGTGTAATAGGAAGCGATCAAAAAGTCATATGCACCCCAAAATAGTGCCAATAAAACCGTCATCTTATCCCGCAAAAATCATACCCTACCCAAGGTAATCGCCCAAAAACTGAAAAAATTATGGCTCTCAGACTATGGAAACACTAAAACATGATTTATTTGGCTTCAAAAAAGAAATCATTGTGTAAAACTTACATAAATAAAAAAAGTATACATATTAGGTATCGCCGCATCCGTAACAACCTGGTCTATAAAAATATCACATGATCTAACCTGTCAGATGAATGTTGTAAATAACAAAAAATAAAAACGGTGCCAAAACAACTATTTCTTGTTATCTTGCCTCACAAAAAGTGTAATATAGAGCAACCAAAAATCATATGTACCCTAAACTAGTACCAAAAATACTGCCACCCTATCCCGTAGTTTCTAAAATGGGGCCCCTTTTTTTCGCGTTTCTACTCTAGGGGTACATCAGGGGGGCTTCTAATGGGAAATGGTGTAAAAAAAAACAGTTCAGCAAAATCTGCCTTCCAAAAACCGTATGGCATTCCTTTCCTTCTGCGCCCTACCGTGTGCCGGTACAGCTGTTTACGACCACATATGGGGTGTTTCTGTAAACTACAGAATCATGGACATAAATATTGAGTTTTGTTTGGCTGTTAACCCTTGCTTTGTTACTGGGAAAAATGGATTCAAATGGAAAATTTGCCCAAAAATTTAAATTCGGAAATCTCCATTTGCCAATAACTCTTGTGCAACACCTAAAGGGTTAACGACGTTTGTAAAATCTGTTTTGAATACCTTGAGGGGTGTAGTTTCTTAGATGGGGTCACTTTTATGGAGTTTCTACTCTAGGGTTGCATCAGGGGGGCTTCAAATGGGACATGGTGTCAGAAAAAACAGTCCAGCAAAATCTGCCTTCCAAAAACTGTATTGCATTCCTTTCCTTCTCCGCCCTGCCGTGTGCCCGTACAGTAGTTTACGACCAAATCTGCTTTTGACTACCTTGAAAGGTGTAGTTTCTAGAATGGGGTCATTTTTGGGTGGTTTCAATTATGTAAGCCTTGCAAAGTGACTTCAGACTTGAACTGGTCCCTAAAAATTGGGTTTTTGAAAATTTCTGAAAAATTTCAAGATTTGCTTCTAAACTTCTAAGTCTTGTAACATCCCCAAAAAATAAAATATCATTCCCAAGATGATCCAAATATGAAGTAGACATATGGGAAATGTAAAGTAATAACTATTTTGGAGGTATTACTATGTATTATAGAAGTACAGTAGAGAAATTAAAACTTGGAAATTTGCAATTTAAAAAAAAATTGGGTAAATTTGGTATTTTTTTATAAATAAAAATGATTTTTTTTTACCTAATTTTAGCAGTGTCATGAAGTACAATATGTGACGAAAAAGCAATCTCAGAACGGCCTGGGTATGTCAAAGTTATCAGCACTTAAAGTGATACTGGTCAGATTTGCAAAAAGTCCTTAAGGTGAAATAGGGCTGAGTCCTTAAGGGGTTAAGAAGAGACCTCAAAGCTCGTATACAGAAGCAAAAGTATATGCCACGAAAATACAAATATAGTATCTATAGTATCTATAGTACCTTCTTCCGTTCCACATCTCCAGCACCTATCCGAAATGTTGAGATTAAGCTTATGCAATAAGCGGGGAGTATGGTACCAAAACAATAATATTTTATAGGTATTCTCTCTATGGGTCACACAAGTCGACGTCATAGTGGCTCTCCTCCAGATCATCTTCCATTCCTCTAGTGCAGTGGTCGGCAACCCGCGGCTCGCGAGCCACATGCGGCTCTTTTGATCCTTAGATGCGGCTCTTTGGTTCGGGCTGGCGGGTGGGCGGCCTTTCTTGCAAAATGTCAAGCTTTCAAAAGGTCCGTCATGCGCCTCCTGCCCCGTCTGTCTGCTCCTTCCACTTTATGAATGAAGCAGGCAGGCGGGGCAGGAGGCGCATGGCGGAGGGTGAGATGTCACGCTGCGCACAGCAGCAGAAGGGCGGGCAGCGGCGGACTTTCAGCACAACACCGGCCATGTCCTGCAGAAGAAAGGTAGGAGCTGCCCCCGGTGTGTGCATCGGCCCCACCGCAAGTGTCCCTGCCTCCTCCCTTCCCCCCCCACTAATACATTACTTTACTTACTGGAGGGCACTTATGGGGGATATCTGTGGAGGGCACTTATGGGGGATATCTGTGGAGGGCACTTATGGGGGATATCTGTGGAGGGCACTTATGGGGGATATCTGTGGAGGGCACTTATGGGGGATATCTGTGGAGGGCACTTATATAGCATCTTATGCTATATATGTGTCATCCACAGATATCCCCCATAGGTGCCCTCCACAGATATCTCCCATAAGTGCGTCATCCACAGATATCCCCCATAAGTGCGTCATCCACAGATATCCCCCATAAGTGCGTCATCCACAGATATCCCCCATAAGTGCGTCATCCACAGATATCCCCCATAAGTGCGTCATCCACAGATATCCCCCATAAGTGCGTCATCCACAGATATCCCCCATAAGTGCGTCATCCACAGATATCCCCCATAAGTGCGTCATCCACATTACATCCACATCTGCAGACAAGTTTAATAAACGTAAAAAATGATAAAGATAAAATGAAATAATAATCAAGATCCAAATAAAAGAAAGTACATATAAAAGTATGTAAAAACACACTCTGGGCTCATGCCCACGAATGTAAGGGCGCCGTGCCTGTGCTGCGGACCGCAAATAGCGGTCCGCAATGCACGGACACAGACCATGGGGCAGCTGCATGAGGATCACGGACCCATTCACTTAAATGGGGTTCGCGATCCGCATCCGACTGCCCGCACCGCAAAAAAAGTAGCGCATGCTGAAGTGAATGGGCATGTAGCATGCGCTACTTTTTTGCGGGGCGTAGGCACAGCCAGAAGCACCACGGAAGCACACTGTAGCACTCATATCCCGGATCCTGGACCCATTGAAGTGAATGGGTCCTTGATGCGGGCTGCACACGGCCAGTGCCCGTGTATTGCGGACCCGCCGTATGCGGCCTGCAATATGGCAACGGCGGGCACACAGTCGTGTGCATGAGCCCTAATAGTCCTCACTGGTACTGTTGACGCAATATTTTAGGTTTTAAAAATGTGGCTCTCGAAATAAATTTCAATCGTGGTTTTGGCGATATTTGGCTCAGTTGAAAAAAAAGGTTGCCCACCACTGCTCTAGTGGAATGGGACGGTGCAAGAGCGATTCCCATTTCGATAGGTGCAGAAGAGGCAGGTAATGGTATCTAGACGTTTCTGGAAACGACCTGGAGCTCTTGAGTTCGTCGAATGAAAGTAACTGTAATGTCCTATAGTCAACCAAGTCTACAAATCTGAACATTCTCCTAGAGAACCATGGTTTAAAGAAGGAGGCCTGTAGCCCAGCTTGAAAGAGGAGGGTAAATAAGAAGGACGTCATGGAGAACTTTTCAGAAATTAGCGAAAAACGATGTCTACAGTATTGCCATATCTTATATGTGAGTGACATTGGTCCCAATAAATCCGGTACCAGAGATTGCGGAACTGAGGCCCACAAGAGGGAGTTAGGGTGTATTGAAGCTATCCACAGCTTCTCTATCTCCATCCATCTGGAGTAAGCGTAGAGATTGGACCACGCCGGGAGCCTTCTGAGGTGGGCGGCCCAATAATATCTAGCAATATCCGGAACTGCCAACCCACACTGGGTCTTTAGGGCCGTAAGAGTGCTACCAGCTATCCTATGTCTTTTCCCATTCCATATCAATTTAAATATGCTCGCCTGCAAAGCCCGTAGTTCCATCTTCGGGATGTGCATAGGAAGAGTTTCAAACAAATACAGTAATTTCGGCAGAATAGACATTTTAACCGCCGCTATGCGGTTAAACATAGATATGGGAAGAGACATCCACTTGCTCATCTGCCGCTTGAGGTCTCGGAATAAGGGGAAAATTATGCATATATAGAGACGAATACGATGTCGTCAAATGCACCTAGGTAACGCAGAGCAGGGGCGTAACTATAAGGGAAGCAGGGGAAGCGGCTGATTTGGGGCCCTGACACTGAAGGGGCCTATTCAGGAGGAGGAGGACTAAAATATTTTGTCAGGGCCCCCTCAACAGTATTACACAATGAAATTATATACAGTAACAGTATAGACGGTGTACAAAATAGATGGAACAGCTGCCGGGCCTGGTCTGAGAGAGCGATCTTTACTAGCCACAGGAATGGGGGCGGCATGAAAGGAAGGGGTTGTGAAAAAATTACTGGGGGAGGGGGGCCCCATTCAAAAATATGCTGTGGGGCCCAGTAATTTCTAGTTATGCCACTGGCAGGGCGTTAACTAAGCAGTGAGAGAAGGGTAAAAGAAATACAGTGTCATGATTTGTTGTGCATTCATACGTATGCAATAGTATCTAATGACATTATAATCAAAATGAATGCTCATCTCATTGCCTTTAAGAATAAAATCAGCCTGAACCAAAGTTCTATTATGTGGCTGAGGAAGCCAAGATGAGTTCATGGTAAGTTCAGTTTATATAAAAATAATTGTAAACATAAACGGACATTGTATTTAAAAATTATTACTGAAGATATGGGATTTTCTGTAAGGAGTGAACCAACTTCCTAAGACATGTCTGTCTGGAGGGAACAAGGTTATTTGGTGGATAAGCAATGACTTGATAAGGACTCATATCCTTGAGGCACACCTGCTGTATGAAGTTCAATTTATATATTCATAATTATATTATATATATCTCTGTATGGTATATTTAGTTTACAACATATGTTAATCAATAATTCATATAATGTGTTATCTATGTGTAACAATGTATCGATTTATATATATGTTATACCATGTATTTATCAATTAGAAGGTATTGTAGAAGGTACAGAAACATTGAAGTAAGTTTATGTTAATTGGATTTCTGAGAAGAGTAAATGTTATTTCAAAACAATAGTTATTCATGGATGTAGATAAGTGAAATGTACAAGTTCCGATGCCAAGCATCAAAGCCGTTATATAAAATTTTCATCAAGTCGAGCTACAGGAAAAAGCCAAGGAAGAACGTGGGGATATATGGCAGTTAGGTGGCATGGTTGAATATAGATACCTGACATATATTGATGTGTTGCAAGATAAAAACAAAAAGGACCAACACCTTTTATGCACATTGCCACCTGTTTTGTATGCATTACTGGCGGTCAGTACTCTTTCACAAAAGAGACGCGAGTCTGTGCAGGGAATGGAGATCTATATTTCCCAGCTAGAAGCAGATCTAAGAGTCGCACAGGCCGAAATTAAGGACTTAAAATACAACCTTGATCACAGCCATGATGCATATCAAAGTGCAAAAAGTGACTTAGAGGAGTTACATCTCCGGCATTCCAAAATTCAGCAGACAGGCAAATCAAGCCATACTATAATTGATATTGATCAAGATCCATCTGATACTGAGGGATTTCCAGACCCTCCAAATCTTATGCCCCAACATCTAGACATGTCGTCACATGCTCTTAAAGCAAACTCCATTCCAGATCACAAGCCACCCAGAAATGATGGCATGATTACACAGGAGGCATTAACTCAATTAAGTTGGGCATTCCAAACTGTAACCACCTTACTAGGTGCCAGCAACACAGAAGCCCCTAGAAGTTTCTCTCCACACATTCCCCTGGAGAGAGATGCAAGGGTTAAATTCCATGTGCCATATGTGTCTCATGGTAGTGATCAAAGTGCATGTGATTCTGACAGTGATGCGGGAAAACGTGTGTCTTATTCCCTACCAGGCAGGCATGAGTTTGCCCATAAGAAAGATCAGGGTCCCAGGCGACCAACATATGCTGAAGTGGTCTCTAGGAAGAAAAATCCTCGGTATTTAGAAAAAGATCAGAGTTCCTCAAGCATCATTACGATTCTGAATGCCACTATGCCCAAGTTCTCTAAGAAAGGTTCTCCTCAAATAGCAAACCACTTAGAACTGTATGAGCCCACTTTGGATTCTTTAAAGTTGTACTCTGATGTTGACAGGATCAGATTCCTACCATGGGCATTTGATGATAGGTACCGTCATTATTTTATTTCCTTTAGGGATAGAGGAATTCAAAATTGGCAGGATGTTTTGCATGAAATTAAACTAGAATTCGGACCTTACCGAACCATTACTGCTACAAAACGTGAGATATATAAGCTTACATGTAGGCCCAATCAGAGTCCCCGTGAATTCCTCTTTGTCCTTAAAAATGCCTATGGGTTAGCATATAGGTCCCCAAATTGGGAATCTGAAGAGTTTAAACAGCTGTTCTATGATGCAATGCCAACCCAAATCAAACTTAGCCTAGCTAGAGATCTTGATATTGGAGCTCCCTTGGATAGGTTGGTGATGGCTGCCACCACACTGTATAATATCAGTGAGTGCCATGCTACAGGTGAGAGGAGGTTCATAAAGTCCCCAGAGAAAAATATAGCTGAAGCTAAGGTAAACCCTAGCTTGGGATTTGAAACGCAGCCATGTAAATACCCTCAATCTACAGGACCTGTCCAACAAACCCAGCGACAACAGGTAGGACCCAGACAGATAAAACCCCAAAACCTCAATGGGTCAGAGGGAAATAATTCTGGTGCTGAAAGGTCTAACTACCGTCCCTATTACAATAGGGGTCCCCAGGGATCTAGGCCCTTTAACAATAGGGGTTCCCAGGGATACAGGAACTGGAATAACAGGCCCAGACAACAAAGGGAAGATAGGCAGGAACCCTCAAATTCACCTAGGAGTAGGTCACCCACCAATAACCAGGCCGCCCGACAAAATCAAAATGTACGCAAACCAAACAGGTTTGATCAACTGGCTGAACAAATGACCCAGCTGTATGACATTGTAAGTAAGTTGTCCCAGGGGTCCCAAGGAAAACAACCTGAACCTTTTTTAGGGGCAACTCCAGGTCCCAGCTCAGCCCCATAAAGCAAATAGGGCAGGGTCAGAGCCCAGGCCAATGCAAGGTTATCAAGGTGGTTGAGGAAGAATCTAAATTGATTTCTAATCATATTTTACCTTGCAGTGCTCCTGACCCTAAAGTTGGGGCCAGGGAGGAGGTGTCTAATATGTTATCTATTTTGCAGACTAATCTTGTCGATCCATACAATCCTGTGTCTTCTCCCACAAGTGATCCGATCATATCAGCGTCAGGCTGTGAACCGTCCATAAACTGTGACTTAGTCCAGCTTTCCCCTAAGGTGGGGGCTACCACTCCTGTTCCCTGCAACAGGAATGTAAAGGATTCACCAGAGGTCGCAACGCTGCAGAGAGGTCACTCTCTCAGAAAACAGGAAAAGAACACTCACCCTAATTTCCTATGTGATTTGTTTCAGGTCAAAGGCTGATATTTCGTGGACTCTTATCTTCAAGATGAGCATATCGGGCCGATCAGGGGTTTAATTGATACAGGATCACAGGCAACTATCTTATCACATAGTTATTTCCAACAGGTTCTGGATTTAACAGCAAAGAGACCGAGATTGAAATCGTTCGATGGCTCTCTGATAAGTGTAGGTGGAGACACTTTGCAGGTAAAAGGTATATCATGGTTGACATTCAAAATTGGCAAGAAGACAATTAAACACCCCACACTGATTGTGGACCTTCCATATGATCGGCTGATCATAGGAATTGACCTTCTGAAAAGGTTGAGTTCCATAATAGACTTCATTAAAGTAATCATTGCCTATGATTACTCTTGCAATGCTCAAACCCAACGTAGTTGTCATGTGATTGAAGAGAGGCCTAACTCTGTTGAAGTTCATTTTAGGAACAGTCAAACACCGGATGTCACGATCCTGAAAAATGGTAAGCCCGAAGAAGCTGTCAACGGTGCCGCTCATATCATTACCATCCAGAAGGACAGAATCGAGAAGATAACCCTGGATGAGGATGTATTGACTATTTCTCTTGAAGGGGGAAGTCACAAAGTTGCGAACCTGGCCAAGTATACTCAATCCATGGTACAGATTGAAAAGGTCAATGACAATTTATTGATTCCCATACAGGTGAACAGTATAGCCGGGTGAAATATGCCAAGTTGGATCTGAAATCCGAAGCCAGCTACATAAGCTTAGGACTCACAGGTCACCAATCCTAAAATGATAAAAAAAAATCCTCTCCACAGGAACAATGGGTTCATGATCTGGATGGAGATTCCCAGAGTCATAATGTGGTTGCAAGATGTCTTTTGTCTATCTCCATAGGAAGTAAGACTACAGAACTCGTTTTCATCGCGTTGAATGAACCACGGCATCAGATGTATATAGGTAATGACCTTCTGCACCGATTTGCCGTGCAGATTGATCTGGTAAATAATACCCTCTGGTCCAGATTACCCGGAGACCCAGAGGGATTCCAGGATGTGAAGCAAGCCTTGAGATGGGGACAACAGATGCCCTACGCCGTGAGTATCATCGTTGCTGATGAGGTTAAAATCCCTGAAGGATGTAAACCATTTCTTCTTCCCATTCAAGTGAAGAAGGGACAAACTCTGAAGAACGCAGATGCTTTGATCTGTTTGTCCAACCGGATGCAGCAACTCGGCCTAAAGGTAAAACCCACTCCTATAATTAACATCCATCAGGATCCATTGCACATGATAATCCATAACATGGCTCCCCATAGCATATCCCTGCAGAAGAACACAGTAATTAGTCTAGCTATGGATTCGGAATACTATACTTTTGGGTTCCAGAATGATGTAATTGGACTTATTCCTGATGAATACCTAACAGAAGAGCAAGTAGTGGAACAATGTTTTTCCTCAACACCTGAGGGATTATTCAATATCCACTCTGTTTATCCTTTCAGTTCTGAAGAAGGTACATGCCACATCAAAGAGTCATCATTAGTTTTCAACCAGGAGATCGATGAAAAGGAGTACGAGTCATGCCAACAAGGAAAGGATAAGGTACCCAAAATGATTTAACTAGTGAGCTTGAAGAAACGCACAAGTTAAGTTAGCCTGAAATCTTTCCAGAATTTCAGGAACGGGTGGAAGAGCAAATATCTATAGCTAACGCGTGCTCCAATGAGTCAGAGCATCAACAGCTAAAGGAGCTCTTCACAGAATTCCAGGACATGTTTCCCAAGGATTCTTATGATTGTGGGGAAACAGACCTGCATGTCGCAAGAATCCAGACAGATCCTGATGCAGCCCCAGTCTTTGTCAAACAATACCGACTTCCGCTGGCAGCTTACGAGTCCCTATCAGAAATCGTCAAAAACCTGGAGAGGAGGGGCATCATTCGTCCAATACATAGCTCGTCAACAGTATGGGCTTTACAATATTTCAGGAGCTTTATTCAAGGTGAAAAGATCATTGTGGAAACTGCACACCAACCGCTGCAATATTTGCAAAGTGACAGGATCAAGGATGGAAATCTGTCAAACAGCAGGATAACCTCCTG
Organism: Bufo gargarizans; assembly: GCF_014858855.1. NCBI lineage: Eukaryota > Metazoa > Chordata > Amphibia > Anura > Bufonidae > Bufo > Bufo gargarizans. The sequence continues at coordinate 110,338,080 of NC_058083.1, forward strand.
GACGATGTCCTTAATGGGATGGCCTTTGGAGATCAGGTATAAACAAAATAATAAGAACCCAGTTGCTCAAGAATTAGCTGAACTGCATGATTGTTCCAATGCGGAACAGGGAGGTAAGTCACCAGAAAATGATTTCTTGGAGGAACAATCATCATCCCCATATAAATCTTATGAAGAGGAGTATTGCAAATCATTACCATATGTATATGTGGACGGCTGTTCTTTCCATACGGATGTAGGAAATGAGCGTACACTGGTTGCAGGTGTCGGAATTGCATGGAATAATATATTCCCGGACATATCCGTCGGATACAAAATTGGCCCCAAAAGTAGCCAAGTCGCAGAACTCACCGCTGTGTACAAAGCCGTACAAATGGCTATCGAATATAATATTAAAGAGTTTTCCATAATCACAGATCCTGATTATATTCGTAATAGCTTTGTGGAGTATTACCCCGGATGGAAAAGATCCAACATGATGAGAAGCAATAACAAGCCAGGCAAGCATGGTAAGATGTTTTGTAAAATCAATGAAATGGTTATTACCCACAGTCTTACAATTTACTGGAAAAAGGTAAAGGGTCATTCAAAGTATCCAGGTATGGACAAAGAAGGAAATGATCTAGCAGACTCCCTCACTAAACAAGCAGCCATCAATGGGGAAGTTTTGGATGTGGATGATCTCATGGGAACTATCCAAGGGGATGCAACAACAAGAAGTCATGCCCAAAAGGGAACTGAAGCCAATGTGTTGCAATGGAGCCAAGATTACCCTAGTGAGGATCTCATCACGAGCCAAAAGGGGGCTCCAATTATTGGTAATTTTTATAAACACATTGAAGATCCACAGAATTGTCCCATAAATGCAGAAGATTGTGATGGCAAAGAGGAGTTACGGATTTTGATGAAGGGTAAGTCACAATTTTCGTTACAGGATGGATTGATGATTAGGACCTCGAAGAATGGTATCACACAATGAGTAGTGCCCGCAACATACCGAGGTTTGATGCTACAACACGCCCATGATGCCCCGACAGCTGGTCACGGAGGTGAGAAGTTGACGTACCAGTTGTTATGGGACTACGCTTATTGGCCACATATGTTGCAAGATGTTTGCACGTATTGTCAAGGATGTCTAATCTGCCCTCAATTCCAGCCACAGACACCCACTCATCGAGTGCCGCTGATGAAAAGGGGATGTCCATGCAATGGTCAGACATCCAAATTGACTTCATCGGACCAGTAACAACCTCATCAAAAGGCAACAGATATATGTTAACCGTGACTTGCTTGTTCACAAAATGGGTGGAATGTTTGCCTTGTAAAACATGCAGTTCAAGCGTATGTGCATCTCTTCTCATTAACCACATATTTTCCAGGTTTGGTCTTCCCCAACGCATCGAGTCCGATCGTGGAAGTCATTTCACTAGTGAGGTGATGACAAAGATGTGGGAGATACTGGGGGTAAAAAGAAAGCTACATATAGCTTATCGGCCAGCCTCTAGTGGTGGAGTGGAACGCTACAACCAATCCATTGGGAACATTCTAAAAAAGTTTGTCAATGAATCCGGTAAGGACTGGGATGTCAAATTGGCTTTGGTTCTTATGGCCATCAGAGCCACCCCAAGCGCAGCAACCAAACTTTCTCCCTTTGAAATGATCACAGGCAGGAGGATGGTGTTACCCCAACATTTGCTGTACCGGACGACAGACCACAATTTAATAAATGCTACAACATCTCATCAATATGTGGAAAATCTACGCACGCACCTTCAGCATGCTTTTGCATTCGCCCAGAAGAATATAGAGAAAGCCGCGATAAGTGCTAAGACATACTACGATCTGAAGACCACACAGAAGGAATATCAAATTTCCGATCAGGTTTATCTCTATAACTTCACTCGGGATCAAGTGAAGGAGAGAAAGTTCTTACCTTTCTGGAAAGGACCTTATGTCATCACTGACAAGTTGTTACCTGTGGTCTACAAGATAAAAATCCCTAAGAGGGATGAATTTGTAGAAAAATGGGTGCACATTAACCAGTTACGTGTTTGTCATCCTAGCTCACGACTTCGCGAGATAGAAGGAGTTGGATGAAGAGAGGTGAAGAGATTTTATGGTTCCAGCTAAAGACGGAAACCAGGATTGGTATTGTATGAACAAACATCTATGCTAACCATCCTCATGTGTGTTTCCTCCATAACTAAACATCTCTTAACTTACCTTTAAAAACTGAGAACTTGCTCTGTTCAAGAAAATAACCTATGCCAATCAAAGATATATGATAGCATTAACTATTTTCTTGCAGGATAAAAAGTTAATGATGTATGTACTTATATGTGTCATACAATTTTATAAGTACAAAATGCCCACTAAGATGATTGCTATCATTTATGTCATCCTAATCTTGGGGAAGGAGTTCCACGCCGAGCCGATTGCTGTGCCAGGCCCTTCATCCGGGATCATGCTGCAGGACACCGCAGGATTTATACTGACGAACAAGAGGATTCTATCCCAAAAGATCTACATCAGTCTGGATCCACACGTTTTCGTTGAAAGACAATTCAACGTGTCTGAGATCATGTCGCCGGAATACCAAGCCTGGTACCAGACGCACATTGGATATTCCCAAGAACGGATTACGCAAATCCTGGAGCAAGCGAGAAAGACCTTGACCAGAGAGCAGTTTTCTACAAATCAAAGACCAAAGCGATTAATTTCTGCAATCGCAGCTGCTATAATTTTTAGCGTAATAGGCACTGTCATTGCCACAGGTGTAACAGTTGCGAATTCCATCTCTATCAAGACATTGGAACTCGAAGTTGGTTCATTAAAAAGGAACCTAATAAACATTCATGCGGAGATGGAGAATCAAAACAAACACTTGTCAAACTAATATACTGTTTTGAAGGCTCTATGAGATGGTTGAGTTTATTGACCATCCAAATGGTGCGTTGGATAAGATTCTTCAAAAAGACTTTGGCCAAGTTATGATACAAGCAAGGTTCACGCACCCAATCTTTAAAAGAAAACTAATGAAAAGCCCTTTTAGACATTCCAAACATATTCACACGTTATGGAACATTTTGGAATGAAGGGGGATTTGTTGTGCATTTTCATACGTATGCAATAGTATCTAATGACATTATAATCAAAATGAATGCTCATCTCATTGCCTTTAAGAATAAAATCAGCCTGAACCAAAGTTCTATTATGTCGCTGAGGAAGCCAAGATGAGTTCATGGCAAGTTCAGTTTATATAAAAATAATTGTGAACATAAACGGACATTGTATTTAAAAATTATTAATGAAGATATGGGATTTTCTGTAAGGAGTGAACCAACTTCCTAAGATATGTCTGTCTGGAGGGAACAAGGTTATTTGGTGGATAAGCAATGACTTGATAAGGACTCATATCCTTGAGGCACACCTGCTGTATGAGGTTCAATTTATATATTCATAATTATATTATATATATCTCTGTATGGTATATTTAGTTTACAACATATGTTAATCAATAATTCATATAATGTGTTATCTATGTGTAACAATGTATTGATTTATATATATGTTATACCATGTATTTATCAATTAGAAGGTATTGTAGAAGGTACAGAAACATTGAAGTAAGTTTATGTTAATTGGATTTCTGAGAAGAGTAAATATTATTTCAAAACAATAGTTATTCATGGATGTAGATAAGTGAAATGTACAAGTTCCGATGCCAAGCATCAAAGCCGTTATATAAAATTTTATTCAAGTCAACCTATATTTCAAAAAGATAGGAGAAGATTTATATTAAGAAGGTCAAACAGGTCATGAGAATGTATTATTAGATATTTAATTTTAATGCTTAAAAGTTGTGATGTTCATCTGCAATACCGCAGTGCCATCTGGAGGCAGATGGACAATATTATATTATTTCATTATTTGTTCTATACCATATTAGGAGTTGATATGACATCATGGTGTTATTAGCATGCGAATACACCCACCTTACCTGATTGAGAATCCCTAATCTAAAGGGGATGATTCTTAGATAAGGGGGGAATAATTACTCGTGTGCGGAGTAGCAAGAGATCCATATAGATCAATATATCCCTAGATCCATTGATCCATCCATCCATCCATTCATTCAATCAAAAAGAAAAACTTTACTAGAAGAAACTTGGATTTTTTTTTTTTTTATTACTAGGAAAGTTCTTCAGAACTGGTCCCATGTCCCATCTGAACTCTGTCTACCTTTGACCCGGTAACGTATATTTTGTTTACTACTCGTGATATTAATAAGATACTTCTCTCGGTATATAATGTAAGGGATCGCCTCTTATTCGGGGGTCATTCTCACAATGATCTTCATAACCACTGGGTTTCAGGTCCAAGCAGTGCAATTTATTTTACACTCTTCACACACAACATGGCATAAAACAAAAGCCTGCCCGTCTGGGCTCTACCTAAATATAATAAACATCGTATCCCTAACTTGGCTATACGATAGCGTTCCCACATGGAACCGGGTGCGGCTTACCCCAGACATACAGTCTACCAGCCCTCAGTGTAATGACCGGCAACACGCACAGGGAGGAAAACAGGGAAAGCCCTGCCCAAGGGAGAGGGAAAGGTGGTGACCCCTAACTCACCTTGCAGCTGGCACCTGCCTGCCCTGACGTCCCTAGACGGGTTCCTCACCCGTGCGGCGATCACGTGCCTAAACCCTGGCTTTCCCTGAAATAAGCCCTAGATAATGAACGGGCCGGTGGGATCGCTAGTCCTCACCACTGCACTAAGAGGGAAACACCAGGGAGAGGACAGACAAACACAGACAAACACAAACACCCAGGTGGACGGCAACAATTGTCAACAAAGGTCCAACAGGGATCCGGAGGGTAGCGTTCTAAGGCAACACTCAGAGAACGCAGCAACACAGCTCCAGTGGGTCAGAATAGATGTCCAGGCAGGAAGCTCTATATCTGGCAACCAGAGAAGTGTGAGAGGGGAATATAAGGAGGATTGGGAGTGCTGGACAAGGAACAGCTGAGAGAAGGAGCTACGGATCCCTGAGTGAGCCAAAAGGGTTTGTAAAGCAAACCCAGAAAGCTACAATAAGGAAACTTCCCTATCTGACATAGAGCGTGCAGCCAACCGCTGCGACCTCCTGACCCCGGGTACAACGGAGTCAGGCGTGGCTCTTGACACCCTCGTGACAGTACCCCCCTCTCTACGAGGGGCCTCCGGACACTCAGGACCAGGTCTCTCAGGATGAGAGGCATGAAAAATCCGGACTAGCCTGTCGGCGTTTACCTCAGACGCAGGAACCCACATTCTTTCCTCGGGACCGTAACCTCTCCAGTGCACCAGATATTGGAGAGAGCGGCGGACCCGACGAGAATTAACAATTTTGGATATCTGAAATTCCAAACTACCATCCACGACAACAGGAGGGGGTGGCAGCGGTGACGGTTCTAGAGGTGGAACATATTTTTTGAGTAACGACTTATGAAAGACATTATGGATTTTAAAAGTCTGAGGTAACTCCAGGCGAAAAGCCACGGGGTTGATGATGGCTACAATCTTGTAAGGACCAATAAACCTAGGACCCAGTTTCCAAGAGGGAACCTTCAACTTGATATTCCTAGTAGACAACCACACATAGTCATTCACTCCTAGGTCCGGACCTGGCGACCGTCTCTTATCAGCCATGCATTTGTATTTACCTCCCATATTTTTCAAGTTAGCTTGCACCTTCTGCCATACTGATGAAAGAGATGACGAAAACCGTTCCTCTTCGGGAACCCCAGAAGACCCCCCCTCTTTGAAAGTACAGAATTGGGGATGAAAACCATATGCACCAAGAAAAGGTGACTTGCCAGTGGATTCCTGACGGCGATTATTTATGGAAAACTCAGCTAACGGTAAATATGACGACCACAACTCTTGGTTTTCAGACACAAAACATCTTAGATATGTCTCCAGGTTTTGGTTGGTACGCTCAGTCTGTCCATTCGACTGAGGATGGAAAGCTGAGGAAAAGGACAAGTGAACCCCCAAACGGGAACAAAAAGCTTTCCAAAATTTAGAAATAAACTGGGTTCCCCGATCCGAAACAACATCGGAGGGGACCCCGTGAAGCTTCACGATCTCACTGACGAATACCTGAGCAAGAGTTTTAGCATTAGGTAGTGCGGGTAACGCAATAAAGTGTGCCATTTTGCTAAACCTGTCCACTACTACCAAAATCACTGTTTTACCCGCAGACAAAGGTAAGTCAGTGATAAAATCCATAGACAGATGTGTCCATGGTCTATTGGGAATGACGAGTGGTAATAGAGACCCTGCAGGACGTGTATGTGAAACTTTTGCGCGCGCACAGGTAGAACAAGAAGACACAAAATCCAATACATCCTGACGCAACCTTGGCCACCAAAAACGACGAGACAATAGCTCTAAGGTTGCTTTACTACCCGGGTGCCCAGCAAGTGCCGAATTATGATGTTCCTTTAATAATTCGAGACGTAGGTTCAACGGTACAAACAATTTCTCTGAGGGGCAAGAGACCGGGGCGTCCCCCTGGGCCTCTAACACCTTCCCCTCCAAAGCAGAGTGTACCGCAGAGACAACCACTCCTCTTTGTAGAATGGGTACCGGATCACTCACATTACCCCCTCCAGGGAAACAACGAGATAGTGCATCAGCCTTGGTATTCTTTACCCCAGGACGATAGGTAATCACAAAGTTAAACCTGGTAAAAAATAGCGACCACCTTGCCTGTCTAGGGGTGAGACGCTTAGCTGATTCGAGGTACAGCAGATTTTTGTGGTCCGTAAACACAGTGACGGGGTGGACTGCCCCCTCTAAAAAGTGACGCCACTCCTCAAACGCAAGTTTAATAGCTAACAGTTCCCTATTGCCAATATCGTAGTTCTGTTCTGCTGCAGATAGTTTTTTAGAAAAGAAAGCACAAGGACGCCATTTGCCAGGAGACGGACCCTGAGACAGCACAGCCCCCACTCCCACCTCTGATGCATCGACTTCAACAATAAAAGGCTGAGAGACATCAGGTTGGACTAGTACAGGTGCTGAGGTAAACCTCTCTTTTAGAGAGGAAAAAGCAACTTTAGCGTCAGACCATTTAGAAAAATCAGTCCCCTTCCTAGTCATGTCAGTAAGGGGTTTTACGATCACCGAATAATTTTTAATGAATTTCCTATAGAAATTCGCGAAGCCTAAGAACCGTTGTAGTGCTTTGAGGTTCTCAGGAAGATCCCAATCCAAAATTGCCTGGACCTTCCTAGGATCCATACGGAAACCTGACGCAGATAAATAATAACCTAGGAATTGTATCTCCTGAACGGCAAAAACACATTTTTCAATTTTAGCATATAATTCATTCGTCCGTAGGACCTGTAGTACTTGTCTGACATGCTCCTCATGTGTTTTCAGATCAGACGAATAAATTAAGATATCATCTAGGTATATTACCACAAACCTGCCGATTAGATGACTAAAAATGTCATTAACGAAATGTTGAAAGACGGCAGGAGCATTGGTCAGGCCGAAAGGCATAACTAGATTTTCATAATGCCCCTCAGGGGTGTTAAAAGCTGTTTTCCACTCATCCCCCTCTTTAATACGAATCAGATTGTAGGCCCCCCTAAGATCGAGTTTGGAGAACCACCTAGCACCCGCAATCTGGTTAAACAGGTCAGGAATGAGAGGAAGAGGGTATGGGTCTCGGATGGTTATCCGATTTAATTCACGAAAATCTAGGCAAGGACGCAGGCCCCCATCTTTCTTTTTAACAAAGAAAAACCCTGCAGCCACGGGTGAAGAAGAGGGTCTGATGTGTCCCTTAGCCAAACTCTCGGAGATATAATCCTTCATGGCTTGTCTCTCTGGACCTGAAAGATTATATAACCTGGTCTTGGGTAATTTTGCGCCGGGAATAAGGTTAACCGGGCAATCATAAGGACGATGAGGTGGTAACTTCTGACAACCCTTTTCAGAAAAAACGTCCTCAAAGTCCGAAACAAATGTAGGTAGGGTAGTTATGGAGGCGACTAAGCAATTGCTATTTAAGCAATTTTCTCTGCACGGCTCACTCCACTCCAATATCTCCCTGGCCTGCCAATCCACCACTGGATTGTGCGCTGGCCCAGCACCACCGGAGTGGGAAGCCCCTCCAGAACATAACATGAGAGCATCTCGTTATGGTGGTCCCCTACCCGAAGGTGTAAATTATGAACGATGTGGGTGAGGTTTCTCTGAGACAGAGGAGCAGAATCTATAGCAAATATGGGAATAGGTCTCTGTAATGTACAGAGAGACAAACCCATAGTGCGGGCAAAATGGGCATCTATCAAATTTACCCCTGCTTCACTGTCTAGAAAGAAAGAAACAGTCTCTGTCTTATCACCAAAAACAATAACCGCTGGCAACACAAATTGCGATGTACGTATGGAGGAAACGTATACCCCCCGGCTGACATCCTCCACACAGCCTGGGGTTAGTAGTTTTCCGACGGTTTTTTTGTTTCTGAGGAAAGAAGGACAGACGTTAATGAAATGACCCCTCTCCCCACAAAAAAAACAACCCCCACGCCTACGGCGAACCTCAGGAGGACGGACCTGACGAGTAGTTCCTCCTAGCTGCATAGGCTCGTCTAAGTCCGTACGGACTAACTGCTGCTTGGGAGGGGTTACCAATGGCTCCGGTTTTTTCAACCTGTCCCTAAGGCGTCTATCTATACGGATAGAAAGGGACATAACTGCATCAAGGGAAAAGGGGGTCTCATACAATGCAAGCGCATCCTTAACCCTTTCGGATAACCCAGAGCAGAACTGACTCCTGAGAGCCGGGTCGTTCCATTGGGTATCCGTAGCCCACCTACGGAAGTCAGAGCAATACTCCTCTACCGGCCGCTCTCCTTGTAGGAGTCTCCGTAATTTTGATTCAGCCAGTGCGACTCGGTCAGGGTCGTCATATATGAGACCCAAGGCCCCGAAAAACTCTTCCACTGACCGAAGAGCCTGGGAATCAGTAGGTAAAGAGAACGCCCAGGACTGCGGGTCCCCCTGCAGCAGGGAAATAACAACACCCACCCGCTGTTCTTCATTACCAGAGGAGTAAGGACGCAGTTTAAAGTATAGTTTACAGGCCTCACGGAACGTCAAAAACTTGTCCCTTCCCCCAGAAAATCTGTCAGGGAGAGGGACCTTGGGTTCCGCAACAACCTGGTTACCAGTAGCAACCGCTGGGCTTGCGGTCTGTTGTAATTGCTGCTGTTGCTGGAGGACCGACGCCTTCAATCCTGCCACCTCCAAAGACAGGCCATGAAATTGTTCGGACAGAGCAGCAATTGGATCCATACTGGATTCTAAGTAGGTAAAAAATATTTTTTTTTTTTTTTTTTTTACCTACACAAAAATAAGGGCCAGATATAATGTAATGACCGGCAACACGCACAGGGAGGAAAACAGGGAAAGCCCTGCCCAAGGGAGAGGGAAAGGTGGTGACCCCTAACTCACCTTGCAGCTGGCACCTGCCTGCCCTGACGTCCCTAGACGGGTTCCTCACCCGTGCGGCGATCACGTGCCTAAACCCTGGCTTTCCCTGAAATAAGCCCTAGATAATAAACGGGCCGGTAGGATCGCTAGTCCTCACCACTGCACTAAGAGGGAAACACCAGGGAGAGGACAGACAAACACAGACAAACACAAACACCCAGGTGGACGGCAACAATTGTCAACAAAGGTCCAACAGGGATCCGGAGGGTAGCGTTCTAAGGCAACACTCAGAGAACGCAGCAACACAGCTCCAGTGGGTCAGAATAGATGTCCAGGCAGGAAGCTCTATATCTGGCAACCAGAGAAGTGTGAGAGGGGAATATAAGGAGGATTGGGAGTGCTGGACAAGGAACAGCTGAGAGAAGGAGCTACGGATCCCTGAGTGAGCCAAAAGGGTTTGTAAAGCAAACCCAGAAAGCTACAATAAGGAAACTTCCCTATCTGACATAGAGCGTGCAGCCAACCGCTGCGACCTCCTGACCCCGGGTACAACGGAGTCAGGCGTGGCTCTTGACACCCTCGTGACACTCAGGCTGTAACAAATGCAGTACCTTTGGAGGGGGTTGTGGTCTAGCAGTCCTCCTGACTCTGACCTTTCAATGCTTGATCCCAGGTGTCGCTGAGTCCCCCAAAGTCCAGGCTATTGCATAGTCTCGTGGCCCCTGAAGCCTTGCCTAGCTGAGACCACACTGACAGAGCCTCACCAGGCCTCTGTCTGCACACTCTCCAGAGTGAGACACACCCAAGATCCAGTAGCAGGATTAAATAGTATCCCTGGATATGAGCATGCCCTAAGTCCCGGACTGGAACCTGGGGAAACAACACTTCAATGTTCACATTGCCACAATAGCCAAGAGTTCCCATACTGTGGGAATATGTAGTGTTAGGCGCCTCCATAATGCTGATTATTCTCTTAGCAAAGATGCATATTGTTAATGGAAGATCTGACATTATTTGAAAAGAGGACTAAACCCTTGGAAAGTTATTTTCCTTAGTCTGATTGCCGAGCTGAATATTTTATCATATTAATATCATATATTTTTGATTGGTCATAGGACCAAACAGTTATTTTCCTGTATAATCTGTGTTTTATTGCTATAGCCTGTTTGATAAACAGAAGATCCTAAGTTTCTCTTGGTATATGAGTCTGTTTGTTAAAAGTATGACACTGGTTGTCATAAATCACTACATCATACTGTGCTGATCAGATAGGGGTGTGTTAACACCACCGTGTGGTACATTTTGGGTGTTATTTTGTAACTTCATCATTTGTTTAGTAATTGTATTGATTTTATATTCTTTGCTTTTATAATAAACGATCATATATTTTTGCATATACAATTGTCCCTTTGGAGGGGAGAGGGTGTCAGCAGTAAGTTTGTGTTGACGTCACTGTTTATTTTTCCAGCATTTGGTCAGTAATTGATCAGTATTGCTAAGGCCAAAAGCAAACAGGAGTGGGTCCAAAACAGAGATGACTTGTGATTGGAATATTTGCATGTCTTCTGTGTTTTGTACCCACTCCTGCTTTTAGCTTACAAATCATGAGCAAATCATGATGCAAAATACTGACCGTGTGATAGAGGCCTTATGGATGCTCCAAAGACAAAATCTGTTATGTTTTTCATTTTTCCGTTCTTCTGACAGATCAGAAGTGTAAAATCTTGGTATTTTTGATATCTCTTTATATTTTTTCCAAAAAGATGTAATTTATAATGCCCATAAAATGACAACCACTGCTTACATGCTGTTAACTTATATAGAAAAATCTATCCTTGCCATTACCACGCTCTTCGTGTCACTTCCAGAGATTGGTCTCGTCACCACCAAGAAGTCTCCCATCCTCTATTATCTAATATTAGTTATAAGTTCCCTACAATGAATGATAAAGAGACACGGACACATTGTTTGCTACCTCATCTGATGACTTTTATTTATTAAAAGGGCAGAAATTTTGAAATGGCCCTGTTGATGGAAAACCCCTAACTCACAAAGAGTTGTCCTTCAACACTCAGGAGAGGAAAAACCCCCAGTGGAGGAAACCTCTAGGGAGCCATGGCTGAAGGACTGCCCCTCCCCTGGGCAAAGGGGTAAAAAGTAAACATTTTATGTGAAGTAGCTCTGGACAATCAGGTAAATGCCATGTCCAGAATTGAGAACAGAGACCGAGCCCGGAATCTGTCTCTTGATGCAGCAGATTAAATATACATCTGACTGCGGAAAGTCCGGTAAGTGTCATATCCAGTAGTGAGAACAGAGACCAAGCCTGGAATCTGTCTCTTGATGCAGCAGATATAATATATATCTAACTGCGGAAAGTCCGGTAAATGCCATGTCCAGTGGTGAGAACAGAGACCAAGCCTGGAATCTGTCTCTTGATGCAGCAGATAAAATATATATCTAACTGCGGAAAGTCCGGTAAATGCCATGTTCGGTATTAAATCCAGCAATGTCCAGATGGTTTTAGTTGTCTTCCTGGCACTCCGCCCCTGGTTCTTAACCTTAGATTTTATTGGGGGTTTTCAGGGTCCTGGGTCTTTTTCCTCAGAACGATGGAGATGCCTTCTTGGGACAACTCTAATGACAAACACTGAGAATAAAAGAAAAGGGAAATTTATCATTAAATGGCTTTCTTCAATATATTATCATTAAACAGCTTACTGGGTGCATGAGACATTCATGTATAATCTATTCACCTGGAAATCTTTATAATTCATGACAGGGTAAACTGTCAAGCCGAAGAATCCCGTCCACTCACCCACCAGGCCTGTTATAGAGAAGATCTGCAGAAGAGAGAGGGATGGAATAGAAGATATTAGTGCCAAGCAGTACTCACCAGTGGTTCTGGTATGGAGTTGGGTGGGAGGATCACATATCCACCAAGAGTTTCTATATCACTATTACATAAGACACATGTGGTTACTTAAGATGGCAAATAGAGACATAAACTCACCTCTTTACAGCTATCAGTGGTACATAGAAGGAAGAAGCTGCCCAAACCTACAGCAACTGGAAGGAGATGTTAAGGAGAAGTAACAGAAGTCTATTAATACTGTCATGTCTCATCTATGCTGCAATGAAGTCACTGGAAGCAGATAATCACCAGTGTATCCAGCACACAACATTAAGACGTATATTGCTATCCACTTGGAAGGTCTTAGGGAAATCAATATAGATATACTAAGGCCAAAACGCCAAAAAAACTCCCGCTTAGGACCAATCAAAATGTAACTTGTATTTCTTAATAACTTAAAATGCAAATATATCTACACAAATAATTGTACCAGCCGGCTATAAAAGGATACAGATTAGCAGTGCCACAATGGTCACCAAGGTTGATGCCAGTCTAATGTGGCACATGCAACGACTGCTGAGGGATCTCTTGTACAGGCATATAGATTGACACAGGTTGTACATGGCAAAACTGAAAAATGCCACTCCTGCGCTGATCCTGTGGACGAGGGGATTGTTCTTTATCTAGAATGTAGAGAGAGATATAAATGTCACAATGAGCTCGTTATAGAGATCTGAGAATGCAGAAGAGCAGAGTCCGCAGGTGGAGTGCAATTACACAGGGGCAGTAATAGTTACCAGGGGGTATCATGGTAATGTATGCTTCATGTGGCACTATGCCACTGAGCATCAGACACTATAGGGGAGATTTACTAATAGTTCTCACAATTTACACTATGAATACGAATTACAGTCTTGTTATTAGACAAATTTACTATTCTGGTGTATGGACCCAGATTCAGGACAGAAATGTGTCTTATACTTTATAGTTTTACTTAAAAAAAATGTCAAGATTTTGGTGCGTTTTGACGCACATGAAGATGCATTTAGGCCACACCCCTTTCTTTTAGGCGACACTCCTCCTTATCGGACAAGGCATAAAAAGCTTAGCAAAGTGTGTAAAGCACTTGGCAAATGTGATACTACACATGGACACCAGTTTTTTGGTGCAAAATGCACATTTTCAAATAGAATTTCCGCCTCTGTTTTCTATGGAACAAACACTAAATGGGGCCCCAGCCCAGTATATATGTAACACCGGGCCCAAGCATTGACCCCTCTACATGTAATTGTTCGGATTCCTCTGTGTATTTATACTTTATATCAAATCTGACTAACCGAAAATGCGCCGGTCAAGGCTGTCCCAATACATGCCAGCCATCCCATGGCATAGAGGATTCTCTGGCCGATTATATGTCGCTTCTCTGATGGCTCAGAATGAATGATCATGAACCTGTATTTGACAGAAGCGATGCCAGCTCCTGAAATAGACAATACATAGAATGTGTCGGCAGATAAGAACCATTTGGCCCATCTAGTCTGCCCAATATGGCGGAAATACATGTTATCAGTCAGAGATTTTCATAGGTCATTTCTATAAACAATTGCAATAACCTTCAGGAGTCAATGATGATTACAATCTCTAGTGATGGCCACCGCTCAGTGCTGGATAGTGATCATAGATCTGGAGTCACTGAGATCTTCATCATGTAGTCTCCCTATAGGAAGCTTACCTACTATGGATATAACCATGAAGACGAATGTGAAGACCACCGATTCGGGGAACTCTTCTCCCGTGTTACTGTGAAATAAAGCAAAATATTGAAAGTTACTAGGACATGAGTCGGAAATGTCTCATCAAGAGCAGAGGAGAATTTATGCACTTTTACCTGCCCTGCTATATATCTATAACTTCCCCAGTACACCCAGTGATATGGTCCCTGCGGAGAAGCAGAGGAACTGGGTAAAACTCGTTAAGAAATGAATAATTATTACTATCATCACCACCATTATTATTATTATTATGACATTTATAGTGGACACATTGATGTTCTATAGACTTATAGTCATTGTGATATTTCCCACATGAACAATAAGATGGAGCTTATTAATAATCCACTAATAGTAATTCTAATGTAATAATACCCTCCCAGGAATGATACCGCAGTAATACTAATAATTATACTACACAGTCAGGAATCTGGCCCCCGTCCCCTCTTACCTGATGTATGGATATTTTGAATGGCCTAAGATGACAGTAATGGTGGTTGTGGAACAGAGACCTAATAGCATCCATATGGACAAGAAGATAGGCAAGAATGCCAAACCCTGGATCTCCATGATGCAAAGAAAAGATTTGCTCAGCAAAAGCAAAAGCCAATCTGTCTCTCTGTGTATTCACAGATAATTTGGCCAAGGTAAAGTCAGCCAGTGGTTTTCCTATGCTCAGAACTTGGTGATGTCACTAGCTTCTGTGATGTCATCACATATGCTTGAATCTGATTGGTCCTCAGGCTCCTCACTAGTTTCTGTGATGTCATCGATGTTGTGTCATCATCACACATGCCTGAATATGATTGGTCCTCAGTATTATATACTTTATAAATGGCAGAATCTCTTAGTTATACAATGACAGATCACACACTACCATATAACTAGGTGACCAACCCTGCTGCCATATCTGCCCCTCTGCCTCTTCCATTTAGTAAATGGCACCATGAATGTATCTGGGTTCTGCAGATGGCACTGGGGGTGAAATTGTTACCTGTCTCATCTCCGCTCTCCAGAGGCAGACTGGGAACTTAAAGTGGCCCTGGAAAAATAAGAAAAGTAGGCCCGTTTTTTAAATGGGTCCAAATTGATGGAAGGCAGGACCAGCAATATTATATTATGGCACATTATACCACCCCAACAGAGCCAAATACCACAGTCCATCACAAAATACTGCCAGAAGCACAAAATACATCCCCAAAAACTTCCACTGGCCGGCCATGAGGAGGGTCCAGGTGTCCCCTGGGCATCGGCCCACCGGGAAATTTCCATGTAAGGTCTATGGTCAATCCACCCCTGACGCTCTCCTATCCAAATTACTCCTAATATAAAGCCAGAGATTGAGGTTGTAGGCATTTATTTTTACACTATATCTTGGGTGAGGGGGACAATGGCTGGTGTTTTTTTTTTTTTTTTGTGCCAGAGTTGATTTTTTAATGCAAATCCGGCCCTGCTAGTGTTATGCTGCTCCTTAGTCTTCATGTTATCACACAAGCTGGTAAGTATTACAACAGCAAAATCTCCTCAAAACCATACAATATACTGAACCAATAAGGATATGGAGTAATTTAAAACATAACTTTTACTAGTTCCAAAAATAAAATAAATGAGGCTCAAATGATTAACCATAAATTGGTGATAAGGAAAAAAAAATATTCTTACCACCTCTGGCGTGTGTTGCTGATTCTTTCTTTCCAAGTCCAAAGTGGTTGTAATTATCCTGCAAATCTTGCGTCACAAACACAGAGCACCCACTCCGACAGGGGTGACCTCGCCTGGAACCTGTCCTTCAATGACCGTATCCCTAAAAAGCCCTCACTCTATTCCCATGGGGCGGGTGCTCTGTTTTTGTGAGGCAGGGACATATGGTCCCTTCCCTACTTACACATAGTGTTTTTTAAGGGTAAGATAGTTATTGTCCCTATGTAACAATCACAGCGTCCCGCCAAGATATTATTATTTACGGACAGAACGATCCAGGATTTTCAAGATAATTACTACCCCTTTGGACTTGGAAAGAAAGAATCAGCAACACACGCCAGAGGTGGTAAGATTTTATTTTTTCCTTATTACTAATTTATGGTTAATCGTTTGAGCCTCATTTATTTTATTTTTGGAATTAGTAAAAGCTATGTTTCAAATTACTACATATCCTCATTGGTTAAGTATGCTCCTTAGTCCTCCACTAAGTTTTGAACTCATTTGAGTGGAGCAGAATCATTGACCAACCTTTTTCCCGCGTGTTTTATATGATATTTTTTCACACTTGAAAGTATATCAAAGGAGAGTGTGGGACATAAGATGTTCAGTAGAAGAATGGTTTCCGGATCAGGATGGAGCCAGCAAATGCCATTTCATATGAAGGTAGGGCCAGATTAAGGGTTCCAGAAGTACGGAGTACTCCATTTATTTGGAGCCCACTAAAGCAAAGCTTTCCTTCATATATGGACTTATACACTGCTTTAAAATAATTTAGGAGGATTTGTTAATGCAGCGTGCACCATACACTACCATATCTGCCAGTATTAATAAGTGGTTGCACCCTGAAATTTTTGAAAATTGTGGACACACTCCTTTTCCTAAGACTCCACCACTTTCCATGTATGCCCCCACCCCTTTCATGATGTGTCCTTCATTCCCTGTGTGGGGATTTACAAAGCCCTCTGGGAATTTAGAAGGTCTTACCTTTTTGGGAGCCTCCTGTATGTTTCAGGAGAGTTGCCAACTCTTCTATATACATACTGTAAGGGGTTACACTCTCAGGTAGGGCAGAGATGACAGATTCTCTTGCAGACCGCAGGGTTAAAGTCCAAATGTTGCTTTATTTATCACACCCCGGCAATACAGGCAACCCCAGTTATAATTCACTGGATAAGTTGAAGGTCCAGCACCACAAAACATAAACCAAAATAAACACCTGCCCATCTGGGCTCTGGCTAATACAGTGACGTTCCTAACTCACCTATTGAACACAGTTCACACAGAGAACTCGGCTTCTCTAGCCAGCAGGGCAGCCAGCTTCCCAGACTTTCTCTAGGCCTCATTCTTCTAGACTGACAGCCTGGACTATGCTTTATTTCCCCTTGACGATCCCAGCTGGCTTCAGCTGGGGAGCCCTCAGGCTAGGGGAAAACCTGTCCCAGAATGGGGTGGACTGGGAAGGTCCCACTACCAATCCTACCTTCTCCCAGTCCAATAGAATCCCGCTCATAAACTTAAAGGGGTATTCCCATCATAATGATCACTGTTAAATCTGTTAATGATTTGACAGTGATCATTTTTGTAAATATACTTGATTAACAAATTAACTGGTTACGGCCGCGCTTGCGCAGAAGACTCCTTCTTTTCGCTGTCCTGAACGCGCACACTGCCGTGCATACGCAACGGTGACTTCTTCCCGGCCACAATAGTACAGAGCTGCAAACGCGCACGCCGGCTCTGTACTATACTGGCCAGAAATAAGTCACCATGGTGCATGCGCGGCGGCGTGCGCGTTCAGTCCAGCGCGCGGCCCGGCCGGGAGAAGACTTCAATCAAGATGAAGCCCGCCCCCAGCCAGAATCCAGGAAGTGAACGGCGCGGTGGCAGCAGGTAAGTAAAAAAGGCAAAGTGGGATAACCCCTTTAACAAAACTGTCCATTTTAACCTTCTGGATTTTATTTACCTCACCAAGTTGAGGAAGCTGGGTGGGATATACACCCCTTCCAGGACTTTACCATACACTTTTCTGTTCACCTTACCACAATACCTACTCACAAACACTCACTAAACATATAACTTAATTACAGACCTATATGTCCATTATATGAATTGGCAGGGCGCAGGGGCGTAACTATAGGGGAAGCGGATGCTTTGGGGCCCTGACCCTGAAGGGGCCCATCCAGGAGGAGGAGGACTAAAAGATTTTGTCAGGGCCCCCTCAACAGTATTACACAATGAAATTATATACAGTGACAGTATAGACAGTGTACAAAATAGATGGAACAGCTGCCGGGCCTGGTCTGAGAGAGCGATCTTTACTAGCCACAGGAATGGGGTGACATGAAAGGAAGGGGGTTGTGAAAAAATTACTGGGGGAGTGGGGCACCATTCAAAAATATGCTGTAGGGCCCAGTAATTTCTAGTTACGCCACTGACGCAGAGTATTGTCCTGCCATCTAAAATGAAAGTTATATTTAAACGGGTCCAAGGTTTCTATAGGTAGATTCAAAGGGAGGTCATCCGTTTTTGAGGCATTGACTTTGTAACCTGAGAGCCGGCTATAAGTTGCCAACAAATCAAAAAGATTCGGCAAGGTAACGTGTAAGTTTTGATAAGGTAAGCAGGACGTCATCCGCAAATAGCGAGATTTTGTATTCAACCTGATTAACCATAATTCCATGGATATCTTGGTGAGACCGGATGGCAGCGGCCAATGGCTCAATACATAGCACAAACAGGAGGGGGGAAAGTAGACACCCCTGTCTGGTGCCATTTTTTTTTTATTTTTATAATTGTATATTTATTAAAGAGTGAAGAAATGACAAAGCATATCCACAACAGATCTATGCACATTAGTACAAAGTATGAGGTATAACATGTAAAGCATCGTATTCACAGTAACTAGGCATTAATAACATTCAGTAATATTCTATAACAGAAAGAGGAATGTCAAGCATTAATATGACAATTAAGTGCACAGAAGAAAGATAAACTATGTCTGTCTTTAATCAGTCCATTATAGGACCATGAAATAACAACAAGACAAGACAAACGACAAAGACAAAGACACAATAGGGAGGGGGGGGGGTACATCATTCTCGCCAGCTCTCTAAGGATGTCTCGTAGCCCAGTAATCGCCCCAGGGATCCCATATGGCATTGAAGAGAGCAATTTTGTCCTGAAACATAGCTGTGGAGTATTCCAGGGTTCGGACTTCCGTCACCCTAGCATACAGATCAGAGACCCTTGGTGGTTCAGGGCTTTACCAACATCGAGGTATTAGACAACGGGCTGCTGTAAGTATCATTAGTAGTAACTTAAGTGAGTGTTTTTTAACTTGACAAGGTACCACATTAAGCAGGAAGGACATAGGGTCAGGCTGGATCTCCACTGCAAAAATGTCACTTAGAACGGTGCCTACTCCAGTCCAGTAGGGTCATATCTTGTGACTGTCCCAATAGATATGAGGCAGTGTACCCCTATGTAACCCGCACCTCCAGCACTCTCTCGGAACTACCGGATTCATTCTATGGAGGAGGTCAGGAGTGTGATACCAATGCATCAAAATTTTATATTGGTTCTCCTAATGTAGTACCGCCATTGAGGATTTCGCTGCCCTCCTCCATATAAGGCGCCACAGTGTGTCCGGCAGAGTCTTCCCCAGGTATTCCTCCCACCGTACCATGTAGGTGTGCCATTGGACCTGATTAGGAAAGAGGCTAATTAATATTGAATAGATTTCAGAAATCAGACCCTTTGTGTGTACCCCTTCCCTACAAAGGCATTTAAAGGCAGTCGGGAGGGAGACTGTAACCCCCGAGAAAATGGACCGGGCAAAGTGACTAATTTGGATATAAAAGTAATTGGAGGAGGAGGGGAGATCATATTTGGTCTGGAGGGTTGGAAACGGCAAAAGGTCCCTAGTGAAGGGGTCTACAATATCTACAAACCTGAACACCCCTCGTTGAAACCATGGTCTCGTCGTGGATGCGGTAAGACTAGTGGGGAGCTTAGGGTGATATAGAAAGGAGGTCATGGCGGAGTGGATAGACACTAGAGGGAACCGACCACTACATAGCTGCCATATGGATCTAGTGCAGGCCATGGGCCCTAAAAGATCCCTATTTGGTAGGGCGCCATGAGATCCTGACTATAGTATAGAGTTGGGATGAATTGGGGCTAGCCAGAGTCTTTCTATCTGGACCCAGACAGAGTACAGGTGCAGAGAAGCCAAGGCTATGACATAGCGTAATTGGGCTGCCCAATAATATTTGGACAGGTCCGGTACCCCTAACCCACCCTGGTGCTTACTTGATAGGAAGACTGACCTTGGGATTCTATGACGTTTCCCCGCCCATATGAATCTAAGGAGCTGAGATTGGGTGGATCTTAGGTCCCTAAGGGGGACCGCAATCGGAAGAGTTTCAAAGAGGTATAGTAGCTTGGGCAATATTGTCATTTTAGTCGCGGGAATGCGTCCGAGGAGAGAAAGCGGGAGAGAGTGCCACTTATCCAGTAGACCCCTGATTTCTGCATATATGCGTGGGAAGTTGGCTTTATAAAGATCCCCATATCGGGGCGTAAGATCAACACCCAAGTATTGGAAAGGGAAGTTCATCTTAAGAGAGTTCAGGACCGCCTGAGGAACATTGAGGGGGAGGGCCTCAATTTTATGGGTGTTGACCTTATACCCCGACAGCTGACCGAATTCCTGTAGAATGGAGTGGAGATTTGGTAGGGAAACATGAAGTTTGGTAAGGGTAAGGAGGATGTCATCCGCGTATAGAGACAATTTGAATTCCTTGTCCCTAACCTGAACCCCTCTGACATACGGGCAGGATCTGATTTTGACCGCCAGGGGCTCGATACACATAGCAAATAATAGAGGAGATAAGGGGCACCCTTGTCTTGTCCCGTTGGCAATGCGTATGGGGCGAGACTGGGCATGAGAGAGTTTGATTGTCGCTGTGAGTATAAGCTTCATATGGCGTAAACGAAGGGGCCAGAAAGACCGTATGCTTGCAGTGTAGCAAAGAGGAATGGCCAGCTTAAACGGTCAAACGCCTTTTCGGCGTCTAAACTAAAAAGTAGCGCCTCCTCCCCCGAGCAAGATACAATATCTATCAGGTCAATGCTTCTGCGGGTGTTATCAGCTCCCTGGCGGCCTGGGACAAACCCCACCTGGTCTTTATGGATCAGGGTGGGGAGGAAAACATTTATTCGGGAGGCCAGGACTTTGGTATAGATCTTAAGGTCTGAGTTAAGCAGGGCAATGGGCCTGTAATTTTGGCATTCGTGGGGATCTTTCCCAGGTTTCGGGATCATTGTGAGATAAGAGTGGGACATCGGCGCAGGTACTGCGTTGCCGGCTAGGAAATGGTTAAAATGGGTCACTAAGTGAGGGGTTACTTCGGTCTTGAAAGTCTTATAGTATTTATATGAAAAGCCGTCAGGTCCTGGGGATTTACCTTTAGGCAATTGGTCTACTATTTCCCCTATCTCTTCAGGAGTGACCGGACCATTAAGGATGGAGCGATCGGAGGCTGTCAGGATAGGAAGGTGACAGGAGGCTAGGTATGACTGGAGTGTACTGTCCCTGACTCCCTTATCAGAGGGGAGGTCAGAGGGTAGATTGTACAGGGCAGTGTAGTAGGTCGAGAACCTCTCCGCTATCACCCTAGGGTCATAGTGAATTGTTCCATCTGCCCCCTTAATAGCACTCGGACTCGCTTGGGGAGTGCGGTTCCTGAGTTGTTTGGACAGTAGCGTGTGTGGTTTGTTCCCCCAAGCATAGTAACGCTGTTGCGTGTAAAGCAATAGCTTGTTGACACGACCTAAAGCTAGACTCTTTAGTTGGGCTCTAGTGTCGACAATTCGTCTGAGTGTGGAGCGCGAGGGACAAGCAGTTATCTTGCCCTCTAGGGTTCGCAGGCAGGAGGTAAGAGTCTTGACCAGGGTAACCAAGTCCCTCTTTAGTCTAGAACTTATCCCAATACAATGACCCCTCATGACCACCTTATGGGCCTCCCACAGAGGACGAACATCTCCCACTGACCCCTCATTCAAAGCAAAGTAGGACTTCAAATGTTCGTGAAGTTCCTCCCTAGTAATGGGCTGCTTCAAGAGGGAGTCATTAAGTCTCCAGTGGCATTGGCGGACATGACTCGATCCACTAATGTCGATCATTACTGGGGCGTGATCGGACCAGGTGATTTGGCCCATATCCGCCCCCCTCCAATAACCGAAGGGTCGAGATTGTACCAAAAAAATAGTTGATACGGGTGTGTGATCCTTGTGGGGCAGAGTAAAAGGAGAAGGATCTGTCAGTTGGGTGGGAGAGACGCCAGAGGTCATACAAGGAATACTTCCGCACTAATTTACGAAAGTCCCTATCCAAGCGCTGCTGTGTAGCGTGCACCGGCCTACCAGGTAAAGCCAGGCAATCCATTGAGTCAGAGAAAACGGCATTAAAGTCCCCGCCCAGAAGTACCAAAGGCTCCGGTGAGTCCGCTCCATCAACAAAAACCTTGCGGAAAATTCCGCCGAGAAAGCGGATCTGCAAAGTATTTGGGGCATAAATGTTACATAAAGTGATGGGTTTATCTGCTAAGTGACTGCGGAGAATAATATAATGTCCCTGGGGGTCCAGCGTTGAGGATTCAACTCTGAGGGGACACTGCGTGGATATCAAGATGGAGTCCCCCGCCTTCCTACGGCAATGAGTAGCCGAGTAACCAATAGGGTACAAGTGAGAGGCAAAACGGAAGGAGGAGCCGCCATCAAAGTGTGTTTCCTGCAGGAACACAACGTCTGCTTTAAGGGATTTCAGTTCCAAAAGCAAGAGCTTCCTCTTGGCATTGGAGTTGAGCCCCTTGACATTGAGAGTTACGCACTTCACCATGAGGATATGTGATGGTATATATTATATGCAAGATACAGCTCACTAGAATATTCTGTGTGCGTCAGCGGTGCCGCACTAATGGAGCAACAGGTCACGGGTTAAATTGAGGTGTACGATCCCCACAGACAAGGGAGTTCAGGCACCTATAATAGGAGAAAAATGGAAGGAACAAGAAGGAGGGGGAGGGAGACAAGACAAGACAACACAAAATTAGACAAATAAGTAACAGTAAATAACTATTCCCAGGGAGGGAGTCCCTGCCAGGCAGGGGCGTAACTAGAAGTGCCTGGGCCCCACAGCAAATTTTTGTATGGGCCCCCCCAGCCCCTCGCCCAATTTTTTTATATACTATTTTTACCCCCACCTGTCCTTTTTTTTTAAATAAAAATCTTTTTTATTTATATGCAAATTACCTTCCTAACGTGCCCAAAGGGCTGTCCCTCCGGCCGTTTGTGCCCAGCTGTGTCCATTATCGCCAAGCCCGGACGTGAGTATTATCAGCGCATGCGCGAGACTACGACGCACTTAGAAAAAAAAAAAGACGAGGACAGCAGTGAATAATTAACAGCGGGGCGGTGGTGGGCTTGACGATAATGGGCGCGGCTGGGCACAAACGGCCGGAGGGACAACCTCTTGGGCACGTTAGGAAGGTAATTTGCATATAAATAAAAAAGATTAAACTTGACTGACACGCTGTCGGGCGCCGGGCCCCTTGTCAGCCCGGGCCCCGAAGCAGCCGCTTCCCCTGCTTCCCCGGTAGTTACGCCACTGCTGCCAGGGGAAAACAAAAATCCCCTCAGGGGGTAAGAGTGTCCAGAAGGTCAAGGGAGTAAATCTCAGAAAACTTATATAATAAACGAAGAACAATAAGGGCCCTACAGAGAGCCCGCACCGTAAAGGAGCAGAAAAAAGTTTTCAGCAACTGGTCAAACAATACTGATAGACGACCCATATACTGATTCATCAGAGTCCAATGTCCCTGTGAACCTAGAGGGGGTAAGAGCATGGCTCAGGACAACCATTTCCTTCAGGCCAGGAGCGGTCAGGCAGGTGGACGTTGTCCTGATGACAGAGGAGACCGCGGGGAAGAGGACGCACTTGAACCTGGTTTTCTTTTCCTGGCGACAGGTGACCAAGTGCGTGGTGGCGGAGGCGCTGGGGACTCAAACTCCCAATCAGAGATGTCAGGTATAGGGATTCCCAGCGACTTGCAAAAAGGGTGA
This sequence comes from Bufo gargarizans, assembly GCF_014858855.1. Lineage (NCBI taxonomy): Eukaryota > Metazoa > Chordata > Amphibia > Anura > Bufonidae > Bufo > Bufo gargarizans. The sequence goes on from NC_058083.1 coordinate 110,362,031, forward strand.
AGATCCGTGAAGGAACGGAGAGTCTCTGTTCTTCCCTGATGATGGACCACCAGGGCAAATGGGAATCCCAAGCGATAGGCGATCTGGCGGTTCCTGAGTGATGCAAGAAGAGGTTGAAGGTGTCTCCTTTTCTGGAGCGTAAACCAGGATAGGTCAGGAAACAGCTGCACAGGAGTGCCATAAAAGTCAAGGTTGCGCAGGGATCGTGCATTAGCGATGATGGCTTCTTTAAGGGCAAAGTCGTGGATGCAGCAAATTACGTCCCTGGGGTGGGCAGCGGAGCCCTTGGGCTTGAGTGCCCTGTGCGCCTGTCCAGCTTGATCTTATGCGAGGGTGGTTGCCCCAAGACCATATTAAACATGGCTTCTGGCGTGGCAAAGAGGTCTTCCTCTCCGGATGCTTCTGGTAGGCCGCGTATCCTGATATTATTGCGACGGCCCGATTATCTAAGTCCTCCAAGTGCCGTCCCATGCCCCGAAGTACAGCTGTTTGGGCAGAGATAGATTCATAAAGAGCAGAAACGTACTGCCTGGTGTCATCATGGGCATTTTCCAGAGAGTCCACCCGATCCACCACTAGTTTGATATCAGTGCGGACCACTGCAACCTCAGCCCTGCAGGCTTCTGTAACTTCAGAAATAAGGGCCCAAAAATCCTCCTTTGTAGGAAAACGGCTAAAGTAGCTCGCCCAAGGTAGTGGGGGCTCAGGTGAGGTTGATGGGGCCGTAACAGTGAGTGGTGGAGGGCTTGGTGATCTGGCCCACATGTCAGAGGGCAGAGGGGAGCTGCTATCCCCTTGATCCAGCACAGGGGGGGACGGAGGAGGCTTGTCAGGCCGGGGTTTTTGCAGGGGAGCCCCAATATGGCTAGGTGTGTGGGCCACAGGGGTAGGATCCCAAACCCTAAGGGGAGACCCGGTACCTGTGCGCTCTGCCTCTTTACGTGGAATGGATTCAGGGGCCGCCATGACAGTGTCCACGCTGTTATCGGTGTGCAGCAGAGACTCCAGGGCAGCAGGGGGGAGCTGCAGAGCCGATATTCCACACGGGGGAGCTGCGGGTAACTAGCAGAGGACCACTGCTGTACCGATCTGCGCTCACTGTCTGAAGCGCGGGAGACAGGAGGAGGGAGGAATGGTGGGAGGCCCTCTGTGTCCTGGTGTGGTGCGGCGGGAGCGCCGATCCGGGCGCTCGCTCCTAGCACTGATACATGCTCCTGGCAGGTGAGGGGGACCGAGGAGGGAGAGGGGTTCTCCTTGGTCCAGTTTTCTTCCCCATGTGGGCCGGTGTTGGAGCGCTGCAGGCCAGTTAATTGCGGTGCGGGCAGGAGCCGGTCTTTCAAGCGGCCATCTCCTGCGGTGTCCAGACACACCCCCCTGGTGCCTTTTTTTTTTCAAAAAAGTAGTCTAGTTGGCATTTGGCAATGTAATTGTTGCTGTAGGGCGACTATATAATGAACGGAGGGCTGTGAGAAAAGGACCACGAAATCCGAAAGCCTGCAGCGTGGAGAACATGAACAGCCAATTCAAGCGATCAAACGCTTTTTTCAGCGTCTAGGCTCAATAACAGAGCTCGTTGGTGCTGCTTGTTGACAGTGTCAATCAAGTTGATAATCCTCCTCGTGTTGTCTCCACCCTGACGGCCAACCTGATCAGTATGTACGAGTTGCGGAAGCCAGTGCGACAGCCTATCAGCTAATAGTCTAGTAAAAATCTTCAGATCAGAGTTGAGAAGAGCAATAGGGCGGTAATTAGCGCAATCTAGGGGATCCTTGCCCGGTTTTGGGATGAGTGTAATGTGGGAATGGAGCATGGTCCCAGGGACATCGGCACCCATTAAGAAAGTGTTAAACAGGGCGCATAAATGTGGTATTAAAATGGACGAGAACGACTTATAGTAAGAGTAAGGTAACCCATCTGGCCCGGATGACTTGCCATTAGGCAATTGGGAGATTACCTCTTGTATTTCCTCTGTCGTGATCTGAGCGTTGAGTGCAGATAAGGCTTCCGGTGGTATCATAGGCAGGCTACCCCGGTTTAGAAATGAAGCAAAGAGGTTCTGACAGTCTACCGGGTCAGAGGGCACCTGTTGTGGGAGAGAATAGAGGGATGCATAAAATTTCTGAAACTGGTCCAAAATCGCTTTAGGGTCATACACCATGCCACTGTCACCTTTTCTCAAGGCCATTGGGTTATTAGCCGCCGCCGAGTCCCTCAATTGACGGGCTAATATATTGTGAGATTTATTCCCCCATATATAAAAACGTTGTCGTGAGTAGAGTAAGAGTTTACCGTTTTTTTTCCTAATGCCTGTTGGCGCTGTCTCCGAGTCCGACTTGAAGTCAAGGGGGCAGCGGCCTCCTTGCTTCAAGTAAAGCTAAGCCCGCCCCTTACCCCTCCTCTCTACAATTAGATGGACATGCTGCTGTGATGCCGGGATTGCGGTCTTCTAGCGGATGTGTGGTACGCTGCCTGTTACAGCGTGATCGCCGGACGTGCGCGCGATCGAACTGTCCAGCGCATCCGCAGTCAGCAAAATGCAGGCGGATGAGTGAGGCTCGCGCTGTAACAGGCAGCGTACTGCGCATGCGCTAGAAGAACGCTATCCCGGCATCACGGCAGCATGTCCATCTAATTGTAGAGAGGAGGAGTAAGGGGCGGGCTTAGCTTTACTTGAAGCAAGGAGGCTGCTGCCCCCTTGACTTCAAGCCTGACTCGGACACAGCGCCAACCAACATTAAAACAGCGTTTTTTAACAAGTTTGAAGAAACACAAAGAGGAAAGAAAAACATGATTAGCCACATACTGGAGTATACTGTAAGGTACTGTGGTCGGTTTAATATGCGTTTTGCCTTTAAGGGTACTGCATCTGTGCTGATAAATCTTGCATTAGACCATAACTGTCACAACCAGACAGCTGAGAAGCTCTGACAGAAGCCTTTCAGAACCTCCTCCTTGAGTTCTCTTTGTTGTGGTATTCAGTTCCTCATCTCGTTATCCTCTCTCAGCTGTCATGTAGTTGGACTGAGTGCATCCCTTTAAATTCCGCCCCATAATGCATTACTGGGCGGCTTATACTTCTTCCTGGTGTGTGTGTGCATGCTGATCCTGTTTTCCTGTCTGCTACAAAGTTAAGTGCTGTACATTTATCTGTTATTTTCTGTTTGCTGGATCCCAGGTGACCCTGACTCCCTCCGTGTCTGGTGTAGGGAGCCGGTGGTCGTGTCCCCTCACTATTGTAGGGTGTTCAGGGGTTATATAGTCGAGGTACGTGGATATGCAACCATCCACCTCTGGGATCTTTGCATAGGCTGAGCAGCCAGGGAAAGTGCTAGGTCTTGTGCAGGGGTCTCCCCTTGGTTCCTTAGCTTTGGATCCAGTGAGTCATATATTCATGTTGCATTGTCTTGTTTCCCGTACACCGTCCGTGACATTATAAGCCGCCAAAACTGTCTCAAGCATGGATCCGGTTTCACTTTTGGCTGAACGCCTTCAAGGTCTTTCATTGGAGGTAGCTGATCTCCGCAGGACTTTTTCCCAGCTTCAAGTGACCGGTTCAGCTGGCGTTCATGGAGTTTGTTCTGAGCCTAAGATCTCGCTCCCGGATACGTTTTCCGGGGGTAGTGAGAATTTTGTGCGTTTTAGAGAGGCTTGCAAACTCCATTTTCGCCTTCTTCCCCATTCCTCTGGTGATGAGGAACGGAGGGTGGGGATCATTATATCGCTGCTCAGGGGTAACGCTCAGTCCTGGGCCTTTTCGCTGCCGGAGGGGGCACGGCCTCTCCGTTCAGTGGATGATTTCTTTTTAGCCCTGGGTCAGATATATGATGATCCGGATCGTATTGCTCTGGCTGAGTCTAGACTACGTCTATTATGCCAGGGTAAACAATCCGCAGAGATATACTGCTCAGAATTTCGGAGATGGGCAGCTGATACTGGTTGGAATGATGCTGCACTCCGAAGTCAATTTTGCCATGGTCTTTCAGAGGGATTGAAAGATGCATTTGCCTTTCATGAAAGGCCTATTTCCTTGGACTATGCTATGTCTCAGGCCGTTCGTATTGACAGGCGTCTTAGAGAGAGAGGAGAGATCTTTCCTTCCTGTCATACTCAGTCCCAGGACAGTGCAGCGGCCCCATTCTGTGCGCAGGGGTCTCAGTCGCTGTCAGCCCCTTCTGAGCAGGAGCCCATGCAGCTGGGGTTGATTGCTTCTGACAATAGAAGATTCAGCTTGCATGGGAGGGATTGTTTTTGTTGTGGAGGTATAAATCATTTGGCAAATGTTTGTCCCTCTAGGAGATTCAGGCAGTTCTCTGGGAGTAATAAAGAAACAAAGAGGAAAAAATCTTTTAAAAATGTTCCGTCTGTTACTATTGGCAGGGTTGAGGTGGAAATTGAAGGTTTTCCGTTTGCTTGTAGTTCCCGTTTTGTCCTGCCTGCTAGGGTGGCGCTAGAGAGCAAGAGCATTTTTGGTGAGATTTTTGTGGATAGTGGAGCAGCTGTCAATCTCATTGATAATCAATTTGCGATAACTCATGGTTTCCAGGTGCGCACTTTGGGAAAGGATATTCCTGTTTTTGCGATTGATTCCGCTCCACTTTCTCAGAAATCATTAAAGGCATAGTTCACAATATCCGTTTAATTGTGAGTGATGCTCATGTTGAGGATGTGTCATGTTTCGTCCTTAGCGGTTTGCCTACTCCTCTAGTGTTGGGGCTACCCTGGCTCACTAAACATAACCCCACCATTGATTGGCAAGCGAGGCAAATAAATGGTTGGAGTGACTTTTGCAGAGAGAATTGCCTCACGACATCTGTTTCTGAGGTTGCTACTAAGACTGTACCATCTTTTCTCTCTGAATTTTTGGATGTCTTCTCTGAGAGTGGAGTTCAGGATTTGCCTCCGCACAGAGAGTATGATTGCCCTATTAATCTCATCCCAGGCGCCAAGCTGCCTAAATCTCGTTTATACAATCTTTCCCAACCTGAAAGGATCGCTATGCGTGCTTATATCTCTGAGAGTCTGAGAAAAGGACACATACGACCCTCGAAGTCACCTGTTGCCGCTGGTTTTTTCTTTGTTAAGAAAAAAGATGGTTCTTTAAGACCTTGTCTGGATTTCAGGGAGCTGAACAGTATCACTATTCGTGACCCTTATCCGCTTCCTCTGATCCCGGACCTGTTTAACCAGGTTGTTGGGGCTAAAGTCTTTTCCAAATTAGATCTAAGAGGGGCATACAACCTGGTCAGGGTCAGAGAAGGAGATGAATGGAAGACGGCCTTCAATACCCCTGAGGGCCATTTAGAAAATTTGGTTATGCCTTTTGGTTTGATGAATGCCCCAGCCGTTTTTCAGCATTTTTTATCATTTAATGGGAAAATTTGTATTAGTGTATTTGGATGACATTTAGATTTTTTTCTCCTGATTTCAAAACTCATAAGGAACATTTACGTCAGGTCTTGCTCATCCTGCGGGAGAATAAATTATATGCGAAACTGGAAAAATGTGTGTGCGGTTCCAGAAATTCAATTTCTGGGGTTTCTTCTCTCCGCTTCTGGTTTTCGCATGGACCCCGAGAAGGTCCGCGCTGTGCTTGAGTGGGAGCTTCCTGAGAATCAGAAGACGCTGATGCGTTTTTTGGGCTTTGCCAATTATTACAGGAAGTTTATTTTGAATTATTCCTCTATTGTTAAACCACTCACTGATATGACCAGAAAGGGGGTAGATTTTTCTTCTTGGTCGGTAGAGGCGCGTAAGGCTTTTTCTAATATCAAGGAGAGTTTTTCTTCCGCTCCCATCTTGGTGCAACCTGATATTTCTTTACCCTTCATAGTTGAGGTTGATGCTTCTGAGGTGGGTGTGGGTGCGGTCTTGTCTCAGGGTTCCTCTCCTGCCAAATGGCGACCGTGTGCCTTTTTCTCGAAAAAACTTTCCTCTGCAGAGAGAAATTACGATGTGGGAGATAGGGAATTGTTGGCCATCAAGTCGGCTTTTGAGGAATGGCGCCATTGGCTAGAGGGAGCCAGACACCCTATTACCGTGTTTACTGACCATAAAAATCTGGCCTACTTGGAGTCAGCCAAGCGTCTGAACCCGAGACAGGCCAGATGGTCTTTGTTCTTTTCAAGATTTAATTTTGTTGTCACGTTCCGCCCTGGGGTTAAGAATGTGAAGGCAGATGCCTTGTCACGTTGTTTTCCGGGAGGCAGGAATTTTGAAGACCCGGGTCCCATTTTGGCCGAAGGGGTGGTGGTCTCTGCTCTTTTTTCTGAATTGGAGGCAGAGGGGCAGGCAGCCCAGTCAGAGGCTCCTGATCTTTGTCCTCCTGGGAGGTTGTTTGTGCCTCTCGCTTTAAGACACAAGATTTTTAAGGAACACCACGATACGGTCCTTGCTGGGCACCCGGGGGCAAGAGCCACACTGGATCTCATCGCTCGGAGATTCTGGTGGCCTGCGCTTCGTAAGTCGGTTGAGGGTTTTGTGGCAGCCTGCGAGACTTGCGCTCGTGCCAAACTCCCTCATTCACGGCCATCAGGTCCTCTCCTTCCCTTACCCATTCCTTCCCGTCCTTGGACACATCTGTCCATGGACTTCATAACGGACCTGCCTCGTTCCTCGGGGAAGACTGTGATTCTGGTGGTGGTGGACCGTTTTAGCAAAATGGTGCATTTCATCCCTTTTCCTGGTTTGCCCAATGCTAAGACGCTGGCGCAGGCATTTATTGATCACATTGTCAAATTGCATGGTATTCCTTCAGACATAGTCTCTGATAGGGGCACGCAGTTTGTTTCCAGATTCTGGAAGGCTTTCTGTTCTCGCTTGGGGGTTCGGTTGTCATTCTCTTCTGCTTTCCACCCGCAGTCGAATGGCCAGACGGAGCGCGTCAATCAGAATCTGGAGACATATCTGCGCTGTTTTGTGGCGGAGAATCAGGAGGATTGGTGTTCTTTTTTGTCCCTTGCTGAGTTTGCTTTAAATAACCGTCGTCAGGAGCCCTTTGATAAGTCACCATTTTTTGGTGCATATGGGTTTCATCCGCAGTTTGGGACTTTCTCGGGAGAGGTGTCTTCTGGTTTACCTGATGAGGACAGATTCTCCTCGTCTTTGTCATCTATTTGGCAAAAGATTCAGGATAATCTAAAGAGCATGAGTGAGAGATATAAGCGTGTGGCAGATAAGAGACGTGTGCTTGGTCCGGACCTGAATGTTGGTGATCTGGTGTGGTTGTCTACCAAGAATATCAAATTGAAGGTTCCCTCCTGGAAGTTGGGTCCTAGGTTTATTGGGCCTTACAAAATCCTGTCTGTCATCAATCCTGTTGCCTACCGTCTTGATCTTCCTCAGACTTGGAAGATCCATAATGTTTTTCATAAGTCCTTATTGAAACCTTATGTTCAACCCTTTGTACCCTCGCCTTTGCCTCCTCCTCCGATTATGGTTGATGGGAATCTTGAATTTCAGGTCTCTAGGATTGTGGATTCTCGTCTTGTCCGCGGTTCTCTCCAGTACCTTGTTCATTGGGAGGGTTATGGTCCTGAGGAGAGGATGTGGGTCCCAGTGACGGACATTAAGGCCTCTCGTCTCATCAGGGTTTTCCATAAGTCCCATTCTGAGAAGGTGGGCTCTGAGTGTCCGGAGTCCACTCGTAGAGGGAGGGGTACTGTCACAACCAGACAGCTGAGAAGCTCTGACAGAAGCCTTTCAGAACCTCCTCCTTGAGTTCTCTTTGTTGTGGTATTCAGTTCCTCATCTCGTTAGCCTCTCTCAGCTGTCATGTAGTTGGACTGATTGCATCCCTTTAAATTCTGCCCCATAATGCATTACTAGGCGGCTTATACTTCTTCCTGGAGTGTGTGTGCATGCTGATCCTGTTTTCCTGTCTGCTACAAAGTTAAGTGCTGTACATTTATCTGTTATTTTCTATTTGCTGGATCCCAGGTGACCCTGACTCCCTCCGTGTCTGGTGTAGGGAGCCGGTGGTCGTGTCCCCTCACTATTGTAGGGTGTTCAGGGGTTATATAGTCGAGGTACGTGGATATGCAACCATCCACCTCTGGGATCTTTGCATAGGCTGAGCAGCCAGGGAAAGTGCCAGGTCTTGTGCAGGGGTCTCCCCTTGGTTCCTTAGCTTTGGATCCAGTGAGTCATATATGCATGTTGCATTGTCTTGTTTCCCGTACACCGTCCGTGACAATAACTTACTAAAATACCCCTCTCTAAACATGCCTGCTAACCTCATTCCATTTTCGGTGAGACCAGAAGTGACAGATGTAGCTCCAGTATGGGATAAATGTAAAAACTTTGCAGTGGAAGACTTTTAGGGAAGCTCTCTAAAAAGATAGAGGAGGAGCATCCAATTAACCAATGCTTCACAACCAATAGCTTCCTTGAAAACTTAGAATTAAACTCCACAGGGCTTTTACTGGAATGCAAAATAGGTGGTAATTGGGAAAGGACATGGTTTGAACAATTAATGCTCCTGGAGACCCTTCCTAGGAAATTGATCTCACAGTTATACTCTTCTTTGTTGATGCCAAGATGCAAAACAGTTCCTCCATATATACAATCCTGGGCATTGGAACTTGATAGAGTGTTCTCTGACACAGACATCATGCGCATGCATTCACACTCTCATGGGTTCTCGAGGTGTGTCAGGGTCCAAGAACACTCTTACAAAGTGTAAACCCAATGGTACAACCCTACAACTATTCCTGAGGGGCCTCCAGGGATCGGACACTTGTTGGAGGTGTAAAAAGGATTCAGGCACATTGAGTCACATACTGTGGTTTTTCGCAACGATTCAGCCGTTCTGGTCCATAATATTAGAAGTAATCAACACCTTGTTACCGGGCCCTATCACTTTCATTCCAGAACTGGTGCTTCTCTGGCTCCCTACTGCTGCTTGGCAACCCTCAAAGAAAAATCTTGCAACTCATCTGATTCAAGCAGCGACACTCCTCATTCCCCTAAGGTGGTTGAAGGAAGAACCTCCATCAGTTACTCAATGGGAAGATAAAGTAGACCAACTATGTCGTAATGTAATGACCGGCAACACGCACAGGGAGGAAAACAGGGAAAGCCCTGCCCAAGGGAGAGGGAAAGGTGGTGACCCCTAACTCACCTTGCAGCTGGCACCTGCCTGCCCTGACGTCCCTAGACGGGTTCCTCACCCGTGCGGCGATCACGTGCCTAAACCCTGGCTTTCCCTGAAATGAGCCCTAGATAATGAACGGGCCGGTGGGATCGCTAGTCCTCACCACTGCACTAAGAGGGAAACACCAGGGAGAGGACAGACAAACACAAACACCCAGGTGGACGGCAACAATTGTCCACAAAGGTCCAACAGGGATCCGGAGGGTAGCGTTCTAAGGCAACACTCAGAGAATGCAGCAACACAGCTCCAGTGGGTCAGAATAGATGTCCAGGCAGGAAGCTCTATATCTGGCAACCAGAGAAGTGTGAGAGGGGAATATAAGGAGGATTGGGAGTGCTGGACAAGGAACAGCTGAGAGAAGGAGCTACGGATCCCTGAGTGAGCCAAAAGGGTTTGTAAAGCAAACCCAGAAAGCTACAATAAGGAAACTTCCCTATCTGACATAGAGCGTGCAGACAACCGCTGCGACCTCCTGACCCCGGGTACAACGGAGTCAGGCGTGGCTCTTGACACCCTCGTGACAGTACCCCCCTCTCTACGAGGGGCCTCCGGACACTCAGGACCAGGTCTCTCAGGATGAGAGGCATGAAAAATCCGGACTAGCCTGTCGGCGTTTACCTCAGACGCAGGAACCCACATTCTTTCCTCGGGACTGTAACCTCTCCAGTGCACCAGATATTGGAGAGAGCGGCGGACCAATTTTGGATATCTGAAATTCCAAACTACCATCCACGACAACAGGAGGGGGTGGCAGCGGTGACGGTTCTAGAGGTGGAACATATTTTTTGAGTAACGACTTATGAAAGACATTATGGATTTTAAAAGTCTGAGGTAACTCCAGGCGAAAAGCCACGGGGTTGATGATGGCTACAATCTTGTAAGGACCAATAAACCTAGGACCCAGTTTCCAAGAGGGAACCTTCAACTTGATATTCCTAGTAGACAACCACACATAGTCATTCACTCCTAGGTCCGGACCTGGCGACCGTCTCTTATCAGCCATGCATTTGTATTTACCTCCCATATTTTTCAAGTTAGCTTGCACCTTCTGCCATACTGATGAAAGAGATGACGAAAACCGTTCCTCTTCGGGAACCCCAGAAGACCCCCCCTCTTTGAAAGTACAGAATTGGGGATGAAAACCATATGCACCAAGAAAAGGTGACTTGCCAGTGGATTCCTGACGGCGATTATTTATGGAAAACTCAGCTAACGGTAAATATGACGACCACAACTCTTGGTTTTCAGACACAAAACATCTTAGATATGTCTCCAGGTTTTGGTTGGTACGCTCAGTCTGTCCATTCGACTGAGGATGGAAAGCTGAGGAAAAGGACAAGTGAACCCCCAAACGGGAACAAAAAGCTTTCCAAAATTTAGAAATAAACTGGGTTCCCCGATCCGAAACAACATCGGAGGGGACCCCGTGAAGCTTCACGATCTCACTGACGAATACCTGAGCAAGAGTTTTAGCATTAGGTAGTGCGGGTAACGCAATAAAGTGTGCCATTTTGCTAAACCTGTCCACTACTACCAAATTCACTGTTTTACCCGCAGACAAAGGTAAGTCAGTGATAAAATCCATAGACAGATGTGTCCATGGTCTATTGGGAATGACGAGTGGTAATAGAGACCCTGCAGGACGTGTATGTGAAACTTTTGCGCGCGCACAGGTAGAACAAGAAGACACAAAATCCAATACATCCTGACGCAACCTTGGCCACCAAAAACGACGAGACAATAGCTCTAAGGTTGCTTTACTACCCGGGTGCCCAGCAAGTGCCGAATTATGATGTTCCTTTAATAATTCGAGACGTAGGTTCAACGGTACAAACAATTTCTCTGAGGGGCAAGAGACCGGGGCGTCCCCCTGGGCCTCTAACACCTTCCCCTCCAAAACAGAGTGTACCGCAGAGACAACTACTCCTCTTTGTAGAATGGGTACCGGATCACTCACATTACCCCCTCCAGGGAAACAACGAGATAGTGCATCAGCCTTGGTATTCTTTACCCCAGGACGATAGGTAATCACAAAGTTAAACCTGGTAAAAAATAGCGACCACCTAGCCTGTCTAGGGGTGAGACGCTTAGCCGATTCGAGGTACAGCAGATTTTTGTGGTCCGTAAACACAGTGACGGGGTGGACTGCCCCCTCTAAAAAGTGACGCCACTCCTCAAACGCAAGTTTAATAGCTAACAGTTCCCTATTGCCAATATCATAGTTCTGTTCTGCTGCAGATAGTTTTTTAGAAAAGAAAGCACAAGGACGCCATTTGCCAGGAGACGGACCCTGAGACAGCACAGCCCCCACTCCCACCTCTGATGCATCGACTTCAACAATAAAAGGCTGAGAGACATCAGGTTGGACTAGTACAGGTGCTGAGGTAAACCTCTCTTTTAGAGAGGAAAAAGCAACTTTAGCGGCGTCAGACCATTTAGAAAAATCAGTCCCCTTCCTAGTCATGTCAGTAAGGGGTTTTACGATCACCGAATAATTTTTAATGAATTTCCTATAGAAATTCGCGAAGCCCAAGAACCGTTGTAGTGCTTTGAGGTTCTCAGGAAGATCCCAATCCAAAATTGCCTGGACCTTCCTAGGATCCATACGGAAACCTGACGCAGAAGACGCAGATAAATAATAACCTAGGAATTGTATCTCCTGAACGGCAAAAACACATTTTTCAATTTTAGCATATAATTCATTCGTTCGTAGGACCTGTAGTACTTGTCTGACATGCTCCTCATGTGTTTTCAGATCAGACGAATAAATTAAGATATCATCTAGGTATATTACCACAAACCTGCCGATTAGATGACTAAAAATGTCATTAACGAAATGTTGAAAGACGGCAGGAGCATTGGTCAGGCCGAAAGGCATAACTAGATTTTCATAATGCCCCTCAGGGGTGTTAAAAGCTGTTTTCCACTCATCCCCCTCTTTAATACGAATCAGATTGTAGGCCCCCCTAAGATCGAGTTTGGAGAACCACCTAGCACCCGCAATCTGGTTAAACAGGTCAGGAATGAGAGGAAGAGGGTATGGGTCTCGGATGGTTATCCGATTTAATTCACGAAAATCTAGGCAAGGACGCAGGCCCCCATCTTTCTTTTTAACAAAGAAAAACCCTGCAGCCACGGGTGAAGAAGAGGGTCTGATGTGTCCCTTAGCCAAACTCTCGGAGATATAATCCTTCATGGCTTGTCTCTCTGGACCTGAAAGATTATATAACCTGGTCTTGGGTAATTTTGCGCCGGGAATAAGGTTAACCGGGCAATCATAAGGACGATGAGGTGGTAACTTCTGACAACCCTTTTCAGAAAAAACGTCCTCAAAGTCCGAAACAAATGTAGGTAGGGTAGTTATGGAGGCGACTAAGCAATTGCTATTTAAGCAATTTTCTCTGCACGGCTCACTCCACTCCAATATCTCCCTGGCCTGCCAATCCACCACTGGATTGTGCGCTGGCCCAGCACCACCGGAGTGGGAAGCCCCTCCAGAACATAACATGAGAGCATCTCGTTATGGTGGTCCCCTACCCGAAGGTGTAAATTATGAACGATGTGGGTGAGGTTTCTCTGAGACAGAGGAGCAGAATCTATAGCAAATATGGGAATAGGTCTCTGTAACGTACAGAGAGACAAACCCATAGTGCGGGCAAAATGGGCATCTATCAAATTTACCCCTGCTCCACTGTCTAGAAAGAAAGAAACAGTCTCTGTCTTATCACCAAAAACAATAACCGCTGGCAACACAAATTGCGATGTACGTATGGAGGAAACGTATACCCCCCGGCTGACATCCTCCACACAGCCTGGGGTTAGTAGTTTTCCGACGGTTTTTTTGTTTCTGAGGAAAGAAGGACAGACGTTAATAAAATGACCCCTCTCCCCACAAAAAAAACAACCCCCACGCCTACGGCGAACCTCAGGAGGACGGACCTGACGAGTAGTTCCTCCTAGCTGCATAGGCTCGTCTATGTCCGTACAGACTAACTGCTGCTTGGGAGGGGTTACCAATGGCTCCGGTTTTTTCAACCTGTCCCTAAGGCGTCTATCTATACGGATAGAAAGGGACATAACTGCATCAAGGGAAAAGGGGGTCTCATACAATGCAAGCGCATCCTTAACCCTTTCGGATAACCCAGAGCAGAACTGACTCCTGAGAGCCGGGTCGTTCCATTGGGTATCCGTAGCCCACCTACGGAAGTCAGAGCAATACTCCTCTACTGGCCGCTCTCCTTGTAGGAGTCTCCGTAATTTTGATTCAGCCAGTGCGACTCGGTCAGGGTCGTCATATATGAGACCCAAGGCCCCGAAAAACTCATCCACTGACCGAAGAGCCTGGGAATCAGTAGGTAAAGAGAACGCCCAGGACTGCGGGTCCCCCTGCAGCAGGGAAATAACAACACCCACCCGCTGTTCTTCATTACCAGAGGAGTAAGGACGCAGTTTAAAGTATAGTTTACAGGCCTCACGGAACGTCAAAAACTTGTCCCTTCCCCCAGAAAATCTGTCAGGGAGAGGGACCTTGGGTTCCGCAACAACCTGGTTACCAGTAGCAACCGCTGGGCTTGCGGTCTGTTGTAATTGCTGCTGTTGCTGGAGGACCGACGCCTTCAATCCTGCCACCTCCAAAGACAGGCCATGAAATTGTTCGGACAGAGCAGCAATTGGATCCATACTGGATTCTAAGTAGGTAAAAAAAAAATTTTTTTATTTTTTTTATTTTTTTTTTTTACCTACACAAAAATAAGGGCCAGATATAATGTAATGACCGGCAACACGCACAGGGAGGAAAACAGGGAAAGCCCTGCCCAAGGGAGAGGGAAAGGTGGTGACCCCTAACTCACCTTGCAGCTGGCACCTGCCTGCCCTGACGTCCCTAGACGGGTTCCTCACCCGTGCGGCGATCACGTGCCTAAACCCTGGCTTTCCCTGAAATGAGCCCTAGATAATGAACGGGCCGGTGGGATCGCTTGTCCTCACCACTGCACTAAGAGGGAAACACCAGGGAGAGGACAGACAAACACAGACAAACACAAACACCCAGGTGGACGGCAACAATTGTCCACAAAGGTCCAACAGGGATCCGGAGGGTAGCGTTCTAAGGCAACACTCAGAGAACGCAGCAACACAGCTCCAGTGGGTCAGAATAGATGTCCAGGCAGGAAGCTCTATATCTGGCAACCAGAGAAGTGTGAGAGGGGAATATAAGGAGGATTGGGAGTGCTGGACAAGGAACAGCTGAGAGAAGGAGCTACGGATCCCTGAGTGAGCCAAAAGGGTTTGTAAAGCAAACCCAGAAAGCTACAATAAGGAAACTTCCCTATCTGACATAGAGCGTGCAGCCAACCGCTGCGACCTCCTGACCACGGGTACAACGGAGTCAGGCGTGGCTCTTGACACCCTCGTGACACGTATGGAGGAGTTGATGAGCTGGGAAAAAAGGGAGCATGAGAGATACCTGAAAATATGGAGTATGTGGTTAAATTATAGAGCTTCTCATCCCACTCAGCATCACTATTTGGGCTAAGATAGATGTGCGAGCTGAAATCACTATACTAGGCCTGGACCTTAAGTCACTCCCATAAGCCTTTTGGGTACCTATAGCTTATTGACCTCCGAGTTAGTGAAATCCTGGGTACGGTTACTATATATTTTATGTATACCAATATTATAGTGAGTAGGCTTGAGGACGAGGGGGGTCCGAGGGACATTGTCTTGGAACCTCTCTTTCCCTTACACCCTTCCCTCTCTCCCAAATCCCCCTTTCTTCCCTCCTCCCCCTATCCCCTTCTGTGTTTCTTTGCTTCCTTCATACAGTTGCAAGAAAAAGTATGTGAACCCTTTGGAATTATATGGATTTCTGCACAAATTGGTCATAAAATGTGATCTGATCTTCATCTAAGTCACAACAATAGACAATCACAGTCTGCTTAAACTAATAACACACAAATAATTAAATGTTACCATGTTTTTATTGAACACACCATGTAAACATTCACAGTGCAGGTGGAAAAAGTATATGAACCCCTAGACTAATGACATTTCCAAGAGCTAATTGGAGTGAGGTGTCAGCCAACTGGAGTCCAATCAATGAGATGAGATTGGAGGTGTTGGTTACAGCTGCCCTATAAAAAACACACACCAGTTCTGGGTTTGCTTTTCACAAGAAGAATTGCCTGATGTGAATGATGCTCGCACAAAAGAGCTCTCAGAAGACCTACAATTAATAATTGTTGACTTGCATAAAGCTGGAAAGGGTTATAAAAGTATCTCCAAAAGCCTTGCTGTTCATCAGTCAATGGTAATTGTCTATAAATGGAGAAAGTTCAGCACTGCTGCTACTCTCCCTAGGAGTGGCCATCCTGTAAAGATGACTGCAAGAGCACAGCGCAGACTGCTGAATGAGGTAAAGAAAAATCCTAGAGTGTCAGCTAAAGACTTACAAAAGTCTCTGGAATATGCTAACACCCCTGTTAGCGAATCTACGATACGTAAAACACTAAACAAGAATGGATTTCATGGGAGGATACCACAGAGCAAGCCACTGCTGTCAAAAAAAAACATTGCTGCATGTCTACAGTCTCCACAAGAGCACCTGGATGTTCCACAGCAGTACTGGCAAAATATTCTGTGGACAGATGAAACCAAAGTTGAATTGTTTGGAAGAAACACACAACACTATGTGTGGAGAAAAAGAGGCACCGCACACCAACATCAAAACCTCCTCCAAACTGTGAAGTATGGTGGTGGGGGCATCATGGTATGGGGCTGCTTTGCTGTGTCAGGGCCTGGACGGATTGCTATCATCGAAGGAAAAATGAATTCCCAAGTTTATCAAGACATTTTGCAGGAGAACTTAAGGCCATCTGTCCACCAGCTGACACTCAACAGAAAATGGGTGTTGCAACAGGACAACGACCCAAAGCATAGAAGTAAATCAACAACAGAATGGCTTAAACAGAAGAAAATACGCCTTCTGGAGTGGCCCAGTCAGAGTCCTGACCTCAACCCGATTGAGATGCTGTGGCATGACCTCAAGAAAGCGAATCACACCAGACACCCCAAGAATATTGCTGAACTGAAACAGTTCTGTAAAGAGGAATGGTAAAGAATTACTCCTGACCGTTGTGCACGTCGGATCTGCAACTACAGGAAACGTTTGGTTGAAGTTATTGCTGCCAAAGGAGGGTCAACCAGTTATTAAATCCAAGGGTTCACATACTTTTTCCACCTGCACTGTGAATGTTTACATGGTGTGTTTAATAAAAACATGGTAACATTTAATTCTTTGTGTATTATTAGTTTAAGCAGACTGTGATAGTCTATTGCTGTGACTTAGATGAAGATCAGATCACATTTTATGACCAATTTGTGCAGAAATCCATATCATTCCAAAGGGTTCACATACTTTTTCTTGCAACTGTATATGTCCATGTTTTACAAGCTTGTTTATATAGTGTAATTTGCTTATATGTGCACCTTCTGCAATAAGTGTATATTTGTATTTTCTGCTTAATAAAAATTAATTTTAAAGATGTGCGGGTTGAGGGATACCTTGGAAAGAGATACTATAAAATAATAACCTTCCAATTATCATTCAAAAGAGCGTTTCTTCAGGGAGGCACAGAAATACCAAAGTTAATTTTGGCCAGTTAAGAGAGGCCATTGGCTTCACTAACTGGGACAGTGTCCTCAAAAATAAAAATACAGCCACAATAAATAAATATGGATAAATAGAAATGCAAGGGAAGCAATAAATGACAAAAAGAAAGCATTTAAAGCATGAAAACAGGGGAGTAGCGAGGAAGCATTGAAAAACTATATACAAAAAATAAAAAGCAGCTAAGCAGGAGATAGAGAATTTCACTGCCAAAAAGAGTAAAACTAACCCTAAAATGTTCTTCAATTATATAAATGGTAAAAAGTATAAACCTGAAAGTATTGGCCCTTTACAGAATGATGAGGGGGGAGTTGCAGAGAGCGATGAGGAGAAAGTGAAGCTATTAAATACTTTTTCCTACACTGTATTTACTTAGGAAAATAAACTTCCGGTGGGCACAGGCAGGAGCAGCAATGTGCACTCCTGCCCATACTCCCTGTGCTGCGGCCCCATTCATAAACTGTAGCTGTATACAGAAAAGTTAATTTATGCGCACAGGCGAAAGTGCGCTTGGGGAGGGGGGGGGTCAATTAAAAATACAAAATACATTAATAAAGTATATCACAAAAACTGTTATTAGGGACAAAAATGTATTCAAAAGTTTAGTTACTCTTTAAGTAAACTCCACACAGTATGAAGACCCATTAAAGGGGTATTCCCATCACAGACAATGGGGGCATATCGCTAGGATATGCCCCCATTGTCTGATAAACCGGCACCTACAACGAGAACGGAGCAGGGAAAGCCCTGGCTGGAGGACCCCAGATTGTCCGGGGTCCGTCCTCCACCAAGCGCTGCTCCCATAGAAGTGAACGGGAGAGCACCGCACACCCTGCTCCCATTCATTTCTATGGGGCAGACGGAAATAGACTATTTTTGGCGGCCCCATGGAAATGAATGGAGGGCGGCTGCGCAGTGCCCAGAGGTGGGACCCGCAACTATCAAACAATGGGGGCACATCCTAGCGATCTGTGTTGGGAATACCCCTTTAAGTGACCCCCCTCCCACACACAGTGCTGCCCCCTCAAGTAGCCTTCCACACACACAGTGATGTCCCCCTCATAGATTATGCCCCCTTAGCTAACCCCCACACAGTAATGCCTGCCCTAATTGTTATGCACCATTTTGCGGCCTACCACAGTTATGCCCCTTTAGATGCCCCCGCAAGACAAAGTTATGACCCCACAGTGCCGCCCCTTCAAGTGCCTCCACACATAGTGATGCCCCTTTAGGTGGCCCCCCCAAACACAGTGATGCCCCCCTCATAGATTATTCCCCTCTAATAATTAGCGCTGAACTACAGGCAGTATGGAAATGGTGAAACTGGGAGCTTCCTGCTTCACCATTCTATTCAACCGGATCTGCGCCCCTTAGGGTGCAGATACAGTTGAACGTGGTACATGTAGGGGTCCACACAGCTGACAGCCACGGTCCAGATTCGGACTGCAGTCTGCCAGTTGAATACCCCATATGAAGGTTTTGCTGAAACTCACGGTGGGGTGTGTGGTTCTCCTAAGGTAATTACTTATTATGGGTAGGTAACGACCGTCTTGG
Organism: Bufo gargarizans; assembly: GCF_014858855.1. Taxonomy (NCBI): domain Eukaryota; kingdom Metazoa; phylum Chordata; class Amphibia; order Anura; family Bufonidae; genus Bufo; species Bufo gargarizans. The sequence goes on from NC_058083.1 coordinate 110,380,402, forward strand.
TCCATGTACTGTTTACCTCAGAGGGAGGGGCGTATGTATAGGACATGACTGATGCCTATCTTAGCACTTGCTATTACCGAATTTATTATTTGTCATATATTGGACAATTTCATAATTACTATTCATACCCACCCTCTATTGCTCTGAACAGGAATCCAGCCCGACACACCACGGACCGCTCTCGGCCGCGGAACACGGCGGTGTGCCTTCAGCCTTATACTGATGTTCTTCATCTCTTTTTATCATGTTATGTATATTTATTCAATAAAGATTATTATATTTTTGGAGCTGCAGAGACTCAGGTGTCTTTGTGTAGGTTGTTTATATAGAGTCGGCTTGTTGTTGAGGGGTTTTAATGTATTCTATCCTTCTTTTGGGGTTTTTATTTGTTTTTCTGTTGTGTAGCCTTCATCTAGAGGATAGTGTGTGCCCCTCCCCATGATTACCTTTTTTTTTGTTTGTTTTTTAAACTGTAGTGCACATGACTCACTGGGGTAGATTTATCAAAACTGGTGTAAAGCCTCTTCCACACAAGCGAGTTTTCTGTCCAGATGCGAATTGTGTAGTGAACACGTAGCATCCGAACTGAATCCTGACCCATTCATTGCAATGGGTCTGTGCACATGAGCGTTGTTTTTAACGTTCAGGAAAAATAGCAGCATGTTCTATATTGTGCGATTTTCACAAAGCTCTGGCTCCATAGAACTGAATGGGGCTTGTGTTAAAAAACGGATGGCATCCGGATGCAACGTGTTTCTCGCTGATGGTTGATAGGAGATTTGTTATTGTTCAGTTTTTCTTCACGTGCGTGAAAAAGGCATTCAATCCGGACGGAAAAAACACACACTATGAATGCAATCGTTGACGAAACTGATTGTCTGCAAAACCATCAGTTATTCCCTGAACAGATCGTGACACAGTCTTGTGTGAAAGAGGCCTAAAGTAGAACTGGATTAGTTGCCCCTAGCAACCAATCAGATTCCACCTTTCATTTTCCAAAGGAGCTCTGAGAAATGAAAGGTGGAATCTGACTGGTTGGAGACGAGTCACTTGTCTTTTAAACTGGGCTGGTCCAGGTTGTCCCCTCCTCATCCTGGGTCAGAGGCAGCTGCAGGAATGAAGCCCCTCCCACTCTGTTGTGTCTGCTGTGGTAGGCTAGCCAATCAGCAGCAGGCTCTGCAAGCAGAGGCGGATTGGCCATAGACCTTACAGGTCAATTACCCAGTGGGCCGAAGCCCAGGGGGCAGTGGAAGTTTTTGCGGATGTATTTTGTGTTGATGGGGCAGTATTTTGTCATGGACTGTGGTATTTGGCTCTGCTGAGGTGGTATAATGTGCCACAGTATGTCGTCTACTTGTGTTGGCCCTGCCTTCCATCAGTTCGGACCTAACTACAAAACGGGGCCACTTTTATTATTTTTTCCAGGGCCACAGAGGTCCCCAACTACCAGGCTGCGTTCTAGTACCGGGCCGTGGATCATCTGGTACTTGTGCCGGAGTTAAGAACTATTGGCTCTGGTGCCCCACTTTTTTAGCCTCATAGTCTGAAGGTTACTAAGCCTGAGGCCTATGAGGCAGTGCTAAGGTGTAGAATTGTCGCGGTGACATCATTGCGACCTTCTGCGGCGGGTAACAGGCAGTGTGGCGATGTCATCACTCCACCAGATACAATCATTTGTAGTGGATGGCACTCCTTAGTGTAGCTTTTGGTGCTCAGTGGTAGATTCAATACGGATATGAGTAAAGACCACGGCACTCGTATTTGAAATGATCAAGGAATAGTTCATTTATTGTCCATCCCAAGAGTAAATCATATGACACTGGCCAACGTTTCGGTCCACCAGGACCTTGTTCACGGCCTTAGTAGTGGAGATTTGGAGGCATCGGGTAGGATTTTCGTCCGATGCCTCCAAATCTCCACTACTAAGGCCGTGAACAAGGTCCTGATGGACCGAAATGTTGACCAGTGTCATATGATTTACTCTTGGGATGGACAAATAAATGAACTATCCTTGATCATTTCAAATACGAGTGCCGTGGTCTTCACTCATATCACTCCACCAGAGACCCGGCGCAGGAGGTAGCAATGACATTCACAACCACAGGAAAAAAAAAAAAAGGGGTCAGTCAACACTAGGGATGAGTGAATCGACTTCGGATGAAACATCCAAAGTCGATTCACATAAAACTTTGTTCTAATACCGTACAGAGCAGGAGCTCCGTACAGTATTAGAATTGGCTCATTTCCCGAAATCAGGAAACAGAATGGAAACAGTCCCAATTTTAGTGGGACAATCTGATGAACTAGACTGCAAAATAGGGACAGATATGCAAACCCACCCCAAAATACTTTTGCGGGAATTCTAATTCAATGAACCTTTTTAATGTTAAGTTTGTACACAAGTTTTGGGAATGGCAGGAAGTCCAGAAAAACCCGTGACTCCTGATCTCTACTTTATCTCCCATCTCTCCACTTCCGAGAATCTGCCCAGCTATACAATGAATGCCAACAGCTGCTCTACTGCAAGTGTGGGCGCTCCTTCTTGTAAGGATAGGCGTCTAAACCCCACCCACCATGGACCGCGTAGTATCCTTTTATAGGCGTGGTCGCTCACGCCACACCCACATAAGGGAGGCGCATACGGTCTCCCTCTTCGTTAAAAACTTGCTGATTGGCTGTAATTAGTTCTCAGACGCTGCCAAAAATCCGGCGGTGTTACAGAACATTCTATTGGTTGTGTGTAGTTTGGCTGGCTGCTCGGAGACCGCTGATTGGCTGTCGGCAGTAGTGGGCGTTCTGGGGGCGGTTCTGACGGGAGTTTGCCTCAGGTTGCAAGTTTTGCGCTGGGGTTGTTCAGCACCGGAAACCGGGAGGTAATTATCCGGAGACTGTCTCCTTCTTTCTATGTCGTTTGCTGCAGTTTCTTCTGCTGCTAATGTTTTGTGTAGGGTTTACAGTGTTATTGTGCATGTCGTCTAATTTTACTCCGTGCTGGTAGTATACACTGAAGCGGTTTCTGGGCGGTTGCGGTAAAATGACACGCTTCAAGGAGTGCATGCTGGAGCTTGTGGTGCATCTGTATGAAGATGATGGAGCAGCGCTGTGACATCGGGGTGTGTGCGGATCCTCCCATCAGATGTGGGCTAGGCTGAAGGGTGCAGGGGATGTCCAGGATAGCCGTACGTTCACACAATGGATACAGAAGCAGTCTTTCCTGTGTGTGTATATATATATATATATATATATATATATATATCTATATTCCTGTGTTTGACCCTGCACCAAAACTGCATGTGTGAATCAGGTCTTATAGCTAGAGGAGCGTCCAGTGTTATGTGAAGCATGGAGGGAGGGGTGCGGATTAGGGTGGTGCCCCCTTTGCAATGCACACAGCAGATGTCTGTATTAGTCGCTGGGTAAGATGGATTCTTGGGGGTCATTTACTAAGACCGCCTTTTTACGCTGGTCTTAGATTTGCCACTACGTAGCTGTAAGGCTAAATGCACACGATCAGGATTGTGTGCGGATTTTCCTTGCGGATTTGCGTACGGAAAATCCGCACTGTAGGTCATGTACACTGTATTCTATGAGAATTTGAAATTCTCAATGCACATGATGCGGATTTTGACCTGCGCGGATTTATTTTCTTTTTCCTGACCGGATTTTCTTCATTCACTTAGTAAAATCTGCATGTGGAAAATCCGCACCAATTAATGCGGATTGACCGCACAGATTTGCCTGCGAACACCTGTGGATTTCAGTGCGGATTCTCCGCACATGAATCCTGAACGTGTGCATGAGCCCTAAGATTCAGGTAATTTATGAGGAGCCGCGGGGTACTTTCACACATGCTGCAGTTTTCTCTCCGGCCAAAAATACCGATCACTTGCCGGAGTGTCGGACTCGGCATTATATTCCATTGAAATGTATTAATGCTGGATCTGGCCCCAAGTGTTCCGGAAAAATGGATCCGGTTTTGCGGTCTGTGCATGTGCAGACCTTTTAAAAAATTTGAAAGATAAATACCAGATCCGTTTTTCCGGATGACAACCGTAACGACTAATCCGGTATTGCAATGCATTTGTCAGACGGATCCGCATCACACATAACTGTAATTGGTACAATGCTCTTCTATGGTCACCTTTAGGTAGACCATCAGTCCCGGTGACGTCACCGGGCTCAATGCTGGGCGAAAGTCTCCGCCTGGCAGACCGAAGGAGGACCCGGTACGTCACTGGAGCTCCTGAAAATGTCCTTGCCCTGCGCAGGACAAAGGAGAGCATCAGAGCATGAACCCCTTTAAAGGGTTTCTACCACTTCGTTGCACATATTTAGCTGTTAGACACTAGCGATCCGCTAGTGTCTGCTCTGCCCAACCATCCTAATATAATTGCTTTTGGGGCAGCCGTTTTGCTAAAAAAAAAAGAACTTTTATTAATGTGCTATGGGGGCGTCATTAGCACCTAGAGGCTCCGTCTACCTTCAGAAACTGCCGCCGCCCAGCGCGTCCCTCCAGCCCGCCCATCTCCTCCTGAATGCGATCCTCCTTGTGAGCGCCTGTATTCGGCGCATGCGCAGTGAATGTCTGACAGCTTCCCTGCTCAGACATCTCCACTGCGCCTGTTCCTCGGAGCACTATGGCGTCATCGCGCAGGCGCAGTGGAGATGTCTGAGCAAGGAAGCGGTCAGACATTCACTGCGCATGCGCAGAATACATACGCTCACAAGGAGGATCGCATTCAGGAGGAGATGGGCGGGCTGGAGGGACGCGCTGGGCGGCGGCAGTTTCTGAAGGTAGACGGAGCCTCTAGGTGCTAATGACGCCCCCATAGCACCTAGAGGCTCATTAGCATATTAATAAAAGTTCTTTTTTTTTAGCAAACCGGCTGCCCCAAAAGCAATTATATTAGGATGGTTGGGCAGAGCAGACACTAGCGGATCGCTAGTGTCTGACAGCTAAATATGTGACACCGAAGTGATAGAAACCCTTTAAGGCTTAGTTCACAGTTCAGTTATTTTGATCAGGTATTGTGAGCCAGAAATGCAGAATAGATGCAAATCCTTACACCTCCTCTGTGTAGGCTTCACTACTGGTTTTGGCTCACAATAAGGCTTCAATCACGTGTCCGTGGAACACAGGGAAGTAATGCCGGGTGTAAGGAAGTGATGGGTTCTTATCACCGTATGTGTGTTCTTGCTTTACTAGTGATATGTGACCGGTCGCTGAGCTGTTTGTCTACATTGTATAGCCACAAACTGGCTTTACACTGTTCCCCAGAAATGGCTCTAGAGTAGTTGTTCGCTGGTTCCATATCTAGAATTAAGAAGTTTTCTTAAACATTGTGCATATGGAGGAAATGGGACCTCGGCCAGTAATGGCTCCTCTCCTTTCTGTTCCTTGTACCCAGTTCTGAGGATCCTCTGCTTTAATTACAACTTTATGTAATGGCACAACAGAAATCTATATCATCTGGACATTCATAGCATATCGACAGGTGCAGGTCCCACCTCTGGTACTCGCTCATATCTCAGGAATGGGTCACCACAGTGAATTTCAAAGGAGGAGATTTATCAATTCCGGTGCTTTCTAAGTTGGGCGCATCCTCCGACAGTCCGTGCAGAAATCCAACCACCTGCCGGCTGTGCGCATTTTGAAATCTGCAGCATGTCATTTCTTTGTTCAAGGGTGGGATCTGCGGCAAAACCACGTAAAATCCGCAACAAAAACCCCAATTAAAACCTCCATCTTTTTGGTTCAAAGTCAGTGTGGAAGCGCTTAAAAATCCGCATGGAATTAAAGGGGTTGTCCGGGTTCAGAGCTGAACCCGGACATCCCTCCATTTTCACTCCGGCAGCCCCCCCTGACATGAGCATCGGAGCAGTTCATGCTCCGATGCTCTCCTTTGCCCTGCGCTAAATTGCACAGGGCAAAGGCATTTTTCGGAGTTCCGGTGACGTACCGGGGCTCTCCATGGGGCTGACAGGAACCCTGGTGATGTCACCGGCACTGATGGGCGGGATTTAGCTCTGCCCTAGCCAGTAAAACGGCTAGGGCAGAGCTAAAGCCCGCCCCTCAGAGCCGGTGACGTCACCGAACACACTGCTGGGCGGAAGTTACCGCCCGGCAGTGTGTTATTGAAAACAAAAGAGCCCGTGCCCTGCGCGATCTAGCGCAGGGCACTGGAGCGCATCGGAGCATGAGATGCTCCGATGCTAGGCTCAGGGGGGCTGCCGGGGTGAAAATAAGGGTATGTCCGGGTTCAGCTCTGAACTCGGACAGCCCCCTTTAAGTGCAGATTGTCTGTCTGTGTACCAGTGTGCAGGTATTCTTTAGGTGGATTTACATGTTGCAATAATCTGGCAGATTATTAGGAACGAGCGTTCCTGCGAACACTGGTTCTCGCAAATCTGCCTGTGTAAAGGTGTCACCGATCACCCGATGAACGAGCAAAACGCTTAATCATCGGGTGATCCTGTCGTTCGTGCAGGCACCTAAATTATCATTTCTGTTTAGACGGCACAATCTGCTGCCTAGAAACAGTGCAGGTGTATGAGGACAAGGGATCACAATAGCGACCGCTTGTCCTCATACTGTGGAGGAGATCGCTGCATGTAAATGCATCTTTCTCCTCCACTGAGAGAGCAGCTGACAATCTACAGGGCTGTTTCACACACGCAAGTCTTTTGCGGGAATCGCGCTCCATGCGTCCTCCGTTCTGGACTTGCAGAAGCGCACAGCAAATTATACTGATTTATAATGCCATGTGCCTCTGCTTGACTTCTACAGGATAAGGCTATTATCACACTCGCGTTTTGGTTTTCCGTTTCTGAGATCCGTTCAGGGCTCTCAGTAGGGGTCCAAAACGGATCAGTTTTGCCCTAATGCATTCTGAATGGAAAAGGATCCGCTCAGAATGCCTCAGTTTGCCTCTGTTCTGTGTCCTTTCCGCTCTGGAGGCTGCTTGCAGCGTTTTGCTGTCCGCCTGACGAAGCGGAGCCAAACGGCACAATAGAGAACAGATCTGTCCCCAATTGCCTTTCAATAGTGTTCAGGACAGATCCGTCATGGCTATAGAAGAAATAATACAACCGGATCCATTCATGACTGATGCATGCGGTTGTATTATGGTAATGGAAGTGTTTTTGCAGATCCATGACTGATCCGCAAGAAAACGCTAGTGTGAAAGTAGCCTTATACTGACAGTTTTATGTCACTATGATTCTGTAGCAGTAAGGTCAAGCAGAGGCACATAGTATAATGCTGTGCGCTTCTGCCAGTCCAGAACGGAGGACGCATGGAGCGCGATTCCCACAATGGACTTGCTTGTGTGAAACAGCTGATTGGTGCTACCGGCTATGTGCAGCCATGCCATGGTCACACAGTGCTATGGCCGTGGCCGGGCGTGGCAGCATCGCCGGCCTGTTCACTTACAAAATGGCTTACAGCGGGGCCTGTGTGTAAGTGTATAATGTAATGTACAGCTCGGGGCGCTGTCGGTGACAGCTGCAGTGTTTAGTCTGTGATACACCGGAAGCTTCTGCCCTGGTGTCTGTGAAGGATCCCACACTCCTCCTCGCTTCCTTCCTGTGCAGCTTTCTCACATTTCTGGGGGCCTCTGAGAGATCTGGCACAGCTCCGCTTCTGGGGAGGATCCTGTATATAGTATATACTTATCGACAGGTTTTCTCTTTTGCTGCTTTATCTTGCTAAACCGCTCCTCCTTAGCTGAGAGAGGACCTTTCCCCCTTCAGATTTTTTTTTAATTTTTTTTGTGCATTCACATTCTTAGAATTCTGTTTCCCTATACAAATGCCTAGGATCTGTGATGTTTCTCTGGTGTAGAGCCCTACAGCTGAACCTTTTCACTGCTTCTCAGATGTAAAGTCGACCTCATCCGCGTTGTTAAATTCCATAAATAACGGTGGTTATTTTTCTGTTTCCGGTATGTTATCAGGAAAATAACTCCCGATGTAACCTATAATACCCTTGGTGAGGGTATTATGCTCATGCTGCGACCCAGATTTTTAAAAAGACTATTGCTCCTGTGCCCCCCCCCCCCCCTCCGCAGTTTTCCTGCTCAGTATGCTAATGCTGAGCATCGGTACAGGGAGGAGGAGACGCCAGGGTTTCTCAATGGCCGTCTCCTTCTCCCTGGCTGTGCCGCGATCCAGTCGCAGCGGAGAGAGTCACAGCCAGGGAGAAACACTGTGGTTTTTCTATGCAAAATCGGCACTTAATCCACATTATGTGCAGCCACCCTGAGGCCACCTGCACACGTTGTGGAATACATGTGATTTGTCTGTCAATTCGCGTGCAGAAAAACCGCAGCATAGTACAGTACCAGCAAATTGTATGAGATTTTTTTTTATTGTATTTATTTGTTCACTTTAATTCACCATACATCACCAAACCCAGTGTATGTTAGCTTATACATGTTGAGATCAGCATTTATTAGTTGTATCCACTGTTCAAGAGTAGGGGCCTTGGGTGGTTTTCAGTTTAGGAGAATAGTCTTTCTCCCATAAAATATTAAGGACTCTTTCACACGGGTGTTATGGATTTGGGCCGGATGTGTCCTGGGTGCATTGCGGCAAACCCGCACAAGTAGGTACCCAAGTAGGTGCAATGTGTTTTGCACGCGCGTGATAAAAATCTGAATGTGGTACCCAGACCCGAACGTCTTCACAGAAGTTCAGGTTTGGGTTCAAGGTTGTGTAGATTGTATTATTTTTCCCTTATAACATGGTTATAAGGGAAAATAATAGCGGTCTGAATACAGAATGCTTAGTAAAATAGGGCTGGAGGAGTAAAATTATGTATTTTTTTTATTTTTATTTTTTAAATTGTTTTTTTTTTTTAACTCTCCTTAATCCACTTGTTCGCGCAGCCCGTCTTCTCTTCTTTCTTCAGGACCTGGGTAAAGGACCTGTGGTGACGTCACTGTGCTTATCACATGGTCCGTCACATGATCCATCACAGTGATGTCACCACAGGTCCCTTTCCTCACAGATGAAGACAGAAGAGATGCCTGCTGCGTGAACAAGTGGATTTAAGGTGAGTTAAAGTGGTTCTGCACTTTCATTTAACTGATGATCTATCCTCTGGATCAGCTGGCCCACTGATGTAACGACTAGTATCAACTGGCGTGGGCGGGGCTAAGCTCTGTTCACTTGAATGGAGCTTAGCCGCGCCCACGCTAGTTGATACTAGTCGTGATGTCAGTGGGTCGGCGGTAAACGGTGAGAAGGCCGCGGCCCTGCTGGAGCGCCGCTGCCTTCTCAAACGGCTGATCGGCGGGGGTCCTGGGTGTCGGACCCCCGCTGATCAAAAGCTGATGATCATCAGTTTTTTTTTAGTTTTTTTTTTAGTTTTTTTTTTTTAGTTTTTTTTAACCCTCCAGCCCTATTGTACTATGCATTCTGTATTCAGAATGCTATTATTTTCCCTTATAACCATGTTATAAGGGAAAATAATAATAATCGGGTCCCGATCGTCTCCTAGCAACCGTGCGTGAAAATCGCACCGCATCCGCACTTGCTTGCGGATGCTTGCGATTTTCACGCAGCCCCATTCGTGAAAAACGCACAAAGTAGAGCATGCCGCGATTTTCACGCAACGCAAAAGTGATGTGTGAAAATCACCGCTCATGTGCACAGCCCCTTAGAAATGAATGGGTCCGGATTCAGTGCGAGTGCAATGCGTTCACATCACTCATTGAACCCGCGCAGAAATCTCGCCCGTGTGAAAGAGGCCTAATAAGCGGAGCAATCTTCTGCCATATTTAGTATGGATTACATCTACCACAAATCCCAAAGAGAATACCATAGGGAAACAAATCCCCGGGAGCCCCAGCTCTATATTAATGAGTGCATAATGGGACACACCCGTATCATATGGTACAAGGATCCTCTTGACTCCCCGCATCTCGAACATGAAGGATCCGGTAGTCTGCACATGTGGAACAGGTGCATCAGTGTCAGATACACCCTGTGTATCCACTTGATCTGGAGGAGCTGGTCTCGGGCATTAATGACCGTGGTTCTCCATACAGAGCTCAACTCCTCCAGGCCAGGAATATCCACAGACCAACGCGCAAACGATCGCCGGAGTGGAAATACTCACATTTTCATTATCTCCTCATAGAAAGAGGGAACTGATTTATAGGGCTGTGTTCGCCTAGCAATAGATTCGAGGGGCCCACATTTAAACTGTAGGGGTGAAGTTTTATACTGCGCCCCGCAGGCATGTCTCAACTGGAGGTATCAATAAAAACTGGGCCGGTTGTATTCTCTTAAGACTGTGTCGAAAGTACGGAAAACAGTTTTCATATAATTGAGTAAGGTATCTTACCCCTTTCTGGGGCCAGAATTCAAAGTCGGGGAGATGGGAGAAGCTCTTTAAGATGCTTATTTCTCCACAAAGGGATATATGGGGACCAGGTCTCTCCATCTGCACTCTCCACATGTACCTCTACAAATAACTACCATGCCGCTACCACCACATTTACCATAGCCTCTTTGTAGTGTTTCACCATGTGCGCCCCTCCCCGATACACCAGGTTTGCCAGCGCCTCATATGAGCCCACTAGCGCAGCTTCAAGGACCACTGCTGGGTTATTCGCATCTGCCCTAATCCATCATGATGCGTATACCAGTTGCGAGGCGATATATAGTAAATATACATATCTGGCAGTCTCAGTCCTCCCTGTGAATATAGAGCCTTTTAGGGATTTCCTAGCCACCCTGGGAGCCTGGTGTCTCCACAAGAATGGTGAAAACGGTCTATCTAAGGACTCAAAGTAAGATTTGGGAATTTTTGAAGGAGTTGCTCTTTAAACCTATAACAATTTAGGTAATAATACAATTTTGACAATGTTTATTCGGCCCACCAGAGATAATGGCAGGTTTTCCCAGGCCTTGATTTTGCGGGTAATATACTTCATCGTAGGTACCACATTCAGTTGATAAAACGGACTATGGCTTCTGTATATCCGAATCCCCCAAGTATATGAAGCAGTCAACTACCTCTAAGTGAGACAGCGGAGGCACATCCGTTCGGTCTACCTCGTCAACAAGGCATAGGCTAGACTTTGCCCAATTCACCCGAAGTCCCTTTCAGTGTCTCCCACATGAACTTCCATTCAACGAAAGCTTTCTCATTGTCAAGGGAGGCAATCGCCCGGGGTCCCGAGTTCTTTTGTCTAACCAGCAGATTCGTGAATAACCCTCTAAGATTTATATCTGTGGTCTTACCCGGCATAAAACCGGCTTGATCGGCGTCTATCACCAATAGTATAATACACTGAGACGTCTAGTCAGAGCTTTCGCTAAGATTTTAGTATCTCCTCCATTAAAGATGGGGGCAGCTCATTGGTTTCAAAAGCATATTTAAACAATTTAATGAGCCGCGCACATTGCACATCCATGTCTAGCTTGTACCACTTCAAAGGGAAGCTGTCCGGACCAGGGGACTTCCTGACCGCCATGGTTTCTGTTGCCATCTTTCTCCCATGGTTACTGGGGAAGCCAAGAAAATCCTGTCTGACTGGGATAATGGTGTGAGCGGAATGGCCTTTAAGAAATACTGTAAATCACTACTCTGAGGGTGCTTTAGATTCATATAAGGCCTCATGCACACGACCGCTGTGTGCATCCGTGGCCGTTGTGCCATTTTCCGTTTTTTTTTTCGCGGACCCATTGACTTTCAATTGGTCCGTGGAAAAATCGGAAAATGCACCGTTTGGCAGCCACATCCGTGATCCGTGTTTCCTGGCCGTGAAAAAAATATGACCTGTCCTATTTTTTTTTTCACGGCCAACGGTTCACGGACCCATTCAAGTCAATGGGTCCGTGAAAAATCACGGATGCACACAAGATTGTCATCCGCGTCTGTGATCCGTGTCCGTTTTTTCCTATCATTTCAATGGCAAACTTGACTTAGATATTTTTTTTCATGTCTGTGGATCCTCCAAAAAACAAGGAAGACCCACGGATGAAAAAACGGTCACGGACCTACGGACCCCGTTTTTGCGGGCCTTAAAAAAAAAAAACGGTTGTGTGCATGAGGCCTAAATCAGAGTAATATTGGGCAAATTGCTCACATATTTCTTTAGGCTCATTTATCCTAACATCCTAATATGTGGAACTACTGTCTGCGGTGATTTCGTTTTTGATAAATAGGCTAGTACTTTCCCATTCTCGTCGCCCCCTCCGAGAAAACCACCTGTTTTTGGAATATGTTTTTTTTTCCTGGTATAATCCACTAAATGGCGGTTAAGGAGTCTTTGCGCTTCCACCCAATCCATGTGTGTATCCTCACTCGGGTTATGGATGTATATTTCTTCCGTAAGCCCTAGTTTAGCTTCTAATTTACCTCCTAGTAATCCCTAGTTCTTTCCTATACGACTCTATAGGCGTGCCCTGCAGAACCGCCTTAAAGGGACACTGACAGGGCCAATAAGCATTTTGAGGTATATATATGGCACTACAGGTCTTATAATGGGTATTACAATCATATAAGTATCCCCCCTGTCCACATTATACATACAGTAAACTTTAAGTTTTATAACCTGCTCCAACGGTCTTCAATCTGCCCAAGGGGCGGCGTTTCACCTCTCTTGCGCCCAGCCAGCCTCCCCCAACTGCCGCTTTGAAGCGCTGCCCAGCTCATGAATATTCAGTTTGCTGGGCGGCTTCTGCGGTCCCCACTCTGAAGCGCTGCGCTGAACAGTGCCCTGCGCATGCGCCGGATCTTGTGAAGTCGGGGACAGTAAGCGCCGCCCAGCGAAGTGAATATTGATGAGCTGGGCGGCGCTTACTGTACCGGACTTCACAAGATCCGGCGCACGCGCCGGGCACTGTTAAGCGAAGCGCTTCAGAGCGGGGACCGCAGAAGCCACCCAGCAAACTGAATATTCATGAGCTGGGCGGCGCTTCAAAGCGGCAGTTGGGAGGCTGGCTGGGCGCAAGAGAGGTGAAACGCCGCCCCTTGGGCAGATTGAAGACCGTTGGAGCAGGTTATAAAACTTAAAGTTTACTGTATGTATAATGTGGACAGGGGGGATACTTATATGATTGTAATACCCGTTATAAGACCTGTAGTGCCATATATATACCTCAATATGCTTATTGGCCCTGTCAGTGTCCCTTTAAAAGCCTCCAATTCTACAATAGGGTCTGAGGATCCCTCGTTGCAAGCCCAGTTGTCAGTCACACCCTGTTGTGCTGCGCTAGCTAGCTACAGGCAAAACCTCCAGCTATTTACAGTTAAGGCGCCACTGTCTGTCCGGGGGTGCAATCGGTTGGGCCAGAATCGCAACATGGTCTGAAATACCCCTTGGCAGGTACTCCACTTAGCCATCCTTGGCAACAGCTCTCTGTTAACAAACACAAGGTCTATGCAAGATAATGTAGCAAATGATGCTGAATAACAAGAATACTGGTGGAGTCTCCATCCCTCTGATAGACCATGCCCAGTTATTAAGCGACCCATTACGTAACTTGGGGGCGGATTCTATCCGCAATCGGATCTAAGATAGCGTTATAATCACCCATCATAATTAGGGGGGGCCGGTACGTAAGCCACTTTTACTATTATGTCATCTAATACACCTTGCTGAAATGGGGGGGCGACGACATATAGGTCAACTATTACATAATCTATACCCCGCACAGCAGCAAAAACAATGACGTAATGTCCAAAGATATCGAACTGCAGCGGAAATGGGAGCACCTTAGCTATAATCACTGAGACTCCTCTCGCATAGTTACTACAGTCGTGGCCAAAAGTTTTGAGAATGACACAAATATTAGTTTTCACAAAGTTTGCTGCTAAACTGCTTTTAGATCTTTGTTTCAGTTGTTTCTGTGATGTAGTGAAATATAATTACACGCACTTCATACGTTTCAATTACATGACATTTATGCAAAGAGTCAGTATTTGCAGTGTTGGCCCTTCTTTTTCCGGACCTCTGCAATTCGACTGGGCATGCTCTCGATCAACTTTTTGGCCAATTCCTGACTGATAGCAACCCATTCTTTCATAATCACTTCTTGGAGTTTGTCAGAATTAGTGGGTTTTTGTTTGTCCACCCGCCTCTTGAGGATTGACCACAAGTTCTCAATGGGATTAAGATCTGGGGAGTTTCCAGGCCATTGACCCAAAATATCAATGTTTTGGTCCCCGAGCCACTTAGTTATCACTTTTGCCTTATGGCACGGTGCTCCATCGTGCTGGAAAATGCATTGTTCTTCACCAAACTGTTGTTGGAAGAAGTTGCTGTTGGAGGGTGTTTTGGTACCATTCTTTATTCATGGCTGTGTTTTTTGGGCAAAATTGTGAGTGAGCCCACACCCTTGGATGAGAAGCAACCCCACACATGAATGGTCTCAGGATGCTTAACTATTGGCATGACACAGGACAAACAATCGGAAAGAGGCTTCATCGGAGAATATGACTTTGCCCCAGTCCTCAGCAGTCCATTCACCATATTTTCTGCAGAAGATCGATCTGTCCCTGATGTTTTTTTTTGGAGAGAAGTGGCTTCTTTGCTGCCCTTCTTGACACCAGGCCATCTTCCAAAAGTCTTCGCCTCACTGTGCGTGCAGATGCGCTCACACCTGCCTGCTGCCATTCCTGAGCAAGCTCTGCACTGGTGGCACTCCGATCCCGCAGCTGAATCCTCTTTAGGAGACGATCCTGGTGCTTGCTGGACTTTCTTGGACACCCTGAAGCCTTCTTAACAAGAATTAAACCTCTTTCCTTGAAGTTCTTGAAGATCCTATAAATTGTCGATTGAGGTGCAATCTTAGTAGCCACAATATCCTTGCCTGCGAAGCCATTTTTATGCAACGCAATGATGGCTGCACGCGTTTCTTTGCAGGTCACAATGGTTAACAATGTAAGAACAATGATTTCAAGCATCACCCTCCTTTTAAAGGGAGTCTGTCACCAGATTGTGACCGTATAGACCGCTTACATATCGCTCTAGCATAGCAGTCTATGATTCTAATGGTACCCTTGATGTGTGCTTGTGAAGTTCCCCCAAGGCAAAAACGGACTTCTATTCATATGTAAATTAGGGCTCGCAAGTGCCCAGGGAGGGGTTCACCTCGTTGGAGCCCAGGCTGTTCTGCCTCTTTTCGTCATATCCCCGCCCCAGCCTCTTCCTCTGCCCGCCCCGCTCTTCCTTTGCGTCCTCCTTCTCTGCAGCCGGATCCCGCGCCTGCGCTATCCATTGCTTGGCCGGGGCATGCGCACTGCGATGCCCATTGTGGGCACGGCATCGCAGTAGCTACTACGCATGTGCCGGCCAACGGTGAGAAACAGCGGCGACGAGGCGGACCAGAGACACCCACAATGGGCATCGCAGTGCGCATGCCTAGGCCAAGCAATGGATAACGCAGGCGCGGGATCCGGCTGCAGAGAAGGACGAAAAGGAAGAGCGGGCAGGTTACAAAACGCACATCTTCACAGATACTCTTTTAGAGACAAAGATTCTCCTAATGAGAAATATATATAATATACTGGATACATGTCTTCATAACAATATAATATAAAGAGATAGATATAGATATATATATATATATATATATATATATATATATCCTACTGATTGTCTTATGCTAAGGCTCATTAAATGAATACATGAATATTATATATTTTGCTTTTATTAATAAATACCTAATTGTGTAGGTAATTATCACCAGCTGCATAGAGCTTATCTTTATCTCCCGTCATAAATTTAACAGTAGACAAGGAGGATTCTTCTCAGACTGGTACATTCATAAGAGGAATAACACTAAAGAGTGGAACCTTTGTGCGACCTTACTTTGGCTTACTCAAGACATACAAAATTGTAACTATAGTCGAGCATGGCTCTTGAAGGCAATGAACATTCATCTTGACTAGAATAAATTGGATCTCAATGTATTTACCTATGAAAAGGCACAACAATGGTCTAGTTTACCTGTAAGCACGAACTGGCAACTCGTAATTGCAGCCATTATTTTCCAAAGACATACTGATGGGGACCTTAGGTTGTGAGCCCCATTGTGGACATTGAGTGATGCTAATGTCTGTAAATATAGTAGCGCTATATAAGTGCATAAAATAATTATTTTACTCAGATTTATCTCCACTTCGTCAGGAGAACCACCCTCCCCTATCTCTTCAGTTTGTGCTCATGGCATCCACCAGCGCCTTAGTGGTAGGGATATTAGTAGAAGTGCCTGTCTTGCGGCCCATGTATTTGAGGCCTAGTGTAGTGGGTTGTAGGGAGGTCGCACACCACATTTCTTTGCACTTAATTGCTCTTACTGTAGCTTTCCAGGGGTATCTCTCACCTCTTGTTTTTCCCCTTTCAATGACCGATCTAGGCAGCTGCCAAATAGCAGGGCAGAAACACTCCTCTCCACCTAGAAGGGGATCCAAGATGGCGGTGCCTTGTGTCCAGCTCGGTCCCCAGTTGTGAAAGTCCTCTTCCCCTCTCAGATTAGCCTCCTCACAGCCCTCCTCTGAAGCACCCCTGCTCCGATGTCCCGGCGGTGTGCTGATCTTTCCCAGCGCAGTGTATGACTGTGGGGCCACCCTTCTCCCGCCGAGTATCTCCCTGCTCGTCCGCCCCCCCCCCCCCCCCGCGGTGTCAAGCTGACCAGACCACAGGGGTTAGCGCAGAGTCACCAAAGGTCGGGTAGGTCCAAAGAGCCTCCCAGCGGCTCACCTTAGTCGCGTAGTTCAGGAGGCGGAAGCTACCAGCAGCAGCCAGCAGGGGATGCGCCATGCGTCTCGGCGCAGTCTCAAGACCAGAGGCCGCACCCGACCAGCGCAGTCGGAGTGGAGGGCAGAGGAAAGCCCAAACAGGTCCACTCTGTCAGGTAACACTCCTTGGGGTCTAACAATGGTCGCCGGATGGCAAGGATAAACTCGGGATACTGGAAGAGCTGATGTGCCGAGCGTCCTCACTCCTTGACAGTTAGGCCACGTCCCCAAGTGGATGAGATTAAACAAATTTGCATCATTATTTTTTTCAGTGTGGAATTTGACCTTTATTGCGGGTTTCAAAATCTGCAGCATTTCAATTATGTTAGCGGTTTTAGCTGCAGATTTCACCCTTTTCAATGGAAGGGTGAGTTCTGCTGCAAAACACATCTAATCCACACCAAAAACCGCTGGTAGAAATTGCAGATTTGGGTGTGGGTATGCTGCAGAAACGCACAAAAATCTGCTCTGAAATTGGTGCGATCTTATTTCTGTTCACCTACACCCGTGTACAGGTAGCCTTAGGCCCCTTTCAGATGAGAGTCTCAGCGCATCTGACTCACAGCGTGAATAAGCAGCAGCTCCCGTCCTGAACTTCCAGTATTGACGGGGTCACATAGCATTATATTGATTTGTGATGCTATGCAGCGCTTACAGCTCTGGAATGTATTGGATAACACTGACAGCATTATGTCAGTGTTATCCAATACATTCCAGGACTGTAAGGCCCCTTTCACATGAGTAAGTTTTCCTTGCGGGTGCAATGTGTGACATGAACGCATAGCACCCGCACTGAATCCTGACCCATTTATTTCAATGGGTCTGTGCACATTGTTTTCACACATCAGTTTTGCATTGCGTGAAAAACGCAGCATGTTCTATATTCTGCGTTTTTTCACGCAGTCCTGGCCCCATGGAAGTAAATGGGGCTTCAGGGGAAAACACATTGCATCCGGAAGAAAGTGTGGATGCAATGTGTTTTTCACTGATGGTTGCTAAGAGATGTTGTTTGTAAACCTAATTTATTTTTTATTTTTTTATCACGTGCTTGAAAAACGCCCATTGCACTAGCAGGATTGGTGCTCTCCCTGACCTACGCTGTGAGTCTAATGCGTGGAACGCGCTCATGTTAAAGGGGCCTTAGGCTCTTAACCCCTTCAACCCAGGGCCTGTTTTCACCTTCCTGCCCAGGCCATTTTGTGCAAATCTGACGTGTCACTTTATGTGGTAACTTTAAAACACTTTTTTACTCATACAGGCTATTCTGAGATTGTTTTCTCGTCACATATCATACTTCATGACAGTGGTAAAAATTTGTAAAAAAAAAAAAAAAATATTTTTATTCATAAAAAAAATACCAAATTTACCAAAAATTGGGAAAAATTAGCAAATTTAAATTTCTCTACTTTTATAATGGATAGCAATACCTCCAAAAATAGTAATTACTTTACATTCCCCATATGTCTTGAAATATTTCGGAAAATTTCCAAAACCCTCTTTTTAAGTACCAGTTCAGGTCTGAAGTCACTTTGTGAGGCTTACATAATAGAAACCACCCAAAAATGACCCCATTTTAGAAACTACACCCCTCAAGGTATACAAAACTGATTTTACAAACTTTGTTAACCCTTTAGGTGTTCTACAAGAATTAATGGAAAATGGAAATAAAATTTCAGAATTTTACTTTTTTTTTTGGCAGATTTTACATTTTAATCAATTTTTTTTTCCAGTAGCAAAGCAAGGGTTAACGGCCAAATAAAACTCCATATTTATTACCCTGATTCTGCAGTTTACAGAAACGCCCCACATGTGATCGTAAACTGCTGTATGGGCACACGGCAGGGCGCAGTAAGAAAGGAATGCCATATGGTTTTTGGAAGGCAGATTTAGTTATGTCCTATTTGAAGCCCCAGTGATGCACCCCTGCAGTAGAAACCCAAAAAAGTGAGCACATTTTTGAAACTATGGGATAAGGTGCCAGTTTTATTGGTACTATTTTGGGGTACATATGATTTTTTTTTAATCTATATTAAGGTTTTTTTTTGTGAGGCAAGGTAAACAAAAAATGTACGTTTTGGCACAGTTTTTATTTTTACAATGTTTACCTGAGGGATTTGGTCATGTGCCTTTTTTTATAGAGCAGATCGTTACGCATGTGGCAATACCTAATATGTCAACTTTTTCTTATTTTACACAATAGCATTTTTGAAACTGAAATAATGATATTTTAGTGTCTCCATAGTCTGAGAGGCATAGCTTTTTTATTTTTTTTACTTTTTCTCTTAGGTAGGGTCTCATTTTTTTTTGAGGGCTAAGGTGATGGTCTGGTACTATTTTGGGGGGCATATGCCTTTTTGATCCCTTGCTGTTGCAATTTTTGTGATATAATGTGACAAAAAAAGGCTTTTTTAATGTCTCCATGTTCTGAGAGCTATAGTGTGTGTGTGTGTGTGTGTGTGTGTGTGTGTGTGTGTGTTTTTTTTTTTTTTTTTTGTTTGAGCGATTATCTTAGGTAGGTGCTCATTTTTTGCGGGGTGAGGTGACTGTTTTATTGATACCACTTTGTGGGACATACGCCTTTTTGATCGCTTGGTGTTGCACTTTTTGTGATGTAAGGTGACAAAAATTGTATTTTTTTTATTTAGTTTTTTTATGGTGTTTATCGGACAGGGTGGATCATGTGATATATTTATAGAGCCAGTTGTTACGGACGCGGCGATACCTAATATGTGTGGGTTTTGTTTTTTCTGTTTATTATAAATTAAAGGAAAAGGGGCTTTTTTTTTTTTTTTTTTTTTTTTTTTTTTTCTTTTTTACTTTATTAATTTTATTACTTTATTTCTTTTATTAAAAACACATTTTTTTTTCTTTACTGTATTCATGATGTTCACTTTTGGGGGTCTGATCCCCTCTGCAATGCATTACAATACATCTGTATAGTAATGCATTGCCTGTTAGTGTATAACTTAGTGTCATACACTAACAGGTTGCCTAGGAGACTCAGCATAAGGCCTCATGCACATGACTGTTGTGTGTGGCCGTTGTTCCGTTCTCCGTGATTTTCTGCGGACCCATTGACTTTCAATGGGTCAGTTAAACTCGGAAAATGCACTGTTTGTCATCCGCCTCCGTGATCAGTGTATCCTGTCCGTCAAAAAAATATGACCTGTCCTATTTTTTTGACGGACAACGGTTCACAGACCCATTCAAGTCATTGGGTCCGTGAAAAAACACGGATGCACACAAGATTGGCATTTGGATCCGTGTCCGTAGGCTACTTTCATACAGAGCATAAAAGCTTTTTCAGAGCTGAGTTTTCACTTCGTGAAAACTCAGATCCGACAGTATATTCTAACACAGAGGCGTTCCCATAGTGATGGGGGACGCTTCAAGTTAGAATATACTACGAACTGTGTACATGACTGCCCCCTGGCAGCACCCGATCTCTTACAGGGGGCTGTGATCCGTACAATTAACCCCTTCAGGGAGAGGGAGAGGGGAGGCCGCACACTGGCCACCAATGATATTAATACAATAGAGGGAGGGAGGGGGGGCGCCGCACACTGGCCACCAATGATAATACAATGGAGGGAGGGGGGCCGCACACTGGCCACCAATGATATTCAAACTGGGGAGGGAGGGGGGGTCTGCCCCCTGCTGCCTGGCAGCCCCTGATCTCTTACAGGGGGCTATGATACGCACAACTAACCCCTTCAGGTGCGGATCACAGCCCCCTGTAAGAGATCGGGTGCTGCCAGGCAGCAGGGGGCAGTCATGTACACAGTTCGTAGTATATTCTAACGTGAAGCGTGTGTTAGAATATACTGTCGGATATGAGTTTTCACGATGTAACTCAAATCCAATGGTATATTCTAACATAGAGGCGTTCCCATGGTGATGGGGATGCTTCAAGTTAAAATATACCATCGGATTGGAGAAAACTCAGATCCGATGGTATAATAGGGACTCCTGACTTCACATTGAAAGTCGATGGGGGGAAAAAAAGGCATTGGGCAGCCTCTGCACGGCATCAGGCTGCCTTGTTTTGCATCGAGTTCCCGCCACAGTAGTGCGGGGACTCGATGCGATCACTCACCCAACACAAACCACTTCTATGTTGCAGTCAGCGTGGACCGCGGCATAGAAGGGGTTAATCCGCCGGCGGATACAGCAGGGGCCCGGCTACCACGGACTGCCGGGCCCCTGCAGTGATCGCGCACCGCTCCGGTGCCCGCGCGATCACTATGACGTACTATTTCGTCAAATTGCGGGAACGCACTGGTTCCCAGGACGTAGTAGTAGTAGGTCGGAAGGGGTTAATATGTGACTTTTTTTTTTTATTTTTTTTTTAAAAGGCATCCTCTCTAAAGCCAAAATAGGCCACATCCTGTAAAAGGCATCCTCTCTAAAGCCAAAATAGGCCACATCCTGTAGTAGTTAACTGTTCACTTCTGAGAGATGGTGGCAAACCGTGAAGGGGAAAAAGCAGAAGGCCTAGGTGCACAATTGTACAAAAGTATGAATTTATTGGATTATTCTGATTGAGAAACCTTAGGCTTGGTTCAAAAAATGCAAAGAGTGCGTACACATGCTGCAGCTTTTGTTGCAGAAAAGCTGCACGTTAGGCTAATCGCGATTCTTTTCCAGCTAATTCTCCACATATTTGCTAGAATGCTGTCGGATCTCTGCCGGTCCCCATTATGTTAATTGAGGCCAGATGGTACAAACTGCCGGAGTGCGCAAAGGGAAAAACAGCCTGCCGGATCTAGCCTTAGACGCAGTGTCATTATTTACGTTGGAAAGGGTGACATCCACAATGAAATCCGCAGTATAAATTGACATGCCCAAGATTTCAAATCTGTAGTACTACAGTACATATATTCAGTTTTTTTTTTTTTGTAACACAGCATGTGTACTGATACTGTACAATGCGCGGATTTGCAGCTCCAAAAATCTGCAATGCCAGATCCGCAACTAATCGGCCACGTGTGAACCCAACCGTAGTCCTCTTTCACATGAGTGATAAGGAATATCTCTGGGTCTGTTCAGAAAGGTTTTGCGTGTTGGGCTAGTTTCACACTAGTGGTAAGTTCTTTCGGCAGGATGTACTGGCAGAAGAACAGCGTGCTGGAAGACATCCTATCTGGCATAGTCAGATACTACCTGACCACCCAGAGCCCATTGACTCACAGAAGTGAATGGGGCGGCTTCTTGCAGTTACACCTACTCACTGCTGCTGTTGTGATGGTGAGCAGGTAAACAATGAAGGGAAGGCTGTGCCTGCAAGGCGCATGCCTATTCTTCAACCAGCTGGTCAGCAGGCTGCTGGTTGTCAGATCCCTGCCGATCTGATATTGATTACCTATCCTGAGGATAAGTCATCAATATTAAAATCCCAGAAAACCCCTTTAAGGGGCCAAGAATCCCAAAGATCGATAACGAGTGTTCATAGGAACACAGGTTATCGATTATCTGTCGGTGTAAATGTACCGCTGATTACCCTACGAATGAGCAAAACACTTGTTCATTGGGTAATCTGATAGTTTTGTGTGCACAAACAATAGTTTACGAGCAGCAGATTATGCTGTGTAAACACAATCTGCTGCCGGCAAACGATGAGTCTGTACGGGGAAGAGCAATGACATTAGCGATCGCTCCTCTCTGTACTCTGAAGGAGATCAATCCATGTGTCCTCCACCAACGAGCAGCAGAGTGTTGGGAAGGAACACTTCCCTCCCGACAATCTGCTCTGTCATCCCATTTAAAGGGACACTTAGTTGCCCATAGCAACCAGTCAGATTCCACCTTTCATTTTTCACAGCTCTTTTGCAAAATGAAAGGATCAGTCTGATTGGTTGCTAGGGGCAAGTAAGTCAGTTTTCCTTTGCACCAGTTTTGATAAATCTCCCCTAAGGCCTCTTTCACACGAGTGATACAGATTGTGTTGGGATCTGTTCAAGGAAAAACTGATGGTTTTGCAGGTAAGCTCAATCAGTTTTGTCTGTGATTGCATTCAGATTGGATGAGTTTTTCGCGTGCGTGAGAAAAAGCTGAAGAATAACTACATCTCGCCATCAGTGATACACACATTGCATCCGGATCATTCTCTACAATCTGTCAGTCGGCCCATGTAAATCCACCTGATTAAGAAATGATCTGTCAGCTTAGCCCTGTATTCTAACTGCTGTTTCTGTTTCTTTTGCAGTTTTCTTATCAACCACAAGATGTCAAAGGTAATGGAAAGAAAAACGTTATAATTGCGACATATTGTGTTTAATATAGTAATAAAACTTGGGAAACCTTCTTTTTTTTTTTTTTTTTTTTTTTTTTTTTTTTTTTACAACCTTTTTATCAGGTTTATTTTATTGTAACCTAGTAGAGGGAATGTGTCATCAGAAAATGACCTATTGGTTAAATAATGTTTTTAGGTTTTAACATATTTTTTAATAATTTTCCATGTCAATATCTATATTTAAACAAATCCTGCAGTTATCCCCATTGGCCGTTAAGCCTAATAATAGCTAATAGTCGCCCCTTCTTGGTCTGTACAGATCACTTTACTGCAATTTTCTGCTTATCTGTCTTTCTAATCCTGCCTGTAATGATATCACCTCTGTGTACAGATAAGACAGAATCCTCCAATAGGTGATTGTCAGATCTTATCTATTCCTTCCTTGTACAATGACCTCTGCCCAGGTCACAGGACATGCCTAGAAAACTCATCCATAGAAGTCAGTGAGGTCCCCTCTTGTGCATCGTGTCTATGGCCCATGGGGCTGCCGTAAAGCAATTTTCTTAATACTTTCTAAATGCTGTTAAGAACAGCTAATCATGTTAATAGAATAGAAATAGAATAAAAAAATCTACGATCAGAAATCGGATTAGAAAAAGGATACAAGTCGTTATCTGGATTTTACTGGCAGGTAAAGTTTTTGTCACATTTCCATTAAAGGGAACCTGTCACCGGGATTTTGGGTATAGAGCTGGGGACATGGGCTGCTAGATGGCTGCTAGCACATCCGCAATACCCAGTCCCCATAGCTCTGATCCATATGCAAATTAACCTGAGATGAGTCCTGTATGTGAGATGAGTCAGAGCTTGAAAAATGACTCTTCTCTGGTCACACAAGTAAGATATGACTCTTTTATGTTAATTTGCATATGTATCAAATTGTTTTTTTTACACAATAAAAGCACACAGAACTATGGGGACTGGGTATCGCGAATGTGATAGCGGCCATCTAGCAGCCCATGTCCCCAGCTCTATACACAGAATCCCGGTGACAGGTTCCCTTTAACTAATAGAGAGGATACACCATTAAACGTAGATTAGAAATGTCCCTGATGCCTCTAGAGGTAGCCATACACATTCACTAGCTATCATTCAGCTGGCGGCTATCTTTTCCGTCTTCCTCCCGACTCTCCTATACACACATGTTTGGTTCAGCCGAGGTGGAGAGATTAGTCCACTACACAGTAGGTGGTCTTTCCCAAATTGCAGAGCCAGTGATGACCACTGGTTTTGGGGAAGTAGTGCAGCCATTTATGGACCATACCCCTGGTGGGTGAGGAGGAATAATGGAAAGCAAGAACATGGAGGGTGTGCAGATCAAAGTGAAGGGTTGTCGAGTGGCAGGATTGGGAAAATAATGAGTATGCACAAAAAGGAAGCACACTCAGGAAGGTAAGGTAGTGCTTCACAACTCGAAAATTATCAAAGCAGTCCAGCTCACCGCTCCTCTCCCGGATACTCCCAAAGTGCACAGAAGGCTTTGGATCCGACACGAGAGAAATCCAGCACTGCACAGGGATTCAGATAAAATCCCTTTATTCCATACAATAAAACAGACTGAAGTTGCTACTGCTGCACCGGTCTGTTGGATGTTTCATCCTGTGGAATAAAGGCATTGTAGCTGGATTTCCACTGGCCAAGGTCTGTTCTGTGTACCGCACTGTAGAGTCAATGCTTTCCAGTACTTTAGATTTGACATGCGCAGGCAGAAGTGAGTGATGAATCGTCAAGTCTCAAACAATATGTTGTCTATATACTCTTTTTACAAAGAAGAGATTACCCAGTCTATCGGTGAAGGTGCCGGGAGTCTGACTCCAGAGGAGAAGTCATTAATATCGTGAAACTGGAAAACTTTAAAGGGGTTGTCTGACTTGCATGAAACCTCCGGCCACCCCTGTAAACAGTCTAAAATAATGAAGGAATACTCGCCTGTTTTCTCCTCTGCTTCTTCCTGCGCTGCGCTCTGGTCCTTACTGTCTGCAGCAGTGATGTTCTGTGCACACAGTTCACCGTCCCATCAATTGGCTGCAGTGGTGACCTGTGCATAGAACATTGCTGCTGCAACCAAGATGATGCCAGCACTGGGAGGAACGTGGCGCAGCACTCAAAGAAACAAAAAAAACTGGTGAATAGCTATTCATTTGTTATATATACCATTTTTATATAACTCTGACAACCCCTTTAAAGTTGTGTGCTGAGTAATATGTATGTGGGTGAGAAGGGCAGGCGTGCAAATTGTTGTACATGTTTGCTATTCCCCCATTTATTTTGTGTTGGAGGATATGTAGTCCTGTCCAGGTTCTTTTCCCTGCCAAACTGACCATTAATAGACGATAATGGTCTGCTCATCTTTGGAGTGTAAGGGTAATGTTTGGAGTCTGTGTAAAATCCATGGGAAAGTTATAATTTTAAAGGGCTTCTGTCAGCAGTTCTGTACCTATGACACTGGCTGACCGGTTACATGTGCGCTTGGCAGCTGAAGGCATCTGTGTTGGTCCCATGTTCATATGTGCCCGCATTGCTCCTCTGGGAGCAACGGGGGCGTTGCCGTTACACCTAGAGGCTCTGCTCTCTCTGCAAGGGGCAGGTGCAGAATGCTGAGCCTCTACCTAAGAGTAAAATGAATGACATTTACGGTGCCTGTGTCTCTGTCTTGTATGTGTGGATGAATGTATGGCATTCTGGGGAGTATTCCATCCCCAATCTGATTGAAGTGAATAGTAGAAACATTGTATGGCCTATCCATAGTGAATGCTAGGATCGGATTACACCATGAGACGGGTTTCTTCTCCATTATGTCTTGCATACAGTGATTTGATTGTTCAAGGAAACCTGTCACCATGATTTAGCGCATAGAGCTGGGGACATGGGCTGCTAGATGGCCACTAGCACATCTGCAGTACCCAGGTCCCATAGCTCTCTGCGCTTTTATGGTGTTAAAATACCGTTTTTAGTGATATGCAAATTACCTCCTATGTGTCCTGTAGCCGGAGATGAGTCCAGCGGAAGGGAGCCCAGCACCGCCCCGCGTCCGCCGAATCTCCTCCTTGCCTGCTGACGTCATAGAGCTGCAGTGCTGAAATCTCGCGATGCGCGAGCTAGCGCATGCGTAGTTCGTTCCCTGTGCTGATTCCAGTACAGGGAATGAACATGATGCCGAGACTGCGCATGCGCTAGCTCGCGCATCGCGAGATTTCGGCAATGCAGCTCTATGACGTCAGCAGGCAAGGAGGAGATTCGGCGGACGCGGGGCGGTGCTGGGCTCCCTTCCGCTGGACTCATCTCCGGCTACAGGACACATAGGAGGTAATTTGCATATCACTAAAAACGGTATTTTAACACCATAAAAGCGCAGAGAGCTATGGGACCTGGGTACTGCAGATGTGCTAGTGGCCATCTAGCAGCCCATGTCCCCAGCTCTATGCGCTAAATCATGGTGACAGGTTCCCTTTCAGTATGTCAGGATGGAGCACCTGTGTGATCTGTGACGTCCTCTTCTTTCTCCATGAAACCCTGTATAACATGTGTATTCTTCTTCAATATACAGCCTCAGTTCACAAATCCAGAAACCCCTGGATATGTTGGATTTGCTAATCTCCCAAATCAGGTTCACCGAAAATCTGTGAGAAAAGGATTTGAGTTTACCTTGATGGTTGTAGGTAAGAAACAGAAGTGGCATTGAATAGTCCATTAAAACTGAAAAAAAAAACTATGGGGCAGATTTATCAAATTGGTGTAAAGTAGAACTGGCTTAGTTGCCCATAGCAACCAATCAGATTCCTCATTTTCCAAAGGAGCTGTGAAAAATAAAGTGGAATCTGACCGGTTGCTGTGGGCAACTAAGCCAGTTCTACTTTACACCAGTTTTGATAAATCTGCCCCCTGATGCAATATTTTATATCTAGTCATCTGGTCCATTGTTGTGGATAAGTCAATCAGAGCCGATGTCAGAACAGACTTTTTGGATGCATCAGCTGCATATTCAACACAAGAAAAACTTTCGTATATTTGCACATAACAGCGCACATAGATTTCTTATCTTGAATGTGGCGACTTGGCCTTTTTCTGTTTTTAGAATGTTTGTTTGTTTCTTTCATTGATTTTTAATAGCTGTTATGATGGCAAAGAAAAGATCTCGAACGTAAGGAAATATAAAACTGCTCTGTATCTATAGAATGTGCCTATCACAGAGTTTTAATGCTATTAAAGGGGTTCTGCAGTTCTTTTAAACTGATGATCTGTCCTCTGGATAGATCAGCATCTGATCGGCGGGGGTCCGACATCTGGGACCCCTGCTGATCAGCTGTTTGAGAAGCTAGCAGCACTGGCAGTAGCGCAGCGGCTTTCTTGCTGTTTACCGCAGGCCCAGTGATGTCACGACTGTCACCGACCTGGGCGGGGCTAAGCTCTGTTCACTTGAATGGAGCTTAGCTGCACCAAGGCCAGTGGTACTAGTCGTGACGTACTGGGCCTGCCGTAAACAGCGAGAAGGCTCGGCATATTCAATTCCAAATAAAACCTTGAGCAAAATATAAATTTTAAACTGAAAATTAAGTAAAAGGAGTAATAAGAGAAAAGTGTTTGCATTTTCAGTTACTAAATGGAATATTTCCACCATAAATTTAAATTTGTTTACAGATTTAGCTTTTCTGATAATCACTAATAAGTTGAATAACCTTTTATTTATGACAACTGCTTTATACCGGTGTGGCATGCACGAAAAAATAAATTATTTATATATATATATCTCTATCTCTATCTCAGTTGTGTGATTGTTTACCATAAAGTCCACCCAATAGAACCACCAGCATGCTTCCTAATTACAATATGGCACCTATGGAACTTTGCATGTTTCTTTTGATAGCATGTGGATGACAACCGTTATTTAGATTGAATATATAGATGACCTTTTTTTTATTCTTTTTATAGGTGAATCTGGATTGGGGAAGTCTACTCTGATTAACAGCCTTTTCTTGACCGATTTGTATCCTGAACGCATAGTGCCTGGTGCAGCTGGTGAGAAATGACACTGTCCTTCTTCTGTATAGTCGTGATGGGGGTGTGTGTGTGTGTATATATATATATATATATATATATATATATATATATATATATATATATATATATATATATAGCAGACCGCTTTGCTGCACAGTTTTGCAGTTGTCTGTAGAGCTCCAGGGGGAGACGGCGCAGCTCATTCTCCTCCTGCGGTGGGTGCGCACATACATTTTCTGCTGCAGGTGTTGCCTGGATTTCACAACAAATCAGTTGCAAAATCCATGTGTTTACATTGTTATGGATTTTTCTGTGGAAAAATCTGCTGCAAAAACTGTTATGCTATGGATTTAAAATTCACACGGCATGTCCGTTTACCTGCAGATTCTATGGTTACAAATCTGGGTGGAAAACCTGTAGTGTATTCGCCGAGTGAGAACATATCTTTAAAGGGGTTGGCCCATCTCACACATTGGAGGCATATCACTAGGATATGCCACCAATGTCAGAGCGGTGCGGGTCCTACCTCTAGGATCCGCACCCATGTCTAGAATGGGGCCCCCAAAGTGAAGTAAAGCACACACTGCATGCGCTGCATGCTCTCTAATTACTTCTATAGGAATTCTGGAAATAGCCAAGGACTCCCATAGAAGTGAATGGAGGGTTGCTGTGCCTGGGCGGTCTATCCTCGTTCACATTGGGTGACTCGCACAACAATGTGTGAGATGGGCCACCCCCTTTAAAAACAGTTCCAGTACCATGCATGGGAGTCTTTTACCCAAATGCCATGTTTTTCAGTGTATTTACACCTGAAGATTGGCCTATTGTTATGTCAGTAGAATGAGTATAGAAATAAATCATTAGCTTTCATTACTGCATTTTGTGCACCCCTTGAAAGTAAAAGTGAACGCATCACATTTATTTCTTACTATATATAAATAAATATGTGAAGCATTTTTATATCCTAATTTATTTTCTTATCGTAGATTGTAGAGGTCATTGTGCGGGGAGGAGACGAGCTGTGATAGTACCCATTGTCATTGGTGGATCCTTTGTTATCTATATAGATCTTACCTTCCACTCTAATCCTGCCTGTGATGATAGTGAGATGATTCCTACAGAGTTAGATTTGCCAGCATATTTTGAGGCTCATCAGCGGTAGTGAAAACAGCAGGCTTCCATTTTAATACAGATAGTGGGAAATTTGTAAAACCATTATTATTATTCTCAAAATCCTTTTAAAATGTATGTCTCTATTAGGGCTGCACGATATGGGAATTTTGTGCGATTGAGATTAGGGCCCTAAATTGCGATAACGGTATGCGATGCGATATTTTAAGGGAATTGTGCTAGAGGTCTATTTGCTTGGATTTTCAAGGCAAAAGCACACACAAATTACTGATAATGCAGAAATGTAGTTATGCTTAACTCAAGACCTGAAATGCACAGTGTTTTTCAAAATAAAACATCTTTTACTAAATTAAATAACATTTGCATTACTGCAAAAGTACAAAATACAAAACTTGCCATTTTCTTAATAGCGCTGCACAGAACAGATAAATAAAATAGAATAAATAAAAGAACATTTGTTCATTAAAATAATGACGTGCCTCCAGCCCCTCCTCCCTCCCCGCACTGTAACTGATGTATCGCCGGCCGCGCTGTGCAGCATAGCGGCCGGCGATACATCCGTGTCAACCACGTAAAAAGTCAACCATCGCTTTATAAGGCACACTGCCATTTCCCCCCCACTTTTGGGGGGGAAAAAGTTTCTTATAAAGTTAAAAATATGGTAATATAATTGCAGCATTTTTGGGTCGGCCAATTGGCGATTGCGATATGGCGATTAATTGCGATTGCTTTGGCGATATATTGTGCAGGACTAGTATCTATTGATTATATTAATTGTTTCTGATTATGCATTCCCTTTCTGTTGGTTTAGAACTGCATGGCTGCCATATTCCAGGAATACTGCCACTCTAGTCAATGGCCTGTTTCTGGCATTACAGCTCAGTCATTCACTTGAATGGGGGATGAGTTGCAATAACAGACACAACCTGTGGACAACAGTGGCGCTGTTCCTGGAAGAAAAGCAGACCTTGGTTTCTAATCCCAGACTACCACTTTTGGTGTTTAGTTAGATCTGTCTGCAATTTTCTGAGCACTGTGCCAATGAAAACCGAAGAGTCAAGTGGCATTGGTATGGTTTTCATTGGGGTTTTCCAGGTCCGAGATAATAATGATGGTGATGACCGATCTCCTTAGGATAGGTGATCACTATGGGATCTATGGGGGCCTGAGCCCTGGCAGTCACCGGCACCAGAACTCGCTCAGAGAACGGAGCGGGAAGCAAAGCTCCATTCTCTGCAGTGGCTGTGTCAGGTTACTGCGGCTGAGCCCTCATAGTACATGCAGACATGTCTGACATTTGTTTCTTGTCGTATCTGGTTTGGCGCCATTTCCTCTTTTATTTCATGCTCTTTTTAGATAAAATTGAACGTACAGTAGAAATTGAAGCATCTACAGTAGAGATTGAGGAAAGAGGTGTAAAGTTGCGTCTTACTGTGGTCGACACACCAGGCTATGGCGATGCAATGAACTGCGAAGACTGGTCAGTGAATAATACGTGTTCAACTTTTTTATACTGTATCCCTAATCCCCCCCCCCCCCCGTGGTCACAATAACACCTGCACAAGATTGATGCACATGATGAGCATGCTGTGTAGTCTGTGAGCGAAGTTCTGGTATGTGGCCAGCAGAGGGAGCAGTGTGTCGGAGGTGGAATGTTTAGCGCATGTTTCCAGACAGCACATGTGTACAAGTAGCCGCGCCTCTTGTATTATCTCTGCCTGTAATTTCACCTGCATGTTCTTAGCTGATCCATGCTGGAAGTGAAGAGATGGCTGCCGGATACAAGTGAGCGGTCACACGCCATTATTATCACCCCATGCAATGTTATATAGGGAGTCTGCGGGCCATTATGTGTGCACATGGGGCAAAGTTGCCTGCTCTAGTGAGGCAACTTAAAGGGGGGGCCTTTACACATGGATTGTGTATCACTAGAGCTTGGTTTATAGTATCTGGTTAACAGTGGGGGTTTGACTGGTAGAACCCTGACAAATCAAATATAAGGAGGAAATGGTGCAGCGCTGCGATTCCTTCTGAGTTTTACTATACACTCTGATTTGGGCATTCTGTCTTATACTGAACCCCTCAGAGTGCAGTGGCCTGCTTTCTCATCATTTGGTAGGGTATCAATGACTGAACCGCATTGCTACCACATTTTAGTATTTTATTTATATAGCGATTACATATTCTGCAGTTTTGTACAGACAGTGCCGCTCTTATATCACTCCCAGGGCTCCAGACTAAAAAAAAATATCAAGGAGCCATTGGCTCCTAACCTGAAAAATTTAGTCGCCAAACTTAAAATACATATAATTACGGTATAATAAAAAAAGAAACCACACGTCTTACCTAGGGTTGTCACGATAACAAAATTTTGACCCTATTTCGATACCATACAAAAGTATTGCGATACTCTATACCACCAAAAAAGCCATGTGCATTCCAGATTTTATGGCATGTCTGGACCATAATAGAACAGTCCGATCGTAATTTTTGTTGGGACGAGGTGACAAAAAAAATGGCAAATTGCACATTATTTTTTTTTTTTTCTGCTACGGCGTTCACCGCATAGATATTTTTAAATATTTTAATAGTTCACACTTATTCGGGCTTGGTGATATGTTGAAAAAAGGGCAAGGGGGTGATTTAAACTTAATATTTTGGTGTTTTTTTTAATAATTTTATTTTATTTATTTAATACCTATTTACTCCCCTAGGGGCTAGAACATGGGAACTTTTAATCCCTTGTCCTATTTACCCTGATAGAGCTATGTCAGGGTGAATAGGACCTCACACTGTCCCTGCTGCTCTGTGCCCTGTGCACACAGCAGAATGGAGCTGACTATGGCAGCCAGGACTTCAATAGCGTCCGGGCTGCTATGGTAACCGATTGGAGCCCCAGGATTACACTGCTGGGGCTCCGATCGGAACTGCCACTGACACCAATGATAATACTTGGGGGATGGGGGGTTGGGGACGCACTGTGCTACCAATGATTTTGCTTTAATACTGGGATTGGGGGGGGGGGGGCTTCGGTGCACTGCACCACCAATGAATATCGTTTATGCTTAATACAAACGCAGGCTGCCATGCAGGTGCCGGCCATATACCATACCTGGCACCCAGCCTCTGACTGTGCGCTGCGATCCGCCGCTGTTAATTCCTCAGATGCCGCACCTGGGGGGTTAATAGCGGCGGATCGCAGCGCGCATTCATAGAGGCTGGGTATGGGATATGTCCGGCACCCACAGCCTGCGTTTGTATTAAAGGGACACTGACAGGCCCAATAAGCATATTTAGCTATATATATGCATGCATAGATCTTCTAATGTGTATTAAAAACATAAGTATAACCCCTTTCCACCTTAGAAATACAGCAAAATCATGTTTGATAACCTGATGTAATGGCTCTTCTTTCTGCCCAAGGGGCGGCGTTTCAGCTCCACATGGGCGCACACACGCGCCCCAACCGCCGTCTTCAAGCGCTGCCCAGCTCATCAATATTCACTTCACTGGGCGGCTTCTGCTGTCCCCGACTTTCCGAGATCCCGCGCATGCCCAATAGAAAGCTATGGGATCTCGGAAAGTCGGGGACAGCAGAAGCCGCCCAGCGAAGTGAATATTGATGAGCTGGGTGGCGCTTGAAGACGGCGGTTGGGGCGCATGTGGAGCTGAAACGCCGCCCCTTGGGCAGAAAGAAGAGCGATTTACATCAGGTTATCAAACATGATTTTGTTGTATTTATAAGGTGGACGGGTTATACTTAGGTCTTCTAATGTGTATTAAAAACATATGCATGCGTATATATAGCAAAATATGCTTATTGGGTCTGTCAGTGTCCCTTAAGCATAAACGATATTCATTGGTAGTGCAGTGGCCACAGCCCATTGGTGGCAGCGGTGCAGGGGGGAGGGACTGCCTCCTTCTCCCCTGTGCTGTTGAGAAGAACATGGCACGCGCTGACAGGACCCACACAAACCCACACAAATATACGTGGGGTAGCATCATACTTACCGACTTCTGGAATGTGAGAAAGGATCCCTGAATCAGTGAAGACCTCCCAGAATCACTGATTAGGCAAATCTCCCAATGGCAGGAGAGCTCCCAGCACCTCCCAGTGAGCTACCCTAATTGTGTGTGACACTGTTATGGAAGCTGTGTCAATGGCTCTGTTATAGTGGCACTGTTAAGGAAGCCCTGTGTATGGCAGCACTGTTATTGAAACCCTTTGTATGGCTCTGTTATGGAGGCAATGGTCTTATGTTTAGTGTATGATGTCAGATACATGTTAAATTATCTACATTTGCTATTTATGCATGGAAGATGGTTGTAGAGTAGACTAGCAATGGTTTCCCTGCCTTAGGCTACTTTCACACTAGCGCTTGATCGGATCCGTTCTGAACGGATCCGATCATATTAATGCAGACGGAGGCTCCGTTCAGTACGGATCAGTCTGCATTAATAACTTAGAACATTTTCTAAGTGCGCAAGTAGCCTGAGCTGATCCGTTCAGACTTTCAATGTAAAGTCAATGGGGGACGGATCCGCTTGAAGATTGAGCCATATGGTGTCATCTTCAAGCGGATCCGTTCCCATTGACTTACATTGTAAGTCTGAACGGATCCGCTCGCCTCCGCACGGCCAGGCGGACAGCTGAACGCTGCAAACAGCGTTCAGCTGTCCGCCTGGCCGTGCGGAGGCGAGCGGAGCGGAGGCTGAACGCCGCCAGACTGATGCAGTCTGAGCGGATCCGCTCCATTCAGACTGCATCAGGGCTGGACGGAGGCGTTCGGGTCCGCTCGTGAGCTCCTTCAAACGGAGCTCACGAGCGGACCGACGAACGCTAGTGTGAAAGAAGCCTAAATAGCAAACTCCTAACACTATTGTACTTAAAATTGCCCCCTGCAGTGCCACCATTAGTTGAAAAATCTGCAGTGCCTCTAGTAGTTAAATTGCCCTCTGTAGTGCCACCAGTAGTTTGTTGCCAGTGACCCAGTATAGCGCCCCAGTAGTATGTTCCGCCACAGTGACGGGCCTCTTCTGGCCTGTGGCCTGAATTTTCTCTGCCCTGGTACAGGCTGTTGCGATATTGCGCCACTGATGCTTCATTTAATAGGCTTCACGCCTAGTGACCTATGAATGTTGGATGAACTAGACCATTTGGTGGCAGCAGCTTATTCTCCTCTACACATAAAAAAAAAAAAAAAAAAAAAAAAAAAACATGCATGTGTAGACAATTGTGGTTTCAAGGATGCTTGGGTCATTCAATATATATGGCCAGCAATAGATATACAATAACTGATGGCTAAAAGATCTGGCTTATTATTGAACTGTATATGAGGATAGTAAATGGGCAATAAGGATATAGTGAAAATTTCACTTCTCAAATTGCTCTGAAAAAATAGCTGACCTATGGTAGGTTGTTATGGGCAAGAAGGCCAGATCCTCTATCTGGTAGTTTCAATAGATAATGTCCCAATAGTTTTCATAATTAACTGTGGCCCGCAATTCCAGGATATTGATCGGAAGTTGGCGTTCCTCGTGGGACCAGGAGCCCTGGACCGAGAGATTGTCCAGAACTCCCCAGAGACTGGCGTCCATCATCAACACTATCCAGCGGAGGGGAAGGAAGGAGCGTCAGACATCAACCACTACCGAAGGTCTTGGCGCGTCAGGCCAGGGAGACAGATAAGTCTATTCAGTGAGGTCGGGAAATGGTCTCAAATGGAACGAAGCATAGGGCACTGCTTCGAAGGAATAGACCATGTGGCCCAGAGCCCTCATGCACTGGTGAATGGGAAGAGGTTGAGACGCAACAAGGAGAGGATCTGATGACAGAAGAGTGGAGAGTTTGTCCGGGGGCAAAAATATCTTGACCCGATTGGTGTCAAACAGCATGCCCAGAAACATCAGCTGCCGAGATGGATGAAGACATGACTTTGATAGGTTCAGAACACATTCAAAGCATTCCAGGGTGTCCCTGACGATGCACAGGCTGTCCGCCGTTGCCTGGAATGATGAACCCTTGATCAGGATATCGTCCAAGTAAGGAATTGCCACTATTCCCCCTGGCATGAAACAGAGCCATGATTGATGCCAGAATCTTGCTAAAGACTCTGGGAGCTGTGGCAAGACTGAACGGGAGGGCCACAAACTGGTAATGAAAAGGTCCCACTGTGAACCGAAGATATTTCTGGTGACTGACACAGATGGGAACATGGAGGTAGGGTCCTTGATGTCTATAGAGGACAGGAATTCCCCCGGGTCCATGGATGCAATGACCGAACGCAGGGACTCTATCCGGAAGCAGCAGAGCCGAAAGAATCGGTTGAGGGCTTTGAGGTCTAGGATGGGACGGCCCGTGCCCTCCTTGGACTACAGAGATTAGAGTCGAATCTGCGAAAACGGTCTTAAGGCCGAACCGGGTCAATCACTCACTGCCTCAGAAGGGAGAGAATAGCCTGAAAAAAAGAAATGGACAGCTGAGGGAGAGGTCCGGGGACGAGTGAAAAAACAGGGGTGGAGGTGGGCATCGGAACTCCAGTTTGTAACCCTCCGATATGGCTTCTCGCACCCAAGCATCCGAGATGTGAGCTAGCCAGACATGCTGGAACAGATGAAGATTACCTCCCACTCAACGATTTGGGTGTATAGGGCTTGGAGCCCTGCTGGCGAGGACACCAGGGAGGGTGAGACTTGAAAGATGGTTTGCGCTTCTGCTCTGAGGCAGATTTAAGGGTTGGCTGCTTTGGGCTGGAGGAACTCTGAAAGGGCCGAAAAAGAGGTCTGCACTTTTTAGACCTGTTGAGGCGCGCCAAATCCTCTGGAAAGGGATATAAGACGTTTAAAAGTTTTGGTAAAGCAAAATGCCTGTCGGGGAAGTTCCATTCCTTGGAAAGGGCAGAATCAAACTCTGAGTGGTTGGGGAACACCTTTGGCGAGCGACTGGATCGCCTAAAGGAAAAAACAGAACCTGCAGATGAGGGTGCAGGGTCCTCAACCTGTAAGGTTTCTATAACTGCTGCAATGAGACTGTCTACCATAGCGGACAGTTTGGAAGACTGGTCATCCGGTAAGACAAAATCAGCGTCTGACAACTTATCCTCAGAACATGCCTCTTCTAATGATGCGTCGGAGCGAGACTCCCTGGGAGATGGATGAAACGGGGGATGCAGACACCCCATAAAGAGAGGGTGGTCTGGCCCGTTTTGCAGGACGGCTGCGATAGGAAGCAGCAGAGGGGTCCCCAGAGTCTGACTGGTCAGAGGGTGGCCGCGCAGCCAAACGCCCCAACATGTCCACAATGGCCCTGTTGGAATGGGAAACATCCTGCATCATCCTAAACAGAGCGCACCCACTCCAGCTCTACCATGGGCTGGGCAGTGGGGGGTGACTGGGACATGGTCAGAGCCACTTGGCGGAGGAGCAGAGGGGTTCCAACTGATTGGATGGGAATACTGAGCGACAAGAAGCACATGCAAAATGTCGCACGGAAGTGACCGCCGGCTTTGAGGCCTGGGATCTGGGTTCGGACATAGTGAGTACCTGTAGTGAAAGGAAGGAGGGGAAAGAGCTTACCCAGCCTGTGTCCCTTACTGCAGCCTGTTCAGAAAAAATCTGGTGACCGGGTCCGCAGAGGCCCTCCTCAGCACTAGATGAGCGAAGTCAGAGAAACCAGCGC
The DNA here is from genome assembly GCF_014858855.1 of Bufo gargarizans. Lineage (NCBI taxonomy): Eukaryota > Metazoa > Chordata > Amphibia > Anura > Bufonidae > Bufo > Bufo gargarizans. The sequence continues at coordinate 110,417,260 of NC_058083.1, forward strand.
GAAGAATGCAGGGCCCAGAAAGTAGCCTGGCTTCCCTTCACCCCACCCCACAGGAGAGCATGCACTACTTTTTTGCGATGCAGATCGCGGACCCCATTAAAGTGAATGGGCCCTGTCTGCATACGGCAGGCCTATGATCAGTGTCATGTATTGCGGACTGCCGGTACACGTTCGTGTGCATGAGCCCTTCTACACAAGAAAAAAATAAAAAAAAGCAAGGTCTCTGGGAACTTCCTCTGAGAATCAGATTTCATTACAACTTATCCTAAAAATGTTCCACTTCTGTACAGTATAATGCAGATCACTGGCCGCATCTGTGTCCAGCTGTTCTCCGCGCTGTCCTCCTAGACCAGTAACTCCCCCGTAATAGTGATACATGGTGAGGTAATGCTCCATAATAATTTATATATAGAAAGAAATCCATATTGCGATCTCTAGGGAGTGTTTTGGAGAGGGATCTGTTTTATTCTCGTTGGCTGCTCTTTTAACAAACTGTTCCCTGTTCTATAAAAGTAAATTGGGTCTAGAAACATAGGTGTACTAGCAATAAAATCTCCGAGCTTGCAGTGTAATTAACCTACATAGAAGCATCATTATGGCAAATAACGCATTAACATATCTCCTCTCTGCCGCAGCCGTTCCATCAGTCACATAACCTAAAAGTGTAAGTACAACAGCTGCTAATGGAGGGCGGCTGTGGTGTTATGCTGCTCAGTGCGCCCTACACACTATGGATTAGAGCTCATTCAGACAGCCATATGCTGTCTGCAAAAAATGCAGATCCGTTTTTTTGCAGATTAGATGCTGTCCTATTCACTTCTATGGGGCCCTTTTTGAAACCTGTCCTATACTTGTCAGTAAAAATCAGGACATGGCCCCATTGAAGTCTATGGGTCAGCAAAAAAACCGAAAACGGAATGCAGTCTGTTTTTTTGTGGACGGCATACGGCTGTCTGAATGAGCCCTTATAGCTGTATAATGGGCTCTGAACACTCGCCCTACTGTTAGAAGCCTCAGTCATTTATTCTGTAGTCTTTGATTGGAAAAATACTGCTCAATACAGCTTTCCCCCCCCCCCCCCCGTTATAATATTGGACACCTTGGCGGACACAATGATATGTCAGTGGAGTCCGCTGAGCCCCCACCTAGGAGTGTAAAAATATAAACAAACAAGCCCTGCTTGATCCAGCATTTCATGCTCCAGTGCTACTATCAGAGGGGCTGTCTGGGTGAAAATGTGTGTATGTCCGTGTTCAGCTGTGAATCTGGACAACTCCTTTAACTCTTATGCAGTCTCCTAATTAAAAACACCTGAGCTGTATGGGTGGAGTGCAGACATCATGAAAAGTAGCAGTGCAATATTCTGATAAAAAAGACCTGGATCTCACATGCCATGCATTGATGTATTGCTTCTCAGCATAAGTAATAAACTATATATGAGGTACATCAAATACTTTTGGATTAAAATGCAGAAGTCCACTCACCACGTCAGAGTGACCTCTTTTAAATGGGTCTCTAGTCTACAGTGCTGCATTGGACCCACTCAAGAGGCTACCTTGACGTGGTGAGTGGGCTTATGCAATTTGATCAAGAAGTATACAAGGTACTTTTTGTACAGTTTGTAAATTATGCTGAGAAGCAATACATCAATGCATAACGTGGATGTGCATTCCATCCCATCAATGTCATATAGGTGCAGGACCCTCTAGGACCCGATCCCATCTAGGGAACGGGGCCCTCAAAGTGAAGAAGAGCACACCATGCCTGTGCAGCATGCGCTCTATTCATCACCATTGAACGCCTGAAAATAGCCAAGGGGGCGCACACAGCTGTTTTTGGAAGTCAGTGAATAGAGAGCACAGAGCATGTGTGGCCCCCTCTCCATTCACTGCTATGGGACTGCTGCAAATAGCCGAGCCAGCACTCTGCTATTTTCGTAACTCCCATAGCGCTGAATGGAGAGGGGGTCCCACATGTTAACTTCGGGGCTACCGTTCTGGAGATAGGACCCACACCTATCTGCCATTGATGGTATATCCTAGAGATATGCTGTCAATGTCCCAGATGAGGATACCCCTTTAATTCTCCTTTTAGTAAAGATTGGTGTCTGAAATGTATGTTCTTTCAATAACAAAGTAACAAAATGTCTTAGTGCCTGAAACATTGATAAATTCTCTATATAATATTATATTTTCATATCTTTTAAACACTTTTTTCCCTTTTTTGTTAATTGCAGTTTCAAGCCCATAATTCGTTACGTGGATGACCAATTTGAGCGATACCTTCATGATGAGAGTGGTTTGAACCGGCGACACATTATAGACAATCGTGTCCACTGCTGCTTTTACTTCATATCCCCCTTTGGACATGGGTATGTGGAGTTCTTTTTCTGGTTCATATTCTTATTACATCAGCCACTAGGTCACCTCTACAGTTCAATGGCGACACAATGTGCATCAGTACTGGCTAATGCCGATCAATATATACATATTAGTTACTGCTTGAGAAAGATCCCATTGAGCGGATCGAAACGTCGCGTGGCTGGTGAATAAAGTCGCTTTTTTACTTTTTACTATTTGGATGTGCTGTGGATTTCTCTGCTTCTATACATTTGGAGGTGGATCGCCTCCTCAGCCGCTGGCACTCCGACTGTACCGTCCAGACAGCTGTGCTGCCCACACCCTTCTACCTGTGTTACATATTAGTTACACATATAGGATTGTTTTTTATATGGAGAAGTGTAATGATGTAGTTGCTTGTGTGTGTTGCAGCTTAAAGCCTCTTGATGTGGAGTTCATGAAGGCTTTACACAACCGGGTGAATATTGTTCCAGTGATCGCCAAAGCAGACACTTTAACTCTGAAAGAACGTGAAAGACTCAAGAGAAGAGTAAGAATTGCTTTCAGACCTTAGCTTGTTTGGTTTTCGGGATCCCACAGTCGCTTTACTTTATTGCATACATACAATATTACTGTATCTATCCTCTAATTTCTCAGCACAATCTGCAGTTGTTTTTAAAAGGTTTCTCACCTAAAATCACATGTAGCAGGGGTCAGACTGCTGGAACCCCCCTCTATGCTGAGAATAAGGCTGTGTGTCTCTGCTAGACCTAGAATCTATTGTATTACATGGACATAATGCTGTCGGTGTAATTCAGTAGATTCCAGGACTCTTGGGATCACACAGCGTTATAAATCATTGACAGTATCGCACAGCATTACTGATTTAGAGGAGGGGAGATCAGAACGGGATCTCACACTGAACTCGCTCGTCTGTGTCTGGCCTACAAGTTCATATTCTCACTACTCCTGATACTATATGCTGCATTTCTAAAGCTCTTCCCAGTCACTACCTAGTGCTGTCAGCATTGATAAACTCCCTTTTAAATAAAATCTGGTATACTTGCAAGGAAAATCCATCTCAGAATGGATATGTGTAATCCTTATTCAAAGTTTTTCCACCTAATACTGCAGTATACCTAATGAGTCTGGTAGGGGACAGTTCTTAAGTCTGCTGTATTCCTGAGCTAAGCTCAGTCTCAATGTAGTGAGGCCCCTAACAAATTCCATTGACTTTAATAAAGTTCTCTGCTGGCACCCCACCTTTCATTGACAGTGTGAGGGCATTTTTACATTGGGAATAGCTTTATAATGGCCTCTATGTAGCACTGTTTTCATGTGACAGAAGAAATAATCATGACATGCCCCATCACATACGAAAGACCTACTCCACTTGAAGCTTTGCCTGAGGTTTTCCTTTCGAGAGTCTAGAAAGGTATGGTGTGAGGGGTTATTTCATAGGGTCCTCATGTTGGAGGGCTGCTTGTGCTTGCAAAAACTATCCGTACCTTCGTGTGAAAAGGAGGTTAATGTCACTGAATAAGTATGGATTGTCAGGCTAAAAGATCCACTCTTGCTTGGGGGTGCCTGCATAGTGACTATTTTGAAATGATTTCACAGATGACTACTGTATTTCCTCCATGTCAGTTCTGCAGGCCCAAAGACTAGAAAGATTTTAACTTTTTTTTTTTTTTTTTTTATCAAAGAAATTGTGTCATCAGAAAATGGCTTATTGTTTAAATCACTTTGTTTTTAAGAATTTTTTTGTTCTTTTTAATTTTTCATGTCAATATCTATATTTCTCGTGCGTGGCATTGGGGGACACAGCACCATGGGTATATGCCCAGCTGCCACTAGGAGGCTGACACTAGAAACAAAAAAGTGTTGGCTCCACCCAGGTGGGCTATACCCCTCTGCTAGAGCCAGAACAACTCAGTCTAGTTCTAGTGTCCGTAGGAGGCAGACATGACCTGCTAGCAGGTCCTTTTTCTGCTAATTTTTTATTTTATTTTTATTTCTTTTAATTTTTTCCTCTACAGGTAGCAGGGGCGGCTCCATCGTGTTCCACCTTAGTTGCCCCCCTGCGGGCGCGTACTCGGTACCTTGCAGCCACCCAGTCCCCAACGTGACCTGCTTCTGCAGTGGATTCCGGCGGACCCACGGTTCCGTGTTGAGTCCGCCGAGGGGGTGGTCATGCTGCGCCTGAACTAATCGGAGGGTGAGTATGAGCTTCAGCCCCAACCCATCTTCCCCTAGTATAGCTGGGCCTTTGGGGGGGCACCTCTCCTTCACTCTCCTTCTCAGGGGGGTCTCCCTTCTGGAGCCCTTTTTAATGGAGATCGGCTCCTTTAAGACGGCCATTTTCGGCCTTCGCCCTTTCCTACCTCGGTGGCTGTGTCCTCTCCTCTGCCTGTCCTCGGCGCTGTCTGTTTTATTCCTGCGCTGGCGGGCGGGGGTTGCCGGCGGCGGCGCTTTCCTCTGCGTCCGACTGCGCCCTGAGGATGGGGAGCGCATACTAGAGGCCGCGGCTTTTGCTCGGCCTAGGCCGCGGTCACGTGGGCGGGCGTCGTCTCCGCCTCCTGCGCTTCCCGGGCTTCCTCTCTTGCCCCTCCCCTTGTGGGCGTTCCTCCCGAGGTCTCTCTTCCTTCCGCCCAATCCAGCGCCAGCGCGGGCTGCTAGGGGGGCGGTTCTTCTGCCGAACGGCTTCTCTGTGCCTGGGCTGAGCGGTCGCGTGCGTCGCCATATCCTCCTGCGCTCCGGATCCTCCAGCGCTCGTTTTTTCTGGGACACAGCACCATTGGTCGTGGTAGGCAGCCTCTGGCTGACTTCTTCTTTTCAGGTTCCACCACCGCCATCATGTCTTCCTCTGGTCAGGCCCCCACTCCCCCTGCCGCCATTTCCACTCATTACGCCTGCTCTGTGTGTAATAGGAAGTTCCCATGCGGCCAGCCTACGTCCCTCTGTGTGCAGTGCCTCACCCCCGGGCCCGCCCAGTCCGCTCCTGCGGCCTCTACCTTGTCGGTTCTCCCGGAATGGGCTGCTACCCTGTCCCAGGCCATAGGTAGCCTTGCTAGCCTCTCCCAATCCTTGGCACAGTCTCTGGACAGTCTCCCTGCCCAGATTGCGGCCGCTTCTGGCAGGGCCTCTACCGCTGGTGATGCGCCTGGCGATGGTTCCCATCCTCGCTCCGGCTCTCGGTCCCGCAAACGACCACGTACGGTCTCGGCTGGGTCCCACTCCTCCTCAGTTTCCCCGGATCGCTCCCCGGCTAGGTCTGAGTCCGGTGAGATTTCTTCTTCAGCCGCTTCCGCCGCTCCTGGGGACTCCTCCGCTTCAGATTCTGAATCTGAGCGGTGTTCGGCGATGTCGGCAGCCGTGCAGGATCTCATCAGGGCCGTTCGGGACGCACTCCACGTACAGGACGTCCCCTCGTCCTCCTCCCTGGAGGCGGTGTCCTTCCGCCGCTCTAAGCGGTCCACGGTGGTTTTTCCCAATCACGAGGATCTGGACGCTCTCCTTGCCAAGGAGTGGCGTCACCCTGACCGGCGCCTTCATCTCACCAAGGCTTCTGATGTCCCTTATCCTTTCTCTGAGGATTCGGTCAATCTCTGGACGATTCCCCCCCTGGTGGATCCTCAGGTCGCTCGTCTGGCGAAGGCTACTACGCTTCCCCTGGCTGATGCGGCTTCCTTGTCGGATCCCGCTGATAAACGGGTCGACTCCTTGGCCAAGTCTGTTTTCATAGCGGCGGGCGCCGCCATCCGCCCTGCGTTTGCCGCCTCTTGGGTCGCCAAGGCATGCGCTGTTTGGGCAAAGCAGCTTCTCCGTGCCTTACCTGCTGACTCTGACCAGGGGGACTTGGCAGTGCTTGCCTCCCAGATCTATCAGGCCTCCAAGTTTCTTTGTGACGCCTCTATGGAATCGGCTCGCCGCTCTGGGCGTGCGGCCGCCAACTCTGTGGCTATCCGCCGCACCATCTGGCTTCGTTCCTGGGCGGCGGACGCCGCCTCTAAGAAGGCTCTTATCTCTCTTCCCTTTCTCGGTGGAAAGCTTTTTGGGAAACGCTTAGAGGAGCTCATCTCCGAGGCCACTGGAGGTAAGAGTTCTCTTCTTCCTCAGAATCAGCCTCGCCGCCGTCGTTTCCCCGGGTCGTCCTCCCGGACGCAGTCCTTTCGGTCCTCTCGGGCCCCTCCTGCCCGATCTGACAAGAAGCCTTCCAGGCCTTCCTTCAAGTCCAGGCCCTCTTGGCACGCCAAGCCCAAGCCCGCTCGTCCCCAGTCCACTAAGCCTCCTTCAGCATGACTCGATCCCCGTCATGGTGGGAGGGCGCCTGCTTGTCTTTCGGGATGTTTGGCGGGCAAACGTAGAAGACGCTTGGGTTCTCGAGGTGGTCTCTTCTGGGTACAGAATCGAATTCACCGACCTTCCGCCCAGTCGTTTCTTCTTGACGTCCCCCCCCATGTCTCCCGCCCGGGCAGACGGTTTTTTTCAGGCCATTCATTCCCTGCGCGCTCTGGGGGTCATCGTTCCGGTTCCAGAGTCAGAACGTTTTCGGGGCTTCTACTCGAACCTGTTCACCGTCCCCAAAAAGGACGGCTCACTCCGTCCTATCCTGGATCTGAAGGCGCTCAATCGGTTTGTCCGGGTCCGTCATTTCCGCATGGAGTCCCTCCGGTCCGTGATCGCCTCCCTGGAGTTGGGCGAGTTCCTGTCGTCGGTCGACATTCAGGATGCCTATCTCCACGTTCCCATCGCCCTCTCCCATCAAAGGTTCCTTCGCTTCGCGGTGGGTTCGCTTCATTTCCAATTTGTAGCCCTTCCCTTCGGTCTGGCCTCCGCACCAAGGGTTTTCACCAAGGTGTTAGCTCCCCTAGTGGCTCTTCTTCGTGCCAGGGGGGTCGCCCTGGTGCCTTACCTGGACGACCTTCTGATTCGGGCCCCGTCTCCCGAGGACAATCTGTCCAGCCTGAGCATCACCCTCTCGGCTCTTGCTCAGTTCGGGTGGCTTGTCAACCACTCCAAGTCCTCCCTTGTCCCACGCCAGAAGATGCTCTTTCTGGGAATGCTGTTCGATACTCGCCTCGGGCGGGTGTTCCTTCCCCCGGAGAAGGTGTCTTCTCTTCAGGCGGGGGTACATCTTCTCCGCAGGCCGTCCTCTCTGACCATCAGGACATGTATGCGCGTCCTGGGGAGGATGGTGGCCTCTTTCGAAGCCATTCCTTATTCCCAATTCCACTCTCGGGACCTGCAGATGTTCATCTTGTCCAGGTGGGACAAGTCCCCGGAGGGTCTCGAGCGCCTCGTTCGTCTCCCTCCTCAGATTCGCCTGGATCTCTCCTGGTGGTTGCTTCCCCGGACGGTGTCCCTGGGCCGGTCCTTCCTCCCCCCCAGTTGGCGCGTGATCACGACCGATGCCAGCCTCTCGGGATGGGGAGCGGTGTTCGAGTCCCTCACGGTTCAGGGTCTGTGGTCTGTTCAGGAATCCTCCCTGCAGATCAACGTTCTCGAGCTCAGGGCAATTTTCTTAGCACTGTCGCACTGGACTTCCCGTCTGCGCGGCCTCCCGATCCGGATTCAAACGGACAACTCCACCGCCGTGGCTTATCTGAATCATCAGGGGGGCACCAGGAGTGTGATGGCCCTGCGAGAGGCCTCTCAGATCCTGCGATGGGCGGAGGAACACGTTCCCGTTCTCTCCGCCGTCCACATTCCCGGGGTCGACAATTGGGCGGCAGACTTTCTCAGTCGTCAGCTCGTCGACCCGGGCGAATGGTCTCTCCACCCGGAAGTGTTTCATCAACTGTGTCTCCGGTGGGGAGTTCCGGACGTGGATCTCTTCGCGTCTCGCCTGAATCACAGACTTCCGCGCTATGTTGCGCGGTCCAGGGATCCGCAAGCTCTTGCGGTCGATGCCCTGGTTCTGCCTTGGTCCCAGTTCGACCTTCTGTATCTCTTTCCGCCCATCCCTCTTCTGCCTCGAGTGCTCAAGCGTCTCAAGGCGGCCCGGGTGCCGGCGATTCTGGTGGCCCCAGATTGGCCCCGCAGGGCGTGGTACGCAGATCTCGTGTTCCTGCTCGCCGACGTTCCATGGCGTCTTCCCCTGCGTCGCGATCTCCTTTCACAGGGCCCTCTGCTCCACCCGAATTTACCGCAGCTTCGTTTGACGGCGTGGCTGTTGAGACCGCGATCCTGAAGGCCCGTGGTCTCTCGGACTCTGTCGTTCAGACGATGCTTCGCGCTCGGAAGCCCCAGTCGGCCCGTATTTACTATCGGACCTGGAGGGCGTATTTTGCTTGGTGCGAGTCCGCACGTTCTCGTCCTCTCCTTTTTTCGGTCCCTAATATTCTGGCCTTTCTTCAGGCTGGTTTTGATAAGGGGCTTCGCCTGGCTTCTCTCAGGGGGCAGATTTCTGCCCTTTCGGTCCTTTTTCAACGTTCTGTGGCCGCGCGGGCTCAGGTTAAGACTTTTCTGCAGGGTGTCGCGCGCCGAGCCCCTCCTTTTCGTCCTCCGGTGGAGCCGTGGGACCTGAATCTTGTTCTTGATGCTCTTCAGTCCTCTCCTTTTGAGCCCTTGGCAGACATCTCTCTGTCGTTTGTGTCATTTAAGGTTGCCTTCCTTGTGGCTATCACCTCTATCCGTCGGGTTTCCGAACTGGCGGCGCTTTCCTGCCGGTCGCCTTTTCTGGTGTTCCATCGGGACAAGGTCGTTTTGCGTCCCGTTCCTTCTTTTCTCCCTAAGGTTGTCACCCCGTTTCACATCAATGAGGAGATTATCCTTCCTTCCTTCTGCCCTAATCCTTCTCACCCTCGGGAGAAGTCTCTCCATTGCCTGGATGTTGTTCGGGCTCTCCGCTGGTACCTTCGTCTCACGGAACCCTTCCGTCGTTCGGATTCTCTTTTCTTGGTTCCGGCGGGTCCTCGTAAAGGTCTGCCTGCCTCCAAGGCCACCATCTCTCGCTGGGTTCGGTCGGCTGTCAAGGAGGCCTACGCCGCGAAGGGTCGCGCTCCCCCTTCCAGGTTGACCGCTCATTCGACTAGGGCAGTCGGAGCTTCCTGGGCGGTGCGTCATCAGGCTTCGGCTGCCCAGCTTTGCCGGGCCGCCACCTGGGCGTCAGTTCACACTTTTGCTAAATTCTACCACATTCATTCCCTGGCTTCTGCTGATGCCAGCCTGGGGCGTAAGGTTCTGCAGGCAGCGGTGCTTTAGGTTGCCGTCTGGCGATCTTCTTCCCTCCCTCAGGGACTGCTTTGGGACGTCCCATGGTGCTGTGTCCCCCAATGCCACGCACGAGAAAAATTGATTTTTTGTACTCACCGTAAAATCCTTTTCTCGTAGTAGGCATTGGGGGACACAGATCCCTCCCTTTCTTTGGAGCATTTGTTCTTGTTCGTGGTTCCGGCGTTTGTTTGTGGTTGTCGGGTTCCCCAGTTCAAGACTTGTTGGCACTCCGTTTCTTTTTGGTTCAGGTGTGGCGTTCCTACTGCTTTTGGTACTGACTGAGTTGTTCTGGCTCTAGCAGAGGGGTATAGCCCACCTGGGTGGAGCCAACACTTTTTTGTTTCTAGTGTCAGCCTCCTAGTGGCAGCTGGGCATATACCCATGGTGCTGTGTCCCCCAATGCCTACTACGAGAAAAGGATTTTACGGTGAGTACAAAAAATCCATTTTTAAACAAAAAACATAAACTCCTGCAGTTTTCGCACGGGCCAATAAGCCCAAAAATAGGTGCCACTTCTTGGTCTGTACAGATCACTTTACTGCAGTTTTCTGCTTATCTGTCATTCTAATCCTGCCTGTAATGATATCACCTCTGTGTACAGATAAGATCCACCATTCACAATAGGGGATTGTCAAATCTTATCTATTCTTTCCTTGTACAATGACCTCTGCACAGGTCACAGAGCACGCCTAGAAAACTCCTATAGAAGTCAGTGAGGTCCTCTCCTGACTATTGTGTGTATGGCCCATGGGGCTGCCGTAAATCAATTTTCTCGCTCGTATCATTGGGGGACACAGGACCATGGGTATAGCTGCTTGCTGCCACTAGGAGGCGACACTAGGCTAGGAAGTGATCGCTCCTCCCTTGCCAGCTATACCCTCCCCAGTCAGGAGAGAGCATATCAGTTTTTAGCTTGGTGTCATACGAGGCAGACCTCCCTGCATATTGCAGGGCGGCTTTTTATTTATTCCTTTTTCATATTTTTTTTTTCTTTCTCCTCCTTAGGTGGAAAACAGAGTTGCCTAGCCCCTCTGTTTTCCTGGGGTGTGTAGTTTCCCTCACCGGCCATCCTCCCACTAAGAAGTTTATGTGGACCAGGGCAGCCTCGCTTCCCTGCTTCCCCCCCCCCCCCAGCCTAAGGGTCACCCATATCTACAGACCCTCAGTTCCAGCTTCCTGCCACTTAGGTGCCAGTGGCTGAAGGGATGACCTTGCTGGTTCTGCCGGATGGAGGGTGAAGAAGACAGCAGCAGATGAGAATATCGGCCCCAGTCACTTAAGTAGCGGCCGACCGAACATTCGCGGCCGACCGCATCTAAACTTTAGGCCCCTGCCTCTCGGCCGCAGGCGGTTCCTCCCTCAGGGGGCGGGGCTTGGCTTCCCACCGCTGCAGTGGGCGGTTTCTTTTCATTACCGCGCTTTCCTCACTGCAGCCGCGTCTCTAAGGAAGCACAGGACCTGGGTAGCCTCGGTTGCTGGTAGGCCGTACTCTTACACCCTCCCCAGCCCTGAGTCGGTCATTCAGCCATGTCTGATCCCACTAATGGCCCCCGCCTGCCTATTGTTACACACTTTCAGTTCCCTCGTGGTCAATCGGACCCTGTGTGCTCTGTCTGGGGTAGCATTGCCCCCCCAGCCTATGCAGCCCAGTGACTGCTCTGATTCTGTGGAACCCGGCTGGGCGCGTTCCCTATCCTGGGCGGTGGAGGACCTCACTAAAATATCCCAATCCACCCTGTCACTCATGGGTCGCTTGGTTGATAAGTCCCCACCAGAGCAGCACTCTCCTTCCTTGGGCGAGTCCCTCAGGAGCAGGTAGTCACAGAAGCGGACGAGAGCAGGACGCTATTCCTCCTCTGATGTCTCTGCTTCTCCAAACTCCCCCCCCTTCCCCCTTGAATCTCGCTCGGACATATCCTCCGTTCGTTCGTGGGGAAGCTCTGTCTGAAGGGGAGATTGGTGACTCGTTATCTGACATAGATTCGGAACAATCTTCTAAGATTGCTTCCATGGTGGATAGCCTAGTAACGGCAGTCCGGGACACCTTCCAGGTGCAAGACGACCCTCCCTCCACTAGCCAGGGAGTGTCTTTCCTTCGTTCCAGACAAAATCCAAAGGAGTTTCCCTTACATGATGACTTTACTGTTGTCATTGCCAAGGGCTGGGACCACCCAGGTCGTTGCTTTGCTCCACCTAAACGACTTTATTTACTATATCCCTTCACTGTGGAGTTGGTGGCAAAGTGAGCTTTCCCTCCCAAGGTGGATCCTCCGGTGGCACGTCTGGCCAAAAATACCGCCATTCCGGTAGCTGACGGCTCCTCCCTCCAGGATCCAGTAGATCGTCAGATGGAGACGGTGACTAAGTCCCTGTTTGCCGCAAGTGGTAGTCACATCAGGTTACAAAATTGAATTTACCTCCCCTTGGGAGCGCTTCTTCTGGTCCCAAGTTCCCAAGGAAGCAGAGAGGGCCTCCGCCTTCTTCCAGGCAATTCATTCCCTTATAGCTCGAGGAGTGATCTCCCCGATCCCTCGGACGGAACAATTTACAGCGTTTTATTCAAACCTGTTTGTAGCTTCGAAAAAGGAGAGTTCCGTTCGGCCTATCTTGGATATCTTAAATTGTTGAATTGTCCCTCCGAGTTCAACACTTCTGGATGGAGTCCCTTCGCTCCGTCATTGCTTCACTGGTCCAGGGAGAATTCCTTTCCTCCTTAGACATTGAGGACGCGGACCTATGTCCCCATTGCTCAGGCGCACCAGCTCTTTCTCCGCTTCGCCTTAGGGCCCCATCACTTCCAGTGTGTCGCCCTCCACTTTGGGGTGGCAACAGCACGTGAGTCTTCACAAAGGTCCTCGCTCCCCTACTTGCCCTACTTAGTTCCAGGGGCATCACTCTGATTCCCTACCTGGATGACATTCTGATCAAGGAGGCAACCCTGGCCCAGAACGAGGCCAGCCTTCGTATCGCTCTGGATACCCTCACTCAGTTTGGCTGGATGGTGAATTTCCCGAAGTCCTCCCTGGCCCCGTTCTTAGGGATGACCCTGGACACGGAGGAGGTGTTGGTCCGCCTCCCTGTAGACAAGCAGCTGGCACTCCAGTGGTCAGTTCGCCTTCTCTCCATCGCAGGCGCACATCTATCTGTTGCTGTATGCAAGTCTTAGGGGCTCTGGTTGCTGCCTTTGAAGCGATTCCATTTGCACAATTCCACTCCCGCCGCTCCAACAGGCAATCTTGACTCAGTGGGACAAATCGCCACTGTCCCTGGACGGTCACATGAGTCTGCCCACACAGGTGCGTCTAGCTCTCAGGTGGTGGCTCCAGATTCCGTCCTTGCAGTCGGAAGTCCTATCTCCTGGTCTCGTGGACGTTCACTACCACCAACACCAGTCTTCAAGGCTGTGGAGGAGTCGACCCCCACCCCCCCTCCCCAGACTGCCAATCAACATCTTGGAGCTCCGGGCCATTCGGCTCTCCATTGGGCCCCTCTCCTGAAGGGCCGGCCTGTACGGATTCTATCAGACAATGCCACGGCGGTGGCTTATATCAACCACCAGGGGTGTACCCGCAGCCCTGCGTTGATGAGGGAGTCAGCAAAAATCCTGAGGTGGGCGGAGTTACATGTCCCAGCTCTTTCAGGTGTGTTCATTCCGGGAGTGGAGAACTGGGTGGCAGATTTTCTCAGCCGGACGACTCTGGACCCCGGGAATGGTCCCTGCACCCGGAAGTGTTCGAACAGATCTGTCTCCGGTAGGGTCGTCCGGAGGTGGGCTTGATGGTGTCCAGGTTCAACCACAAACTTCCCACCTTATTCTCTTGTACAAGAGATCCCAAGGCGCGCGCCGCAGACGCTCTGGTAGCACCGTGGAACGAGTTCCCGCCTCTTCCTCTCCTGCTGCATGTCCTGCACAGGATCAAGACGTTCAGGTGCACCTCATCGCACCAGACTGGCCCCGCCGGGCGTGGTACTGCGACGTCGTCGTCCTCCTAGCAGATGCACCATGGCCCCTTCCTCTCAGGGCCGATCTGCTCTCTGAGACCTGCCTTCCATCAGCATTAAGATTTGCTTCGTTTGATGGCGTGGCTGTTGAAACTGCCATTTTAAAATGGCGAGGTTTTTACTGATAGGGTTATTCACACCATGATCAGAGCCAAAAAGCCAGCCTCATCCAAAATCTACTACAGGACTTGGAAGTCTTATCTCAGCTTCTGTGAGAAATGTAATCTCCCTCCTCTATGCTTCTCTCTTTCCATGATTCTCTCCTTCCTACAATCCGGTCTGGAATTGGGACTAGCCCTTGACTCCTAAAGGCTCGGGTGTCGGCGCTGTCTATTTTGTTTCGGCGCCCTCTGGCCTCAAAAGGCCCGGTTAAAACCTTCATCCAAGGGGTGGCTCATATTGTTCCACCCTATCTGCCTCCCGTGCCTTCCTGGGATCTGAACCTCATTCTACGTTCACTCCAATCGGCTCTCTTTGAACCGCTTCGGATGGTGTCCCTGGGTCTTCTTTCCTGGAAGGTGGCATTCCTGGTAGCTATCACATCCATCAGGCGTGTCTCAGAGTTGGCAGCCCTTTCCTGTAGGGAACTCTTTTTAGTCCTTGATCAGGATTAGGTGGTGCTCCGGACCATACCTTCTTTTCAACCGAAGGTAGTCTCGGCCTTCCACGTTAACGAGGACATTGTCCTCCCTTCCTTTTGCCCAGCTCCCTTGCATCCTAGGGAGCATTCTCTTCACAAACTGGGCATAGTTCGTGCTCTGAGGATCTATCTGGCCGTCTCTAGCTCTTTCCGCAGCACGGATTCGTTATTCGTGCTTCCTGGCGGTCCTCGTAAGGGATGTGCCTCTGCTAAGGTGACAATTGCCAGGTGGATATGTTTGGCAAACATGGAGGCATACCGTTCCCGGGGGAGGACTCCGCCCCCTGGAATCATGGCCCACTCAAACAGAGCAGTTGGCGCTTCCTGGGCTCGCTTCCATCATGCATCAGCTGTCCAGTTGTCCAGTTGTGTAAAGCGGCAACGTGGTCTTCCTTACACACGTTCACGAAATTCTACCAGGTGCACTCCCTGGCATCGGCAGATGCTGTCCTAGGCCGTAAAGTCTTACAGGCAGCAGTGTCCTGAACGTCCGCGAGGGCATTTTTTTTTGCATGGGCGAGTATTGTTTGTTCCCTCCCCGTGGACTGCTCTGGGACATTCAACGGTCCTGTGTCCCCAATGATACGAGCGAGAAAAGGAGATTTTTGTGGACTCGTCTGTAAAATCTCTTTCTCGCTGAGTTCATTGGGGGACACAGCTCCCACCCATTGTTTTTTTCCATTGTTACCGCGCATTGCGGTGATTGGTTATTTGTTGGGTTTCAGTTTTAGTTCATGCCTACTGATGTAGGTAAAGTTCTGACTGTTATCAGTTCTTTTCTGCTACTCCTACTGCTTGGGCACAAACTGATAGCTCCTCCCCTGCCAGCTATACCCTCCCCAGTCAGGAGAGAGTATATCACTTTCTGGCCTAGTGTCGCCTCCTAGTGGCAGCGAGCGGTTATACCCAAGGTCCTGTGTCCCCCAATGAACTCAGCGAGAGATTTTACAGTTGAGTCCACAAAAATCTCCTTTTCTTAATACTCTCTATTAAGAACGGCTCAGACAAGATGGTCGTCTCCATAATCATGTTCAGGAAATAGAATAAAAAATCAGAAATCAGAAAATAAAAACAGATTAGAAAAAATTATGTTACTATCTGGTTTTAACTGCCTGAAAAAAAAAATTGGCGACACATTTCCTTTAAAGGGGTCGTCCGAGGCGCAAAATGTTCCTCCTCCGTATGTCTGGCCCCTCACACTGATTCTGATTACCTGGCTCCCTGCGTCGGAGGGCGAGCAGCCAATGGCTTATTCTGGAGAAAAAGTACATATAAATAATCTATATGCAGATGTAGAAGTGCACTGAGGGCGGGCCCAAGCTACTTTTGTGCACCGTTTCTCCTCTTGTTTGCTTTGCCATCCCTCTCCCCCTCTTTCATTGACAGGGCCAGGTTCTTGCATAATCATCTCACCTCAACCATGTCTGTTCACAGTAAAAGTAGACTTGTCTTCTTTAAGGTTTTGGATGAGATTGAAGAACATGGAATAAAAATTTATCAGCTCCCAGATGCGGAATCAGATGAAGATGAAGATTTCAAGGAGCAGACAAGGCTTTTAAAGGTGTGTGTGTGTGTGTGTCTTCAATTTACTTGTATTTTATTTTAGATTTTATTTTTAAACTTTATAATTAAACGTACCAGTGACGAGAAGCAGGGTTCTACCACATCTGCTGTCCTCTAAGCTAGCATTAGTATCTATATGTGACACAGTCACGCCTACCTGTACTTGTAGGAGAGTGTCCGTGATTTTCATGTGTAGTGTTGAATACTTGATAGTTGTCCCGATCCTTCAGTCCGGTAGAAGCAGTCGGGCTGTGCAGTTGGTGAACGTGCTGCCAGCCTGCAGCATGTCTCCTATTCAAAAAAGCTTGCACTCCAAATCAGAGCTTACATCTATAGGAGCTGTTGTGGAGCAAAAATATGACGCGTTTCTAAAGGATCGCCTTTCTTCCTAAGGGATAGAGTCCTTTTGCCTGTGCTTCTGCTTCTCATAAGGAAAAGAACTATCCCTGAGGAAGAAAGACTATCCTTTCGAAACGTGTCGTATTTTTGGTCCACAACAGCTCCTGTAGCTGTAAGCTATATTGCATAAGGAGAAGCACAGAGACTAGGACTATCCCTGAGGAAGAAATGTGATCCCTTCGAAATGCATTGGCTTTTTGGTCCACAACAGCTCCTGTAACTGAGCTAGCGTGACGTCACCAGCGCTCTGATTTGGAGTGCAAGCTTTTTTGAATAGGAAACATGCTGCCGGCTGGCAGCACGTTTACCAGCTACACAGCCTGACTGCTTCTGGAGGATCAGGACAACTATCAAGTATTCAACACTACACATGAACATTGCGGACTCTCCTCTTCAAGTACAGGTAGGCGGTGTCACATATAGATACTAATTCTAACTTAGAGGACAAGAGATGTGGTAGAACCCTGCTTCTAGTCGCTGGTACTTAGGTGCAGTCCGAGAGTAAGCTTATTTTACCTCAATTTGTATTGCGGCACTGTCCTTCCTTGCAGCATACTTGCAACATTTTTAAGTAAGAGCGCCAGTAAACTTGTTTTATTTCTATTTAAACATATAATTGCTTAGATTAATATGGAGTCAATCACACTTTGACTGCCAGAGGCAGTGCTTAAAGGGGTTGTCCGGTATCGGGAAGAAACTGGACAGCCCTCCTGATGAGGCTGCAATGAAGATACGGTAAGTACTTACCAGCAGGATGCTGCGCTGCCACTCTGGCTGCAGCAGTCACATGTTGTCGACATGATGTCTGGGTTAATGGAGCCCAGCCAGGAGAACCAGGGCAACCTCTTTAATGGCATGACACTAAGAAGCACTGTACAGACTTATTGCAGAGTATGATACAAGTCATAGCATGTTCACGTCCCCTAATAGAATTGAAAAAAGGGGAAAGTTTTAGTAAAATTTGTAAAAATAAAAATAAAAATTTTTGAATCCTCTCTCCCACCAAATATTTAAAGTTTGAATCCACCTTTTTACCATGTATCTAGGGCTGTATAAATAAAGATACTTATTATGGAAAGACCATATACAGTACTGTATGCAAACCTTTATGTTGGCTTATACATTCCAGTAGTTATTTTTTTTCCCCCTCCTGTTGGGTTCAATGCTCTACAGATAGCGCACACTGAAGGGGAGCGTGCAACGATCTGGAAATTTGGAAAAAAACTGCATAGTATGTGTTTGGGAAGCTGTTTATCCCCACATCAAAAACGCCACTGGTGTTTTCCCTATGCAAGGGACACGAGATAACTGGGTCAGGGGGATTGTACGTTTGTCATTTGAAATAAAAATCTAGTTTATTTTCTGTTCCTTTTAAAATTCCTGAAATATTTTATATCCTAGACTTGCATACACTTGGATAACAAGCTTTATGTTCCTTATGTTATAATTTGAAATCACTTTTGACTAAAACAAAAGAATCTACGCAAATTACTAATAACAAACAGAAAAAAACTGGCAATAACCTAAAATGTATCTATTGTATTTTTTTTATTACTATCTATTGTTACAAATGTATATTACAAAAAGGCATTCTTAGTTAGTTGGGGCCCTATTACACTGCATGATTTTTGGGCCAATTATCGGGAACGAGCGTTCATAGGAATTCTGGTTCCCTATAGCCAATATAATCTAGCAGACGGTGAACAAGCAAACTCTGGTTTGTTGGCTGATGGACCTCTTTCATCAGGATGAAATATGCCTGATTTCAGTAGCACATCTCCCTGGTATGATCAACAGAACTGAATGGTAGAGGAGTGTCTGTGGTAGCCATTGCTCCTCTCACATTTAGTTTGCATTGCACTGATGGATGTGTTCAGCACTTGCACTGTGCGAACATCATAAGCTAGCTTTGTGGTTGTAGGTACATCTCTGATCACATGTGAACATTCATGTTTGATGGCCAGCTTTCTTGTCCATGGACTGCTAGTGGCTACCTGTGATGTGAAAATATAGGCAATAAATTTGGTGAATTATATAATCTTTTCTTTCTTTTTGTAGGCCAGTATCCCCTTCTCTGTTGTCGGTTCCAATCAGCTCATTGAGGCCAAAGGTAAAAAGGTTAGAGGTCGCCTGTACCCCTGGGGAGTGGTCGAAGTGGAGAACCCAGAACATAATGACTTCCTGAAACTGAGGACAATGCTAATGTAAGTGTGGCTGAGAATTTTCACACTTGTTACGTCAAAGTTTTCGGCAACCAAAAGCACAGAGTGGTTACATCAAGTGTTTGTAAGACTCCTTGGGTGCAAGTCTGGCCATACACATTACATAGCTGTTGGCTGAAGGCTCATTCAGGGTACATGCACAAGTTCAGGATTCATGTGCGGAGAATCCGCACTGAAATCCGCAGGTGTTCGCAGGCAAATCTGTGCGGTCAATCCGCATTCATTGATGTGGATTTGCGTGCGGATTTTCTGCATGCGGATTTGCGAAGTGAATGAAGAATATCCGGTCAGGAAAAATAAAATAAATTGAAATCCGCGCAGAAAAAATCTGCATCATGTGCATTGAGAATTTCAAATTCTCATAGAATACAATGTACATGACCTACGGTGTGGATTTTCCGCACGCAAATCCGTGCTGAAAATCCGCACGCAATCCTGATCGTGTGCATTTAGCCTCAGTTGACAGCCATCTCTCCTGACCGAGCTGAGCATGCATCCTGAAAGGGGAGAGGGGACATCCTTATGTGCACTGCTGTACAAGTTCTTTCCCTTCCAATTACTGAAAGTCTTTAATCAGTAAGCACCAAGATTGTGGAAAATCTTCTGGATGACCTGGTGCATTGATTTCAATAGGTGACATGTAGCGAAATGAGGACTTGCCGTCAGCTGATCTGAGGACCGTTAAACAGACCTTTTAAAGAGGACCTTTCACCAGGATACATGTATTGAAATACTTATTACCTTACAGTGCGGCCCCCAGTGATGTCTTTACGCTTTTTTTTTTTTTTTTTTTTTTCAAAGGTCCCTGTTTGTTTTGGCGCCTCATATGCTAATGAGGCAATTCGGTTCAACTAGGCGGGGACTTGAATTTGTCCGGCGCGGTTATCTTCTCCCTGGCTGCGAGCGCATCCAATTAGAGCTCCCTGTTCTGAGCCATGAAGAAGGAGCTCAAGTTCTCGCGGCAGAAGGAGCTGCGATTCTCGCGAGAACTTGAGCTCCTTCTCCCTGGTTAAGAGCAGGGTGCTCTGATTGGATGTGCTCGCAGCCAGGGAGAAGATAACCGCGCCCAGGACAAATTCAAGTCCCCGCTTAGTTGAACCGAATCGCCTCCAAAAACAAACTGGGACCACAGCGGACGAAAGGGGGGGTCCTTTGAAAAAAAAGCGGAAAGGCATCACTGGGGGCCGCACTGTAAGGTAATATAACTATTTCAATACATGTCTTCTTGTGAAAGGTCCTCTTTAAGGCCCCCCTGCAGACGAGCGTGTCCGGACGCTTTCGGTGAGAACCGTGCGATTTTGCAAACAAAGCCATTCAGTTTTGTTTGCAATCGCGTTCAGTTTTTATCGCGCGGTTTCAATGTGATTTACTGCATTTTGCACGCGTGATAAAAATCTGAATGTTTACAAACAGCATCTCTTAGCAAACACATGTGAAAATCGCATCACATCTGCACTTGCTTGATGCTTGATTTTCACGCAGCCCCATCCACTTCTATGGGGCCAGCATTGCGTGAAAATAGCAGAATATAGAATATCCTGCTATTATTTATTTATTTTTTTAATGCAATGCAAAAGTGATGCGTGAAAACCACCGCTCATGTACACAGACCCATTTAAATGAATGGGTCTGGATTCCGTGTGGGAGCAATGTGTTCGCATCACGCATTGCACCCACGCAGAATTCTCGCTTATCTGCAAGGGGCCGCAGGAGACCATTTATAAAAGACCTGCTTTGATGTACATGAATATCTGGAAATTGTCTTGCTACTATGCTGAGATTTGGCTGCTTGATGTTTTTAAAGAATATTATAAAGGGGATATCATTACTATGTGTATCTTCTTGGTTATTCTGACGAGTAGTCTCCTGCCTCCACAGCACCCACATGCAGGACCTGCAAGAAGTGACTCAGGATCTGCATTATGAGAACTTCCGCTCAGAGAGACTCAAAAGAGGTGGTTCCAGGTACAACCCTATCATTTTCTGTTAACTGAGAGTGATGCATTGTGGGAACTGAAGTGCAGACACACAGTTATCGGATTTTTTGGACTATAAGATGCACCCCAGGTTTAGACTACAGAAAGTAAAATAAAAAAAGTCTACCTTTTTTAAACCTTTCCCTGGATCAAGGTCAGTAACTTTGGGGTCTAGTGTACAGGGATTTAAGTTTTGGTCAGCTCCTGTGTCCTCTGCTGACCATTGTAACAGCAATGGTGTGTGTTGTCACCTTATTAAATGTACCTATGCTAGTACGTTTCTCTGTAGTGTCCCGCCATGTTTGTTCTGCTAGGTACTTAGGAATCATATAATTTTTATTTATTTTTTTTGTACTCTCCATGATCATGACATTATACAAATACATATACAGCTCTGCTGCATACACACACACACAACAGCTGTGTAGTACGCATATTATACACACACACCTTTAATAAAAGTCAGACCTTTAATAAAAAGGTGGACTCCATTCTAGTGTCAATCTTAATTAAAGGGAATCTCTCACCTATTTTGACCATATAAAACCGTTAACATAGCAATGTGCAATAAAGCACCTTCATTCCAGCATGTGTCTTCTTTCTTTTCTTCTTTTATTCAACTTTTCATTTAGATGAAAAAGTATTTTTTCTGATATGCAAATGAAGTCTCAAGGTGCCCGGAGGGGCGTTATTACTCTGTTCTAGTGCCCAGTAACGCCCGCCTGCAGTGCCCAGCCGGCCTTTCTTCCAAGCCCAGCCCGCCTCCTAAGAAATAAATGTCCTCCCACATACTTGCCGAACGGCGCCGCCCCTCCACTACGTCATTTAATTTATTCACTGCACCGTCCTTGCTTCCCCCTCTCTTGGCCTCCGAAATCCCGCGCAGGCGCAGTATCGCTGAGTGCCTGCGCCTGTACGATACTCCTGCTCCAGAGGGCAACAGCGCTCTGATTATGTCACTGGGCTCGGCGCATGCCCAGTGACACTATTGAGGCTGTTGCCCTCTGGAGCAGGAGTATTGTACAGGCGCAGGCACTCAGCGATACTGTGCCTGCGTGGGATTTCGGAGGCCAAGAGAGGAGGAAGCATAGACGGTGCAGTGAATAAATTACATGACATAGTGGGGGGGGGGGGGGCACCGTTCGGCAAGGATGTGGGAGGACATTTATTTCTTAGGAGGCGGGCTGGGCTTGGAAGAAAGGCCGGCTGGGCACTGCAGGGGGGCGTTACTGGGCACTAGAGCAGAGTAATAACGCCCCTCTGGGCACCTTGAGACTTCATTTGCATATCAGAAAATCGCTTTTTCATCTGAAATGAAAAGTTGAATAAAAGAAAGAGGACCCATGCAGGAATGAAGGTGCTTTATTGCACATTGCTATGTTAACAGTTTTATATGGTGAAAATAGGTGACAGATTCCCTTTTAAAAAAAAATAAACTCCCATTTCTCCTCTTCCTGTTCTGGCCTATCCCACTGGTGACATCATCAAAGGTCCCTTAGCTGCACTTACTTGGAGTTTTCATCTCCTTACATGCAGCTTAGGACCTTCCTCTCATCTGCTGAACAGATTGCTCAGCCTCCTCTCCTGCCTGCACTGATCATACAGATGGGTGTGGGGCATGGAGAGAGAAGTGTGTGGACGCATCTTATTGATCCAGCAGAGCACTGTATGAGTGGTCTGCTGGATCAATAAGAAAGCAGTCGGGGAGCTTTGGAACCGCAGGACCACCCTGATGACACACTATAAGATGCAAGCACTTTTTAGCAAGATTTTTATCTTTATTTTTCTACTAAAAAAAGTATGTCTTATAGTCCAGCAAATATGGTATGTACTTTGGATCTGTGTGGTTAGGATCCTGCATACCCAGCACAATTATATACTGCCTTAAGAATTCGGCTGGGGCTACACAACGACCTCAAAGGGTACAGCTACACGGTGATGTTTTACGTAGTCCATTTCAGTGGTGTCGCAATGCGGCATACTGCGACTTGGTGGGTAACTCTAGTAGAGTCTAGTGTATGACTGTGACTGCATTTAACTAGTGGTATCGGTTATCGGTAATGCTCTGACTTACAGCAGATATGGTACTTAGAGTGTTTGTCATTCAATTGCAGCAAAGTTGAGAATGTGGAAGTATCAAAGGATCAGATACTGCTGGAGAAGGAAGCTGAGGTAAGTGACATACAGAGATGACCTTGGCCACGTCCCCTGGAGACATTAGACTAAAGGCAATCAGTTACCAGTTTTATACTGCCCTATCTGAGAGCCCCTAAGCAAAGTGCTGAACTTACCCAGTCATTTGCCAAAATGAGCCTGAGTGCTGGGTTTTCTCCTTGCACTGCAGGAGCCCTTCAGGCTCCTCCCGCCACTGCTGATTGGTATAAGAAGAGAGCCCTAAGCTCATGTATAGAGGACTGAGTGCAGCATATTGAATGGACTTCAGTGCTCGACTCTTTCCTGACATCACATTTGATGGGATAACAGGATCAGGCAGTTGGATTTCAAACTACCCAATCGTTTTGTGCTTAGGGGAGATAAGCTGCCACCTGACATAGTGGTTGGCTAGACGAGCATCCAGCCTACATTTTATCTTTTATATAAAAAATAAAATAATCTTTAGACAGTTCATTACAAACATCAGCATTGTTAATAATTTTTACATTATAACAATCTTTTATTATACAATTTCTTACACCGTACAAATTATACCATATTTAAGTTTAAAACAGATGTTTACTCCCCATTTCCCTTATTTGCTGCAACGAAAAGAAAGAAAAAGGGGAAAAAAAAGCCTACATTTATCTAAATAGTATGGGCCCCCTTTCCTTCCGCTATCACATGCCAGTCCTTGAACATGAAGGGTAAATGCACATGTTCAGCATTTATGTGCGAACAATCCGCACTAAAATCTTCAGGTGTTCATAGGGAAATCTGCGCGGTCAATCTGCATCAACTGGTCCGGATTTTACTGTCCCCATTGAAGTGAATGGAGAAAATCCGGACAGGAAAAATATTTTTTTTTTTACATGCTGTGGATTTTAAAATCTGCGTGGGAAAAAAAATCTGCATTGTGTGCATGAGAATTTCAAATCCTCATAGAATACGATGTACTTGACCTACGGTGTGGATTTTCTGCATGCAAATTGGCGCAGAAAATCCAAACGCAATCCTGATCGTGTGCATTTAGCCTAAAGCATTACACAGTCATAGTTTGCTGATTGCTTTTGCCCAAGTTAGTTAAACGATAGTTGCTAAGGAGGGATCAGTTACCTGTTACTTCTATTACAGCTTCGACGCATGCAGGAAATGATTGTAAGGATGCAGGCCCAAATGCAGATCCAGAGACAAGGAGGAGAGGAACATGTGTAATGGTAAAGCGCCGTCGCTCTTGGTGTTACAGCTGTTGTCACTTCATAACCTCAGTGCATGATGTGACTGTTTTTAATTTTCCCTTCCCAGGACCACAGCCAAAGGACACGGCAAGAGGAGCGCCCTCCGCGGGGATTTACTTGTGTCCATTGTACAGTACACATACTGACGAGTGTTACACACAATCTCCCCCCCCCCCCCCCCCACTGTTTTTAATACTTTTCAAGAATTATCATGTTAGTTTTGTGACAATAGAATAGAAACAATTTATAATCTCTATGTAAGAGCCTTGTTACGAGCTGCAACAAAACCGTTCGGATACTGTTACATTATATAATCGTTTCCTTTGATATATTAGAGCATCGATCTTGTCCCTCTATACAGTATGTGGCAGCAGCGTATGGATGTACGCTCGTCACGTGCGTCCCCTCTCCTGTGTCTCTCTGTTATCTATCTGTATTACACCACTCACGTTAAGAACTAGACAACATGGCTTTGGCAACATGGCATTAACATTTTAAGAAATTCAGTGCTCAGACAGCTGGGCAATTGTAGCTACATTCTAGTAGTGCCATTTTGGAAATCTGAGGAATGTGTTCACAGATTTACTTGAAGGGGTTGGCCCATCTAGGACATTGACGCCATATCACTAGGATATGGCATCAGTGTCAGATAGGTGTGGATCACACCCAAAGTGAACAGAGAACATGCACGGCCACCCTCCGTTCACCGCTATGGGAGTTCCGAAAATATTTCTGGCAGTCCCATAACAGTGAATGTAGAGGCAATTGCGTTTGCACTGTGCTCTCCATTCACCACTATGGGACTTCTAAAAACAGCTAGGCATGCTTGCTCAGCTATTTTCGCAACTTCCATAGCAATATGCATGGCTTGCTCTCCTTCACTGTATCTCCTCACATTCTGGAGATAGGTGTAGATCCCGCCACTGGGACCCACTGCTATCTGACATGAACAATGCCATCCATGTCCTAGGCGGGCAAACTCCTTTAAGATCTTGCTTCAATAAAAGGAAAATACCACTATGAATATCTTGGATCTAACCCAGAAATGTGAAACAGTATTGCAGGGCCAGATCATATATCTGTCATCTGCCATCTTTGGCTACACAGTCGGGGGATGCTGGGAGGTGGTTGCAGACCGCTGCCTTATACTGTCAAGTCTATGAACAATGACTGTGTATTGCTCATTAGGACTTGATATTAAATTCAGCTGGCCATATGCATAGGACTGTTAACTAGCCAAAACATTCTTTTTTTTTTTTTTTTTTTTTCTACCCAAGAGCCGGCAAGAAAATATCTAAGTGAATCCAGACCCAAGATATAAAGGAGTAGTTGAGGTGCCCATACACCTATACTAGCGCTGCTTCGGCTGACAGCTGTTCTTCACTTTGGCTCGGCTGAGCATATATGTGTTCTCAATGGGGAGATGAGAATAAGCCACTGTCAGACACTGTTAAAATCCAGAATGCGCAATTCCTCTTTTCCCATATTCCGCTGGGGAAAGTTGGCACTCCTACCGCATCACTTTCTTAGGGAAAGCAGTAGCATCAGACGGAGAACATCCAGTCTGTTGAAGTGAAGGGTATCGGGCGAGCCCTATCATATATCATTATACTGTTGACGTATCCTGCTGAAAATGGAGAGACTGATCAGCATCATGTTTTCCATTGTGAAAATTCTCAATACTTGACATTTCATGAACGATCTCTGTTTTTGTTATTGTAAGAATAAAATGATTGCCGTGATTTGGGTCACTCCGTTACCTAATTAAACTGAAACCTATAAATGGCGGACTTTAGAGGGAGTCTGTCCCCAGCGACCTCCCTATCCAGCTGTATGCACACACAGCTGTGGTTCTCCTGATTTTAAAACGCTGATTTTCATTTCATCTGAAGCTCCGCTCCCAAGTTCTGAAACTTTTTCTCAATCTGAAAATTAGACCTTTGGTGCAATGAGGGCGTCACCATTGCTCCTGTTGTACCCAAGCTCTGCTCCTTTCTGTGGCCATCCCCCCTCCTTCACTGCTTTGCCACCGCCTGGCCCTTTCAATCAAAACGGCCAGGAAGGGGCTGGCCACAGAAAGGAGGGAAGCTCGGGTGCAACATGAGCAATGGTGACACCCTCATTGCACCAAAGGCATATTTATTTGCAGATTAAGAAAAAGTATCCTAACTCGGGAACGGAGCCTTGGATCAACAAAAGAAAAACAGCATTGTAATCAGGTGATCCACAGCTGTGTGTCTATGCAGACCGTTTGATAGGGAGGTCGCTGCTGACAGATACCATTCTAACACCTGGCAGCAGCTTTCTCCTCTCCCCATTGAAAACATGTGCACACTGGACCAAGCAGGTTTGGGGGAGAATTCTGGAAAGATAGCTGAATGGCTATTGTAGGTGTAAGGGCTAGGGAGGAGCGAACCCGACGTGTTTGGGTTCTGGCGAAATTCCGTTATCACAGACTATAAAGGAATGCAAAATGGAAGCCTTTAAGAGGCATTCCGTCAGAATAGAAGTCTATGGACAGCACAACGGATCAGTCTGGTTTCTGTTATGCAGAACAGAAAACAAAGGCTTCTGTTTTGCATTCTGTCATAGAATTCCATTATATTCCACGATAACGGAATTCCACCTGAACCTGAAAATGTCTGGTTCACTCATTCCTAGTAAGGGCCCCCTAACAGATGAAACGGGCAACAACTGTAGCAGATGAAGTGAGAGGATTCCTGTATAATCTGTCGTCATTTATCCATCCAGAAAGTCTGTTGGGAGGATATTTCCATCTCAATGCACTTTGTAGTTACTTTTGTACAACTTCTTTCCACTGCTACTGGTGTCCCCCCCCCCCCCCCCAGGCTTCCCTATAGAATAGCTGGGAGATCCTGGTACAGATAAAGCAAACCTTTCTTTGTGTAATACGTTAGATCACTGGAAGCTAGGGTGATACTACTGGTCTTCAATAAGAAGGTATGTGAGAAAATTCACACCCTGTAGGTAGCGAGTTCTCGTTCTCTGTAATCATGTTAGCTACAGTAGCATTCTTGGAGATCACAATCTGAAAGTCTGGTGTGTGCTGGGAAAGATGGTCTTCACCGAGGGCACGGAGTTCTGATAAACTCGTGACCTTTTTTATATCTCTGCATTAGTATCTTTCATTTTCTCATACTTTAACATCATTTAAAGAGGGGTTGGGGGTTGGGACAGATCACCGCTGCAGCAGTGCCAAAGCGGACAGTGGGGGACTTGACTCAAGCGAGGCAGCAAAGGAGTCGGGACCCCTTTAATGTATGATGCCCCCTCCCCTACAAAGACTCAGCATGTTGCAGCTTCTGCAGTTTATTAGGCATTATTTCATTCCCTTCCCCATAGAAGGAAAAAACGCCAACCACACATTTGCTTTGAAAAAGATGCCACAAAACACTGCATGGCAAAAAAGTGTTTTCTATGGTGTTTATTTAATAGTGGAAAAAAACACACCAATTTCTCGAGGGTAGGTCTTTCGTTAGTCGAACAACCATTAACCAATTGGAAGGTGAGCAATCGTTACACCTACAAATATGAAGTGCTTAAGTGGTGGCTTGGCCTTGGTAAAATCTTATGGCCATTGGTGCTGTGGGTGGGCAGAACTTGGCTGTGAGTTTTCAGCCACACTTGTTCTAGCCTTAGGATCCCTACACACATGGATATACACTGCCATATTTTCCCCCCACTAGAAAAAGTCATAGAAACAGCTTTTTTTTTTTTTTCAGACCGCATCCTGGTTTTATCACTTTTTTTTTTTTCTAATTGACTGTGAATAAAGTTTTTTATGGTGTTTTTATTCCCTATAGAGAAGCAGAAAAAAACGGCCAAAAGCTTCAGTATGCTGAATTTCTCAAAAACTGTCAGACTCAAACAACTTCAGCTATTTAGTAAAAATGCCAGTAGCAAAAGAAAAAAAAACTTGTACACTTTTTCTGTAGAGAACTTCCTTGGTTGTATCATCAGTTTTTTTTTTTCCTAAAATATTGTTTATCGTTATATAACTGAAATTGTTGCAGTTGGGGGGGGGGGGGCATAGATGCTGTTGGGTTGTTCACATTCAGGGGGCCTCTCTTTCAGACCCCCCCTCCCCCCCTCCCCCCTTCCCCAATATCAACAGACCCGCAGAGCAAAGCATAATTACCTGCTTTCCACCAATGGCTTCCAGTTCCTTCGGCTATACTGCTGCCACGCTCCGGCCTCTGCATGTCGGCATCCTGGTTGACACAGACCACGTGGTTGCTGCAGCCAATGTCTGGCCACAGCAGTGACCTGTTCCCCATGGTCACACGACACAGGCAGGATATGTCACTGCTGCAGCAGCCATGTGACCGACCCCCGTCAAATGGGAAGTTTACTAGCGGGGATCAAAGTGGGCAGCAGGTAAGAATGCTTCTTTCTGCAGGTCTGGCAACATAAGAGGCCTTTGATTCCAATCAGCCTGTCTGAACATTTTAAATGGGAGTCCCAGTAGTTGGACCCCTACCAATAACACAAGGGCCCTTTGGGTTTATTCTTACACACTGCCACGATCGTGTAAGTTCTGGGTTGGTCATCAGCGCTTTTCAATTTAATAGACCCAGCAGATGGGTCAACGTACAGTGTCAATAATGCAGGTAAAAATGCACAAGTTCATGTATTTGATGCAGATTTTGCTGCATTTCCGTGGCAAAATCTGAATGTTGCATGTGGATTTAATAGCAATTTGTCCCAGATCTCTGTTTGCATTGCAAAAAATTAAATTTGCATTGAAAATCTATATCCATAGAAATGCACACCACAGGGTGGTATATGTGGATGAGACTCTAAATCATGTATATGAGATTTAAATGTCATCTACTTGGTGTGTACTGTATTAATCTGCAGACTTGCCATAAAAATATCTGCATATAATACACACGGTGTGCGGGCACCTTCACAGGTAGAAGAATGCCAGCTGTGCGCTTGGCCTTGAAATGAGTGCAATCATTTCACAAAGTTTGATGAAAAATCTGTGGCCCCTGTGAGTTTGTCCGTCCATTTTGTACCTAAAACACGATCCCATCCCATTAGGGCTCATGCACACGAATTTTGCGGCCCGTATGCGGAACCATTAATTTCAAAAGTTACTCCTTGTGCATTCCATTTCCTTATGCTTGTCTGCAAAAAAATTTAACCTGTCCTATTATTGGACAAGGAAAGGACTGTTGTATTAAGGGCCAGCTGTTCTGTTCCGCAAAATACGGAATGCACGTGGACGTCATCTGTATTTGTTTTGCGGACCGCAAAATACACACAGTTGTGTACATGAGCCCTAATACTAAGGCAGGAAAATGTTTGGGTTACCGAAAAGAATGTGATCCTCAGACAATACTCTTTTCCCAATCTTATAATTTCCTCTGTTTATACCTATAAGCTGTATTACTGTGTAGACCACTGCCTTACGTTACAGGGGATTCACGACTCCTGACTTTTTTTTATATATATATATTTTCTGTAATGTAATCTTTGACCCCTCCACTCCATTGTAGTTAGACATGTCAGCATTTGGTAAACTTTTTTTTTTTGTACTTTTTTTTTTTTTTTTTTTTTTTCATGGAATAAATGGTTTTAAATAAATATATTTGGCATCACGTTTTGCTGTATAATTTGTGTCCATGATAATTGTCATTACTCTAGTTACTAGTTTGTCGGTGTCATTATTTTTGAAGCTTGGGCTTAATGACCAGGTATCCTGCAACTTCCAGCGTGACATTCCACCAGCCCAGCGCTGCAATGGAAGGATTTACTCATGAATCTCGCTCAATAAATGGCTTTGGCCATGGTTTTCCAAAAACGGTGGCAAAACCAAAGATTTGACCTATTAAGTACACCATTGACATGCAACCCATACTCTTAAAGGGATTGCAACTTTTTTTTTTTTTTTTTTTTTTTATCCCTACTCCTCTGCTCCCCACTTCTCTGTTGTGGCTCCCTCTCTTTACTGGTCTTTTGGTCCTCCTCTATCGATCTGCCATACAGCAGTGATGTGTCCCCAAGCATGTCACTTCTGAAGCCAGCCATTGGCTGCAGCAGCAGCACATCTGACCCTGATAGAAAGAAGGGGGAAAAAACAACCCCTTTAAGGTGACCATACACCTTTAACTTCTATCACTAAACAAGAAGATTTTGGTGGGACAGTCCGGTCATTTAATGGGGGTCATTTACTAAAGATCAGCGTGTCACACACCGGTCTTGGTTAAAACCCCACTGGTGGAAGATCTGACCAATTTATTAATAGGCACATGTCTGAATAATTTTGTCTGCGATTTTTCGTGATGTAAAAAACTATGCTCATGTACACAGACCCTAAGGGCTTGTTCACGCGAACGTATGGGTTCCATTACGTGCATTAGGGCCGCAATTTGCAGTTCGCAATGCACGGAGAAGGTTTGTGAGGCCTCCGGAACGGATCCAGACCCATTCAACTTGAATGGGTCCGCATCCCTCCGTTCTGCAAAAAGATAGGACATGTTCTATCTTTGTGCGGAACGGAACCTCACAGAAGCACTCCATAGTGCTTCCGTGGGTTTCCGTTCTGCACTGCACGAATTTAGTACCCCATGTTGTAAACCAGGGGTAGGCAACCTCTGCCTCTCCAGTTGTTGTGAAACTACAACTCCCAGCATGCATACTTGTTCTGCTATTCTAAGAACTCTCATTGAAATGAAGGGAGCATGCTGGGAATTGTAGTTTCACAACAGCTGGAGTGCCAAAGGTTGCTGATCCCTGTTCTAAACAAACTCGCTGAAATGTAGCTCGTTTCTTACTAACATCTTTAACATTTACTTTTACGTTTAACTCTTACCAACATCTTTGTGATTAACTTTTACCCTCAACAAGTATGGCTGCCAGCGCCCTCCTGCTGTTTACTGTCGTATCACTAGGCGACGTGCTAACCAATCACAGCTCGGCGACGGATCCTTACAGCATATTCGGCCTATAGAAACAGTTCTTAAAAGTTTCAGCGGTGACGTCAACAAGGCTTCTAGCTCCTCCGCCCAGGCGATTAAGTAGACTGTCAATCACACTGTGAGAACCGCCCACTTTTCGGCTGAGTGTTTATGTGTAGAGGAGACGTGTAGCTCCGCCCACTTGTAGGAATACGCCACGCCCGCCCGCCAAACAGGGCCTCGCCTCTCAGCGGTGAAGTGGCCAATCCTGAGTGTAACCGTTAGTGTCGGTTGGAGTTTCGGTGCAGAGTGTGAGGGGCAGCGGCGTTCTCCCGGGAGCCCAGGTAGGTGGAGCTTATTGTTATTATGGGGGGTAACGTTGGGATAATTGTCCCCGGCTATAGGTGTGTGACCTTACCCCAGTATATCACCTGTACCTGCTGTGAGGTGACCGGTGCACCGGGGGCACTTGTATGTAATGTGCTCCATAGGGTATAGCGCAGACAGGCACGGTGTCCATAGGTGAAGGCTGCGCTGCCCTGACCAGAACTTGCTCTTAAAGGGACACGCACTCCTAAATCTTTCCCTGCACAGAAAGAAATGTCGTGTGCTCCATGTACCTGGAGGATAAGGAAATATATAGGGCATGATGCTAAATGTTCTGTATTCAGCACTGTAGGTGAAATGTGCATTATGACCATGTCCTATACGTCTTCTGTCAGATACCCCTATAGATGAGGGACATTGGGGCTGTGCTGCTATCTCTCCGGTCACAGTCATCTCCCATACTAAGGCCCTGTGCACACAGCCCTATTTTTCATTCGTGTACGTTTTTCTGCGGCTAGCGCACTGATCCATTCATTTCTATGGGGCCAGCACAGCTCTGTATTTTTTACACTGTTTTACTTGGAGCAGGCGCGAGATCTCTGGCGCTGTCAGTCAACGGTCAGACCCCCCCCCCCCCCCCAAAAAAAAAGTCAATGCTCATCTCTAACAGACCCCTTTCGCATGCACTCTGCATTTTCTCACTCACTTCAATAGAAGTCTATGGCCGGCATAACGGATCCGTCCGGTGTCCGCTATGCAGTAGAGGACTCCAGCATAACGAAGACCGGACGGATCCGTTATGCAGGCCATAGACTGCTATTATGACGGAATGAATAATGGAATGCCTCATGACGCAGTTCAGCATATACCACAACCCGGACCCCAACTTCAAAATATGAAGTTCACTCATCCCTAATTACAATCCTTCTCTGTATTGAATATTCTATCATAAAAAACAGGTCACAGCAGTATACGGTAATCCACATAGCGGTATTTTAGCAGTGTGGTCTGGTTGGCACGTTTTGGAACGCAGCTAGGTCCATACTTCTGGATGTCCCTCATCCCTGGCGCAGTCTCGTCCATTATGAGTAAGGAACAAGTTGTGTATAGAAATGCGCCAACCAGACGATCGTGCTAATCTGCTAATACACCGCTATATGGATTATACTGCTGTGACCTTGTTTTTATGAAAGTATATTCAATGAAGTGAAGGATTTTGATCCCTGGGCGGTGCTCGCTCACCTGCTTCCCTGCACCTTCTGCCCCCCGACCTCGGCTGCTCCGCTCGGCTCCCACGATGTAAACTTCCATTTTGATGCGGCTGCAGCGGTGACCTGCTGTCCTTGGATCTCGTGACCATTTGACGCAAGGACAGTAAGGTCACCGCTGCAGCCGTGTCAGAACAGAAGTTTACATCTGGGGAGCGCAGCGGAGAACGGGAAGCAGGTAAGGCTGAGTTCACACCTCAGTTATTGGGAGCCAAAACCACAGAACAGGAGGAAACCAAATAGTTATACGTGATCTCGGTGTAGACTTCACTACCGGTTTTGGCTCACAATAACTGATCAAATAACTGAAGTGTGAACTCGGGCTAAGGCCTCGCGCACACAAATGCATTTTGTTTCCGTGTCCGTTCCATTTTATTTTGCGGATAGGATGCAGACTCATTTATTTCAATGGGTCCACACAATATGCGGACAGCACACCGCGTGTGCCCCGCAAAAAATATAGAACATGTCCCATTCCTGTCTGTTTTGCGTACAAACACAGGCATTGTTACAGTGGATCCACAAAAAATAAATGGATGCAACACGGACGTCATCCGTATTTTTTGCAGATCCGCATTTTGCGGACCGCAAAAAAAAAATACATACGGTCGTGTGCATGTACCCTAAGTATGCTTCCCTTCAAACGTCTGCTCAAGGAGGGAAGGGGGGAATTGATTGCCAGAAAGCCCCTAAAGGTGCACATCCCTTATAATAACTATCTGCTCTTCTGATAGACTAATATAGGGAATAAAAGAAAAAAAAAGTCTCCGCTGTGAGACATATGTGTCTGATGTCTGGCGGTGTATGCGGCAGGAGACGGCTTATGGCCGCCATGTGTTGTGCATTACATCAGCGGCTGTTTGTATACATCATGTGACGCTGGTTTTGGCGTTTTTCTAGTGTTTCAGGCTTCAGATCTGATTATTTCCATCGTGGACACAGCAGCGTCTCCCCTCATCCCCGGGGGCCGTTACGGGAGGGATTGTTTTTTCTTTAGTATGGGGCTGGATTACTCTGCGACTATTTCTGCTGGTGGGTATTTTGAGGTTTGGGCTGGATGCAGACAGATTGTGAATACCTCAGGTCATGCCAAGTAGCTGCGCACCAGGAGATTATCTCAGGATCTTGGAACCACTGTCTGCATCCCCGGCACACGTAATCTTGTAGACGTTTAGTCCCTAGCACAGGTTACAGCCGTTTCTTCTCGTGTGAAGATGACGACTTTACGGGTCTAACTGCAGTATATTAGCATTGGCGTTGGTCACCGTGAAAGTGAACGTGTGATAAAACCTTGTGGCGACTACTATTGTACCCCCTATTCACATATGAGTTTTCCAGGGCAGGCCTTTGTAATGCTGTTCACATTGGCACTATGTTCTGGTATGTTTCTGATGGGAGGGTCCGGCCTGTGGCTCTGCATGGTGAGACAGATCCCTACTGTACCGTATGCCTCTGATTTCATGTACAGATTGTGGCATGCCCCAGCAAGTGCCGCCCTGTGGAGCTATTCTACGCCAGAAGCAATGACTCCTATACTGCACATGGCCCCAACCAGCTCCACAGTATTATAGAGCTGCTGAAGGGGCTGAATGCTGTCTGGACCCACTGATTGTGAGGGGACCAGCCTGCCATCAGATGTGTATGATGAGGGGTCTCAAGCAGGTCTTCCATGATATCCATATACCTCACAGGTGCTTCCTGGTTCTCCAGTCAGGAGCCCTGACTCCGTTTGGTGGTCTTCCACTCTCAGTGTGTTTACTGTGGCCAGGGTATGGACTGCTACAGCCAGTGACTGGCCTCAGCTGTGACACGTCCCCAAGTAGCACGTCACTGCAGAGTTACTTGCTGCTTCGGGACATGTCCCTACTGAGACCAGTGTTTGGCTGCAGCGGCGAATTTGACCCCGGCTAAAAGTAAAGAGGCTGGGGACAACTAGAGTTTTGGGGAGCAGCTGAGTTTGAATCTTCTATTAGGGACCACATACTAGGGGGTGGGCTTACCTTAAAAAGTTATTAAGTTTTCAAAAAAACTTTTGATATGTCTTGGAGACATATGAAAGGTTTTGATCTGTGGGGGGTCTGAGTGCCGAGACCTCCACCGATTTCCTAGAGCAGGGATCGGCAACCATTGGCACTCCAGCTGTTGTAAAACTACAACTCCCAGCATGCTCCATTCACGTCTGCTGATGTTCAGAGAACAGCCAAGCAAGTGTGCATGATGGGAGATGTGGTTTCACAACGCCTGGAGTGCCGGAGGTTGCTGAACCCTGTCCTAGAGGAGGTGAGAGAAGCGCTTGCTTATTGCGATCTCTCTCCAGGAGACAGACCTAGTAGAAGTCTATGGAGCTGTCTCCTGCAGAGAGCTCAGTGTGCAATATGTGAGCGCATCTCTTGTCTCATTCTAGAGATTGGGGGTCTCGGTACTCGGACCCAATCAAATCTTTTGATATGCCTCTATGACAAGTATTTTGAATACTTGGTGACCCTTTAAAAAGGGACCATTTCCTGGAACACCCCTTTAAGTGTATGTGAATGGGTTGTTCAGAAAAGATAACCAGCTCCTGTGCCGGTTTCACATGGAGGGTGACATATTTCACTGGTGTCGTCTTGTGCCACAATAGTAGTTCTGAATGAGATGACCGGTGTCATGTCAGTCTGTGTCCCTAGTATAAATACATTCCTCCGCCCGCATTTAGGAGGATCGCTCCCTTGGAAAGAAGAAGAAATTCCTTGCTAGATAAAATTATTTTGTCTAGGAGCGCGGTTGGACGCTCTGAGGGCTCATGTAAGTGATCGGCCTTGGACTTCTGAGAAATGTAAACTTGCCGTGAACTGAATACCCGCCACATACCAGACGACTAGTGATGGCTATTTCTGATCCACTAGTTATGACGCTTTGTCACAGGGATGGGCGGTGTTCAGACTCTGCTTCTCACTTACCTTGGAAATAGCAGATGGAATAAACATCAGTGAGATCTGTACGTTTCTTACTTCACTTTTGCTTTTGAAGCTGTTTGGCACTGTATATGCGGGGCACATTACTGGCACTATTTGGGGGGACATTGCTGGCACTGGTTATGCTGGGCACTTTACCAGCACTGTTGTTTGGGGGACATTGCTGAGAGTGTTTATAGGCACAATATATATTGCCCCCAAAAAATCATAGGCCACCTTCACGACTGTCCCTCTTGCATTCTGTTCAATTTTGCACAGAAGTCAAAGTATGTGGAATCTCTAGAGCTTGTTCCCATTGTTGCATGGTATACATTGGTGAATAATCCTCCGCCCCCCATAAACCTGAGGTATAGGTGAAATGATATTTGAATAGGCCCTTAGTGGTCACATTGTTATTTTATAGGACGTATGATACTGCGGCTCAGTGCTCAGCATCTCTGTCTGTAGTGCTGGTGTGTATGGAGGCTTTAGGTCCTGCTTGAGTCCCTGTGGGTTTCCTTTCGGTGCTCGATTTCCATCTTTCTCCAAAAGTATATACTGATAAGGAGATGATATGACTGAGCTCCACTACTGATAGGATTATAGGATTGACCTGAGGGTGTACATTCTGAGACAGAAGCACTGCATGGTCTCCAGTCCTGATGGCTGCCCAAACCTGCTGATTGTTTGGGAAGGGGTGGGGGTGGGGCAGATATTGATGAAGTATCATAAGGATAGGCCTACATACAGTATCTAAGTACTGGAAACGCCCTTAATTCTCCTGGTTTCCGACAACTTTAGCACTATTGCTTTTTCTTTCTTTTTTTTTCTCTCCATGTTTTTAAGGCATTAGACATTAAACTGAGAATAAAGACTATTTATATATAATCCGCTCATCAACTTCATTACTGTTATCCGATTTTATGTTTTCCCTGGAGCAAGCTCTGAAATGAGTCAGCGGGATATGGCACCGCTCCCGTCAGTAGGTTTGCGCTGTCCTTACATGTCCGTAGTGCGTTGGAAAAAGTAAAAGCCAGCAGTATTACCGTGTAAGCGCTGGCTCCCTGCGTGTCCTGGATTGTTGTCTTCTGCCTTACATAAGTCATACTTCTTCATGGGAAAAAAACCTCTGTTACGTCTACTTCAGAACCGATAGATAAAACTAGAGTAAAAAGGGTGGGGTCACCATTTTTTGGGAAAACACAGCCGTTTTCCATGCAGTTTTGTGAGCCTAAAGTAGTCCAGTAGGAAGCAGAGAAGTAGAATTCCTCCCTGTATATTTCACATTCATTCTGAATCTATTCCTGATAAAAAAAAAAAAAACAGACCATAACACAATTCCATGACAGAATGCCTTTAGAGGCATTCCGTTATTAATTTAGTTATAATAGAAGTCTGTGGCTGCAAAACGGATCCGTCCGGTTTCCGTTATGCAGGAGAGGACTAAGTTATGCAGGAGAGGACAGATCCGTTTTGCAGCCCTTAGACTTTTATTATGACGGAATTCCTCTAAATGCATTCCGTCATGGAATTGTGTTATGGTCCGTGGTAAGTTGGTAACGGAATCCATAACGCTACTCACTAAATACCACAAAACGAACCGCAAATGAATTTCAAAATATGAAATACGCTCATCTCTATTACTAACCCTATAAGGCAATCGGGGTAGATTTAGGCTAGATTCACCTATGCATTTTTAAATGCGGAAGGCTTTTCCCGCAGAGGAACAGCCTAACTGATTTCACCTTATCTGGCATAGCCGGATGCTGTAGTTCCCTGCCAGACACCGTTGACTATAATGGTATCCGGACGGTTTCTAGCATGAGTGCTGGCTTTCAGTCCAAAACCAGTGCATACACTACTGGAAACGGTCTGGATCCCCATCAGATCCCATTGTAGTCAAAGGGCCTGCACTGCCGGATCCCCAATCAAGCTATGCCGGGTATGGTGAACTCCGGCAGGCTGTTCCTATGCCAGATTTAAAAACGCAGATGAAGGTAGCCTTTGAGAGGGTGTCCAGACCTGCACCAGATCTATCATAGGGGCTCAGGCTGGATGATAAATGGGGTGCAGGGATACACTTCTCTGACTCTATACCAACTACTGGTTGGCTTACTGTGAGACCGGATTGTGTACTGACCTACAGAATTAGCTTGTCATGTCACTTTTAGCCTATACTTAACACCTGACAGAACTGTGGCATAAAAAAATAAATTGTCCCTCAAAAATTAAAGGGGTTCTCTGCCTTTTTCTTAAAGAGGATTTTTCATGGGTCCAAACATTGTAAGATAACTATCTGGACATGTAGCGTGGCGCCCAGGGATCTCACTGCACTTACTATTATCCCTGGGCGCCACTCCGTTGGCTCCCTGTGGCCCCGTTATCTTCTCCCGTGCTGTATGGTAATTGATACTACAGTCCTGATCAAAAGTTTAAGACCACTTGAAAAACGGCAAAAAAAAACCATATTTTACATTGTTGGATCTTAACAAGGTTCCAAGTAGAGCTTCAACATGCAACAAGAAGAAATGGGAGTGAGACTAAACATTTTTTGAGCATTCAATTAATTGAAAATAGCGATTAATCTGAAACAGGCTGTTTTTCAGCTGATCCAAAGTTTAGGACCACATGCCTTTAAAAGGCCAAATCTGTGCAAAGATGTGGATTCATTGTCATTTTCTGTCAGGTAGTCACACGTTGTGATGGCAAAGACCAAAAAACTCTCCCTTTTTGAACGTGGTCGGGTTGTTGAACTGCATAAGCAGGGTCTCTCACAGCGCAACAATTTCTTAAATGATCCTGAGGGTTATGGAACAAAAAAGTAAAGTGGAAGACCCAAAAAACTTTCATCAGCACTGAGCCGGAGGATCCAATTGGCTGTCCGTCAAGACACTGGACGATCCTCAACCCAAATTAAGGCCCTTACTGGTGCTGACTGCAGCCCCATAACCATCAGACGGCATCTGAGACTAAAGGGCTTGATAAACAAAAAACGTTTTCAAAGACCTCGTCTCCTTGAACGCCACAGAACTGCTCGTTTGGACTTTGCAAGAGAGCACCAAACATGGGACATTAAAAGGTGGAAGAAAGTTTTATTCTCTGATGAGAAAAAATTTAACCTTGATGGTCCTGATGGTTTCCAACGTTACTGGCATGACAAGCAGATCCCACCTGAGATGTTTTCTACACGCCACAGTGGAGAGGGCGCCATAATGGTCTGGGGTGCTTTTTCCTTCAGTGGAACAATGGAGCTTCAGGAAGTGCAGGGGCATCAAACGACCGCTGGCTATGTCCAGATGTTGCAGAGAGCATTCCTCATGACTGAGGGCCCTCGCCTGTGTGGTAACGACTGGGTTTTTCAACAGGACAACGCTACAGTACACAATGCCCGCAGGACAAGGGACTTCTTCCCTCTTTTGGCCTATGAGCTGTGCGCTGCGATTGGCCAGTGCTGCAGGAAGGGACACGCCTAATACAAAAAATCTGTCCAGTACAACAGAGGGAGCTGCAGACACCGGAGCCTATACCGGGCGAACGGGCTGGCGCCCAGACATACTAGTAAGTGCAGGGGGACCCCTGGGCGCCGCTCTGCCCACTGATATAGTTAGTTTTTTGTTTTTAAACTAGTGAAAGGTCCTCTTTAAGATCCAGTCATGCTAAATATGATTTTTTTTTGCCATTTTTCAAGTGGTCTTAAACTTTTGATCAGGACTGTACCAGTTCACCAGGGAGGAGTCTGCCTGTTTCTCCCTGGGTGTTCCTTCTCCCAGGCGCTGCGATTGGACAGCGCTACAGCCAGGGAGAAGGAACGCCCAGGGAGAAACAGGGCAGACTCCTCCCTGGTGAACCGATAGTAGCAATTACCATACAGCGCAGGAGAAGGTAACGGGGCTACAGCGGATGAACGGAGTGGCGCCCAGGGATAATAGTAAGTGCAGTGAGATCCCTGGGCGCCGCTCTAAATGTCCACATAGTTATCTTACAATGTTCGGACCCATGAAAGGTCCTCTTCAATGATGATCTATCCTTTGGATAGGTCCTCAGCATCTGATCGGTGGAGGTCCGACACCTTGGACCCCCACGATCAGCAGTTTGAGAAGGCTGCAGCACTTGCAGTAGTGACACAGCCTTCTTGCTGCTTCCCACAGGTCCGTGCCCCATTTCACTTCAATGGGGTTGAGTTGCGCCCAGGCCACGTGACAGTCGTGATGTCACTGGCCTGCGGGAAACAGCAAGAAGGCTGTGGCGCTACTGTGAGTGACGCTGCCTTCTCAAACAGAAGTCGGTACCCCTTCCTCCGATCATATGCGGTTGACCTATCCAAAGGATAGACCATCAGTAAGAAAAAGGCAGAGAATCCCTTTAAGCCCTCATAAGGCTGCTCAAGCTAAAAAGTTTTGGGTCTTGGAAGGCAGAAAGGTAAAATGATTGACGGGGCCAGGCATGATAACGCTTTCACTGCCTGGCCCTGTCCATCAAAGTGCAGATGGGCGCTGCATAAATCTGCTGATAGATGCCATGCCCTTTAATTGCAAGACCACTCATGTGGTATATACAGTCCAATGCACAGAGGGCAGTATACCGAGGTTAAAGGAAACAACCACATACTGCAATAATAAAGCCTGGTAATCCTTCTGAATGTATATCTTTGTATAGAGCATCTCCTCTGTTTTTACTCTCTGGTTATGAGTAAGGAACCAGGTAGTCATGCTTTTTCTTCATGCTGCCATGACGGATTGTTTCATGCCCGTGAACATTGTTTTTATGTGATTTTATATATATTTTTTTTCTATTAAACTCTAAGCTTTATGAAGTGGATTGTTGCTGAGCTTTAGATAAACTGGTTACTGCTGCTTTCTGTCATGGTGGAACCAGTGCTACTGTTTTTTTTTGAATTTACAGTAAATTTTAAGGGCATGTCTAGGCAAGGATGTGGAGTGTAGGGCACCACATGCCTACCTCACCCAGCACAGCAGCACTCGCACGTAGTGTGCGGTTCAGTGTATTATAGCAATATTATAAGGATACATGGACACAGCAGTGTAGTTTATGCAGGATTTTCCAGCAGATTTTGAGGTGTTCTGTACCAGAATCTGCATGTGTTGCTTGCGCATTTTGTTGCGGATTTTGGCACAGATTTGCCACCCGATTTCACCTGCTGCATTGCACTGAAAATCTGCACACACAGTTGACATGCTGTGGATTACAGAATGCCCACTGCAGGTCAGTTTCTGCGTGGAAAATTTCCCCACCATGTACATGAGATTTTCAGACTCTCCTCTACCTATCTCGGTACAGTATACACTGGGGATTTTCTGCACTGTGTGCATGTGGCCTAAATCTAACAATTGGCGTACAGATAAGAGAGAGTATTCTTGAGATTTTCTGCCTTTTAGAAAATCCAGTGCATTTTGAAAAATATATTTTAAGTGTGTATTCACATGGTGAGGTGGTGCTTTGTGTTTTTACTATGATTTGCTGCAGTTTTGTGGGTTTAATGAGTATGACTTGTGCTGGCTGTGAAATTGCGGTAAAAGCGCATGTGGTTTTTGCTCTGTGTGCAGTTGGGGAGGCCGAGGGACTGGTGTCGCTCTTCACCGTGGCAGATTTTGCTGCAGAAAATTTCTGCGACTGAAAATCAGTCACAGAAATTTTCTGCAGCGAAATCTGCCACATGTGAAGGCGCCCTTTGCTGATCCCTCTGACCAGTGTAGTAAAGCCGTACTGCGTGACACCTGGCTTTGGATTATATATGATTATGTACATAGAAAATCTCTGGAAAAACACATTTTATGTTGAATCCTCATGCAAAGAAACAGGGGGGAGAAGATTTTTCAAGACCGGCATTTGCTACGTCTGCCTTATATCCACATCGTCTGCGCTGCCGGAGGATGCATTTAATTGACGACGAGGCGCACATCTTCTCATAAATGAAACCTCCTCCAGCAGTCCATGGGGCACATTTACTAAGACTGGCTTCTTACGCCAGTCTTAGTTTCCCCTGCTGCGGTAAGATCCGTCTAATTTATGACCAGGTGTGCGCATCTGTGGCAGTCCGTGTGCCTGGAGTAGAAAGTACGCCAGTCCCTGGCTGACATAGTTTTTAGCTAACATTTGCGCCTATTTTCATGCGCAAATAGAAGTAAATTTGCCGGGGCTGGGATGCCCCCGATACACCCCCCCTCCCCCCACGGCTGGACAGAAAAGGGCACTTGTGACACTTTTAGACGAAAAAAGTGTCGCAAGTCCCTGAGTAAATGTGCCCCTATACCTGTGGTTGAAATCTATGCCGGCTCATAGCTGGTGCCGACTTCATGATAATAAATGTTCATGAGTTGATAGCCCTACCATTGCCGTGCCTCCTTTTTCAGAAGGTGGCAAGGGCGCTGTAAAAACACCAATTGTTGCAAGTACATTTTGTGACTTTTTTTACGCCAAAAAACTGGCGTAGTGGGTAGATAATTCTCCCCTAGTATCTTCTGCTGGTGCAACCATGCCCCTCAACCCTATATGTAAAGCATACATGCTTCGGCATTGTTGTCCAGGTGCCATCTTCCCTCTGCGAAGCCGGTGCTGGTGACACCTGTCGGATGGGTTGCCAGTGTTTAGGCTAGTTTCACACTCGTGGCAGGGAACTCCGGCAGACTGTGCTGGTAGAGAACAGGCTGCTGGAGTTCTCCAGATCCGGCATCATTGAATACTACTGCCTTCCCTCCGGACTCCATTGACTAATGGGGTCTAGCAGAGAAATGGCTGCTACCCGGCAAATATCGTAAAACACCAAAAAACTTTACTATCATAAATATCTCACATGGAGTTATTCGTATATCACCTATAAATGCTTCAAGAAGCTACCACACAA
Source organism: Bufo gargarizans (assembly GCF_014858855.1). Taxonomy (NCBI): domain Eukaryota; kingdom Metazoa; phylum Chordata; class Amphibia; order Anura; family Bufonidae; genus Bufo; species Bufo gargarizans. The sequence continues at coordinate 110,459,327 of NC_058083.1, forward strand.
GAAGTTATCATAAACAATAATTTCTTTATTAGATATCCATCAGCAGTATATCATAAAAACATATATACGAAAGCAGTAATCATAGAAAGACGATAGTGTTGACAAACATTTATGTAAAAACAGAGAAAAGACTCCAGACCAAATAAGGGACTAGTACCCCCCCCCCCCACCCCCCCGAAAAAAACACCCGCAGTTATAACAGTATCTATGGGATGGGGTTGTAACACCATACACACAGGGCAGTAATCAGCAAGACACAGTAGCCAATGAGGCTATGTGAACCTGAGTGTCACCCCACACCATCTAAACTGCAGGGGGAGAGAAAAAACTATTAAACATGCATAAATCCAGCAAAATGTATCTTACTGACCCTGGTCTGGAGTAGCCGCCCGACGATCGTTTCGCTCACGCTTCCTCTTGGGGCATGAGTATAGATGGAAGTAACATGGACTCGCCAAGAGATAACAGCAACCTGAATGCCTGGGATGGCGTTACCCCTGGGGATAGGTAACGCCATCCCAGGCATTCAGGTCGCTGTTATCTCTTGGTGAGTCCATGTTACTTCCATCTATACTCATGGCCTTTTATATATAGTCAGGACATAGTTCCTGTGGGTTCATACAGCCGCCTTTTGTTGCGTTTTTTTGTATGAACACCTTTTGGGGACATTACCTGTTATAGCTACATTGTCTGTTAATGCCATGATGCCTCTACACTAGATCTCGCTTCTATTAATTTTCGTGCATGTCATTGTTGATGCTATATGTAGACACTGCAGTGCTGGGATGGTGTTTGTGCTCCCTGTCCCCCTTGTTTTATGGTATTTATTATCCATTGATTTTTTGTAACCAATAAAGTATACTATTTTTCATTACTGGACGTCTATGAGCTTTAGTTCTCTTGTTTTTCTTCTTGTATTTAAAAGCTTGTCTAGTTATATACAATGCTGGGAAGTCTGCATATATAGTCGCACCATTGCAGTGTATATTTATTTGGCTACTGACACCCATGGTTGTTTTTTGTTTTTTTATTGCCTTCTCAAACAGCTGATCGGCGGTGGTCCCGGGTGTCGGACCCCCGCTGATCAGATGCTGATCTATCCAGGGGATAGATCAGGCATCCTCAAACTGCGGCCCTCCAGCTGTTGTAGAACTATGACTCCCACAATGCCCTGCTGCAGGCTGATACCTGTAGACTGTTCGGGCATGCTGGGAGTTGTAGTTTTGCAACAGCTGGAGGGCCACAGTTTGAGGATGCCTGGGATAGATCATCAGTTTAAACAAACTGCAGAACCCCTTGAATTGAAGTCATGGCGTCAGCGCTCAGACTCAAACCATTTGCATACTTGGGGCTCAAGCATACGGCTGTAGTTTTGGTTTTAACAGGTTCCCTACTCAACAGCGGACACGCAGCGTCATGACACATGTTTACATATACAGTACAGACCAAAAGTTTGGACACACCTTCTCATTCAAAGAGTTTTCTTTATTTTCATGACTATGAAAATTGTAGATTCACACTGAATGCATCAAATCTATGAATTAACACATGTGGAAAAAATTTCATATTCTAGGTTCTTCAAAGTAGCCACCTTTTGCTTTGATTACTACTTTGCACACTCTTGGCATTCTCTTGATGAGCTTCAAGAGGTAGTCATCTGAAATGGTTTTCACTTCACAGGTGTGTCCTGTCAGGTTTAATAAGTGGGATTTCTTGCCTTATAAATGGGGTTGGGACCATCAGTTGCCTTGTGGAGAAGTCAGGTGGATACACAGCTGATAGTCCTACTGAATAGACTGTTAGAATTTGTATTATGGCAAGAAAAAAGCAGATAAGTAAAGAAAAACGAGTGGCCATCATTACTTTAAGAAATGAAGGTCAGTCCGTCCGAAAAATTGGGAAAACTTTGAAAGTAAGGGCTATTTGACCATGAAGGAGAGTGATGGGGTGCTGCGCCAGATGACCTGGCCTCCTCAGTCACCGGACCTGAACCCAATCGAGATGGTTTGGGGTGAGCTGGACCGCAGAGTGAAGGCAAAAGGGCCAACAAGTGCTAAGCATCTCTGGGAACTCCTTCAAGACTGTTGGAAGACCATTTCAGGTGACTACCTCTTGAAGCTCATCAAGAGAATGCCAAGAGTGTGCAAAGCAGTAATCAAAGCAAAAGGTGGCTACTTTGAAGAACCTAGAATATGACATATTTTCAGTTGTTTCACACTTTTTTGTTATGTATATAATTCCACATGTGTTAATTCATAGTTTTGATGCCTTCATAGTCATGAAAATAAAGTAAACTCTTTGAATGAGAAGGTGTGTCCAAACTTTTGGTCTGTACTGTACATACACCATATATATGCAATACACATAAATACACCATATACATGGTACACATACATAAATACACCATATATACACTAGACACACACACCACCCAACTAATGAGCTAAACTATCATCGGCACGCAAAGCAATGGAAGCAAACATCTCCAGCTGCCCTGCCACCACCAGTGCAATTAGGGCATTGCTACAGCCCCTAAAGTCTCGGTGTAACACCCTTTGGCACGCCCAGGTCCAGTTGATTGACTTTCGAGTTCTCCTCAGTGTCCTGTAAATCCTGCGCCGTTCCTTTTAGTTTTCGGCGCAGGCTCAGTGAGTGAAGGACGCGCTCCTGCTGCCGTCTTCCTTCCTTCGGTGCAGGCGCAGTGAGAAAGCTGGCAGCAGGAGCGCATCCTTTACTCACTGCGCCGAATACTAAAAGGGACGGCGAAGGCGAGGGATTTAACGGACACTGGGGAGAACTCGAAAGTCTATCAACTGGACCTGGGCGTGCCAAAGGGTGAGTAGACCGAGCCTCTAGGGGCGGAAGCAATGCCCTAACAGCACCTAGAGGCTCATTAGCATATTTTAAAAGTCTTTATTTTAAGAGAACAGCGGCAAGCAGGGAGTTATAAAGCATACTAATGTACTGCTGACATTAGCACATCGCTAATGTCAGTCAGCTATATAACATTATTTCTCATGACAGAAACCCTTTAAAATAGTTTTCCACTTTAAAAATCAACTACCGAAGTTATTCAACAAAGTCATGCGCGACTTTGTAAATAACTTACTTTGGCTCATCGGAGCCCATACATTCTAATACTGTACGGAGACGAAGTTTTGAAAGAAGCGACTTCGGATTAAGCGTCTGAAGCTCACTTCGCTCAACTCTAATTGTAGGTTTAGGTTACGCCCAGGAGAGGCAGTTCTGTTAGTTTTTGGTACCCATTCACAGAAGCCACCTTGATGTTGGTAGATGGGCCCGACACACATTGGATCAAAAATGCGCGCAAGGAGCTTTCATTTTTTATGTATAATACTGCTGTAATCCAAAATAATCCCTAGTTCTATTGTCTGCATGTATAACCATGTGGTCATTTTTGATAGACCACCAATGTTCGGTCTGGGGTCTGTGCTGGCCATTCTGTCAGATTTGGGACAAGATTGGCACTGTGTGACTGCCCTGGTGCTGTGTTGTGGTTTCTGTTATGAACAGAAGCCGTGATACAGATGTGAATAGCGCCTAGTGTGATATGGGCCACACTTTCCTCTCCTTTTCGCCTCCCACTCCTGATTTTCTCTCGTTTTCCTTGGATATAGAACAAGTTGTTTTAGTTGAACTGGTTTTGTCACTTGGCAGCCAGTAAGATGAGAGTTCCTGTTTCCAGGCCGTCTGTCTGTATAGACAGGTAAAGCAATAGGTTTATTGTTCTGGTATTCTTCCCATGTAACAAACCATGGTTTCAGTAGTTTTATTCAGCCGCTTGCATAATTGTCTGCAAAAATGGTCCCCTTGTTGAGAGCGAGTAGCTTCCCCACCCAGTACCGGCCCTAGTATCAGGAGGGAAAAGGAACAGAAACTCATCTGCTGCAGGAAAAAACGCACATATTATAGGGCATGCTGCAAAGATTTTAAACCTTTTTAAGAGACAATACAATCAGATTTTTGTCTTACATATTACCAGTCTATATGTGAATATTCTTTTTTATTTATTTATTTGCGATAAATGGGCTGATGGTTTCCTGGGTATCATTTTTGAAGTCCCTCCATGTATTTTACTTCAAATATCCCCCCAATTCCTGGGCCCCTTGTATGGATTATACTTGCCTGCTCCCCAGAACCTGCGTCGCTCCTGATCCATAGGGCTACTGGGGAAACAGCTGAGCAAGCACTTACCGGTGGAAGTAAAGTTTATGGCTTGCCTTTTACCTTTTTAAATTGGTGTCATTTGAATGTTCATGCAAGTGACTGCTTTCTCCCCTGATCCTCTAGTCCAGGGGTACTCAACTACTTTTTGTAAAGGTCCGCATACCTGATTCTTCTGTAGGACAAAGGCCAGAGGATAGGTCATCAGTTTAAAAGAACTGCAGAACCCCTTTAAGAAAACTCCACACAATATAATGCACTGTTAAGTGGCCCCCACACAGTGCTGCTCCCTCAAGTTCTCTCCACACAGCATGATGCCCCCTTAAGTAGTCCCACACAGTGATGTCCCCCTTATAGATTATGCTTCCCCTAATAATTGTACAACCTTTAATGTCCCTCCCCACCCAGTTATGCTCCCTTTAGTGAGCCACCACAGAGCTATGCACCTTTAGACGCCCTCCCACAAAGTTATGTCCCCACAGTGCTGCCCCCTCAAGTGCCTCCAAACCTAGTGATGCTCCTTTAGGTGGCTCCTCAAACACAGTGATACGCCCCTCATAGATTATGTTCTCCTTGACGACACCTTGACATGCCCTCTCTCAGGTATGTCACCTTGGGTCGTCCTCCACCCAGTTATGCCAATTTAGATGTTCCCAGACACAGCTATTCCCCTTTTGTGCCCCCGCAAACAGTTATTGCCCTTTTTAGTGGACCCCAACAGAGTTGTTTACCTTTAGACACCCTCCCACAAAGTTATGTCCCCACAGTGCTGTCCCCTCAAGTGCCTCCACACATAGTGATGCCCTTTTAGGTGGCCCCCAAACACAAAGAGGCCCCCCACACAATTTATTCCCCTTTAGTGGCCCCTCACACAGTTATGCCCCCTTTAGTGGCACCCCCATCTTTATGCCACCTTAGATGTCCCCCCTCAAAGGGTCATGGCCCCCGCACACAGTTATGTCCCCTTTACTGGCCCCTACAGGGTTATGAGGTGCCTCTGGTGTAAAAACTCACCTATCCCACGTTCCTCCGACAAACCGAGCCGCTCCGCTCTGTGCTCTACTGTCTGAGTGCAGCAGGCGTCATGATGTCAGTATATCGCGCCTGCATGCGCTGGACTGCTGGCTGACTGCTCCCTGCTTCACCATTCTATTCAGTGGATCTGTGCCCTAACGACGCAGATTGAGTTGAATGCATGACATGCCGGGGTCCGCACAGCTAGCAACCACAGTCCCTGCTCTATGCCAAGGATCAGCAACCTCCAGCACTCTAGCTGTTGTGAAACTACAACTTCCAACAAGCACAGTTGGCTGTTCTCTGATCTCCCACAGAAGTGAATGGAGCACGGTGGGAGTAGTAGTTCCACAACAGCTGGAGTGCTAAAGATTGCTGATTCCTGCTCTATACACATATACTCTCAGACCGGCCAAGTGTGCACATTATGTCCCTTGAGAACAAAAGGATCATGCATGTTGAAATCAACTGCCCAGTCCTTATCTTCCCTGACACCTGAAGCTGGGAGACCCCTATACACGTTAGATGGCCATTTATCTCATCTGTATGGCTGCAACTTCTTAAAACTTTTACTCACATAGAAAATGACATTGAAGAACCAGGCATCTATGGGACCTGCAGTGTGAGAAAGTGCTCATGGACACCACCAGCCCTAAGTAATGTGAGGGACACAGCTGAACGTTCACAATAAGTGAGGGTGCCTGGATGGGAATAATCCTCCATAATGGTGGAGAGGGGAGCCGAGCTAATTCACTTCCTATTGGCTTTATTTTAACTTCTATTCTAATCATTCTTTGCTTTGTACATGTTGCAGGAGCTGTGGCCACAATGGGAGAAATAGAAGGCACGTACCGCGTGTTGCAGACCCCAGGCGCCCGTCTAGGTACCCAGAGAACCACTGGCATTAGTACCCTAGAGCCAGGACAAACCCTCAGCACGGCGCTCTCTTCTTCACCCACCAAGGCCAAAACTCTGGATTTATGCTCCTCTGTACTTCTGCTGGATGGCACTGTGCTCCCTGTCGAAGTTGGGGTATGTATTTCTGTATTCTGTCCATGTGCTCTGTGGGCATATTCTGACTGATGGCACGTGAAGCAGCTTTTCTTCATGCGCTTGTTTCTTTTTGCGGAGTGTTAGTCATCCAGGGTAATTACACAATTGACTATATCAAGAAATTAACATTCTGCACGTCCTCTGGCTTTATATTTTCATCAAATAGATCAGCGCTGAATGTGATTTTGTCACTAGACTAAAGATTAGTCAGGTCTTTAGGGTCCAGAACTTCATCCAAGGTCAGTATCACCGCACAGTCAGGTCTCCTCTGAGCTGCATCGGGATTTGCCTTTAGTTATAGTGTACTGCCTCTTTCCTATGCAGAGAGAGACCGCTACGGGGTCTACATACATGGGAGGCTATGGGTGACGTATCCCATTGTATGCCTATGCTGTGTAATTTTTCACCGTTTTCTGTCCGATCCTCCTGACTTAACCTCATAGACTCAAAATGGAATGTGAACAGAGGCTAATAAGACCCCTGAGAAGAGACCCATAGAGTGGCATACTGACCATATTACAGTGTGCACTGTATGGAGGAATTGGGGGGACAGCTGTCACATGAGTGTCTGGCCAACAGCTCTTGTAGGTGTACGGGGACCTTAAGACTTTACAGCGGAGCGTTGATCAGGTGAGTAATGGTTGCATTTTTATTCTGTGGTATTTCATCCCTTTGTGGGTGCTTTGTCTATAATATTTCAGAACCGAGGCGCTTATAGCAGTGTGTTTTAAAGAGGACCTGTCACCTTTTCTGACTTGTCTTGCATTCCCCTTGTAATAACAATTCTGGGGCATCTATTTTTATGGCTATGTTGTGCCATTACTAGTTATTCATTCATAATAAAGGAATTTGCATTGAATGTCCAGATGGGTGTTACCCGTTGGGGGGGGGGGGGTGTACCTGCACAGTCTGACACTGGCAGCATTGATTGGATAGTGTCAGACTGTGTTGGGACACCCCCCTCTCCCTAATGTTAACACCCATCTGGACTTTCACAGAAAACTGCTAGTAATTCATAACTTCTAGCAGGAATAATACAGGAATGGCGCATCATAGAGTCATAATAGATGCTTCAGAGTTTTTTTCATGGGGAAGGCTTTAAGACCTACTATAAGTAAATTATTTATAGCTTCATTATTTCTCTGTGCATAGATTCATAGTAATTGTTAATTTCTGTCTTGGGTGCTAAGCTGGCTTGTAAACCTGCAAAAGTGTCCTACATTTGGGCAAAAGATCCCAGCTTTTGGCCTTTTGCATAATTTGCGGTCCCCAATCCACGGGCAATGTCCATGCGGTGGCGGGGACAGATCCAGACCCATTCAACTTTAATGGGTCCGTGATCCACCTGTTCCGCAAAAAGATAGAACAAGTTCTATTTTTTTTGCGGAACAGAAGAACGGATCGGAGCTCCACGGAAGCACTCCCTAGTGCTTCCGTGCGGTTCCGTTATGTGCTTCCGCACTACACCGCAACTCCGGGTTTGCGGACCCATTTAAGTAAATGGGTCCGCATCCATGATGCGGAATGCACATGGCCGGTGCCCCGTGTATTGCAGACCCACCATATGCGGCCCGCAATACGGCCAAGGGAGCACAATGGCCGTGTGCAGGAGGCCTTACTATGCCACTGTACATCATAGCATAATGAAAGTGAATGGGGTCACGTTACAACTAGCAAGATACCACGGCCCAACAGTGGCATGAAATCTGTAGGGTCGCACCAACTTAAGTCACAATGCAACCCAATTCACTTTTATCATGTTGCGATATACACTGTGTGACTTATGTCATGGCGAAAGTCGCCGAGCAGCCCCAGACTGCTGTGAAATAAACCTAGAGATTTCTCACTAAACTCTTACCAGACAAAGGAAAGGCAGGTTCCTCAGAGCCAAGGAATCTGCTCACGTGCTTGAGTACAGGCTGAGAGGTCATTGCGGTCTTTACCACTCACACGCCCTGCTCGCTGATATCTCCTGTCACACCTGCAGGAACGAGCACCCTGGTTAAACAATTATCTTCTTGGTTGAACAGCAAAAGTGTATTCACATGTGAGGTAGAATTATTATTTATTTTTTTGCTGGGATTTTGCAGAAAACTGTATTTCAACCACAACATATGAATATGCCTTAAAGGGATATTCCTATCAAACGCATTTATGCATATCCATGATGCTTAAAATAGAAATGCCCCTTTAATCCATCTAAACAGCAGTCTTGTATGCAATCCAGCAAGGTTTGATTCGTCAAACGTTAAACGGGTTGTCCAGTATTCCCTTCTGTTTTAAATTCCCCCCCCTTCCTCGCCAGACTTGTGAAGAGAAGCACACCTACCTGCTCCCCACCACTCGGTTCCAGACCCCTGGGTCTGCTGCTGTCTTCACTGCACTTGGTCTCTGCATGTAAACTCTCAGAATAGACAGAGGGTTACATGCAAGGACTGGCCGCAGTGGTGACATGTCTCCCAAACCCGATGAGACCGCGGTGATGTGCCACTTGAAAATCCGTCACAGCTGTGCCAGTTACTGGCTGTGTAGGTGCATGTGACCCTGTCAATTCTGGAAGTTTTCCTGTGGGGACCAGAGAGAGTGGTGGAGTCGGGGAGCAGGTGAGTATATTTCCTTTGACAGATTTGGTGGTGGTGTGGTTTACAGGGGTTTTGCCAACTTTAGAAGTTATCCCTATTTACAGGAAGGGGCATAACTAGCTGATTGCTGGGTGTCTGATCACTGGGACTCCCACGATCCCCAAAAAGGGGTCCCATTGTCAAAATCTAATGTAGCAGCAGTAGGGCAAGTGCCCTGAAGCTCCATTAATTTTTGGTGAGACCACCCCTCCATCAGCTCAGGGGAATGAGACCCCCTTTTTGGAGTTAGTGATTGCACAACCCCTTTAAAATAAAAAATTGAGGTGAATCCTGGACACCCCCTTTGTGAGCTATTTTGATGAGCTATTCTCAAAATAGTTTATTAATATCTGATTGGTGTAGGCACCCCCGCTGGTTAGTTGTTGGATGGGGCCACGGTGCTTGGGCAAGTGCTGCGGCCTCTTCCTCGGCCCGTGATATTGCATCAATTGGTCACTTGCCCTTCCTGCAGCCCAGTTGCCTTGAAGTGAATGAGATGTAGCTGCAATAACAAGCATTATACAATGTACTCTACTGTGCCTGGTATACAGTGAAGAGGCTGCAGCAACGTAAAGTGGTGGCAGAGACCCCTCTGAGAAGCTTCATCACAAGCCAAGCTTTGACTTCCCTATATCCATGAACAGTAGCTGCCCCTGCACGACGTGGAGATCTGACGATCAGTGGCAGGTAGAGCCAGGAGCTCAGGAATAAGAGGACTCCTGCGCTCCTGCATTGAATTGAGAGGACTCCAGTGCACTGCTCACACTCTCAGTAATGACCAAGTCCAAAAAGAAGTAAGTGACCCGGCGTCCCAATCCGGGTCTCTCATTATTTTATGCTGCCCTCAGATAGATTCCATTTAAATATGTGACTGATTTTGCCTGTTCCTAACCAGGGTACCTTGAGTCCACATCAGAGGTTCCCAAGAGCACAGCACCCATGCTTGATACTTTGAGGAGAGTAAAATGATTTCAGCCTGCTCATCTACACTTTACAAAGCGGTAAAGATATCTGAACCAAACAACGGCTCGGGACTAGAATGATAGCAAGCGTTACCCGGCCTACACTTGAGCTTCTCTGAAGCTGGAATGGTGGTCAGGTTCCCCAAGAGTGAAAACATTCTTCAGGGGTCTCTGTGCTGTGATAAGCTTGGTCATTGCTCTATATCAGGCATCCTCAAACTTCGGCCCTCCAGCTGTTGTAAAACTACAACTCCCACAATGCCCTGCTGTAGGCTGATACCTGTAGGCTGTTCGGGCATGCTGGGAGTTGTAGTTTTGCAACAGCTGGAGGGCCGCAGTTTGAGGATGCCTGCTCTATATCCTTCTTGTATTGGTAAAGCAGAAGGTTGTGTGTAGTACAGTCCCATGAAGCAGACACCAGTAGTGCTCCATGGAAAGCTGGGGAATTACGGGCATCTTTATTATTTTAGACCATAAGCCACTGGCCTTTATTGAATAGCCTGATTTGTGTTATAAAGTTGATATCCAAGAGTAAAAAACAACACACACAATACAAGATCTAAATGTACATAAATTAAAGAAATAACCTCTTCAACCCCTGCGATCCAGCCTAGATTCTCTGGTGGCTGCCCTTTGGGGCACATGCCGTACCCTGCTGGCATCACCACTCATCTCTGGTAAGCTAAGGATTGAAGAGGTAGGGAAGTTTTAGGAGATTTGCTGATTTTATTTATTTTTTAACCCTGTTACACACTGATTTATCCATGAGATTTACAGCAGATCTCACCTTTTGCAATGAAGTGGAGCAAAATCTAGACTAGAGCAAAGCCGAGCAATGTTTTCCACTGTGTGACTGAGGTTTTCTGCACCCCATTCGTGCGGGTTCCTGTATGGGATCTACACCCAAAATACGCCATGTGTGCTTTAATCCTTTTTAGAAGATGCTTGTATGTCTGAGTATCCAGTGCCACTATGGATGTTGGAGGCATAAGATGAATGTAATTAGAAGGGAAATCTCGGTTGGCATATTAGTTGAATGGCATGTAAATGACTGTGTGGCTGGTAGGGAAGGCACGGTCGGGTCTCCCCTGTAATCCTGTGCTGGATTGCATGTAATGACGGTGAGCATCTATCTTCGGGCCAGCTTAGTTTTCAATAGGAAGCAGATGGACTCGGGATAAGCTCTTCTAACAAGCTTTGCTCTCTTTACCTCTGTCTGTGTACAAATCCCTCGTCAATGGTCGTGCTCGGGCCTCCCACAGTAAAGGCTCTATTAGACCCCACTATTTTAGTGCCAGTCATAGGCTCTGTGTGAATCCACTTTGAGGGTACAGCCATGTAAATCCTGGGGATTTTGTGCAGAAAATCAGCACCATTTGGAGTACATGCAAAGTGGATGAGATCTTACAAATGTCTTCCATGTGCCGAGGAGAAAACATTACAGTGGTTGAAAGCCACAAGCCACTGTGATGCCGCAAAGAAAAATCAGCCCGTGTTCTTTCTCTGGCAGATTTCAGCCAGATCCCTGGCTTCGTGAGCCTTCAGGCATCCTCACCCCTACAATTTTCTTCCTGTACACAGTATAAGGGCTCATTCACACCACCGTGCTGTGTTTTGCAGTCTGCAAAACACGGATGCCGGCCGTGTGCATTCCGCAATTTACGGAACGGGCCGCCCATGATAGAAATGCCTATTCTTGTCAGCAAAACAGACAAGTATAGGACATGTTCTATTTATTTTATTTTTTTCCTTGGCAAATTGAAGTGAATGGGTCCGCAACTGAGCCGCAAAAAATGCTGCTCGGATGCGTCCCCAAACAACAGTCATGTGAATGAGCCCTAAGAAGATGTATGCAGTCAGGACGTGCAGTGTTTTGAGCAGACACCAAGTGTCCCAGCGTTTTCATCAGGGTCGTGGCACCAATTTATGATGCTCAACAATAGAAACGTAAAACTGGTAGCAGGTGCCCTATAATGTTTGTTATAGAAATTACTAGTTAAAGGGATTCTCTCACTTCAGCAAATGCCATTTATTATGTAAGAGATAGTTAGTACAAGGCATCTACTAATGTATTGCTATTGTCCATATTGTTTCCTTTGCTGGCTGCATTCATTTTTCCATCACATTATACACTGCTGACTAGAGTACTTTCTTACTCTTCTTTTATACCAGATGTAAAAGATGGTAAATTTGCCTGGGCCAAAGGCCCGACCTTTCAAGTGGCAAGCACTGTTTAAAATGTCCTGTGTGACAAAATATTGTCGAAGCGGCATTTAAACAGTCCTTAAAAGGGGTCTCTCAATCATATTTACGCCAAAAACTGGCGTAAAAATATTCGGAAATGACTCCCAATGTGTATAGTGGATGGGGCTGGCTACAGCAGCACTGCTCCCACTCTTCCAGAGCAACAGCTGATTGACCTGGTGTAGGGTGTCTGACCGTTCCCAGTTTGATATTGATGGCCTATACTGAGGATAGGCCATCAATATAAATGGACCAGAAAGCCCCTTTAAAGGGCACCTGTCAGCAGGATCATCTCTGTTGATCCTTCTGTTTAAAATGATGCCTATCTTGTGAAAATTGGTTGTCACAGTCCAGAAGAAAAAAATATTTTTTTTTTTTGTTTTACGCATATTAGCGCTTCAGTGCACCAAGGTGCGGGGTCTATCCCGTCTGTGCTCCTCAGCTGTCACATGGTCGTCATGGAAGGCCCTCATTTGGATGAAGAATAAAAGTATTTTTTCTCTGCGTTGTTACAACAGATTTTCACAAGACAGATGAAATTTTAATCAGCAGGCTTAACCTTACCGTATGCCTGGTAAATAGGGCTCCTCATGCTGACAGATGCTCTTTAGAGGGAACCTTATCACCATAAGTTGCAGTGGAGTCTGCAGGCAGGGGCCGACTGGGAACTTGCTGCTGCGGATTCATATGGAAAATAAACTGTTAATCAGGCAGGTGGGCAGGGAGAGCTGTGAGCTCATGAACATGGGGACTTATTGGTATGTGCTGGAGCTGTTAGGATTTAAAAGTGAGGACAGCAGAAAACTGATGACAGATTCCCTTTAAAGTGGCCCTGGAAAGAAAACTAAAAGTAGCCCCATGTTGTAGGCGGGGCAACACAAGGAGGCAGGGCCAGCAGCAATACCACCTCAACAGAACCAAATACCACAGCACAGTAGACTGCCTCTGCAAAACCAAATGCCACTGTGCAGCACAGTAGACTGCCTCTGCAAAACCAAATGCCACAGTGCAGCACAGTAGACTGCCTCTGCAAAACCAAATGCCACAGTGCAGCACAGTAGACTGCCTCTGCAAAACCAAATGCCACTGTGCAGCACAGTAGACTGCCTCTGCAAAACCAAATGCCACAGTGCAGCACAGTAGACTGCCTCTGCAAAACCAAATACCACAGTGCAGCACAGTAGACTGCCTCTGCAAAACCAAATGCCACAGTGCAGCACAGTAGACTGCCTCTGCAAAACCAAATGCCACAGTGCAGCACAGTAGACTGCCTCTGCAAAACCAAATACCACAGTGCAGCACAGTAGACTGCCTCTGCAAAACCAAATGCCACAGTGCAGCACAGTAGACTGCCTCTGCAAAACCAAATGCCACAGTGCAGCACAGTAGACTGCCTCTGCAAAACCAAATGCCACAGTGCAGCACAGTAGACTGCCTCTGCAAAACCAAATGCCACAGTGCAGCACAGTAGACTGCCTCTGCAAAACCAAATGCCACAGTGCAGCACAGTAGACTGCCTCTGCAAAACCAAATGCCACAGTGCAGCACAGTAGACTGCCTCTGCAAAACCAAATGCCTTAGCCGCAAGGTTTCTGCTATTTTAAATAGCAGAGACCCGCGGCACATGTATGCGATCAGCCATAAGCCTGATCGCATACATCTTAACCTTCAGATGCCATGGTCGAATGTGACCACGGCATCTGATCAGCCCGGAACCGGAAGTCGCACGCTTCCAGTCCGGTAACAGCGTTCCCCGACTGAGATTGGGGAACCTGTTACATTGAGCTAATTTACCGAAGCCTCAAGGAGTCAATTAGATGAATATACCAATACAGGCCACTAGGTGGCAGCCTTGTATTGGTATAGTGTAAATTAAGTGATCAATAATGGCTATTTAGCAATCAATGAACACTATGGTCAATCAAATGATTGCCAGTTATTGTCACCAAAGGTGACGAAAAAATAAGTTTTTACAAATCTATAAAAAAAATTAAAAAAATCTAAAAGTTCAAATCGCCCCACTTTCCTTAAAATAAAAATACTTAACCAATAAAAAAAAAATAAACATCATGGGCATCGCCGCGTGCGAAAATGCCCATAAAAATTAAAATATAACATTAATGGCAAATAGCGTAATGGAAAAAAAAAAAACATTTTTCGTCACTTCAATTACCCAATAATATTTTTATAAAAAGTGATAAAAAAAAGTGGCACACACTTTAAATTGGTATCGCCTGAAAAGAACAGATCGTCCTGCAAAAAATTAGCCCTCACACAGCCCCGTACACATAACTACAAAAAAGTTATAGGGGTCAGAATACAGTTATAAAAAAAAAAAATGTGGTTTTCCCTCAAAGGTTTTAATATTTTTTTTCTTCCCGAAATTAAAACGCAAGAAAAATTATACGAGTGTGGTATCGTTGTAACCGTACTGACCTGGAGAATGAAGATAACAGGTCAATTTTACCGCATAGTGTACAGTGTAAAAAAACCAAAAACACCTTTTTGAGGAATTGCGGTTTTTCCCAGTTCTACACCATTTGGAATTTCCCGCTTCCTACTACATGGTAGTAGTAATAGTAATAGAAGCGTTTTTTCAGATCCATAGCGGATCCGCAAAAACGCTAGTGTGAAAGTAGCCTAACTTATTTTTAATTTTTTTGCGGACCCATTGAAACAAATGGTTCCACATATGGTCCGCAAAAAAATGGAACGGACACGGAAAGAAAATATGTTTGTGTGCATGAGCCCTAAGTGTGTATACAGAGATAGCTGTCAGTCACTGATAGCTGTACACAGGGGAGGTGTTATCAGTGATTGATAGCATTCCCTGTGTAAGTGTGTATACAGAGATAGCTGTCAGTCACTGATAGCTGTACACGGGGAGGTGTTATCAGTGATTGATAGCATTCTCTGTGTAAGTGTGTATACAGAGATAGCTGGTAGTCACTGATAGCTGTACACGGGGAGGTATTATCAGTGATTGAAAGCATTCTCTGTGTAAGTGTGTATACATGTCCGTTCCACAAAAAAATAGAACATGTCCTATTATTGTCCGCATTACGGACATGGATAGTCCTGTTCTGTTAGGGGCCAGCAGTTCCGTTCCGCAAAATACAGAATGCACACAGATGTCATCCGTATTTATTTTTATTTTTTTGTGGACTGCAAAATACATATGGTTGTGTGCATGAGCCCTAAGTATGTATACAGAGATAGCTGTCAGCCACTGATAACACCTCCACCATTAATAATGAAATCGGAGCAGAGATAAATGTGTAAATTACATTTTTACTGAATCTTTTCCCATAAAGCTATTAATCAATCTGCTCAGCTCCTCCTGCTCTATAACATGCTGCCTGCAGATTGCACTGCATTTTGTGGTGACAGGTCTTCTTTAAGATGTGTTCACGCAGTGCAGCCAATTAGGGATTTATTGCCATCATTACTATAAAATGGCTGCAGACCTGCAGCATCTGCCTGCCATCAACATAATTGCGACAATAAGCTGCAGTTTGAATGCGCCTTGTGAATATACTCCTGGAGGCTGAAGTATCTTGAGATTTTGTATTGCACTTGACTGTGTTGGGACCTCATAAGGGGCTTCTTTACTGGTTGACTGCTCCGGGTCGCCTGTTATGTTCAACATGGTGCCGTCCGCTTGTGTTACTGGGTAATTGTGCTTTCTGCAGTTAGAGCTTTTTCCGTATATACTAAAGTAACTCCCACATTGGAGCTTCTCCTTTCATGAATGTTTTTATGGGTGGTACCTGTTCATGCGGGTGCTGTATAAACCTGTACCTGAAGTTACCTGTCCTCAGGACATCCTTGTATAATCACAGAAACTAATGAGACTGAACATCCTGCATCTTGACAGGAACGTGATCATTATTCTCCAGAGATGTCCTGGTATCAGCACGCTGCCACGTTTTAGTAATGGAACTCTTGACTAAGCAATGAATGTTTGCAGAAAAGAAAGGTCTGTTCACATTAAAACCTAATGGGGATCATTTAGTAAGGTAATTGCAGCTATTTAAATAAAAAATACATAAATCAAACTGATGGGGGTGCAGCACTGATTTTGTGCCGTAGCCCCTTCCGTCCCCCAGTGTTGCCCCCACCTCACTTTGTAGAGGCACAACTACCATATTTTTTGCTACATAAGACACACTGGATCATAAGACGCACCTAGGACATGAAGGAAGAAAATAAGAAAAAATATTTGTCATAAATTAACTTACCGCTCCTGCTTAGACGACCCTGACCCTCACGGCTCCTGGGTCTTCTGTCGGCCTAGTGCTGTTCTGTAACCTGACGTTGCACAGTACGGCGTCGCAGCACATGCAGTGCAGCACCCAGAAGAAGACCAGGGAGAGGGGAGTACAGCCAATGCAGAGCTCACTGCTCCTGCATACTAATAACGGCTTTCATAATAAAAGTGGTCATTAGTATCCGCTTTTGGGGGAAGAAAGTGCATCTTATAGAGTGAAAAATATGGTACTTCACATCCAGGCTGTGTTCACATAGCTAAACTGTGCCACTGATTTAGATCCAGAAAACAGGCAGGCGTAATCCACATTAAAAAAAAAAAAAAAAAACTTGGAGATTTATCAAAACTGGTGCGAAGGAAAACTGGTTTAGCTGCCCATAGCAACCAATCAGATTCCACCTTTCATTTTTCAGAGTTCCTTTGGAAAATGAAATGTGAAATCAGATTGGTTGCTATGGGCATCTAAACCAGTTTTCCTTCGCACCAGTTTTGATAAATCTGCCCCCATATACTTCAGTGTAAAAAAGAAAACTCGACCATGTGTGCACCCTTTCTTTTCAGCAGCCTGAGAAAACTGCTTGAGAAGTGACATGTTACAGCTTTGAAGCAGATTTGATGGTGGTTTCCATAGAAGTCAATAGAGAAGCTGAAAAAAACCTCACTCAAAATCTCTCCTAAAACTGTAAGAAAAATAAAACCTAAAACCCCCACCAAATTACAGATCTGTCACCATAACCACCAGTTTTCAGCTACTGATCTGCCCCTGATATTTCAATTAAGCCTCTGGTTAATAGGAGCGGCTGCAGTTGCCTGCACAGCTGGGTCACCAGGAGTTCTGCTGTGAAGGAAAATACGTTGCAGGGGCTGCACTGCTGAATCAAGATGGGTGGTTGGCCTGAAGTTCAAAGCCCCACCAATCATACAGTGATGGCTTATCCCATCTTTACAAGATGGGAGTAATCTTTTAAAGTGGTTGTCCAAGATTTTGATATTGATGGTCTGTCCTCTCTCCCCTCTGAAAACAAATAGTGGGAGTTTGGAGAGAGAGACGTCGGCCAAATGTGTGTTTGGCTGACAGCTGTTGAATGGGTCAAATGTGGAATACCCTGCTCCGCTGCTACTATAGTGTGAACAGCATCCTCACCAGTGTAAACAACAACGAGGCCACAGCGCGGTGGCCCCTTCAAACATCTGATTGGCGGGGTGCCCAGAGTCTGTTCTCCACTGATCTAATATTGATGGATTAGTTGAAGGCAAATTGTAATATACTGGATAACCCCTTTATTTATAGTTAGGCTGCATTCACATAGCTGTAATTTTGCACATGTCCAGGTGAATACCAGGGCTATACCTTTCATTTAAAACTGGCATCACTGACCTGGCCCTCTCCTGGATCACATCATACCTCACAGAGCGGACATTTAGCGTCTCCCACTCTCGCACCTCCTCCTTGTCTTATTCCCTCTCTGTTGGTGTCCCGCAAGGCTCTGTCCTAGGACCCCTGCTCTTCTCTATCTACACTTTCGGCCTGGGACAGATCCTAGAGTCCCATGGCTTTCAGTATCACTCTTATGCTGACGACACACAAATCTACCTCTCTGGTCCAGATATCACCACCTTACTATCCAGAATCCCACAATGCCTATCTTCCATGGGTAAAACAGAATTCATCATCTTTCCCCCATCTTGCTCAACTCCCCAACAGACCTATCCATCACGATCAATGGCTGCACAGTCTCCCCGGTCAACCAAGTCCGCTGCCTTGGAGTGACCTTGGATTCTGCCCTCTCCTGACCACACATCCAAGCCCTTTCCACCACCTGCCGCCTCCAACTCAAAAACCTCTCCCGCATCCACGCTTTTCTCAACTTTGAGTCTGCGAAAGTTCTTGTACACACCCTCATCATCTCCCGTCTAGACTACTGCAACATTCTCCCTTGTGGCCTTCCATCTAGCACTCTTGCACCCCTCCAATCTATCCTCAACTCTGCTGCCCGACTAATCCACCTCCCACCCTAATACTCCTCTGCCGCTCCCCTCTGCCAATCCCTTCACTGGCTCCCCATTGCCTAGCGAATTCAGTTCAAAGTACTAACAAATACATACAAGGCCGTCCATAACCTGTCCCCTCCCTACATCTCTGAGCTACTTTCCCGATACATCCCCACACGCGATCTCTGATCTTCACAAGACCATCTTCTCTCCTCTTATCACCTCTTTCCACAATCGCCTCCAAGATTTCTCCTGTGCATCCCCCACACTCTGGAACTCGCTACCCCAACATATCAGACTCTCACCTACTGTGGAAACCTTCAAATAAAAAACCTGAAAACCCACCTCTTCAGACAAGCCTACAACCAGTGACCCTGCTGCCTCTATACCGCCATGACCAGCTTCACCCGCACCTACTGTATCCTTCTCCCATACCATGTAGATTGTAAGCCTCGCGGGCAGGGCCCTCTCTCCTTCTGTACCACTTTGTAACTCGTTTTGTTCATGCTTAGTGCAATTGTCTGTATTATGTATGTGCACCGCTTATCATATGTACAGCGCCATGGAATGAATTGCACTTTGATAATTAATAATAATACCATAAATGTTAAAAGATTGGATAACCTCATTGAGAGAGATCCTCACCAGGGTGAGCAGACATTTCTGTAGGTTCCCTGCTCTGTACCTGAATACCTATTATTACAGTATGTAGAAATATTTCTTGGCCTCGGGTACCTGGCATTAAATACTTGTATACCAGCAGAAATGTTATGCTGTAATCCCTGTCCCAGGAGAGAGGCCAGTCCCCTTCTCCTTGCTTTCCTTATTACTGTGCCTGTGAACTCACTAAGGCTTAGTATAATAGCCGTGCTCTTGACTGATCTGTCCCTGCCTGTTGCATGAGTCAGAAGGGAGGCAACGAACACCCACATAGGGTTAGGAGGAAAGACTTGAGGCATGGAGTACGGAGGCTGCCCTGCCCACAATAGACTTGTGCCAGCATCGCACTCTACGAGGGATTTTTACTTTTTATGTTAAAGGAAATTGCCATTTTAAAAAAAATTTTCCTACTGCCCCCATCCTCCCTGTTACCCTGCTGTCAGCGCCCACAGTTACACTGCAATACCGTACACAACGTGGACTGCAGCGCCACACTAACATAATTAGAGAAGACTCCTGACAGTGCAGCTCTAAAAGGGTTGTTCACCCCCTGGGGACATTTTCTGCAGACTCCCCAACGTGGCCAGACCCGTGGTGGCAATCATATTTACCTGATCCCCACTGCTGAGATCTTGCTTCCCCTTGGGCGCCGCTAGTTTCAGCTGCCCCTGTGTCAACATCTGGTTTGAAGTGGGTCACGTGGCCACTGCAGCCAAAGACAAGCCACGTGGTGACCTGTCATCCATGTGTCATATTATCACGGTTGCAGTCATTGGCTGCAGCAACCATGTTAACCCATATCAATTCGAGTTTTGACTCTGGGAGACCCCAAGGGTGAGCGATGGAGCCAGAACCCAGTGGCAGGGATCAGGTAAGTACGATGGCCAATGCGGGTCTGGCCACCCTGGAGGGTCTGCAAAAAAGGTCCCCAGGAGTGAACAATATAGGCATCTGCCGGAAGGCTCCATCATGTCACTGCATGGGTATACAGTGGCATATGCAACATATAAAAAAAAACGGTATACTGTGAGATATGCGTATTGTGCTGGATATCTCTGCACAGAGTAGTGCAATCTACTATGCTGTTTTATACAGTAAGGAAAGGTATATTGATGTATACCTGCCCAACAGATGCCAAAGGGGACATTCTAATGGTATCTGTGCAGTGAATGGAGCCGTATGAATACATTTTCCTTGCATATACAGTAAATAGAGGGCTCTGACGTGAACAGAACCTGAATGCAGCGTATTACTCCTCTGTATCAGCCATAGGTGACTGTAGTGTCTATCAGAGCGATGAGTGCAAAGACCAGATCATACCACGTGGGCACATTGCCAGATATAACCAATCTAGAGGGCATGAACATCTGGCATGTCAGAAATTTACCATATATCTGATAGATACCCGTTCTACTTTCAGGACCCCCACTTGTTGAACTGTGAGCCCATCTCTGGGATCCCCATATATCGGTGGAACGGGGGTCTCCTGACCATGATTATGTGTGATGTCTTCATTGTGGTAAAACTCGCACAACCCACAATTCCGAGAGCTGGATACATGTGTGGTCTCTTCCAATATGGGAAGTGAATGGCCGAGAAGGGTACCTCCATTCTCCAGATAAGGCCATGTTCACATCTCCGTCAAGGACATCTACGTGCCACTTCTCCCCAACATGGAAAAGCCCCCAGGCCACAGCATATGACCAGATGGTTGGGGGGCACACAAATTGTCATTGTGCACCCCTGGCTTAAGGGGTCAAGGTCAGTTCATGTTTAAAACCTGTAAAGTTGTCTTCAGAAGGCTCGTATTGCGGGAAGTAAAGTGCACTTGTACACTGTGCTCTGGGGCAGCCGCAGGAAATGGCCGTGATTTCAATAGCTGCTTGATTGCTTCCTGCTAGGAGGCTTCCAGTCATGAGGGGAAAGGGAGGCAGATGGGACACACCCAGATAGCGAGAGGGAATGTGTTCATGTCCTGGGAGAAAGGCTGGGCTTTCAGGTTTTGGAGATTTATTTTATTTTGTTTGTCACACTACAAAAAGGTATCTTGAAAATTGCTTCCAAATGGCTGAGGCCAAGTGCGTAGTTGGAGTAATGTAATCGCTAGAGATTAAAGGGGCTTTCCGGGATTTTTATATATATATATATATATATATATATATATAATTTTTTTATTATTTTTTTTTATTTTTTTTAACTGATAACCTACCACCGATCAGCTGTTAGAGAAGGCAGTGGCGCTCCTGTGAGCTCTACAGCAGTGATGGCTAACCTCCGGCACTCCAGCTGTGGTAAAACTACAACTCCCAAGATTCCCCCCTTGCTTGGCTGCTCTCAGAACTCTATAGAAATAAATGGAGCATGCTGGGAGTCGTAGTTTCACCACAGCTGGAGTGCCAAGGTTAGCCATCACTGCTCTACAGCCTTCTCCAGCTCCCAGTCCACTGAAATCACCATATGTCAATCACATGGCCTGGTTGCAGATCAGCCCTATAGAAGTGAGTGGGGCTGAGAGCGGCTATACAATGTACGGCACTGTGGTTGGTGAGCTGAGAGAAGGCCTCGGCGCCCACAGGAGCGCTGGTGCCTTCTCAAACAACTGATCGGTGGGAGTCCCGGGTGTCAGACCCCTACCAACCAGGTACTGATGACCTATCTAGAGTTTAGAGTCAGAAACCCCCTTTAAAGGGGTTGCGCAATGTAATGTTATCAGGATAGGTCATAAATATGAGATCAGTGGGGGTCCCTCTCCCAGGACCCCAGTTGATCAGCTGGTTGAAGGGGCTGCAGCGCTCTTGATCGTAGCCCGGTGCAGAGTAACCACACTCCACTTGAATGGGGTAGGCAATGGTGACTGATAGCAGGCTCCCGCAGGTACAGTCTCTGTATGGACGCAGAGAGATATGCTGACCGCTCAGATGTATATAGTCAATGGGCGTTTATCAAGGGGTTAAGCAGCGATTTCATAGCCATTTTATTGGCAAGAGATTTCCATTTATCTCTATGTAAGCGAAAAGTAAGTTGGAAATCGCTGTAAAATCCCAACATGAAGGGATTGGATAAAATCGCTACTACTCACTTGTCTGCAGCGATTTCACAGCGATTTTTATCTCTGGCAATTAAATCTCTCCAGCAATACGGACTTGGCTGCAGCGATTTGAAAACTGCGGCATTTTCAAGCTGCACAATGCGAGGTTTTTTCGTTTGTTTTTTTTTTTAACTTTTTTTTTGTAGTGTGAAAAAAAGGTCTAGATGTAGCCTCAGCCTATGGGCTTACTGCACAGAAAAGGTTGTCAGGTAATGATCTCCCAGTTTAATGCTTCCTGGTTGCAGTCGGATATTCTGCTTCCGGCAAACGATTGTGGGGAAAGGAACGTTTTCATTAACAGAATTGCTCCTACGAAAATGGAAAACAGAAGCGTAAGCAATCCCAGACTTCTTGTGTTTGCCAGACAGTACTCCTCTGCAGACTATAGACTGCTGTTCAGTTACAGTAATCATTCATCCTGTATGAACCCTCCAAACAACAGGAATGCACAAAACACAGACTCCTATAGGTAGCTGGATCCGTGGACGTGTAGGGCACTGGGAAAGAGCACACACTGCTGGTTATATGGCTTTTGTATGTAAAGACCGAGGTGTTGTATATAATGAGGATTTTCCACGTCACACTGAACTGTGCTGTACAATTATTTAAAAGGGGGTTTTCTGGAAATAAGTATGGGTGACTTATCCACAGTCAGCAGGATCAACCCGCATACACCTGGTTAGGGCTGATTCTGCAGATTTTTTTTAAAAGCATACCTTTCATTAGATGATCAGTTAAACCATTATGGAGAAAATTGGGTTTTAATCCTTATGCAAATGCAGGTGTAAGTGCATGGAGGACCCTATACCCTCTGTGCACCATAGCTCCTGGCCAACCCCCCCGATAAAAAAAAATAAAAAAAAACATGCATCAACAGCGACCTCTCCCATCCTTCAGCTGCCAATAGCCAAATCTTCAGTTAGAAGCTTTGACCGTTACAAGGAGAGGCATGCAGCAGAAAGGGCACACCCCTGAGCTGGGATAGGAAGAGAGCTGCAGCAGAAAGGGCACACCACCTGAGATGTGATAGTAAGAGGGCTGCAGCAGAAAGGACACACCCCTGAGCTGCGATAGTAGGAGGGCTGCAGCTGAAAGGGCACACACCCCTTCCCTGAGCTGTGACAGTAGGAGGGCTGCAGCAGAAAGGACACACCACCTGAGCTGTGATAGTAAGAGGGCTGCAACAGAAAGGACACACCCCTGAGCTGTGATAGTAAGAGAGCTGTAGCAGAAAGGACACACCCCTGAGATGTGATAGTAAGAGAGCTGCAGCAGAAAGGGCACACACCCCTTCCCTGAGCTGTGATGATAGGAGGGCTGCAGCAGAAAGGACACACCCCTGATCTGTGCTAGTAAGAGGGCTGCAGCAGAAAGGACACACCTCTGAGATGTGATAGGAAGAGAGCTGCAGCAGAAAGGGCACACACCCCTTCCCTGAACTGTGATAGTAGGAGGGCTGCAGCAGAAAGGACACACCACCTGAGATGTGATAGGAAGAGATCGGCAGCAGAAAGGACACACCACCTGAGATGTCATAGGAAGAGATCGGCAGCAGAAAGGACACACCACCTGAGATGTGATAGTAAGAGGGCTGCAGCAGAAAGGACACACCACCTGAGATGTGATAGGAAGAGGGCTGCAGCAGAAAGGACACACGCCCTGAGAAAGGACATGCCCCCAGAGCTGCCAGCTTGAAGTAAATCTATCAGAGCAATTAATTGGGGAAGGGGGGCCTCCGGATCCATGTGAGGTACAGGGCGGGTTCTAGCTTTGTTAGAAGGATATTGTCATGTACTGTAATATCATTTATCATGGGATAACTCCTGTAATAATTCTGAAATCTGGTGCTGAAGTGCATCGCTCCTCGTCAGTTGCTCACAGGCCTTTGTCATCAATCCCGGTGTCTGTTATGGCATTTATGGTGACAGCCATACTTTGGTCCACCCAGATGACAGATTGTGTTAGTGGTCATAAGGGGGTTAATGCGGTGGAATTTCTCTGGCCTCTCACAGGCAGATTCTGTTATTTCCATTTATAGGGGAATTTTCTGAATTCCAGAGAGAATTGTGTCCAGATGCTCGAAGCGCTCGGTCTCCTAAGTCCAGTGCAATCCTCCGAAATGTTCTGAGGTCCCTTTGGCTACAGAAGGTCTAAAGGAGCCAAAACTGTGTGTTCTTTCATTGCCCCCTAAAGAGTCATTCAGTGTTATTTTTAGTGTGACCTATAATTGGCAGGCTGTACTGTGGACATTCACTGGTTTTTATGTTACAGCCATTTAGGCTCCATTCACACAGCAGAATCAGCAGCTGAACATCGAGCAGCAGATCAGTAGTCGATAGTAGCCGAAATCAGCTTGATTTTGATGGAGGATTTAGAGGATCTTTTAAAAGAGTAAGGTCCATTCAGGCGATCACATTTTTGGTCAGCGTCCAGTCTGCATATTTTGCAGATCGGGTACGGACCTATTCATTTCAATGAGTCCGCAAAAGATACGGACAGCAAACCCGAGCGCTGTCCGTATTCGTAGGTCCGTTCCGGGGCTTCGCAAAAAAAAAAAATAGAACGTTTTGTGGGCAATTATAGGCATTTCTAACAAAGGGCAGGACATGCTGATCCGTGGAATGCAACAGGCTGGTATGCATGTTTTATGGATCCCCAGTTTTGCAGACCGCAAAACGGACACGGTCGTGTGCATGAGGCCTTATTAGAAGAGTATTTGGCTGAGGTTTCTCGGCTTTCTCATTGACTTCTTCTATTAAATCCATAATCAATTCTGCTACGGAAAATAACCTCTACCATTTTTTGGAACAGCCTGCCGGATCTGTAGACGCCAGTGCGAAGCTAGCCTAAGCATACAGGAAAAGGCTGACAATCACTGACTGGCACCGCCCACATGGCGCCAGTGCATAAAAAGAGTAGATGTTTAAATGTACACTCATTAACAAAAAAAATAATGCACCCAGATGTTGGATCGCTGCAAAACTCGACAGGCAGATATTCAAATGATTACAGGTGTGGCACTGGGTCTTGCCACAAGAGGGCGTAAAAGTGCGTCCCCCTGGCTGTCCTATAAAAAGGCTCTCAGAGTGTACTTTGGGGTAGTGTACCTCTTGGTGAGAGATTGACTGCTACACATGCCGCCACGACATACTCAAAGAGATTTTGCCCAGTGGACAGACTTTGAGAGTGGGGCTTCGTTGGAGTGGAGAAGCAGGATAGTCATTTCTATGAATTCTGACCTCGCTGTTAGGAGGTGATGGGAGCAGTGGTTACATGAGGGCACACATACAGCGAACAGGCTTCGGGCGGCTCAGACAGACCACCGGTCGAAAGGATAACTTGATCCACTGATAAACACGAGCAGCTCCCACAGTTCATATCCACCATCCATACTTAGGTGGCACCTTGATTACACATCCTGGTCTCTGCCCAGACCATTTACAGGCGCTTAGCAGAAGGAGATTTGGTGTCTGGTGCCCATAACATGTCCTGTCATTGGCAGCCAGCAACTGTCACTTGTGGTGTCATGAAAGAGAAACCGGGACTTCTGCAGACTGGAAATGTATTGGGAGAGATTTATCAAACTGGTGTAAAGTAGAACTGGCTTAGTTGTCTATAGCGACCAATCAGATTCCACCTTTCATTTTTCAGCGCTCCTTTGCAAGTGGATTGCAACTAAGGCTACTTTCACACTCGCGTTTGGTGCGGATCTGTCATGGATCTGCACAGACTGATCCGTTCAGATAATACAACCGTCTGCATCTGTTCAGAACGGATCCGTTTGTATTGTCTTTAACATAGCCAAACGATCCGTCATGGACACCATTGAAAGTCAATGGGAGACGGATCCGTTTTCTATTGTGCCAGATTGTGTCATAGAAATCGGATCCGTCTCCATTGACTTACATTGTGTGTCAGGACGGATCTGTTTGCCTCCAAAGCGGAATGGAGACGGAACAGAGGCAAACTGATGCTTTCTGAGCGGATCCTTTTCCATTCAGAATGCATTAGGGCAAAACTGATCTGTTTTTGACCGCTTGTGAGATCCCTGAACGGATTTCGCAAACGGAAAGCCAGAACGCCAGTGTGAAAGTAGCCTAAGCCAGTTCTACTTTACACCGGTTTGATAAATCTCCCTCATTGTCTTCAGCAACCAAATCCAGGTCCTATTTGGAATCTGACTATAGTCGGGTTAGGGTCCATTCACACGTCCGTAACGCACATCACCGGCACTAATAGAATATGTGGACAAGAATAGGACTTGTTCTATTTTTTTCGGGAACAGAATTCCGTTCCACAAAATGCGGAACGAAATTGCGGACGTGTGAATGGAGTCTTAGAGTAAGGAGGCCTCATGGTGAGCGCTTCAATCCTGGCTTTACTGTGTAACAACATACTGCCCCAAGTTCTAGAGTGATGATCTGGGGATCCATCGCATACCACAGTCGGTCACACTGGTGCGGTCTAACAGAAACATTTCACATAGACTTCCTTGTAGCTGCACGTATTGTGGATTTGATGCAGTTTTTACGCAGATCTTACCTTTTGCATTGAAGAGCATTTATGGAATCAGCTGGGATGCCAGCTTTGGCACCTTAGGAGTGTGAAGGATCTACAGGCCCAGCTGTAACATCTGTGAGCAAATGTGCCGCAAGGATACCATACAGAGCCTCCATGCCCAACCATATCTCATCTTGTATCCAGGCTAGAGGTGGCCCAACAGGGAACTAGAGTCTCCTGTCAATTTTCCAGTTTTCCAAATAATTTTCCAGTTTTCTCCTTTTGCTCTAATACTGTAGTCACTTACATAAATCATCACTGCGTTCACACATACGTTTCATTTGATCCCAACAACTCCTTCTTGATGCGTTATTTTTTTGTCAGTGAGTGGGTACGTTTTACTGAATCTATTCACAAAAAATGGAATTCAACTATATTGCCGTCTTCAGAACAATGATAATGTTTCATACTATGATGAAGGCGGCGGTATTTTGTGCTGCACTGGGGTTTTTTGGGTCTGCTGGGGCGGTATTTTGTTCTGCACTATGGTATTGTTGTCCCGCCTACTAATGTTGTCCTGCCTACATATGTTTTGCCCCGCCTTCTGTCAGTTTGGACCCACCTACAACATGGGGCCACTTTTAGGTATTTTCCTTGGGCCACTTTAAGTTCCCAGTCTGCCCATGCTCTTGCAGATTTCACCCTTTGCATGGGAGAGGGTGAAATCTGATGGCTTTTCCGCTGTAAATGTGCATGTAATACTTGCAGTGTGCAGCAGATTTTTCCGCTGGGTTTTCAGTCACTTGTCAACCCAGCTATAGAGCGTCATGTGTAAATCAGTATAAAAATGTTTGTTGGGTGTTGACAAGAGAAGAGGCCAGTGCCTACTGCCTTTACCCAGCCTTGTGTATCCTGATTGATGCCCCTCACTGCAGCAAAGTCTATCCAAGGCTGGAGATGTCTTGTACGAGCAGTATGCTGCATGTGCATTGTGAATACTTGGCATTTAGCTTCCGTGTGTCACCGTGCACTTTGTGATTGTGCTTAAACCAGCCTTCTGTGGGCTCCCAGTGTCACCGAGTGATCTTAGCTCCCGGATCTGTTCCCATTTTTAATGACCAAAGCATAGTTAGATCTTCTAAATACAGTGTGGAGATCATGTAACCTGGATTGATTTTTAGTAACATCGCCCAGTGTATTTTCAGGTTTGGCTGGAGTTGTCCTTTTTAAACAGAGTTATTCTAGTAAGTCCTTGTACTGCCTATGGAAATACCAATTGTGAAACATGTTTCCTTGGAAGTCTGCATTCCTGTATGATTTCTCCAAAACATTTATGCATAAATTGACAACTAGGTGTCATTATTCCCCTTGTCTAAAGGATGAATCCCTACACGGTTTCCTACTGTCAGCCCAGATTGGACTGTGTAGGAACACGCCTCAACCGTTAACAGCAAGTGGTCAATTTATTTCCTGGAGAATTAATAGAGCAATGGCCCATCGTAGAATTCTAAGAAAATATGTTCCAGAACTCATTTCAAGGGGAATGCCAGTATTTACTCAGATATATGCCAGGAGAGATGACAAGTGCCTTGACTAGTTCAAGGAGCAAAATTCCAAGGTGGCTGGAGGCCGCACTGCTCAGTAGAATGGGGATGGTGAGCCACCCCTTTTCCTCCTCTCTGTGTGACCATGGAGAGAAGGAGTTTAAATTGCACAGTTCTCAAGCGTGTCCACTGCCGCTCCATTCAAAAACTGCCATTATATTCAGACTCCACAGGTCCCCTTTCTAGTGATTTGTACATGAAGGTCCTAAGGCTTCGTTCACATCATCGTTCAGTCTTTCCATTCTCCTGCTCTGTTTAGGAGCAGGAAAACAAAAAAGACGGATTTATCACATAACTGAGCTGAAAAGATCCTAAGGACCCCATAGACTATAATGGGGTCCGTTAGATTTCCGCACAAAGAAGATTTTTGAAGCGGAGACAAAAGTCCTGCATGCACTACTTTTCTCTCCGCTCCAAAGTCATCGTCTGAGCGGACACCTAAAAAACCCCATTATAGTCTATGTGATCCTTAGGATCCGTTAGGCTCAGTTATGTGCCGAATCCGTCCTTTCCGTTCTCCTGCTCCTAAACAGCAGGAGAACGGAAAGGCTGAACAGTAATGTGAATGAAGCCTAACGGGTATCGCCTATCCTAACCTTTAAGCAAAATTCAGAGAATAGATCTGATGTTATGATGACTACTTACTCATGTTATAGAATTTGGATAATTTTGTGTCAAAAGGGGGCAATTATCATAAGCTTCAACCCAGAGGGTGAAATCCTCCCATCACACAGCCACGTAAATTTTCAGCAGTTTTTGTGCTGTCTTTATTCAGCCTTTTCTTAATTATGTCTTTTTCTTCCTCCTATGACTTCCTAAACCAATCCACTTTACAGCGTCTCCTGGACTGGTCACACAGCTTTCATAGGCTCATATCATAAATTAGGTTTATTTTAGGTTTCATTTATGAGCCAGGTGACAGGCCTTTAAGGTGCTACAATGGCATCCATTACAGGTGACTTTTTATGTTTTAGGAGGGAATGAGTTTTAGGCTCAATTCACACGTCCGCAAAGTGTTTTTCAGAGCCGCAAAACACGGAAAGCGGCAATGTGCGTTCCGCATTTTGCGGACCGCACATTGCCGGCACTAATAGAATATGTCTGTATTTTTTTTGCGGAACAGTAGTGCGGATCCGCAGTTCCGTGTCCGGGCAGCACATCGTGCTCCCCATAGGAATGAATGGGTCTGCAATTCTGTTCCGCAAAATGCGGAACGAAATTGCGGACGTGTGAATGGAGCCTTAACAATATATTAGGTAAAAGTCTTAAAGGACTTTAATTATAATTCGATGCATGGTTTTTGGACTCTGTTTCCTAACAAACCTCTGCTTGTCTTGTGCAGCCAAAGACCACAAGCCAGGCCCTGCTGAGCCAAGTGTTCACTCATCTCAATGTGGTGGAGACGGACTATTTTGGCATTGAGTTCCAGACGGCACAGTCTCAATGGGTATGTTAAGTTTATATATGTCAAGTGTTTATTTTTACTGCATGGTAGTTTTGCTGTTGTCTACACCGCTATGGAGTAATATGTGGACCTCTCCTTGGCATATTATTTTTGGATTTATAATGCTAACTCACCTTCGATATTCTAGCAGTATCATGTGTTTCTTCCCAGCTCAGTTGCACCCATACTTTTTAAATTTTTTCCCCCCTTCAGTCTGACCACCAATCCAGAGCGTGCTCTCCTGTGGAGCTGACTTCCTGTGAACTGCATCTGAAAAAAACCTTCCCTCCCTGCTTAGTGTTGCCCTCCTTGCTCTTCTGTATGTCCCTTCATGTGTAGAGTGCTGATGATGATATAATTTCTCCCCTATGTATATAGTATCTAAGTCCATTCAATAATTAGCTGCAATCATAAAATTCCTCTGACTCCCACTACCTGTGTGTACTGTATGGGTGTGGCATGTGCCAAATCTCCAGTGTATTCTATGATACATAGGTTCACATTTTTGTGTCCTGCTTGTAAGAGCTGAACATATCACAAGCAGTAGGCAGGAGAGACGGGCTGAAGCTGCATCACATAACATGTCCAGAGACTCTGCAGTGTGAATTAGGGGACATCAGTTCTGTGTTACTGATCTTTCCCATGGTGCCCTTAGGACTTAGAGCAGAATAGTGTGATAAGACTGTTTTTGTCTGTCTCTGTAAAGCAAGAGGCATGAAGGGAAACGTAGTCTGCATTAGTGGAACCACATAAGAGGGAAGAATGACTCAAGATAGTAGACAACCCATCAGGCAGGCAGTTTTACTCCCTAAAAAATATCTAATGTGTATGAATATTCACGATAATTTCACTTCCATTCATGAGCGCTCTTAGCGCTGTGAACGGCACAGGCAGCGCAGCAATACTGTTGGTGCCTGAAAGCTCCAATAACAGAGCTCCGCACAGTACAGAGCTTTGTTATTAGGCAGGATTTGCCAGTATCGGCGGGCTGCCATGCCATTAGCCGCTCCTTTCACCCCCCCCCCCCTTCTTCCGTGCGCTGAACGCAGCATCAGATTCCTTTTCAGTTATTGTGAAAACGGGGAGCGCGCCACCCCCACACCATTACCGGGTGCGGAAGTACCAGGGGCATCATGGTGGGAACGGAGCCTCTGCTGAGCAAAGACCATGTGCCCAAGTGATGTCCCAGCGTACCCTGCCGGCTTCTATCTGCTGCTGGGAGCTCAATGTGAAGGTTTATGAATGGAAAAACTAATAACCAAGAGTCTAAACAAATCCCTGTTTCTGACTCTTATGTTAAAACATAGCTTTCGTTTGATTGCTCTAATAACTAAACGCCTAAAGGAAAAAAAAGAATAAAAAAAAAACTGCTGTTTCTCTAGATGACCTTATGTTGATAGTAGTGTTAATAGAGTCTCAAAGGTCTATAAAAGCAGGTACCCTGGACCACTGAGAGGTCTATTTTCCCGTATGGTTTATGTATGGAGCACAGAGATCACAGAGAGGACTATACGGTACACTACACTGTTCAACAGTCCAATATATTGTGTACAAGACTGTCCTATATATGCCTCCTGTGCATTTGTCCCAGACCCCACCTGCTGCCACCAAGCCACCCAGTGTCATTATGCCACCCACTGCTCCCTGCACAAAGACCAGACGTCCCTGTTCAATTCTTATTGCATTGAGTTTTGCACAATCTACCGCGCGGATCCCTGCGTGACAGATTTGGTGCTTAAAGAATGGTAGGGGTTCAGTCTTCTGAGAGAGAAATTTACAATGGTCACAATTAGCTTTTTCTGCACAGAAGACATTATACAGGCGACTAGTAATGGTTTCCCTGCAGAAATAGCCACCCCTTAATGTTATATAGGCCTACGTATTATATATATGAATAACTGCAGCTTTCGTACTCCTCCTCGGCTAAAAATACTCCTCAAAGATGGTAAGAGGAGTATTTTTAATCTTCCGGAAAAAATGTAGTACGACCTTTGCAACCCATAAATGCACCTCAACTAAAACAGGTGTACACAAATCCCTACATATCATTCTTTAAAGGGATTATCCGATATGTAAAATATCTAAAATATCCCATCCAGTGCCCAGGATCCTTGTATGGATTATACTTACCTGCTCCCCGGCACCTGCATCGCTCCAGATCCCTGCACGGCCGCCGCTGCATTTCTGTCGCTCAGATCAAAAGATAGGCTATTGGAGGAGCAGCCAATAGCAGGCCTCAACGGGGACGGAGATGTGGCGGCTATGCAGTGATCAGGAGCGACATGGAGGCCAGGGATCAGCTAAGTATAATCCATACAAGGGGCCTGGGCTTTGGGTGGGATATTTTAGATATTGGATAACCCCTTTAATAATAGTCTATACTGCAATATATCGGCTAGAGAAAAATAGCTGGAGTGCTTCTTTAACATGGATTTAATTGATTTCCTGTTATAGCGCCAGGATTGTCCGTACACTGTACAGATATATAAAAAAATGTTCCAATGTTTCCATTTACTGCTCCCTAAATGTGTTGTTCTCATTCGAAGGCCTTTTTGCTAGTCCTCCCCACGTCCCTTGCCACCTCGCTCTGGTCTCTGCGAGTCAGCATCTGGTTTTCCGCAGCTCATGTGGTCACTGCAGCCATTTACAGGATCTAGAGAATTGACACATGGGGGATATGTCACTGCTGCGGCTTTATGACATGCAACAAACTGAATGTTGACTCTTTGAGACCAGATCGATGGAGCCAAAGAAACCAGAACCTAGCGGCAGAGAGCAAGTAAGGCTACTTTCACACCTGCGTTAGGTGCGCATCTGTCTGGTATCTGCACAGACGGATCAGCACCTATAATGCAAACGCTTGTATCCGTTCAGAACGGATCCGTTTGCATTACCATGAACAAAAAAAAATAAAGTATTATTATAATTTTTTGGTTCATGATAATGCAAACGGATCCGTTTGGACTTACACTGAAAGTCAATGGGAGGCGGATCCGTTTTCAATTGCACCATATTGTGTCAGTAAAAACGGATCAGTTTGGCTCTGCATCGTCAGAATGCATTGGGGCTAAACTGATCCGTTTTGGGCCGCTTGTGAGAGCCCTGAAACGGATCTCACAAACGGACCCAGAAACGCCAGTGGGAAAGTAGCCTAAGTATTTCCCTCTGAAAATACAGTGACATGGGGGGGTGGGGGTCTGACAGGAAGGCCACCAAAGGTGAACAACCCCTTTAATGAATGTAATATGGTTGTTACCAAAATCAGTGTAGACAAATGTCTATAATCGAGTACCTGCAGAGAAGATATGTATCCAGTGATTTTGACACTCCTTTAAAGGGTTTCTGTCACCAGAAATACCTAAATTAAACTAGCTGACATTAGTGATGTGCTAATGTCAGCTAAACCGAACTAGCCTATTCCTACTTTTATCTATGCCCCCGTTACTCCAGAAATCTAACTTTTATAATATGGTAATTCGCCTCTGGGGGAAGGGGGGGGGGGGGGGGGCGTTCCTGCTCCTAGAGGCTCCGTTCTCCCACCTCTGTCACCTCCCTCCAAGTCTTGATTGACAGGGCCAGGCAGCGCTTGCATCCTCCTGCCAGCCCTGAGTGCCTGGTACATCTCGCGTCTGCGCCCTGCTTTTTTCTTTTTATTGTATACATTTTTTTTCTTTTATAGAAAAGTGCTTACAAGTACAATAACACATCATCATAATCTATATAGAAGCATTTCTCAGACCGATACAATTATCAATATGTAAACAAAAAAATTCCAGCCAAATATCATTATTATCAATAAGGCCCTTGAAGCCTTTCCCATCCCCAAAAACCGCCCCCCTCATTGTCCCGGGAGCCAGCAAGCTAGGAATAAGCCCTTCAATGTAAAGTCCAGCTAGGTCAAGGGAGCCACTTGAAACCAGCACTTCCACCATGGGAAGCATCTAGGACCAGTTTGCCCATGTCCTTCCCATATCTATTTTCCCTCTGGCACATACTTTTCATTATTCTTTACCTTATTAGTTAAGTCTTAGGTCTTTCCATTCCTCCATATCAGGATGTCTATCAGACCCCCAATTTCTCGCAATAATGACTAGTGAGCAATAGCCCTTTCACCCAAGTCATTTTTACCTTTTAACCTATATTCAAGGGCGGAAAATATCCTAGAACAGCTGGCACAATTTCCAGTGGAAGATTTAGGGCAGTTCTGATGCTAATTTCATTGAAAATCTTATCCCAATATATCTGAATGATGGGGCAGCTCCAGAGCAAGTGAATGAAATCTGCTTGTTCTCTTTTCCATTTCCGACATCTGGAATCCTGTTTTTTATATTAGCAATAGCGGAGTGTAATATAATCTGTGAACTATATTAAACTGAATAAGCCTAAAACTACTAGATAATGATGCCCTCTTTATATTCTTATATATAGTCCTCCAATCCAATGTATTTTTAGTGCCAATCTCCTGTGCCCATTTTTTCTCACTCTTAGGCTACATGCACACGACCGTTGTGTGTTTTGCGGTCTGCAAAACACGGATGGCGTCCATGTGCGTTCAGCAATTTCCGGAACGGCATGGCAAGCCTTTAATATAACTGCCTATTCTTGTCCGCAAAACAATGTCTGTGTGCATGAGGCCTAATACTTAATCACCTTACCTAATCTCTTCGTAATTCTTTTATAAATTTGTGCAATAGACACCTTAGTTGCCTTAAAATTATAACAAAAGTCTGTGAATTCATAAACTTGAATAATAAAATAATGCTTGTTCTTAGTACAAGCAAAAGCATGTTTTAATTGGTGATATCTAAGGGCTCTTTCACACATGCGTTCTTGTCTTCCGGCATAGAGTTCCGTTGTCGGGGCTCTATGCCGGAAGAATCCTGATCAGTTTTATCCTAATGCATTCTGAATGGACTGAAATCCGTTCAGGATGCATCAGGATGTCTTCAGTTCCGGACCGGAACGTTTTTTGGCCGGAGAAAATACCGCAGCATGCTGCGCTTTTTGCTCCGGCCAAAAATCCTGAAGACTTGCCGCAAGGCCGGATCCGGAATTAATGCCCATTGAAAGGCATTGATACGGATCCGGCCTTAAGCTAAACGTCGTTTCAGCACATTGCCGGATCCGACGTTTAGCTTTTTTAGAGTGGTTACCATGGCTGCCGGGACGCTAAAGTCCTGGCAGCCATGGTAAAGTGTAGTGGGGAGCGGGGGAGCAGCATACTTACTGTCCGTGCGGCTCCCGGGGCGCTCCAGAGTGATGTCAGGGCGCCCAACGCGCATGGATGACGTGATCACATGGCACGTCATCCATGCGCATGGGGCGCTCAGACGTCATTCTGGAGCGCCCCGGGAGCCGCACGGACTGTAAGTATACCGCTCCCCGCTACTACTATGGCAACCAGGACATTAATAGCGTCCTGGCTGCCATAGTAACACTGAAAGCATTTTGAAGACAGATCCGTCTTCAAATGCTTTCAGTACACTTGCGTTTTTCCGGATCCGGCGTGTAATTCCGGCAAGTGGAGTACACGCCGGATCCGGACAACGCAAGTGTGAAAGAGGCCTAAATTAAAGTGAATCAAATTCTATGTCAGGGCACAATTCCTCTAAGGATCTAATATTCCCGGATGTGACTAAATGTGTTACTAGTGTAATACCACAATTTTCCCATAACATAAATTCCTTAAAGGGCTTCTGTCACCCCACTAAAGTCATATTTTGGGGGGGGGGGGGGGCTAGTTAAATTCCTTATACTGCGATATATGAAAATATAATGCTCTTACTTACTTTCCTTCAGCAGTTTCTTCTGAAAACAAACTTTTAGAATATGTAAATCAGGTCTCTACCAGCAAGTAGGGCGTCTACTTGCTGGTAGCCGCCGCAAAAAACTGCCCCCTCGTCCTGTTGATTGACAGGGCCAGCCACGATCTCCTCCTCCGGTCGGCCCTGTCAGCATTTCAAAAATCGCGCACCTGTGTTCATTCGGCGCAGGCGCTCTGAGATAAGGAGGCTCGCCTCCTCAGCACTCCCTCAGTGCGCCTGCGCCGATGAAGTCTTCTCTTTCGGTGATGTCATCAGCACAGGCGCACTGAGGGGGTCCTGAGGAGGCGAGCCTCCTCATCTCAGAGCGCCTGCGCCGAATGAACACAGGCGTGCGATTTTTGAAATGCTGACAGGGCCGGCCGGAGGAGGAGATCGCGGCTGGCCCTGTCAATCAACAGGACGAGATGGTGGTTTTTTGCGGCGGCTACCAGCAAGTAATTTCATTACCACTTACAGTAGCAATCATAAAGAGGTGAGAAACATCCTTTCTAAACATTGGCACATTATCAAAAAAGATCCATTTATAGGTAAATCTTTACCAACTTGCCCGCCCTTGATTTTTAGGAGAGCAAAAACCTTAAAAAATTTGTTGGCGCCCAGTAAACTACGTGAACCCAATTATAATAGAACAACAGTGCCAACTGTAGTTTCATTGGGTAGTTCGAAATGTAGACAACCCAAATGTTTGTGTTGCTTATCCATACGTAGTTCCACTTCCTTTTGTAATAATTCTACTGGCGAGTCTTTCAACATCAAACAATCAATGAATTGTGGATCAAACAATGTGATCTATATACTCGAATGCCAGTGTGGACTACAGTATGTGGGACGCACTACACAAACATTGCGTAATAGGTTAAACAAACATCGTTCAAACACCAAGAAACAATTTAGGCAGCATAGTGTATCAAGACATATTACAGATAAACATCAGGGCCTTTTCTCGAGTATTTCTGTTCTACCCATAGAACAGATTTATGCTGATAGTCGGAACATCATGAAAACTATCAAGAGACGTGAAATGTTCTGGATCTATAAATTGAACAGTTTGAATCCTCAGGGTTTAAATGAGGCATTCGAAATTAATTTGTAGATCCATTGCAATTCATCATTATAATAATAACAACAAATGCAAGAGCCAGAGGAATGGGAATCATCTTGATTACACTATGTATAGATATACATTATTCATTGGATCCACCAATGTTCTTTCCTATGAACTGTTGGGCCATTAATAGGTTATATTATTAATATTAACATTATTATAACGGTTTTAGATATTAACTATATCGATAGACAATTGGTGGGATGTGTAGATGGACATGTGCACCTTCTAGGCATGTGCCTATAGACTCACCCCCATTGCAACAGTTGCCATGGTGATAAGGTTCAGTGTGAATTATATACTTGGATTGTCTGATATATTAACATATATATTTCCCAGGAAATAATATTATTATTCTTATTATCATCAAAATTATTATTCATTTTATGTGGCATTTATGTGGAATTTGTATTTAATTCATTCTTATGTAATTTGTGATCTAGTAGTGGAAACGTGTGTATATAACACGGCATACATATATGTGTGTGTGATTATGCATATGTTTCCATTTTATTTCTTCTTTTTTATATTTATATTTATACATTTTAGTCAATCATTATGCCACTTCATGTGCATTTAATACTATTGTGTATTTGCATACATGCAGGTCTGTATATGTGTGTACATATACATGCACACATATATACAGTCCCTCTCCCCCCTTTTTTCGGGAGCCACTTCCCCACCTCCCCTTGTCTTTAGTGCACTAATATACACTAACGATTTTGCCTCTTTATTCTAAGCCAGATTGATCTCTATAAACAGCGGATCGCTCTATATAGTTGGAGCGTCTCTGTTACTAAGTAACGGCTTCCACGTGATCTAGCCTGACATCACCTGATGAAGCCGGAATACAAAACACGCCCTCCATAGAACAGACTACTCCCCTGCCATCGGAGCGTCTCTGTAACCTAGACAACGGTCCTCACGTGACCTGACCTTGTCTCCTCTTACTATCCAAGCGTCCCTGTAACCTGAACAACGACTCTCACGTGTTCGGCCTTGCCTCCCCTTCCATCGGAGTGTTTCCTTTGTAATCCCGATCACGTGACCCGCACCTGCTTATAGAACACCTAATACTATGTCATCAGTAAGCGCATGTGTTTCAAATTATTTTTTACCACAGGGCCGGCTCCCCGCCCCCCTCCCCCCCCCCCCTTTCCTCTTCCTTTTTTAGTGGACATCGTCAAGTCACGTGACTATGGAAGTATGTAATTTTGTGATTTTTCGTTTAACAATGTATGAATATAGTTGTTATGTGTACACCAGCAGTCCCTTATGAGGACTTGCTGTTTTACACATTATATCTGTTGTATAATCAATCAGGCAACACCCCCCTTTGACC
This sequence comes from Bufo gargarizans, assembly GCF_014858855.1. Classification (NCBI taxonomy): domain Eukaryota; kingdom Metazoa; phylum Chordata; class Amphibia; order Anura; family Bufonidae; genus Bufo; species Bufo gargarizans. The sequence goes on from NC_058083.1 coordinate 110,497,239, forward strand.
CTGTGACCAGCCTATGGGCGGTACTTTGTGTGTATAAATGTGTGCACTTTTGTGCTGTTTAAGTTGTGCAGCTTTTTGTACCTGATGAAGGGGAGTGATTCCCCGAAACGCGTTGTATCGCTGCAATAAAAGATTCTTATCCTGACTCTGGCGACTGGTCGATGGTAATTTGCGCTGTGGGACGTATTTGATATTTCCTGTAACCAGCAAGTAGACGTCATACTTTAAGACTGTCACCCCACTTTAGTAGGGTGACAGAAGCCCTTTAAGACTATTATTACGCCATAAATGAGTGAACTGTAATGTGTGTGAAGTTCCAAGAACCATTTTAATTTTGTTCCAAACCAGATGTATCATTCTACTTATGGGGCATTGTTTCCCTCAAATTCCCATGTACAGTCAGGTCCATAAATACTGGGACACAATTCTAACATTTTGGGCTCTATACACCACCACAATGGATTTGAAATGAAACAAACAAGATGTGCTTTACCTGCAGACTGTCAGCTTTAATTTGAGGGTATTTACATCCAAATCAGGTGAATGGTGTAGGAATTACAACAGTTTGCATATGTGCCTCCCACTTCAGTTTTGTCTTCAGCAAGTGAAATGCATGCTCAATCGGATTCAGGTCAGGTGATTGACTTGGCCATTGCAGAATATTCCACTTCTTTTCCTTAAACTCATTGGTTTCTTTTGCAGTATGCTTTGGGTCATTGTCCATCTGCACTGTGAAGCGCCGTCCAATGAGTTCTGGAGCATGTGGCTGAATATGAGCAGATAATATTGCCCGAAACAGTTCAGAATTCATCCTGCTGCTTTTGTCAGCAGTCACATCATCAATAAATACAAGAGAACCAGTTCCATTGGCAGCCATACATGCCCATGCCATGACACTACCACCACCATGCTTCACTGATGAGGTGCTATGCTTAGGATCATGAGCAGTTCCTTTCCTTCTCCATACTCTTCTCTTCCCATCACTCTGGTACAAGTTGATCTTGGTCTCATCTGTCCATAGGATGTTGTTCCAGAACTGTGAAGGCTTTTTTAGATGTCGTTTGGCAAACTCTAATCTGGCCTTTCTGTTTTTGAGGCTCACCAATGGTTTACATCTTGTGGGGAACCCTCTGTATTCACTCTGGTGAAGTCTTCTCTTGATTTTTGACTTTCACACACATACACCTACCTCCTGGAGAGTGTTCTTGATCTGGCCAACTGTTCTTCACCAGGGAAAGAATTCTTCGGTCATCCACCACAGTTGTTTTCCGTGGTCTTCCGGGTCTTTTGGTGTTGCTGAGCTCACCGGTGCGTTCCTTCTTTTTAAGAATGTTCCAAACAGTTGTTTTGGCCACGCCTAATGTTTTTGCTATCTCTCTGATGGGTTTGTTTTGTGTTTTCAGCCTAATGATGGCTTGCTTCACTGATAGTGACAGCATTTTGGATCTCATCTTGAGAGTTGACAGCAACAGGAAGGAAGCACAATCTCCCTGTAACATCTATAATTCTCAAACGGGAGTCTGTCCGAGCCAGGGAAAGAATTTCCCTGAATAGATCTTATAGCCTCAAATAATTAATTCGATTGAATTGGCTGATTCAATGAGGCATTTTCTTCCTCTGTTATCTCAATATTTGACAATTTGACATTATCAAAAAATTATTTAAAATCTTTCTCATTCTCTACCCAATCAGATTTGTATAGGGAAGAGAAGTACGCTACGAACTCCTGCTTGATCTCTTCAGAAAGCAAAGATATAATACTCTTAATCTTATTGTTACCCTTTTGATTTTGAACTATAAGGGCTAAGAGTCGTCCAGGTTTTCCTGCCTGGCAGAAATATTTCTGTCCAGAGAAGAAAACCCTATGCTAGGCCTTTTCTATAAGATAATTTTTGTAGTCCTACTTTGCTTTGTTCCATTGTGATTGGACTTCTGCTCTATTATTGTTAATAATCTCCATTTGTAAGGCTTTTACCCTATCTTCTATCAATTGCTCATTTTTAGCAAATTCAGATTTGGTTCTCTTTATTTAATTTAGATATATATATATATATATATTCCTCACAGGAACGCTTTAAAAGCGTCCCACACAAAGTGGGTATGAGTGGAGCAGATATTTAGCGACCAGAACTCTTTAATCTCTTTGATTATATTTTCTTGCTCTTTAACAAGGTTCATCCAATGTGGGTTCAGTCTGCATCTCCTCAACTTCCGAATGGCATCCCTCTCTTTAACCATCAGTAAGATAGGAGAATGATCAGAAATACTATGAGCTTTGTATTTCATTCGGTATAATATATCAAGGAATTCCGGACTAGAAAGTGCTATGTCAATCCTTGACATCGCTGCATATGAGCGGCTAAAGCAAGAAAACGCTCTTTTATCACCATATAAATGTCGCCATATATCTATTAATGCCATTTCCGGACAGACTCTATTTAATAGAGTTGGCCCTCCTAAGTTAATCTTTCTTTCGGATAAGGCAGAGACTCTATCTTTCTCTGGGTTCATTACATTATTAAAATCCCCCATAACTAGAATCGGGCACCTATAACTTACGAAGTCAGCCAGACGGGACATAGCATAAAAAAAGAAGGGTGGAGGTATGTATACAAACACAAGGATGCAGACCATCCCATTCCATTGGTAATGCAAAAATACAAATCTACCTTCTGTATCGATCCTCTGGCCTAATGGAACATAGTCTAACTCCCTGTGCACGTACACACTTACGCCTCGGGAGTTAGCTGAAAAGCATATTAAGCCCATTTCTTTTTCATGAAGTCCACCTTCTCTGGGGACACTAGTGTTTCTAAAAGACCCACTATTGCGGGCAAATGTTTAATGACAAGGTGAAATACAATAGTCCTTTTAAATTCATCCCCCAAGCCGTGTACGTTTCACATTTCTACTACTATAATTTATGATTGACCCGCATGTAACATCTGGAGAACTTGTGCTGGCTTCAAAAGTTTACATTGCATGTGCGAGATTTTGTTCTGCGCAGGGATGTCAATCAAACCAGAGAGGCCAGATTAGGGGTGTGGTGAGCTTGACTTCTGCGTCTAGCTTTCCACCCCTTGACTTGAATCTGCTAATTTACATATGTAATGAAGGTATTTTTACATGAATGAGATAAGGACAGGCAATAAGGAAAGGACTAATGGAGACAGCATCTAGAGCTTCATCATGTATTGTGGTCCATTTGGGGAACAAAGTACATTGAGGTCCGATTGGATCCATTGGAAAATAGTTTTATTGATCCAGGCCTCTTGCACACGAACGTTGTGCATCCGTTCTGTGCATTGGGGACCGAAATTTGCAATGCACGGGCAATGTCCGTCCGGCGGCCGGGACAGTTCGAGACCCATTCAACTTGAATGGGTCCTTGATCCGTCCGCACCGCAAAAAAAGTTAAATTTTTTTGCGATGCGGAGGCACAGACAGAAACACCACGGAAGCACTCCGTAGTGCTTCTGTTCTGTATCTCCGTGATTGCGGACCCATTCAAGTTAATGGGTCTGCATCCATGATACGGAGTGCACACAGCCGATGCCCATGTATTGCGGACCCACCATATGCAGGCTGCAATATGGCCACGAGCACACAACGTTCGTGTGCAAGAGGCCTCAAGCTGTAAAACTTTTGTGGGAAAAAGGGCGACATGGGTTGGTTGCTGTCCTCAGTACTACTTCTACTCAAAATGTGTATCCACTCAGTCCCCTGCTGCAATGCGTTATGTACTTCCCCAGCACGCCAACACTTAAAAGAAACATTTTTTTAATTTTGTATTTCTCTTTACTCATTTTTATGTGCGACTGCCAAGATATTCTGCCGAGCGTTGCGATTTCAGAGATGTCAGTACTAGTACGGTATTTCCTTAATTATGGCAACTGGAGATGAGCGAATTTCCGCTTATTAAATACCCTCACACGTCTTCGTTTGTTAGTAAAAGGTGAATTGCTTTATGGATTCTGTTACCACGGACCATAACGCAATTCTATGACTGAATGCATAACAGAATGCCTTTAGAGGCATTCCGTTTGTCATTCCGTCATAATATAAGTCTATGGGCTGCAAAATAGATCAGTCTCGTTTCCGTTATGCAGGGGAGTCCTCTCTAATTGCAACATCAGTCTTTTTTTTTTCTTCTGTGGAATCTCCGGAAATCCTTGCAGATGCCATATCAGTGCTGTCAAACCGCTTCTAAGTAAAAACTGCCAGCAGTTACAGAACAATAGTTCAAAGAACTGGATTATTATAGAGGATCATGATTAACTGCACATTATAATTGCGGCTGGAAAATGAATATTTCAGAAAAGAAGATAAAAACTAGCTGCATGCATCGAAGTGGTCACATTTCTAGACAACATCAAAAGTCTAATGTTAAACTAGTTCAGGATAAAACACTCAAGGCATTGCAGAAAAAAGTGAGATTTAGCCCTCGTGCACACAACCGTATTTTTCATCTGTGTGCTATCCGCTATCCGCTTTCCATGTGCATCCATGTGGCCGTTCCACAAAAATATACAGTAGATCCCTTCCATGGTCCTTATTGCTAGAATAGTCAGTGTACAGGGTGCCCATGGATGGGATCTATATTTTGCAGACTGAAAATACAGACATGTCAGTACACACTCAGATTTGGTCACTGTCACTAGTGGGGTACCTCAGGGGTCAGTATTGGGCCCTATTCTCTTCAATATATTTATTAAAGGGGTATTCTCAACACTCAATTTCATACTTACATGCTCCCGGTGCGCTGTCCACTTCCTGGTTTCGGCAGGGGGCAGGCTCCATCTTGATTGAAGTCTTCTCCCGGCCGCGTCGCGCGCGGTACTGAACGCGCACGCCGGCCGGGAGAAGAGAAGAAGTCGTCTGTGCACGCGCGGCCACCGCGATTCCTGAGAAGAGCGGTGGCCGTAACCAGGGGAGACGGAAGACAACAGTCAGGTAAGTATCTGTTTATTTTCTTCTAAGGGGTGGGAATTTGTTAATTAAATATATTTAGAAAAATGATCACTGTTAAATCATTAACAGATTTAAAGGGGTTATCCCACTTAGCGGTTTCATACTTACCTACTGCCACCGCGCGTTCACTTCCTGGATTCTGGCTGGGGGCGGGCTTCATCTTGATTGAAGTCTTCTCCCGGCTGTGCCGCGCGCTGGACTGAATGCGCACGCCGCCGCGCATGCGCAATGGTGACTTATTCCTACAGAGCCTGCGTGCGCGTTCGTAGCTCTGTACTATTCTGGCCGGGAAGAAGTCACCGTCGCGCATGCGCGGCAGCGTGCGCGTTCAGAACAGCGAGCGGACTGGCCGGGAGAAAAGGAGACGTCTTCTGGGCAAGCGCGACCTTCCGGCTTTTGGAGAAGAGCAGTGGTCGTAACCAGGGGAGACCGAGTCACAACAATCAGGTAAGTGGGGATGAATTTTATCCTAATCGGTGGGGATTTGTTAATAAAGTATATTTACAAAAATGATCACTGTCAAATCATTAACAGAGATCATTATGATGGGATAACCCCTTTAACAGTGATCATTAAGATGGGAATACCCCTTTAATGATCTTGTAGAAGGCTTGCACAGTAAAATATAAATTTTCGCAGATGTCACTAAACTGTGTAAGGTAATTAACACTGAAGTGGACAGTATGTTACTACAGAGGGATCTGGATAGATTGGAGGCTTGGGCAGAGAAGTGGCAGATGGGGTTTAAGGCTGGGTTCACACCTGAGCGTATTCGATAAGCGCTTTTTACAGGCGTTTTTATTGGGCGTTTTTGAGGCGTATTTTGGGGCGTTTTTGTATTTTGGAAACACGCGTAGTACGCGCGTTTGTGTGATTAACTACAGAGGCATCCAATGAAAAACTGCCACAATACGCCCCAAAGAAACTACTGTACTAAGCTGCAAAACCAGTGTCAGGCAGCTACTGCCAAGGCCAATAAGATAATGGATTGCATCAAAAGGGGCATAGATGCCCGTGATAAGAACATAGTCCTACCACTTTACAAATCGCTAGTCGGACCACACATGGAGTACTGTGTACAGTTCTGGGCTCCTGTGAACAAAGCAGACATAGCAGAGCTGGAGAGGGTCCAGAGGAGGTCAACTAAAGTAATTACTGGAATGGGGCAACTACAGTACCCTGAAAGATTATCAAAATTAGGGTTATTCACTTTAGAAAAAAGACGCCTGAGGGGAGATCTAATTAACATGTATAAATATATCAGGGGTCAGTACAGAGATCTATCCCATCATCTATTTATTCCCAGGACGGTGACTGTGACGAGGGGACATCCTCTGCGTCTGGAGGAAAGAAGGTTTGTACACAAACATAGAAGATGATTCTTTACGGTAAGAGCAGTGAGACTATGGAACTCTCTGCCTGAGGAGGTGGTGATGGGGAGTTCACTAAAAGAGTTCAAGAGGGGCCTGGATGTATTTCTGGAGTGTAATAATATTACAGGCTACAGTTACTAGAGAGGGGTCGTTGATCCAGGGAGTTATTCTGATTGCCTGATTGGAGTTGGGAAGGAATTTTTTTATTCCCCTAAAGTGGGGAAAATTGGCTTCTACCTCAGTTTTTTTTTTTTTTTGCTTTCCTCTGGATCAACTTGCAGGATAACAGGCCGAACTGGATGGACAGATGTCTTTTTTCGGCCTTATGTACTATGTTACTACAGGGAATGCAGAATTATTAGGCAAATGAGTATTTTGACCACATCATCCTCTTTATGCATGTTGTCTTACTCCAAGCTGTATAGGCTCGAAAGCCTACTACCAATTAAGCATATTAGGTGATGTGCATCTCTGTAATGAGAAGGGGTGTGGTCTAATGACATCAACACCCTATATCAGGTGTGCATAATTATTAGGCAACTTCCTTTCCTTTGGCAAAATGGGTCAAAAGAAGGACTTGACAGGCTCAGAAAAGGCAAAAATAGTGAGATATCTTGCAGAGGGATGCAGCACTCTTAAAATTGCAAAGCTTCTGAAGCGTGATCATCGAACAATCAAGCGTTTCATTCAAAATAGTCAACAGGGTCGCAAGAAGCGTGTGGAAAAACCAAGGCGCAAAATAACTGCCCATGAACTGAGAAAAGTCAAGCGTGCAGCTGCCAAGATGCCACTTGCCACCAGTTTGGCCATATTTCAGAGCTGCAACATCACTGGAGTGCCCAAAAGCACAAGGTGTGCAATACTCAGAGACATGGCCAAGGTAAGAAAGGCTGAAAGACGACCACCACTGAACAAGACACACAAGCTGAAACGTCAAGACTGGGCCAAGAAATATCTCAAGACTGATTTTTCTAAGGTTTTATGGACTGATGAAATGAGAGTGAGTCTTGATGGCTGGATTGGTAAAGGGCAGAGAGCTCCAGTCCGACTCAGACGCCAGCAAGGTGGAGGTGGAGTACTGGTTTGGGCTGGTATCATCAAAGATGAGCTTGTGGGGCCTTTTCAGGTTGAGGATGGAGTCAAGCTCAACTCCCAGTCCTACTGCCAGTTTCTGGAAGACACCTTCTTCAAGCAGTGGTACAGGAAGAAGTCTGCATCCTTCAAGAAAAACATGATTTTCATGCAGGACAATGCTCCATCACACGCGTCCAAGTACTCCACAGCGTGGCTGGCAAGAAAGGGTATAAAAGAAGAAAATCTAATGACATGGCCTCCTTGTTCACCTGATCTGAACCCCATTGAGAACCTGTGGTCCATCATCAAATGTGAGATTTACAAGGAGGGAAAACAGTACACCTCTCTGAACAGTGTCTGGGAGGCTGTGGTTGCTGCTGCACGCAATGTTGTTGGTGAACAGATCAAAACACTGACAGAATCCATGGATGGCAGGCTTTTGAGTGTCCTTGCAAAGAAAGGTGGCTATATTGGTCACTGATTTGTTTTTGTTTTGTTTTTGAATGTCAGAAATGTATATTTGTGAATGTTGAGATGTTATATTGGTTTCACTGGTAAAAATAAATAATTGAAATGGGTATATATTTGTTTTTTGTTAAGTTGCCTAATAATTATGCACAGTAATAGTCACCTGCACACACAGATATCCCCCTAAAATAGCTAAAACTAAATACAAACTAAAAACTACTTCCAAAAATATTCAGCTTTGATATTAATGAGTTTTTTGGGTTCATTGAGAACATGGTTGTTGTTCAATAATAAAATTAATCCTCAAAAATACAACTTGCCTAATAATTCTGCACTCCCTGTATGTCTGTGTGCATGGGGCCTAAGAAAAAGCTCTGTTGATATTGCACTGTGGTTTACTTCAATAGTATGCCATAACATATATTTCTGGTACGTGCCACTATATAGCATCCTGTGGCATACATCAACCATTGCCACAATGTGCTTTTCTATAAAAGTGTAAGAAAAGAAAAAATGGTATGTCCATTGAAGGCCAAGCAGACACTTTTGAGCACCATTAGGTGAGTGGGGACCTATGGCCATGTGTTCAGATGTGTCATGTGATCACCACCTAAATGCTGTACACTTGTACACTGAGAACAAGGCTCAGGGTTGTGTTGCTTGTAAGTTGTCCTAAAGCAGTGTTCCTCAACCAATGGCTTCTAGGAGCAACATGTGACTTCTAGATCCACAGCTAGTGTCGGCTTACATTACTGTAAAGATAGGGGATAACTATCTGATCAGCGCTGGTACCGCCACTATCTAGGATCAGTGCTTCCTCATGCAAGAGGGAAAGGGCATGCCATCCGAAACGTTGTGTGGCAAGATACCAGGAGGTTAGATGCTTCAGCGTTTTCATGTATAAAGGAACTGTATTGAGAGTGAGTGATCTGGTGTGTTTTTCCATCTAATCCTAGAGGTGTGTATTTAAAGGTATATGGATGTGGTGGATCCATATAGCACCTGTGTGGTCAGTGATATATGTGTACAAAGATGGGACTCTAAGGTCCCTTTCACACGGGCGAGTTTTCCACGTGGGTGCGATGCGGGAGTTGAACGCATTGCACCCGCACTGAATCAGGACCCATTAATTTCTATGGGGCTGTGCACATGAGCGGTGATTTTCACGCATCACTTGTGCGTTGCGTGAAAATCGCAGCATGCTCTATATTGTGCGTTTTCCACGCAACGCAGGCCCCATAGAAGTGAATGGGGCTGCATGAAAATCGCAAGCATCACGCACGGTTGCTAGGAGACGATCGGGATGGAGACCTGATCATTATTATTTTCCCTTATAACATGGTTATAAGGGAAAATAATAGCATTCTGAATACAGAATGCAGAGTACAATAGCGCTGGAGGGGTTAAAAAGACAATAATTTAACTCACCTTAATCCACTTGCTCACGCAGCCCGGCATCTCTTCTGTCTTCTTCTGTGCTGTGTGCAGGAAAAGAACCTGTGGTGACATCACTCCGGTCATCACATGATCCATCATCATGGTAAAAGATCATGTGATGGACCGTGTGATGACCCGAGTGACGTATAAGGGGCGTAAAGGCTGGGAATGACGTACAGGGGGCGGTGTTCATAGCCCCGATCACATGAATGTCTCATTCCATTGTGTTTACAGAATTATGACCGGCATGTTTGGCTGCGGGGGTAAGATATGCAGGCGATGTGGAGGATAGAAATGAAGAGGGGTATAAGTGCGTTTATAAAATATAGTAAAAGATAAAGGGTAAAAAATGCAAAAAAAAAATAAAAAAAAAAAATAAAAAATAAAAATATATATATATATATATATATATATAAATGAAAAAATTGGACTGCACTCCAGGCGTATCTTCAAACAATGTGTGTTTATTCACCCATATGTGGCATAGCGACGTTTCGGCTCCAACTGAGCCTTTCTCAAGCTTGAGAAAGGCTCAGTTGGAGCCGAAACGTCGCTATGCCACATATGGGTGAATAAACACACATTGTTTGAAGATACGCCTGGAGTGCAGTCCAATTTTTTCATTTGTACGATCGGGTAAGCACCTGCTGCCATACTTGGACTTTGCACCCACCTTGTACGTTAGGTGGTGCCGCCTGTGGTTTTTCTTTTTCTATATATATATATATATATATATATATAATAAAAGGAAATTTGGAAAGACATAAAAGGTTTCCCCTATGTACTTGTATACACATAAATATGTGTATACAAGTAAAGGGAGTGAGTTAAATGAGATACATGAATTAAATGAGTTAAATAAATATATGTATAATAAATATATATATATATGGTGGCGGTATATGTATGTGCATGTCCTTCTCGGTGATGGCGGTATAGACATGCATAGGGGTGTAGGGCGGCCGTCACGAGCATGTGTGCCCATGGACACACATATGCAGTGGATCGTCTCCAGCCGTACTTGTTATTGATCTTACTTTAGTCGCACATATTGGAGTATTAAAATATAGTTTCCTTATTAGAGTATGGTTTCGCTCATTTCATTTAGTCCATATGGCCTCAGAGTATCTAATTGGTAGATCCAATAGACCTGTATTCAGAATGCTATTATTAAATAATGCAATCTACAGAACACCGATTTGGGTACCAAACATGCCGATTTTTCTCACGCGCGTGCAAAACGCATAACAATGTATTGCACTCGTGCTGAAAAATCGCGCATGTTCCCGCAACGCACATGCATCTTTTCCCGCAACGCCCGTCTGAAAGAGGCCTAAGGGGACGGAGCTCTAAACCAGCACACTAGACCCTCATTCTCAGAATCAGTGGTGGTCCTTGAGGTCAGACCCCTACTGATCTTGAAATTCTGAAATATCCTAGCTATATGCCATCACTTTATGGGATGGAAATACCCCATTTGACCTAACCTAGGCCAATCCAGGACACATCTTTTTTTCTATTTTAAGGTTGTCTAGAGGTTGTATTTCATGATGTTCTTTTAAAAGATAAATTGCCTTCCTCTAGTGGAGTTTTTGGCTGAAAGGAGTAGATTTGCGTCCAGCATTTGTCTGTAACGAGTACAATTTATCACCCCATTCACTAGAACATTTGCCTACCCTCGCAGCAGGAAGGCATCCGGATAATTGCTGTTCCTAAGCAGATTGTTAATGCAAGCCTTGAAGCTAGAGTCCTTTGACCAGAAGGGTGCTGGCCCACAGTGCAGTTCTAACATGCATTTAGGATGCAATTATTTTATTGTAGCTAGCTGAAATTAATTAAATTATTTCCACTATGCAGAACACCAGGGTTTAACGAGGCTGCTAAACTGGCTAAATGGAAAGGACTGCACCATGTGCCTGCACCTTAAGTGTCCATTTCTTTTAGGCTGGTTTTACACCAGTGAGTGTCACACTCCGGATTCGCAGTGCAGCTCCCGTTCTGAACTTCCAGCACTGACGGGGTCGCATAGCATTGTGTTAGTGTTATCCAATACTTTCCAGACCGCTAAAGGTTATGTAGCATCATAAATCAATATAATGCTATGTGACCCCAGCAGTGCTGGAAGTTCAGAACAGGAGCTGCACTGCGAGTCCGGAGCGTGACACTCGGTGGTGTGAAACCAGTCTTAGGGAGTGCTCAGCTTAGAGCTCATAGTCCTCATGGGATGTTTTACTACAAAACCAGTGAGGGTTATCTAGTAAGGGCTCATGGGTTTGTGTTCAGTGGCCATGTTAGATTTATATATCTTTTTTTTTCCCAGTTACGACATTCACAGTATGGGATAAATATGGGTTTTCTAAGACTTTTTAACTGATCTCTCCTCTGGATAGGTCATCAGTAGATCAGTATTAGTAAGACAACTAGGACTCCTGCCGATAAGCTGTTTGAGAAGGCATCTGCGCTCCTTTAGGCACTGCAGCCTTCTCACAGCTTTCCCTAGGTTGTGTGATGTCACGTTCATCAGTCACATGGCCTAGGAGCAGCTCAGCCCCATTGAAGTAAATGGGGCTGAGCCGCCATATCAAGCACAGCCGCTGTACAATTTACTGTAAGCTGTAAAGCAGCAAGCTGACAGTATGTGTGCTAAGGGTGTTCTTTGGGATGTTCAAAGTCTGGGATATATTTTTTAGAACCCTGCCCTGATCTATACTTCTTCACACCTTTGTCTTTGACCTGTTTGGAGAACACCTTGGTCTTCATGTTGTTTGCTTAGTCATGTAGACTTGGGGCCTTTCAGAACAGACATATTCATACTCGCATCATGTGACACTTTGCACACAGGGTGACCTTATTCACCTAATGATGACTTCAGAAGTTAATTGGTTAGACTTAGGGCTGGGCAATTTAGCAAAAAAATTAAATCTTGATTATTTTCAATTTGCAGATTTTCCTTGATTTAGAATTTTTTCTCACGATAAGTTTTATTTTTCTGTTATTGTAGTTTTTAAGGAACGTCATTTTGGTATACATATAACTGATTTAATTAAATTTTATTTTTATTTTGGTGCGCGGTAATCTGGGAAAAAAAAGCTTTATTATTGTTTTTTGCACTTTACATTTATGACATAACTGGGATGATACTTTTATTGTATAGTCAGTACAAATGTGAGGATACAAAATATGTATAGTTTTGTTTTTAACTGCTTTTGCTAAATCAATTTTTGCCGCATTTCAAGGGTAGGTTTTGGGGTACAGATTTAACTTCTTTTTTTTTTTTTTTTTTTGCAGGGGAGGCGGATAGGAACAATTCTATTCTCTTAGCATTTTTAGTTTTTTTTTTACATAGTCATGGCAAGCCTATTGCCATGGCAACGTATCGCCATCCCGCAATTGTATTTACAGAGGCTAAAGGCCAAGGTAATCAGGAGTTTCTGTGTAACTGCCTAGATACCGCAGTCGCTATTGACTGTGGAATCTAGTGAGTTAAGCGTCCTGCAACCGAGTTAACCCGCTGGGATCTGGAGAGCTTTAGTGGGTCTCTTCAGGGTTAACGGGCTGCAGGGACTGATGCAGCACTCCATAAGAAAATAAATAAATTAAAAATGTTGCGCTGTCGTTGTTAGGCCAGACTAACAACCCTATTTTGGGGTTTCATAGCAGAAGTCTATTATATGAAGTCAGTTTTAATTCCTGGTTGAAATGCAACAAAAGCATTTTGACCGTCTTAAAGCAGTGGATGCTGACAGAAAAGAAGTAATGCAAGTGTGAACAGTGTTTATGCATAAGGCATCTCCCTTCGTCCCCTCTGAATTCCAGCCGTAGGCACAAAATGTCAGAAATGTGTTTGGAGGGAGGACATCTCTGTGTGGACCTCTACGTCTGCAGTTTATGGAAGGATCACATATGGCAATCGCATTGATGTTTGGAATGTGGATCACATAATGAGTAGAACAGTAAAAGAAGTGATTGTGCATTTACAGATCCACCCATCATCTTCTGCTTTTAATTATTACAATATAGCGCTCATAATGCCCATAAAAAGTAAACTCTTGAATATTTTCCTATTTTAGGTGTGGTTGGAGCCGCTGAAATTTGTGAACAAGCAGCTGCGCAGTAAGTTCACTCTTTCTTTTATTAGGGCTCACATATTTCAAAGCTTTAGTAGTAGAGCAGTTCTATGTAAATGCCGTTCCTTGTCCAAATCTAACTATGATTTCCATATAGAGATGTAGCAGAGCTTAGCTGGCTCATTAATACAGCTTCATGTGTAATTTGTAAATGTACGCTATTATTTTAGCTCCGTGATCCTCCTGAAATAATACATCTCAACAGCTTAAAATAAAGGGAGTGCGTCACCAGGAAATTCACAGTTATGGTCCATTCACACGTCTGTATGCGTTTTGCGGATCCGCAAATTGCGGATGCACAAAACACGGACACTGACCGGCAATGTGCGTTCCACATTTTGTGGACCACACATCTCCGGCATTCTCGTAGAAAATGCCTTTTCTTGTCCGCAAATGCGGACAAGAATAGGACATGTTCTATTTTTATGCGGATCCGCAAATGCGGATGCGGACAGCACATTCCGGCCCTATTGAAAATGAATTGCGGAATGGATGCAGATCCTTTTTGCGGATGTGTGACAGGGATTCTCAGTTTTTTATCTTATATATCCTCAGGATAGGTCATCAATATCTAATTAGCGGGAGTCCAACTCCTGACACCCCCGCCGATCAGCTGTTTGAAGAGTGAATAGGACGGAGCTCTCCCATAGAGGAGAATGGCGGCAGAGCAATTGTAATTACACTGCTGCAGTTGTGACGGCGAGCAGGTAGACAGAGTCGGGCCACAGTCGATCTGATATTGATGACCTATCCTGAGGAAATTGGTGTAAAGTAGAACTGGCTTAGCTGTCCATTGCAACCAATCAGATTCCACCTTTCATTTCTGAGAGCTCCTTTGGAAAATGAAAGGCGGAATCTGATTGGTTGCTATGGGCAACTAAGCCAGTTCTACTTTACACCAGTTTGATAAATCTCCCCCTTTTGTCTATTAGATCTGATCTGACAGCTCACAGTGCGGCGTGCGCACATAAAACCTTTTGCTTTTGATTCAATTGGGAACATCCATGATTGTGCTGTTTGCCATGGTTTCTGTGTTCCTGTGTGTACTTGTGTACACAACAGTCGTGTGCATGAGGCCTTACGGAGCAGGAAGCAGACAGCGCCATACACTGTGTAGTGGCCGTGCTGGGGTACTGCAGCTCATGCTACATCTATCAGCACACACTGACACATAGCATCATCTATAGCAGGGTTTCTCAACTCCGGTCCTCAGGACCTACCGGTCAGGATTTGAGAATGTCCCACAGAATGAAAACCTGTTGTAAGTCCTGATGCACAGACACTAATTATATCACCTGCTCAATAATTAGGAAATCCTGAAAACATGACTGGTAGGTGGGTCCCGAGGACCGGAGTTGAGAAACCATGATCTATAGCAGGGCTGGCCAACCTGCGGCTCTCCAGCTGTTGCAAAACTACAACTCCCAGCATGCCTAGACTGCCTACAGCTATCAGCCTACAGCAGGGCATTGTGGGAGTTGTAGTTTTACAACAGCTGGAGAGCCGCAGGTTGGTCAGCCCTGATCTATAGGGTAAAGGGAAAGTCTGGAAATACTCCAGATGTATGCCTCTGATGGAAGGCTAGATTATATAGTGATTTGTGAGAGGTCAGGACATCTCTGAAGGTAGATGTGCAATCCTGGACTATGCCGGGAGGGAGCGGGTAATGGGGATAATGCGCATAGATTCAGGGGTTTTGTTAGAGGGGTACGGTCGTGTTCGGCTCTCTGAGAAGCAGCCATATTTCAGGGCTTTCCCTGCACAACAGCTTCAGGGAGTCTTGGAGGCTGGAGCGAGAACAAGGAGAAAAACTCCTTTCAGAAGCCTTTCTATTAAACAATTGCTCTTTGATGCTGGAACCGGAGAAGACAAATGTGGAAAGTCAGTTGTGTGTGACCCAAATGTCCGTGCCGGACAGTAATGGAGCAAGGGCATTTTAAATAAACGGTAGCATTTTTAAATCGGCAAAAATGCATAAAAAGCAATTTGTTGCAGTCTGTGTTATTTTGTTGTCGTTGTAAGTGGTGTTATACACTTATTTTACAGGTTGTAAAGGGGGTAGTCAAAAGAGAACCCCTTTAAAAAAAAATACACCAAATTATTATTATTATTATTTTTTTGTAAAGAGGACCCGTCACCACTCCTGACACACCTGTCACCGCTCCTGTCAGGCCTGTGTTAATAGCTTCCTGCATTCCCCATGTAACAACAATTCTGGAGCATCTATTCTTTTGGCTCTATGTTGTGCCGTTCCTGTATTATTCCTACTAGTAGTTATGAATGAATTGCTATTAGCCGTCAGTAAGGGTACAGAGGGGAGGTAACAAGTTGGGGGGGTGTACCTGCACAGTCTGACTCTATCAATCAGGTACACCCTCTCCAACTGGTTACCTCCCCTCTGTACCCTTACTGAAGGCTAATAGCAATTCATTCATAACTTCTAGTGCAAATAGTACAGGAATGGCACAACATAGAGCCATAGGAATAGAGGCTCCAGAATTATTATGACATGGGGAATGCATGAAGCTATTGAAACAAATATGTCAGGAGTGGTGAAAGCTCCTCTTTAAATCCATTTAATCCTTTTTTTAGTTTATTTTTTATCTGTTTTTAAAATCCAAAATGGGAATTTTTTCTATAATAGACTGGCATGGATCTTGGGCTTTCATCCAAAACTACTGTATGTATCGTTGATGACCTATCCTAAGAGTGGACCTTTATTAAAGTACTGGGAAAACCCTTCCCAACCACCTCCCTAAAATCTAGGTTGGGGGTCAGGCTTTATTGATACATTGAACACCCATCTGTGAGGATAAAAAAAAGTGCAGAGACTCCCCCTAGCGAGGATCGAGGGAGCCAGATGTGTGTGCAGCAGCCTCTGTCTTCCTGTGTGACCAGAGGCTGCTGCACATTAGTTCCAATGAAGAGCCTGCCTGTAAGAGGAACTTACTGTAATTATCATAGACTACAACGCTAATGCATTGGAGTCTATGAGAGAAGCAATGTAATGATTGCTTGTGTTAGTTTCCTATGGGAGCTTTTAAAAAGTGTAAAAAACAAACAAAAAAAAACTCCCCCCCCCCCCCCCCCCTTCCCCTTCCCCAAAATGAAAATAAAAAGACATAAAAAATAAAATAAAAATAGCATGGACATCATGGCTAGCTAAAACGCCCATACTATTAAAATATAAAAATATTTATTCCATATGGTAAACAGCGAAACGGGACAAAAAAAAGTCTAAATAGCCAATTTGCTGTTATTTGGTCGCTTCCCTTCCCACAAAAAAATAAATAAAAAGTGATGAAAAAGTCATACACACTCCAGAATGGCATCAATGAAAAGTACAGATTGCCCTGCAAAAAATGAGCTCTCATACAGCTCCATACACAAAAATAAGTTATCGAAGTCAGAATATGGCGATGCAAAGAAAAAATATTTTTTTTTCCAAATTTGAAATAGTTTTTTTTTTGTATTAAAATGCAAGAAAACAAATTATACATATGTGTTATCGTACTGACCTGGAGAATGAAAGTAACAGGTCAGTTTTACCGCGCCTTGTTTTTTTATAATTCCACCCCATTTGGAATTCTTTTACACTAGATTGTATGCAACCATAAACGGTGCCATTAGAGAGTGCATCTTGCCCCGCAAAAAACAAGCCCTCATTCCTCATGTGAATGGAAAAAATAAAGAAAAGGTTATGGCTTTAGGCAATCTGCAGCACTCCAGCTGTTGTGAAACTACTATTCCCAACATGCTCCATTTATTTATTTGAGAGTTATGAGAAGAGCAGAGCATGTGTGCATGCTGGGAGTTGTAGTTTCACATTAGTTGGAGTGTTGCAGCATTTGGGCATACAGATAGGGTGTCCAGACGTCCAATTTTAGACCGGACAGTTTGGTTTTCTGGCTCCTTGTCCTCCGTCCAGCGCAGGGCCTGGATGGACACAGGGATGTTCACCCTTTCAGTAGCTCACGCTGAGACAGCAGCACTGTGCTGTCTGAGCTTGAGCTTCAGCAACTGACTGAGGCTTGTCTCACCCCCAGTCAGTCACCAGAGCCGCAGACATGGCTCCCTGTGGCTGACAGGGGGAGAAAAGCACCCCCGCTGCCCCCAGCTCACCTTCCCCTCACCTCCCTTCTTCCCTCTCCTCCCCCTTTTTTATTTTTATTTATAATTTTTTTTTGCGGCCGGCGATTGGGGTGTGGCTTCACCAAGGTGGGCGTGGCTAGTGAGGTCCCTCTTTCTTGGAAGAAGCCAGTGGCCACCCTACATACAGACCTCATAGAGGGAGGGTCTGAGTTTCCAGGAGAGGCAGCTGGTCTGGAGGACTCAAAGTGACCATGTATGTTATATAGTGGCTTATTCAAAGTGTGTTCAGCTCAGTTGGGGCGTCCGATAAAACATTACCAATCGCAAAACATTAATTTCAAACAATTTCTTAAGTTGGAATATTACAAAATAACCCAATGTTACAATTATATACAGATTGTACAGCACAGGGGAAGAATTTGTCCAATTTCCCTACTACAATAAGTAAGATCCTGGCGTCAGTTCATGTCTCCCAGCCGTCTGCTTCCCAGGACAGGGATCCAGAAGGGCTGTCAGAAGTTTTCTCCAGCGGTCGGCCCCCTCTAATAACTCTGTTCCCATAAATGAGAACGTAGCACTCTCCACATGACAGCGGTGGCTTATTAAGTGAAGTGGAAACAGCAGCATGTGTGGTTTTGTCTTAATACAGCCCTGGGATTAAGTCTATGAATTTGGCCTCATTATAAGGGTTCATGCACACGACCATATGCCCTCCGAGACATACAGTCCATGAGCGGGCCATATTACGGTTATTATCATATGAGTGCAGGACAATAGTCCGCAGGTGGCTCGAAGCGCACAGTATCATAGTAACCTATGATGCTGTGTGCTCCCTTGCGTACGATGTATGCTGCTCTGGGACATATGGCCCACTCATGGACCGTATGTCTCGGAGGGCATACGGTCATGTGCATGAGCCCTAAGGGTCCATTCACACATCCGCAAAATGGGTCGCATCCGTTCCGCAATTTTGTGGAACAGTTGCGGACCCATTTTTAAAGGGGCCGGAATGTGCTGTCCGCATTTGCGTTCCGCAAAAAAAAGAACATGTCCTATCCAATGCCGAACGCACATTGCCGGTGTCTGTGTTTTGCGATCCGCAAAACACATACGGACGTGTGAATGGACCCTTACAAGCGAAGTTCATGTCTTTCTTATTTCCGTATTTAGAAGATCTCATTGAATGCTCATTTCACACAGGAGTTTTCCCTATCACCTCTCATGTACGGCTGCTGTCCATATTGGTAATGTCCATTCAGAAATATCCAGTGGGAGCTTAAAGGGGTTGTCCAGGATATAAGCAGCCTCAAACAGCAAATAAATGGATGCTCACCTGTTTTTCCCTCTGCTTTATTCTGCACTGCGCTCTGGTCCTCACCACTGCTGCCACAGTGACATTCTGAGCACATAGGTCAACACTGCAGCCAATCGCTGGCCTCAGCAGGTACATCCCATGCATGGCTGCTCAGGTGACTTCTGCACAGAATGTCACCGCTGCAGCCAAGAAGATGATGTCAGCAGCAGGTAGACCGAAGAAACTGCAGAGAAAAAACTGGTGGGTTGCCTGAGTTTTTCTATAATGTGGACAACCCCTTCAAGACCAACCCAGTTTTCACCTTTAGGACCAAGCAACATTTAGCAAATCTGACATGTTTCACTTTGTGGTAATAACTTTGGAACGCATTTACCTATATGTAATTCTGAGATTGATTGTTTGTTAGTTTTCTCGAGACATATTGTACTTCATGTTGGTGATAAATTTGAGTCAATATGTTTCACCTTTATTTATAAAAAAATTCCCAAATTTACCGAAAATTTGGAAATATTCGCAATTTTTAATGTTTGAATGTTTTTGCTTCTAAAGCAGATTGTGATACCTCATAAAATAGTTACATAGTTAATACAGTTGAAAAAAGACAAACGTCCATCAAGTTTAACCAAGGGATAGGTGGGGACGGACGCGTATCACAGAAGGAAGTGAGATTCGGATTTCTACACGTTTTGATAAGCATTAAAGGGGTTGTCTGGGATTTGTTACCTTGAAGAGTTCTAAACCCTTTTTGAAACTGTCCACTGTTCCTGCTGTGACCACGTCCTGAGGAAGTCTATTCCACAGATTCACAGTTTTTACAGTAAAGGAGCTTTGACGCTTCTGGAGACTGAACTTTTTCTTCTTCAGTAGTTGTTACTGTACATTTCGCAGATGTCTACTTCATGTTGGCATTATTTTGTAAATGTAATTTTATTTTTTTAGGACGTTAGAAGGCTTAGAATTTTAGAATTTAAAATTTTTAAGAAAAATTCCAAAACCCACTTCTTAAGGACCAGTTCAGGTGTGAAGTCACTTTGTGGGGCTTATATAGTAGAAACCACCCATTAATGTTCCCATTTTAGAAACTACACCCTTAAAGTTATTCAAAACTGATTTCACAAACGTTGTTAACCTTTTAGATGTATCACAAGAGTGAAAGAAAAATGGAGTTGAAATTTCAATATTTCACTTTTTTTTGCAGATTTTCCATTTTACAGTATTTATCGCTCCCCCAAAAAGTGGGTGGTAAATGCCCCTGCGTCTTATGGGGTGAATACTAATGAGAGCTTCCATTATGGAATTGCTCATTAGTACAGGAGGACCTGGAAGCTTTGAAGGCTTTGTACTCACTGCTTCCTGGTCCTCGGTTGTCGGTTGTGCAGTGGCTGCGCACAGAGTGAGGGCGCTCTGTGACCTCATTCTGTACGCGCCAGTTCACAGCACAGGGGGAAGAAGATCGCGGGCGGTGAGGAGCATCGTCGTCCAGGAGCAGTAGAGTTGTTTTTTTTTGTTTTGTTTTTTATAAAACATGAGGCTGCTGGGAGCTGACCTGAGGCAATGGGGGTGATGAGAGGCATAAGGGCTGATAATGGGGGCCAATGAGAGGCATAATGAATGTTAATGAGGGCTGATGAGAGGCATAAGGGATGATAAAAGGAGCATAAGGGCTGATAATAGGGGGCTGATGAGAGGCATAAGGGATGATTATGGGGGCTGATGAGCGGTATAAGGGATGATTATGGGAGGCTACTAAGAGGCATAAGGGCTGATATGGGGGCTGATGAGAGGCATGGGGCACTTATCTGAGGTCTGATTGGGGGTTATTTACA
This sequence comes from Bufo gargarizans, assembly GCF_014858855.1. NCBI lineage: Eukaryota > Metazoa > Chordata > Amphibia > Anura > Bufonidae > Bufo > Bufo gargarizans. The sequence goes on from NC_058083.1 coordinate 110,517,922, forward strand.
TTGGGGTCTGAGCTGAAGTCTGATTGAGGTCTTATTAACATTGGGGGTCTGATTGGACTGTCAGCTGAGGTCTGATTAACAGAGACATATGGTGTAATGAATTTTTTTTTCTTTTTCTTATTGTCCTCCTCTAAAACCTAGGTGCGTCTTATGGGCCAAAAATACAGTAATCTATTTTTCCTGTAACACAGCAAGGTTTAACACCCAAAAAAACCTCTATTTATTACCCTGATTCTGCAATTTACAGAAGCACCCCATATGTGGTCGTAAAATGCTGTACGGGCAGGGCGCAGAGGGAAAGGAGCGCCATATGGATTTTGGAGGGCAGATGTAGCTGGGGTAATTTTAAGTTGCCATGTCACATTTAAAGACCCCCTTTATGCACCCCTTGAGTAGAAACTCCCAAAAAGTGACCCCATTTTGTAAACTACAGGATGACGTGACTGTTTTATTGGTACTATTTTGGGGTACATATGATTTTTGATTGCTCGATATTTGCTTTTTGTTAGGCAAGGTAACAAAAAAATGGGCACAGTTGTGGCCCAGTTTTTATTTTTAGTTTTCTATCAGAGTTCTCCTGACAGGATACATCATGTGTTGCTTTTATAGAGCAGGTTGATACGGACGCGACAATAGCAAATATGTGTATTTAAATTTATTTTTTTTGTTTGTTTTACATAAAGCATTTTTGAAAACAAAATAATGTTTGTGTCTTCATTTTCTGAAAGCTACATTTCTTTTATTTTTGTGCCGTTCGTCTTGTGCAGGTGCTCTTTTTTTGCAGGAAGAGCTGACATTTTTATTAGTACCATTTTTGGGTACACATGATTTATTTATTTTTTTGATCATTCATTATGACACTTTTTGGTGGGCAAGGTGACCAAAATATGGCTATTTTGTCACCGTTTTTTTTTTTTTTTTTTTTTTTAACAGCATGTAACTAAGGGGGTAGATCATATGATTTTTTTTATTTTTTTTATAGAGCAGGTTGATGTATTTCAGTTTTGCACAATAAAAGTATTTTTGAAAAAAAAATCATGTTTTAGCATCTCCATTTTCTAAAAGTCATATTTTATTTTTGGGGCGATTCTTATGTAGGGGCTAATTTTTTGCAGAAAGACAACGGTTTTATTGGTACTATTTTGGGTTGCATATGACTTTTTGATCGCTTGGTGTTACACTTTTTGTGATGAAAGGTGACAAAGAGTGGCATTCTTTGCACAATTTATTTTTTATTTTTATGGTGTTCACATTAGGGGGTACGTCATATATTTTTATAGAGCAGGTGATTAGGGACGTGGAGATACCTAATATGTCTACTTTTTTTTATTATCTCAGTTTTACACAATAAAAGCATTTTTGAAGAAAAAAAAATTATGTTTTAGTGTCTCCATTTTCTGAAAGCTATATTTTCTTTTGGGGGTGATTGTCTTATGTAGGGTCTCATCTTTTGCGGGAAGAGATGACGGTTTGATTGGTACCATTTTGGGGTGTGTATGACTTTTTGATTGCTTGGAATTAAACTTTTTGTGATGAAGGTGAAAAAAAAATTAATTTTTGGTACAGTTTTTTAATCCCTGTTACAATTCAGTACAATACATTCTGTATTGTATTAAATTGAACTGTCAGCATCTTACACAGTAAGAAGCTGACAGTTGCCTAGGAGACCCAGCCTGCCGACTGGATCTCCTGGGCGTCCGTAGCTGGCAGGCCCGATGCTTGTGTAAGGCATCGGAGCTGCCATGGCAACCATCGTCCCCCTGTCAGCGCAGCGCGGGGGGCCAGTGGAGTCAGAGGGAGCCCTCTGCAAACCCTGCACGTGCCGCGGTCAGTGCTGACCGCGGCATGTGAAAGGGTTAATCCGCCGTCATCATCTCATGCAGCAATGCTAGCTCTTGCACCCGCCCGATCACATCACGTACATGCACGTGAGGATGCGACAAGAAGACACATTTTTTCCCGTACATGCAAAGGGTTGTCTGCTTTTTTTTTTTTTTTTATACTATTGATGGTCATCAATATCAGATCAGTGGGGATCCGACTCCTGGAACCCTGGCTGATCAGCTGTTTGAAGAGAAAGCAGCGCTGCCTTCTCTGCTCTTTTTACCTGCTCATCGCAGCAATTGCAGTGGTGAGCGGGTGTAATTACAAGTATGGCGTCCCCATTCACTTCTATTGTACAGCTCCTTCCTATGCACTTGAACAGACAGAGCCGGCTCATAGAAGTGAATGGGGACGCCATACTTGTAATTACACCCGCTCAGCACTGCAATTGCTGCGATGAGCAGGTAAAAAAGAGCAGAGAAGGCAGCGCTGCATTCTCTTCAAACAGCTGATCAGCCGGGGTGCTGGGTGTCGGACCCTCTCCAATCTGATATTGATGACCTGAGGATAGGTCATCAATAGTAAAAATCTTGGACAACCCTTATAAGTCAATAGGTCAGGCAAAGATAAAGAGATGAATAGTGACAAACCAGTGCAAAGTCTTTGTCCATATTTCTCACTCTCTACTACTACTTTGGATACCCTTGTCAGACTAAATGTCAGAAATATCACATTATACCTTATATTCTTTATACTGATTATTGAATAGTGTAGTTATTGCCACATTCTTCATGTATCTATTTGCAGAACCAAAAAATGCCAAAATGCGCCTGGCTGTGAAGTTTTTCCCACCTGACCCAGGTCAGCTGCAAGAGGAGTATACAAGGTCAGAGATCTGAAGTACACGTGAAGCAGGGCAACATATACAGTATGCCATTATATACTGATTTGCCTCCTGTTTCATTTTTTTAGGTACCTTTTTGCCATGCAGATCAAGAGAGACCTTGCAGAGGAGCGACTGGTGTGCAGCGATAATACCACCGCACTTCTTGTATCCCTGCTATTGCAATGTGAGTATTCGGATTACATTTCACGCTCATGGGTTTGCCTTCAGTGTGTGATTTCTTCAGCTACTGCTAGTTGTTCTCTATTGTCTGTTACATCCTCCTCTATGTGTGGCGTTTATTATTACCAATACGATCTCTTTGATGTGTGCATAGAAAGAATCGAGAGCTAGAGACCAGCGAGTGGTTGACGTAGGCTTGAGTTTGTCTTGTTGGTTGCTGTAGGCAGTGCTCAAAATTGTCTTTCTGTTTTCCATAGGAAGATCCCTCCTATTGGCGTGTTACCCTTTAAAGGGGATCCATCACCTCTCCAGACATGTCTAACTAACTTGCCTTCCCCTTGTAATACCAATTCTGGGGCATCTAATTTTGTAATTCTGTGTTGTGCCACTTATCTATTATTCCTTCTAAAAATGAAAGCATAAGTTGCCAGTGGTCTGCAATACATGTCTGTGTGGGTGTTACCATTTGGGGGGGATGTCCCTGCATAGTCTGACACTGGCAGTACTGATAGAATAGTGTCAAACTGTGCAGGGACACCCCGTCCTGAACTGGTAATACCCAGCTGGACCTTTATTTTGGACTGCTAGCAATTCTAGCAGGATTATAGAGGAATGGCACAAGTCATAAGAATAGATGCCCCAGATTTGTTACTACTACTACTACTACTACTCATTGTCCACACTTTCTGACTTTTTTTTTTTTTTTCCATTTAAAAGTGAAGGGGTGAAAAAAGGAGCCAAGCATTTTCTATTTAGTCTTTTTTTTTTTTTTTTACATAAGTGAAGAATTGACTAAACATTGTGAAAAACCTTTCTAGTACTTGTGTTATATTAATATTTTGAGTATAAATTTCTCACTTTTTTGTATTATTTGTGGTACATTTTTATTGTTCTTGACAGCTGAAGTTGGGGATTATGATCAGAATGTGGACCAGGAGCATCTGAAAAACACAGAGTATTTGCAGCGTCAATATTGCCTTGAGGAGCGTATATTAGAGTGTCACCGGCAGCACCTGTGAGTTATTTTATGTCCTACGTTCTCCATATTTTTGGCTTTTTATTTATTTATTTTTTTCCTCAGTTCTAGGGTACTTTCTATTCTAGGTCCCCAGGGATGACTGCAGAGGGATTACCCAGCCCCAGTTGAGATCACTGGGACCCAGTCAGAGGGGGGAATCCGCTTTGATCATGCCGTGGTGACAGACTGTAGCAATTAAATGGTTAACAGTTGGGATTAGAGCTACCTCTGATCCTGGCTGTAGAACAGGAGGCTGCTCTAGGAACTCATAGAGCAGGACAGCTCACAGAATCCCTCAGCTGCCTCTAGAACAATGATGGCATGATGACAGTGGGTGGTCTTTAAAGGAATGATGAACTTTCTAAAAATCTCTGTGAAAGATTTCCTACAATTTTGCTGCCCTAGAGTTTGTACCGCCTTTACATGATGTAGATCTGACAGATTGCCCAGATTGTAGATTGGGAAGAAAGCTCAGGGGGAGGGCAGATTGCATAGGTTCAACATCAGTGGACAAGGGCCGTAGCGCACTCACAGCAGGAGGAAGCGGGTGACGCAGTGTATGCTCAAGGGAGAGGAGATCTCTCACAAACTGTTGAATGAGAAACAAGTGCTTGTATGAGAGCTAGTGAAGGTAGCAACATCCTGGATAAACAGACCTCTCATCCAGCATAGGAGAGACACTAAGTGTGACACTAGGAGCTGCTTTAGACTTATCATGGGGTCTGAATTGAATGAAGATTGGTGCCTGAAACATCTTTAACCCAAGGTACTGTAACCACTAACTATTTAATTTGTTCAGAGGTATTCATCTTTATGTATATGTTCTCATCCTCTGCAGTGGTATGTCGCCTGCTGATGCAGATTTTCAGATCCTGGAGATTTCCAGACGGCTTGAGTTGTATGGAATCCGTTTTCATCTCGCGTCTGATCGTGAAGGTGCCAAAATTAATTTGTCAGTGTCGCACATGGGAGTGTTGGTTTTTCAGGTACAGGACATTCGTTGGCAAGCCTGAACGTCAGGCAGCATATTTCTTTTTTCTTTTTTTAAGGTTATTGAATGTCTAGGGCTTTTGTGTTCTCTTATCCACAGCTATGTAATGGTGCACCTAATACGTAAAGGTCAGACATTTATGGCATTGCCACAGGATCCTACGTATGCTTCCCCATAAACATGCATGCCTGGAGCAGCAGAACATGCATGTTTGTTTTAGTAGGGCGAGCAAAATGCGACACCCATCTCTCCGGGTAACAAAAGATTGGGCTGGTGAAATGTACAGTCATGTGAAAAAATTAGGACACCCTTTGAAAGCATGTGGTTTTTTGTAACATTTTTAATAAAAGGTTATTTCATCTCCGTTTCAACAATACAGAGAGATTAAAGTAATCCAACTAAACAAAGAAAACTGAAGAAAAGTCTTTTCAAGATCTTCTGTAAATGTCATTCTACAAAAATGCCTATTCTAACTGAGGAAAAAGATAGGACACCCTCACATGTATTCCCTCTTAAATTGGCTCAGATCTCACACAGGTATATCACACCAGGTGCACATAATTAGTAGATCGTTACTCTGCATGTTGAATGAGGCTTGCCCTATTTAAACCTCAGACATTTAGTTTGGTGTGCTCCTGACTGTTGAAGTGAGAGTGAGCACCATGGTGAGAGCAAAAGAGCTGTCAGAGGACTTCAGAAAAAAGATTGTAGCAGCCTATGAGTCTGGGAAGGGATTTAAAAAGATCTCAAAAGATTTTGAAATCAGCCATTCCACTGTCCGGAAGATAGTCTACAAGTGGAGGGCTTTCAAAACAACTGCCAACATGCCCAGGACTGGTCGCCCCAGCAAGTTCACCCCAAGAGCAGACCGCAAGATGCTAAAAGAGGTCTCCAAAAACCCTAAAGTGTCATCTCGAGAACTACAGCAGGCTCTGGCTACTGTTGATGTAGAAGTACATGCCTCTACAATCAGAAAGAGACTGTACAAGTTTAACTTGCATGGGAGGTGTGCAAGGAGGAAACCTTTGCTTTCCAAGAGAAACATCGAGGCCAGACTGACATTTGCTAGAGATAAAGTTGACAAAGACCAGGACTTCTGGAATAATGTTCTTTGGACAGATGAGTCCAAAATTGAATTATTTGGACACAACAGCAGAGGACATGTTTGGCGTAAACCAAACACAGCATTCCAAGAAAAGAACCTCATACCAACTGTAAAGCATGGAGGTGGAAGTGTCATGGTTTGGGGCTGCTGGTCAGCTCACCATCATAGAATCCACGATGAATTCTACTGTGTATCAGAAGGTGCTTGAAGAACATGTGAGACCATCAGTTAGAAAATTAAAGCTGAAGCGGAACTGGACCATGCAACATGACAATGACCCAAAACATACTAGTAAATCAACCAAAGATTGGCTGAAAAAGAAGAAATGGAGAGTCCTGGAATGGCCAAGTCAAAGTCCAGATTTGAATCCCATTGAGATGCTGTGGGGTGACTTGAAAAGGGCTGTACGTGCAAGAAACCCCTCAAACATCTCACAGCTGAAAAAGTTCTGCATTGAGGAGTGGGGTAAAATTTCCTCAGACCGATGTCGAAGACTGGTAGATGGCTACAAGAACCGTCTCACTGCAGTTATTTCAGCCAAAGGAGGTAACACTCGCTATTAGGGGCAAGGGTGTCCTATCTTTTTCCTCAGTTAGAATAGGCATTTTTGTAGAATGACATTTACAGAAGATCTTGAAAAGACTTTTCTTCAGTTTTCTTTGTTTAGTCGGATTACTTTAATCTCTCTGTATTGTTGAAACGGAGATGAAATAACCTTTTATTAAAAATGTTACAAAAAACCACATGCTTTCAAAGGGTGTCCTAATTTTTTCACATGACTGTACATACGTAATCTACTTCTTCCCCCAATATAAGAAGTCAGCAGGTTTGCTGATATTAATAGTAGCTGCATATTATTTTTCATTTTTTTTCATTAAAAATTTAATGTATAATTTATGGAGTTAAACTTTACAAGTGGATTGAAATCACATGAAAATCGCATTGATGAATGAAGCCATTGTAAGCTGTTCATGTCTTGGCATTTAACCATATGATCAGGCAGAGTACTGTATGCTTTCTGTTTCCCACATTATTCATGTGCTAATCATGGCCTTATCACACAGGGTAACACAAAAATTAACACATTCAACTGGTCAAAGATCCGTAAGCTGAGCTTTAAAAGACGACGCTTCCTTATAAAGCTGCACCCAGAAGTTCATGTAAGTATTTCAGGAAGCTAGTTGTAGTATCTGAATGCTTTGTATATTGATAATGATCTAAAAGAAAATAAATGTTTAAAGGGGGATTGTTCACCCCTGGGGACCTTTTGTGCAGACCCAAAGTGGAAATCTTACTTGCCCTGATCCCTGCCACTGCAGGTCCTGGTCTCCACGCATCAACATCCAATTTGATACTGCTCAGGTGGCTTCTGCAGCCAATGATTGGCTGCAGCAGTGACGTGTCACCCATGCTTCAAGTGACCCCATGACATGATGGGTGGGTGACACATCACTCCTATCGCCAGTCATTGGCTACAGCAGTGATGTGACCAGCATCAAACTCAATGTTAATGCAGGGAGACCCAGTGGGAGCACAATGAAGCTGGAATGCAGTGGTGGTGATCAGGTAAGTACGATTCCCACCACGGTTTTGGCCATGCTGTGGGGGTCTGCAGAGAATGTTCCTGGAGTGATTAACCCCTTCTGGGCTGGGGCAGAGTATCGTCTGGCAAACATTTGTAAAAATACAACCAAATCACAGAAAAGTCACAACTGCACGCGACTTGCATTGTAGTCTATGATGGCAAAGTCTCGTACGACTTGCACCCTGGGACCAAAAATCCACCAGTGTTGGATTTTCTGCAATTGTCTTATCATAGTTGCGGTCTGTTTCTCTTCGACACCATTGACAATCATTAGATGCAATGTGACGTAACATATGTTGCCATGTATCCCCAGTGTTATGTTTGTTGGTGAGTTGCCATGTTTCTTTATTTTGCCTTTTGTGTAATAAGGAGCTGATGGTAAAATCAATATTTTATTATAAGTTGTATTTCTTTGTGTCATTTGTTTTCACCTCTCCTCAGCAGGGCCCTTATCAGGATTCCCTAGAGTTTCTCCTTCCCAGTCGGGATATGTGTAAGAGATTCTGGAAAATTTGTGTAGAGTATCACAGCTTCTTCCGTCTGCAGGATCAACCAAAACCCAAATCCAAGCCAGTTCTTTTGAGCCGCGGCTCTTCTTTTCGGTACAGGTAATAAAAATTCAATTTTTGTAGGAACGAACTTCAGATTTATTTTATATGATCTTCTATTTGTATTAGATTTGGTAACGGGCATTAGCTCTTCTCACCCTTAATCCATAGTTTATGGCATAGTTGATAACATGGTCGTTGCTTGGAGCTGTATTACCCAGGTTGTCCAAGGCCATAATATGGTCGCGTTTAAGAGTCCATACTAAACCTGCATCACCTGGCCACTCATTGGTTCTGCTAAACAAAATTTAGAACACTATAGGGTTCATTGGTGATTTAAAGAGACATTGAACCCTGAAAAACAAGAAAAAAAAGAAGCATAACCTGCTCAGGAAAATTTGTCTTTAGTTCTTTCTTCATGGACATCTGCAGACTGCTGAAGAAAGCAGTTAAACAGATATTCTGTAGTCAAAGAAGTTTCCAATTTCTCCTTGACTCTCCATCTTTGGCTGGAGACAGTGCTTTACACAGCATTCACTTTAATAGACATTGAAAGAGGTGAAAGCTGCACATTTTCAGCAACTTCTTACAAAACCTTACCTGTGTGTGTACATTGACACTAAAGAGTACCAGGCCACTGATGCTACAGAAAGTGCTACCCAGCTGGCCCAGGTGCCTGGTTGTAACTGCCTGTATAGGCAGGAGGTATTTATCACTGTCTAGGCAAATTTGACATTCACCAATGTTGGAGATGCTGATTACAAGTCTTGTGGAGCTGTACACATTGATTATATAATGTTACCCTTACATTATGCAAGTGACCCAGCTTTCTCAGGAACTGAAAGGCAAATCAGACTAGCTTTGGCACTATTTGGGAGTGGTTAGGGGGATGTAACTTGGTAGAGTTAGTATTCTGCAGTCTATTACAGCTCCACATGGTTGTAACTCAGCTTTCCTGTGGCCCTGAAAAACACATCTGTCTAGCTATGGCACTCCTATGGAGTAAATAGAATGATTTATTTAGGTAGACTTATTATTTAGCAGTCCCTACTACAGGTCCATATGATTTATTTTACTCACTTATATAGCACTAACATATTCCGCAGCACATTAGCATCATTAATTTGTTACCCAGCTTTCCCGGTATCCTGAGCTGCGCTACAGTTTGAAATATTTGCCACTGGGATTCTTACTTAAGTTTTCCACGGCCCTGACTAACAAATCCAGCTAGGTATTCTACAATACTGGGGATTTACCAATTCATAAATATGCTGATCTGGCATCATGCAGTATGGGAAAGCTGGGTAACAATCTCACAATCTCTGCAAAGACGTAATAGCGGCTACACTTGGTACATACATTCTGTATACATCCATAAATATAATATCAGGACAACTGTGAGTGTACATGATAGATATATATATATATATATATATGTGTGTGTGTGTTTTATCTCCAGCATACCACCACATGCTAACCAGCAAGAGTAAGCAAATTAGCGATTCGGCTTTATGTTTTGTGGCTGATGCAGTTACAAAATCTATTTTGTACTATTTTATTCTTCCAATAAAATGCCACACTCACTGTGTAGACAAAAATTATCTATACTAAACCCAGCACCCTATTCCTAAACTTCCTGGCCCACATGCACTAGCATCAGAGGGGGAGATGGATGGGACGGAAGACATGTCTGCAGCCTGACAGAACAATTCACTGTTTTTCTAGTTTTACTTTTCATGTTACAGTTGTGATATCTGATGAATACTTGTAATACAGAACCTAATGTGCATCAGGGTTATAGCTTCCCAAAAATGGTATTGGTGCTAAAATACTGTATTGTATAATGCCTTTTTTTGTGCCTCCATCAACCAGAGGGCAACCGTAAAAATAGAAACTTGTCCAAGGGCTAGCTCTGTTTTAATTTTCATGAAAACTGAATTTTATAAAGGTTATTTTATAATCTATTTTTGTTTAGTGGACGAACGCAAAAACAACTTATAGAGTACGTGCGGGACACCAGCATCAAGAAGCCACCATGTGAAAGGTACGCAAAAGCACTAATCTGAAGCTTGTGAAAAGAGTCTGTGTGAGATTGTAAGAATAAAGGGCCATGTACATTATAGATATGTTCATGTCATTGGATAAAGGAGCACACAGAAATTTTAAATATATTTGCACTTCCACCTGCTCCTCTAACAGCTCAATTTCAGTGATAGTCTTTACCACTTAGAAAGCACAATATTCCAATCAGATTTTCAGGTTGTGTGTGAAGAGTACCAGCTGCAGACTACTTGCTTAAAGTGAATCGCCTTCTTTTAGCTCCAGATTCTGTTCTTATTCCTGACTATATATTTTCTTCTGTTTTAAGAGCTCCGTATACCCTGGATAGAGTTAAATGATAAAATACAGGCTGCCCGGATCCACCAGTATTGGGGGCTCAATGCATACTGTTTTACTATTGCGTTAACGTGTATGTAGTAAGCTCATTCATCTAGTGGTCATTACTTGTATGTATTGAATCTCAGTCTATGCAGATTTAGAGCTCCTCCGACCCCTGCAACACTATTACCAAATTAATTCTACAGCATTTAGACTAAGAAAGCGAGATGTGTTTCCAAGACAAGGCAGAATCTAATGGAGTAAACCACGGCACTCAATTGTGGAAAGCAGTAGTGAAGGTTCTTTATTCCATCCAAAATTTAGCAAGTAGCCATTGGCCAATGTTTTGGTCTATCCTAGACCTTGTTCACGCCCATAGTGTCGGCTGTCAAAATTTTCACATGAGGACGCCATCCTCCTGTGAAAATTATGGCAGTCGACACTATGGCGTGTACAAGGTCTAGGATAGACCGAAACGTTGGCCAATGGCTACTTTCACACTGGCGTTTTTGTTTCCGTTGAGATCTGTTCAGGGATCTCACAAGCGGTCCAAAACAGATCAGTTCTGCCCTTAATGCATTCTGAATGGATAAGGATCCGCTCAGAATGCATCAGTTTGCCTCCATTCTGTCTCCATTCCGCTCTGGAGGCGGACACCAAAACACTGCTTGCAGCGTTTTGGTGTCCGCCTGACGATGAGGAGGCAAACGGATCTGTCCTGACACACAATGTAAGTCAATGGGGACGGATCTGTTTTCACTGACACAATATGGCACAATAAAAAACTGATCCGTCCCCCATTGACTTTCAATGGTGTTCAAGACGGATCCGTTTTGGCTATGTTAAAGATAATACAAACGGATCCGTTCTGATTGGATGTGTTTGTGCAAATCCATGATGAATCCGCACCAAACACGAGTGTAATAGTAGCCTTATATAGACCTGGTAAGTACATATAGTGACACATTCTGGCTTTGCTATCTGATAGGTGACTCTCACAAGTTTGGCTGCGCTACACAGGGCTAGGGAGTGCCTTGCCTGGCGTTTTATACATTTGGTGGCAAGTTGGCATTAGCTGAATGACCTGCTTGCTTTTTCTAACTAACTACTGGCTAATGGAAATAACCTCTAAAATGGGTTGAATTCATATAAAGGTTTCTTCCCCAATGGGCATTTATTATCTCTCCATAAGATATGTGATAAATGACTGATTACTGGGGCCAACCGGTCTTTTTCACTGCACAGCTGCGATGTGGAGGAGTTTGAATGCAGTGCTGGGTGAAAACGCACAGTGTTGCCATTCAAAGTCTATGTGACTGGCAGAGCTATAGGGCACAGTTGTTTCCACCAGTCTCACAGTGTAGTGGCAGGCCGCAAACATGACCACTTCTCCAGTCAGACTCCTTACTGTGGTCACGCAGTAATAGATAATGCCATCTCGTGATTATAAAGGGAAAACTGTAGTCTGGAGGCAGCTTTGTTAGCAAACCCATATCTTGAATGTTAGCCCATGCCGTGTTTTGGTTTCCTTTTTATGGGTGTTACCTGGATGTTGGAGATTATTAGATTTTTATATAATGCATTTCCACAATCCACTGATTTAAACAGCAGAGATTCCAGTTTTTTGTATTAGGCTACTGCACAGTAGGATCCACTCCTATAATGCAGACGATGGGATCCGTTCAGAACGGATCCGTCTGCATTATAGTTTAGAAAAAATTCTAAGTGTGAAAGTTGCTCAGACGGATCCGTCCAGACTTTACATTGAAAGTCAATGGGGGACGGATCTGTTTGAAAATTGAGCCATATTGTGTCAACTTCAAACGGATCCGTCCCCATTGACTTACATTATAAGTCTGGACGGATCCGTTTGCCTCCGCATGGCCAAGCGGACACCCGAACGCTGCAAGCATAGTTCGGGTGTCCGCCTGCTGAGCGGAGGACAAACGGTGCCAGACTGATGCATTCTGAGCGGATCCTCATTCACTCAGAATGCAATAGGGCAGTACGGATCCGTTCGGGGCCGCTTGTGAGAGCCTTCAAACGGAACTCGCAAGCGGAGCCCCGAACGCTAGTGTGGAAGTAGCCTTAGATGGAACAGCTGTACAATCTCTATACAGTATACCATACCCCCTCTTATATTCCTAAGACAGAAATGGATAAAACTTACAGAAAGTAGAAGACTGGTAAACCAGTTCATTAGGCGATTAGTGTCCGAATGAGTAAATTCAAACAAGTGGCAAATTCCTGGGCATGCTGGCTCCTGGGAGGTGGCTATCTGTGTCCCATGATGAATTCTGTACATGGAGTACCCATACATGATTGCTATAAGCAACTACCTATCAGTACTACATCAGCACCCTAAAATCTGTGTTGTCCCCCCCCCCCCCCCCTCCCCATGGTCCTGAATATTTGATTGAAAAGGTTAGGGTCCTTTTACACAAGCAGATTTATTAATTTTTTTGCCTGACATGAACGCTGATCGATGATGTAGCAATGGCCACTCGCTTAGCTCAATTTTCATGAATCTGTCATCAGCACTGTGCCCCCGAGCAATCGTCAGTACTGTATGTCCCCAAACGATTGCACATAATGGGAGCAGTCATCAGCACTGTATGTCGCTTTTATTATTCTCTGTCGCACATTTACATTTACACATTGTCGTGTGTTGCCCACCATCGATGATTACAGCAAATTAACATTTGCTCTTTTGTTATTTGATCAGGTGCACTGACCAATTTTCAGGAACAAACCTTCATCTACCTGATCATTGGCCCAGGTAAAAGAGCCCTTACAGGGATCTTGTAATGATCTGACCTGCACTAGTATTGTATGTGAGCAAGGAAAAAGAACCCTTCTCTCTCATGCTTGGTGCCATAGGAAACTGATACTGTAGATACTATTTGTTTCTTCAGTGTCATTAATCCATCTCTTCATAAAAAAAAAAAAATTGATATAAAATGCAGTTTTTCTCTCCTACCTATAGCCACCTTATGTATTTAAACACAGCAGAGTATATATACACATAGAAGGAGGAAGCGAGGGTCCCGGAGCTGTAAGGCAGACATGCTACCCATTGAGCCCTTTCACAGTGTAATGTTACAGAATATGGATTTCCTTGTTTTGATGCAGTTTTTGAAGCCAAAGCCAGGAAGGGATCTTAAAAGTATAAAGAAAAGGCTAAGTCTTCTCAATGTGGAAACCAAGCCTAAGGCTGCCCATACACAGTGCAGCCCGGCCGCGGGATCTGCACTTGGTTCACCGCAAGTTGCCAGGCTATACCTGTATTTATCATAGCATGTATAGGTGCAGCCATGCGGCCGGGCCACACCCTGTACGGGCCCTCCGAGCAGACGTAGAAGCGTTGTCAAGTGTAACCCGTATCTCTGATAAGCTGTGATCTCCTGCGTTGAGTCTCTTCAACATTGCTTGTATACATAGTACCTGCTTGTGTGTTAACCATTGGGCTTTGGTGTCAGTGGGTTTCTCCTGACTGCCTTGCTCTCTGTCCTGCAGGAGACACAGCAAACCCAGAGTGTCCCCTAGCACTGTGATCCCTAACTCTCCAAAGCAGGTGCGTGTAGCTGTAGAGCACTGGGTGCCTCTTGCTTTGCTGTTCCTCTTGCTTGTGACTTTCCTATGTGCTGTTTCTGTGTCTTCCTAGATCCCTTTAGTTTCTCTTTGCTTCCTTTGTTGCTTACTGTGTAATAACATATGCCAATGTATGCTGCAACTGTCCTGTTTCATGCTTTGTGTACTTTCATGCAAAATGCATTGAAATATACGACCTACTGAAAATGTCTCGTCTTTGCTTCCCTATTCTTGCTAAGTGTGCATACCTGCTCAGCACCCATACTGTTTAGGATGTTCTTGACATTGCTTGCTGATGCAATACGATTTGCCATTTGATCAGTTTACTTTGCTATAGTTTTCGTACCGTTGTATTGTGGTGTTATAATTTCTCTTTCATATTTCCTTTCAGATCATCCCTTTCACTGAGAGTGTGAGGACTTCTGTTTTACCTTCCTCCCTTATCCTGTCCTCTTTTTTCAACCCTCCTGCCTCACCCAAACAAAAAGACACAACCAGAAATGAGCACATCTCTGCTTCTCAGTGGCAAGAGGAACCTGGCCGACGAGCTCAAGAGAACGCAGGATCTTCAGTTCACTCACCATTACAAGGTGTTTCCCCCAACCCAACCCCTTCCTTGCAGAATAAACAGGACCCAGGAAAAATCCTGGATACTGAACATGTCCAGCAGGGTGAGGATGTTAGGCTGTGGGTATCAGGGGTTTCTGATTCACTTCTTTTGACTGAAGAATTTATAGATGATGATCCAGCAGACATCTCCTTTAGTGGAGGAGCAGAGCTGTATACCTATGGTGAGAGTCTAGAGTCACCTGATCATGATGATATCCCACCAGAAGAGTATTTTCTGGATGGGGTGGATGTGACAGATTTCAATGGCAACACAAGGTCAACTGATGCTAATGAGTTATTGGAAATGAAAGCTCAGGCAAGTCGCATGCAAAGTTTTCTAAACCCATCAGAAAATGGATCCCTAATCCATTACCGCTCTGAAACCGGCTCCCTGGTTCACCGTCGCTCTGAAAGCAGTTCCCTCACAAACCTCAATGGTATCCCTTCATTTTCCCGATCTGCTAACCACTCCACTGCCAGCTCAATGATAAATTTTCCCGCCTGCTCTGTACGCTCGGAATCCAGTTCGGCTTTCCAATTTGGAGATATAGCAGACCAGCTAGAACAGCTTAGCTACCCTCCAACGACCACTGAAGACTCTAGCAGCTCTGAAGACGACTCCTGGGACTCTGAAGATGAGACTCCAATTGATATGAACTTATTCTTCAGCAATCCACTGACGCATTATACCAATTTTAATCAACTTGGGCTGCTGGATAAGAAGGATGCTCCTGACGTCTGAAAATGAAATTGATCATATGACCTCAACAACGAGCACTTGCATATAAGTCATAGGTGTGCACAATTTACTAAGGAGTGTTATGTTCAGCAACGTCTTAGATTGTGCTTTCGGTCTTTAATTTCCAGGCTGTAATAGTTAAACACAGCAATGATTGTCTCACAAAATTCACTTGAGGAATGGACTCGAACAGCAGCCAGTATTGTCAGACTGGACTAGTTTACCTCATATATGGTCCCTGTGGAAATTGACATATTCTGTCTTAGTGGGTAGAGTGAGGGACGCCCAGAGACGCTTCTATTTTATCTTTCTGTAAAATCTACTAAAGTGATGAAGAACCAAGCTTTTATCCTTGGTTATTCCATAGCTCCAGGCTGTTCCTGAATCACTGGCTTTTCTTTCTTCTATGCTTTATTCCTAGACCTTTGTTGGGTTTGATTTTGTCAGATTTTCACATTGTTCACACATTAGTTAAGCCTTGCGTTACGAAGTGTCACTAATTCAGCATGATCTTGTTCTCACATTCTTCTTCCCACCTGTGTTAATTACTAACCTACACTATTTAGAAGCAACACTAACTGTTGTATGGAGGAAATGATCAGCACATAGGCATTAGGCTTATTGCTGTTTCAGAATATATGGACATAGGAGTAAAAATATTCACCGGCTCTTTGGAGGGAGGTCTTTTCAGGTGGTGGGCTCTTCTAGGTCTTAAGAAACCATGCTTGTTTGGCCCGCTTCTTTGACATAATTGATCCTTGGTGTCTTTGTGCATGGTTTGCTTAAACTATTACCTTGCAGCCATTTTGGATAAAATGTTCTAACACTGCTAACCCAATTAGGCTATTTATCACTTACCCGTCTTTGATATGAAGATGCGTCGTTATTTTTCTCAAAAGCATAAAATGGAGAGAAATAAATGAGAAAAACTTAAGGGCGTATTGACTCTGAAGACATTTGCGTGCCGTCGATTAACCACTCAAGGGTTCTAGAAGCCTTTCTCTAGAAGAGATGGTTCAGATACAAAGAAAAATTATATGTCCCCTGCAGAAGATTCCATGGAAAAATGTTTGACTTTTTATGATTTGTAATTTTTGAAACCTAGTGCTTTGGTGATGCTAACTTCAACTCTGCGAAGGATGCAAAGATCATGAAAACCTGAGATTTTCTATAACAGTAGTCGCCAGATCATCTTACACAGTCATATAATGTCACCATGGTTGTCATAACACTAATTATGTATTTAATAGTATTAGTATAATTTGTATTTATGTTTTAGAGTTCTATTTTATGCCATCTTGATTTTTGATCAGTCTGTTGCTCATACATTACCAATCGAGTCCCATCAAACTTTTGTCGCTTATATAGCCCAATATCAGTGTTTGGGATCTACTCTTATCTAACCTTTCTATTTAATGCCTGCTATTATTTGATTTTTTTTTCAGACGCTCGCAATCGGGTATTACGGTTGTTTTTGGGATGTTCCGGGCCTTTTATATTTTCTAATTGTGCCTTGAGAATTAATATGGTTTCTTTTGCCTTTTTTTGTTCAAGTGTCTGTATATTAAATGATCAAAGGTGCCAATATACCCGCAGGAAAGGGGTGTTTTACTACATGTGCAACTATTTTGTTTTTTATCAGAATTTGTTAACCTGTTTAATACCAAATGTATCTGCAATAAAACTAGGAGTGCTGGAGCTCTCCTCTTTTACACTTTTATGTGACTGTAGTCTTAATATTATAATTTTTCATAGTACAGTTAAAAGGGCTCCAGAAATCTATTGACTGTCTAAACCAATGTGATAAACATTGTATGGACACCACTATCACTAGTAAATATCTGATTTTGTACATGTTTCAGTGTGATAAACAGCTCAATTCTCCAACACAGTTCTTGCCCTATTTCATACTGCAGTAGTGTGCCTGAGCTTTCAGCTCACAGACCACCTCCAATATCTTCAGACTGCTCAATGTGACAAGGCCAAAGATAATTTTGTTAGTTTTCCCATTAGCCGTATGTATCTATGTTTTAATGTGGTCATACAAACTGGTCTAAAGATTAGTAAGAATTTCAACTCTCAGACTTAACTTTATCTATTTTAACCTCGTCCCTTCATACCTAAGTAAAATGTATATACAGTACTTGCTTTTAATAGGTACTGTACTGTGAACAAACTTTGCATAAATCAATAGCACAAGTGAACATAAACTTTTTATTATAGACAAAAATGCCTCTCCACTTTTGGGCCACCTGTTCTCCTCTTCCCCTTTCTTCTGATCCGATCATTCACCCTTAGTTCATGGCTAAAATCCATCCTGAGAGACAATGTGGACTATCAGCTCACTGAAGGATCAGGTAACATCTGCCCATAGAATTGTTTAAAGAGGAGGAGGAGTGAGCTGCTGGAGGGAGACAGAGGCACATGATATACAGAGACGCTGCTTCCTCTTTAAGCTTTTTATCTCATCCCAATGCTGGATTTACAGCAGCACTGCTTTGTAGTGCTCTGCAGTGTTCTTCATGCTGCTGCTACATTTATAAGGTGTGCTACAGAGAGATGGCAGAGCAGGATCTCCTGTTTCTCTGTGTGCAGTGTATGTAAAACATCATAGCAGCTAGTCTTTATCCACTAGCTCAGGGATCAGAGATAGAGCCTGTAGAGGGGAAAATTGGTGAATAATATAGAATACAAGTCACCTGAAATGACAAGTACGTTTTAAATCTTTTGCTGCCTGGACTATTTTCATATGTTGATATATACAGTATCTCACAAAAGTGAGTACACCCCTACACATTTTTGTCAATATTATATGATATCTTTTCATGGGACAACACTGAAGACTCTTTAATACAATGTAAAGTAGTCAGTGTACAGCTTGTATAACAGTGTAAATTTGGTGTGCCCTCAAAATAACTCAACACACTGCCATTAATGTCCAAACTTCTGGCAACAAAACTGAGTACACCCCTAAGTGAAAATTGCCAAATTGTGCCCAATTAGCCATTTTTCCTTCCCAATGTCATGTGACTCGTTAGTGTTACAGGGTCCCAGGTGTGTTAAATTTGGTGTTATCGCTCTCACACTCTCTCATACTGGTCACTGGAAGTTCAACATGGCACCTCATTGCAAGGAACTCATGATCATCTGAAAAAAAGAATTGTTGCTCTACATAAAAATGGCTGAGGCTATAGGAAGATTGCCAACACCCTGAAACTAAGCTGCAGCACAGTGGCAAAGACCATACAGCGGTTTAACAAGACGGGCTCCACTCAGAATAGGCCTCGCCATGGTCGACCAAAGCATTTAAGTGCACATGCTCTGCGTCATATCCAGAGGTTGTCTTAAAAATAGACGTGGTCAGCCTGTCAGTGCTCAGACCATACGCCGCACACTGCATCAAATTGGTTGTTGTCCCAGAAGGAAGCCTCTTCTAAAGATGATGCACAAGAAAACCTGCAAATAGTTTGCTGAAGACAAGCAGACTAAGGACATGTAATACTTCAACCGTGCCTCTGGTAAGACCAAGATGAACTTATTTGGTTCAGATGGTGTCAAGCATGTGTACAAAGACAAGTGTGTCTAGCCTACAGTCAAGCATGATGATTGGAGTGTCATGGTTTTGGTCTCCATGAGTGCCGCCGGCTGTGAGGATCTACAATTCATTGAGGGAACCATGGATGCCAACATGTACTGTGACATACTGAAGCAGAGTATGATCCCCTCCCTTCTGAAACTGGGCCGCAAGGCAGTATTCCAACTTAAAAACAGACCCAAACAAACACACCTCCAAGAAGACCACTGCCTTGCTAAAGAAACTGAGGGTAAAGGTGCTGAACTGGCCAAGCATGTCTCCAGACCTAACCCCTATTGAGCATCTGTGGGGCATCCTCAAACGGAAGGTGGAGGAGCACAAGGTCTCTAACATCCACCAGCTCCATGATGTTGTGAAGCTCTAGTGAACTCTGTACCCAAGAGAGTTATTGCAGTTCTGGAAGATAATGGTGGCCACACAAAATATTGACACTTTGGGCAATATTTGGCCATTTTCACTTAGGGGTGTCCTCACTTTTGTTGCCAGCGGTTTAGACAATAATGGCCGTGTGTTGAGTTATTTTGAGGGCACTAAATGTACATTGTTATACAAGCTAAACACTGACTACTTTACATTGTATGAAAGTGTCAGATCCTCAGTGTTGTCCCATGAAAAGATATCAAATATTTACAAAAATGTGAGGGTATACAAACTTTTCTGAGATACTGTATAAATAAAAGCTGAATTATAAATAATAAAAAAAAAACATATGCCCCCATATCCATATATGTTCCCAAAGTGAACAGCTTGCCAATTGTGAAAATGTCACACTGCACTTCACAATCATGGACAACTTCATAAAATGTGTAACTATTTGTTAATAAAAAATTACTAAAATTGGTGTTCATGTACACAAATGTATATTTTGTCTCTGTCCACTTTTTTTGCAGCCCGTATGCAGAAAAATTTATTTTAATGGAAATCACTCGGCGTGCATTCCATATCCATATGTCCACAAGTCCGTTCCGCAAAACAGTAGAACATGTCCTATTCTTACCCATTTTGCGGACAAGGACAGTCATTGTTATAATAGATCCCCCAAAAAACGGATGTAACACGGACGTCACATTGATTTTGTAATATTTTTTTTTTTTGTGGATCCGTGTTTTGCGAACCTCAAAATACAGTTGTGTGCCTGAGCCCTAAACGTCTGGCCCAGGTAAAACCTTAGATGCAGTAAAATGTCTAAAATGAAAGTTCAGATTGCAGAGTGGCTGTACAGAGAACAGATGACCGTAACAGGCTGTGATCTTTCTTCCAGATGTCACTTGCAGATAAACCCTATTCTTTACATACACAAAGCCAGGAGACTGTTCATTTGAAGACAAAGATTCTGGGCTTTAGTCTAATACCAAGCTTTAAGTCTTATATTCTAGCCATGCATTAAATACTTCCTTGGCATTGAAAAGGTTAAAGTCGGTGTCGCCTCTTGAATACCATGTTTAAATAAGTTCAAAACTCTATGCTGATTAAATTCTTAATATATCTTTATAGCAGTCAGTGAGCTCTCCGGCTCCCCCTAGAGGTGGCTAGAGACTGTCAGCATTTTTTTATGTAGATACAAAGGGAATTTGATATTTTGTATCAGGAAGAAAAAAGACGACGAGTGACCACTCGCCACAATTCTGCAACATAGAAATGTCAAGGCGATAAAAGATGTTAGGATTTGGTTTTAATCTCATCTCTAATTTACCTGGAGCTGGGTAATCAATTCTGTAATGCTAGGATTAAATTGTTGGTGGCTCAGGAATACTGTAGTATACCCTCCACTACTTCTGCAGATTTTTTTTACGTTTACGGGCCGTTTTTTGCATTCCGTATACGGAACCATTCATTTCAATGGTTCCGGAAAAAAAAAAAAAAGGAATGTACTCAGTGTGCATTCCGTTTCCGTATTTCCGTTGAAAGATAGAACATGTCCTATTATTGCCCGCAAATCACGTTCCGTGGCTCCATTCAAGTCAATGGGTCCGCCAAAAAACTGAACACATACGGTAATGCATCCGTATGTCTTCCGTATCCGTTCCATTTTTGCGGAACCATCTATTGAAAATTTTATGCCCAGCCCAATTTATTCTATGTAATTACTGTATACTGTATATGCCATATGGAAAAACGGAACGGAAACAAAAAATGGAACAATGGATCCGTGAAAAACGGACTGAAAAATACTGAAAAAGCCATACGGTCGTGTGAAGGAGGCCTTAGCCAGCATTAAAGTGGAGGGGGGGGGGGGGGCAGAAGGGATGGACATGTACTATTTCAAGTGTTGTGTAAAAGCTGCATATTTCTGTCTAATTGAGAACACATGCACACTGAGCTGAGCCTGCATGTGTATGGGGTGGTTAGGAGATATAGCTGTTCGACTGACAGCTAGCTATGGGTGTATGGTCATCTTTACACCTGAGGATATCTAGGAGACTGGTAAAAAAAAATGGGGGAAGGATGGGCTCCCTGATGGATAATTATGAGTTACTGTTTTCTAACACACGACCTCTTTCTTATTACCTTCCTCTTCATACCATGCCATTAATAACCTATGACCGCAAAATGGTAGAAAACACATTACCTTGTAGTTCAATTAATTAACTTGCACCTCTTGTTAACAAGATGAAATGGTAGGTGTAACCAAAAACCAAATTAATGTTTCTTTTTGACATTTCTTTTATTTGTGGTGGCATGCAAAAAGCTTTACTGTTTACTGCATGTAACACAAGTCATACATGGAAGATATTTTGCTGATTCTGAGGGGCAGAAGCACGGCACTAATAGACATCAGTGTGGCCCTACCTTACCTTTCCTTGCCTTCAATGTCTTATAGAGTTTGTTGTATAAGCCTCTCCTGCCCCATCTACAGTAGCACAAAAATATTAAGCACGGCCCCCTTGGCTAAGCCCAGTCCCCTCATCCAGGCATCAAACAAAGATAGAACAGATCAGCAGGATATTAAAGGGTACACTTTCCATTCATTTCTATGGAACTTCTGAAAATAGTGCACTGCTACAGTGTTTTCAGAACTCCCACAGAAGTAAATGGAGGGTGCATCCACTGCGCTCTCCTTTACTTTGGGGGCTCGTTCTGGATAGGTCATCACTATCTGATCAGTGGGAGTCCGACACCCGGGACCCCTGCCGATCAGTTGTTTGAGAAGGCATGAGCAGTTCTGTCAGCGCCACAGCCTTTTCCATATTTACCAAGCACAACGCCATAGATTGTATAGTCACTGTTCTTGGTATCGCGCTCAGCCCCATTGAAGTGAATAGGGCTGAGCGCGATACCAAGCACAGCCACTGTACTATGTATGGCACTGTGCTTGGTAAGCCGGTAGAAGGCCGTGGCGCTGGTGCCTTCTCCAACGGCTGATCGGTGGGAGTCCCCCATGTCGGACCCCACCAATCAGTTACTGATGACCCATCCTGTACTACTGATTTATGCAAAGTTGTTTTGAAATTTTAAAGGTGTGTGTGTATCACCACAAAATGCAGTGTAATCTGCATTCTGCATATTATAGAGTAGGAGGAGCTGAGGAGATTGATATATTGTGTTTTGGGAAAAGATTTAGCAAAAATAGAAATGTATTCATTTAACTTTATGGTCTTCCGGAACTTAAGACCGTTTAAGTATGCACACTTGAACGTCACCGTCCAGCCTATTAACTATAATGGGGGCTTGCGCAGATCCGTCCGCAACCCGGCAAATATGCAGAAGATAACCGCTGCACGGGACTGAGCAGCCTGCAATGTATGGGAACACGTGGAGGCTGCATAAGACAAGCCAAAGACAAAAATGATTTTTATCAAATGATGTAATTTGTTTGTGTAGTTCTGACTGAGGCAAGAGCTACTGCACAACAGTTGATTGGTGGAGGTGCTTGGTGTAAGACCCCCGCCTATCCTGAGTATAGGCCATCAATATAAAACGTCTGGACAACCCCTGCACTGCCCTGTGGCCAGCAGCCATATTGTAATGCACCTATTTACAGGTAGGTTAGACGGTGGGATTCAGCCGAGGTTAAGTTTTCACGTTTTCCTTATGGTTACCATTTCCCAGATTTGACAACTCATTTGCAAAGTTTTTGCATTTTACCCAGATATTTCCAGGAGGATCTGCATATGGAACCAAACCCTTATTGGACTACTAATCCAACAAATGGGAAATTCTCATGTTGCCGCCTGCCGTGTTTTCTTAGTAGTGAAGCTTGTGACATGCCATATAGAGTGCCTGGTGAGCTCTGCTAGAGGCACATCTCAAGACGTGACTTGTGTTCTATAATTATATATGAATAGTTCTGATTTTGTTAACAAGCATTTCTAATTCTATAAAGGCCTTTTGACCAGAAGCAGTTGGGTGGATTGGTGTCATGGTTTTCTTTATGTCACGTGGCTGCAAATGTCAAGGGGCAGTGATTCTGAATTGGTGGAAAAAAGTTCTTAAACTGCATCGTCCAGAGATCCGCAGTCTAATGGATGGAGAACCCCTTTAAAGATGGAGGTGGCATATTTCCTCTTGACAGGATGTCATCTACATTTACCATCTGTTCTTCTTTTCATTCATGATGTGTGGATTCTGTCTGGCACTTTCTGCTTTGTATGTTGTTTTTGGGGTTACCTTACTCTTGCGCTTACTTTTCAGACTGGTTTTAGTAGTCTTCTGCATGTTTTTTTTTTTTTTTTTTTTTATTCCTTGCGTACTTCATGTTTCACATTTATTTCTTGAATCTCTCACTGTGCATGATTCATTCCTTATTCCCTTTTGTATTTTATGTCCTTTTTAGTCATAAAATATACTTTATTTTCTTATTACCATTGCACGTATTGCATAAACATTGCTAAAGGGAAGATTTAACTTTTTGAAGCAATTTTTAATTTGTGCAGATATTAGGCTATTTTACACAGTAGCGGTTTTGCTGAATCCGGCAGGGTTCAGCAAAAACACTTCCATTACTGATAATACAACCACCTGCATCCGTTATGAACGGATCCAGTTGTATTATCTTTAACATAGGAATGACGGATCCATCATGAACTCCATTGAAAGTCAATGGGGGGCAGATCTGTTTTAGATTGCTTCAGAGAAAACGGATCCGTCCCCATTGACTTGCATTGTGAGTCTTGCTCCGCATCCCATGACGGAAAGAAAACCGCACCCCGCACCATGCTTTTTTATAGAATGTATATTGTTGTAGATATCCCCTGAAGTGGCCACAGTTTGCAAGATAGCACTACACTTGACAGAAATTAGAATGGATCAGGTTATCAGAATCTCTCAGCCTATAATTTTGAGCCTTTGTCAGCCTGATGAACCCTATTAAATCATACATGTTGTCTAGTAGGTTTAATCATGCTGATAAAACGGTACCTTAGTTATCTTTGTATGTAGCAGCGTTCCTAAGATATGAGCATTTTATTATGCTAATTAGCTCTTTGTAATGTTTTTTTTTTTTTTTAACCAATGTATTTTTTCATACTGCTCCACAGAGAAAATGACATTATAAAGGGTACATTCTGTGCTATATAAAAAAAAGCAAGGCTATTAAAGGCACACAAGGCCATTAAAAATGCACATGATTACATACGCTATTCGGCCAAAACCACAGCACGAGGCAAGCGTTTTTGGATGCCTTTTTTACGTCATAAAATGCACACCAAAATAAAGTGGCAGGCAGTGGCTCAGGCTCTGTAATACATTTGGTACAGGGATAGATACTTTTATTTAACAGTATGATTTGTGACAGAATTTTACACCACAATTGTGGTGCAATTTTGAAGCAAAAAGTTGTGCCATAGGCCATGTCCCTTCCCTCTGAAACCGATGCCTTTTTCTGGTAGGCCACACTCACATGACTAAAGCTAGATGGGCCACAGTTTGGTCCAATTTACACCAAAATCTAGATGCACTCACATGGGCCGGTATATTTATGTGGACTGCAGTTGTAGTTCAATAGTTATAGCAGTATTCAACTGAATAGATAAAATAATAAGGGTGAGTTCACACTAGCGTTAGGGATTCCGTTATGGCTTTCCGTTATAACATGGTTATAACGGAATCCATAAGACGGAAGGACGGATCTGTTCTTCTGCCCATAGACTTGCATTATGCCGGAATGCAAAACGGAAGCCTTTAAAAGGCATTCCGTTTGCTATCCATCCTAATAGAAGTCTTTGAGAAAGCATAACAGATCCGTCTGGGTTCCGTTATGCAAGACGGAAAACAAAGTTCTGTCGACATAACTGGACCCAGACATAACGGGACCCAGACGGATACGTTTCGATTCCCATAGACTTCTGAGAGGACAGAGAGCAAACGGAATGCCTTTAAAAGGCTTCCGTTTTGCATTCCATCATAATACACGTCTATGGGCAGAAGAACGGATCCGTCCTTCCATCTTACAGATTCTGTTATTTTCCGTTATAACCATGTTATAACAGAAAGCCATAACGGAATACTTAACGCTAGTGTGAGCCCACCCTAATACGTGGACACAATGGATCTTTCAGGGCAGGAAATGAACTTGGCTACTGCTCTCTATTCGGGCCCTGAACAGAGCACTCTTCTTTATTGACTCAGATAATAGGGTATTCTGAAATTGTTTTTCTAAACCAGAGAAACCCCTTTAACAAAAAAAAAAGTTGACGCTTCCCTTTAACAAACGGCTGTACCAGTACATTACCTAGTATAATCTTCCAACAGGAATAAAACTGGTCTTCATAACATTCCATCTTTTTTTTTTCTCAGTAGGGTGTCACTTGTCTCCAGTAACGCTCAGGCTGCCCTCCTCTACTTCCCAGCCTGGCAGGTCTCCATTGATGAGCCCAACGTTAAGTGACAGTGGTAGTGCCAGAGCTGATGATGTGGAAGAAACTTCTGACAAGGTGAGGGCAGATCTAAGGAACAAAACTCTGACTGCTGATCAGGATATGGCATCAATATCAGTGGCGGGGCAGCTCATGGCACCCCTGACATTCAGCCTTTTGGACAGTCTGTACATCTGGTAATGGCTGTGCCTGGCACTGCAGCTTGGTTCCATTTAACAGAGCTGAGCTGCAGTATTGGGCACAGCCAAATGTACAATGATGTGTCTGGTAAACAAAAACAGGGACCTGTCACTTAGGCTACTTTCACACTAGCGTTCGGGGCTCCGCTTGTGAGTTCCGTTTGAAGGCTCTCACAAGTCCAGCCCTAATACATTCTGAGTGGACGCGGATCCGCTCAGAATGCATCAGTCTGGCAGCGTCTGTCCTCTGCACCGCTCAGCAGGCGGACACCCGAACGCTGCTTGCAGCTTTCGGGTGTCCACCTGGCCGTGCGGAGGCAAACGGATCCGTCCAGAGTTACAATGGAAGTCAATGGGAGCGGATCCGTTTGAAGGTGACACAATATCGTGCAATTTTCAAACGGATCCGTCCCCCATTGACTTTCAATGTAAAGTCTGGACGGATCCGTCTGAATACAAATTGCACTTTTTTCTGAATTATAATGCAAACGGTTCCGTTCTGAACGGATACCATTGTTTGCATTATAGGAGCGGATCCGTCTCTACAGATACCAGACGGATCCGCTCCGAGCGCAAGTGTGAAAGTAGCCTTATTGGGGG
The DNA here is from genome assembly GCF_014858855.1 of Bufo gargarizans. Lineage (NCBI taxonomy): Eukaryota > Metazoa > Chordata > Amphibia > Anura > Bufonidae > Bufo > Bufo gargarizans. The sequence continues at coordinate 110,544,566 of NC_058083.1, forward strand.
AGTGCCAGACCCCATAGATCTGAAGTTGACATATTTCAAGGTTAGGTCATCAGTGTAAGGGTCCATTCACACGTCCGTTTTTTCTTTCCTGATCTGTTCAGTTTTTTCAGGAACAGATCAGGACCAGATCTGGACCCATTCATTTTCAATGGGTCCTGGAAAAAATCGGACAGCACAATGTGTGCTGTCCGTTTCCGTTGTTCCGTTCCGCATGTCCGTTTAAATATAAAACATGTCCTATTCTTGTCCTGAAAAATCGGATCCTGGTACAATACAAAGTCAATGGATCCGCAAAAAAACGGATGACAATCGGATGTCATTCCGTATGTCATCCGTTTTTTGCGGATTCCGTTCCAGGAAACACATAACAATTTTATTTATTTATTTTTTTTCAATTTTTTTTCAAAGAAATCCAAACAACTTTATTTGATTATTGAAATGTATACATGTTCCCGTTTTTTGCGGATCCGCAAAAAACGGATGACATACGGATGACATACGGAAACATTTTCAGGAACAACGGATCCGCAAAAAACGGACCGTTTTTCAGGATGAAAAAAAACAGGACGTGTGAATGGACCCTTATAGTGTCATAAATACCCTTTATTTTGCTTTATTTTGGGTTAAATCGTGAAACATTTAAACTAGTATTTCAATATGCTGAAGGCAATCTGCGCCCAACAATATTCTTATACGCTGATCTTAGTGTCTTATTAGGCGACATTGGATCAGTTGATTAGAATTGCAACAAATATTGGTTTCTTCAGAGCTTACTGCTTTTGTTTTGTGTTTTTAGATCTTTTTGTCAGATGTTTCTATGGTATACTGAAGTATATTTATATGCAACTCGTAAGATTTTTAACTTTTATTGACAAATACATCAAGTTTATGCAAGGACTAAATATTTCTTGTGTTGACTCTTCTTTTTCAAGACTTCTGCAGTTCACCCTGGCATGCTGGATATCGGCTTCTGAGCCAAATCCTAACTGATGGCAACCCATTCTTGCCTAATCGGTGCTTGGAGTTTATTATAATTTCAGTTTTTTTGTTTGTCCATCTGCTTTTCATTGATTGACTACAGGTTCTCAATGGGATTGAGATGTGGGGAGTTTCTCTGCCACCGAGCCACTTGGTTATCATCTTTACCTTGAAACATGGTGCTGTATCGTACTGTAAAAAGCATTGTTCTTCACCAAATTGCTCCTGGATATTTGGGAGAAGTTTCTCTTAGAGGATGCTTAGACCCCATTCTTTATTCATGGCAGTGTTTACTGTTGTAGGTGAGCCCACTCCCTTGGATGAGAAACAACCCCTAAACATGAATGGTCCCAGGATGCTTTACTGTTGGCATGACACAGGAATCATGGTCGCGCCCACCTTTTCTTCTCCAGACAATCGTTTTTACAGGTGTCCCAAAAAGTTTGAAGGGTTCTTTATCGGAGAAAAAACTTTACCCCAGTCCTCTGCTGTCGAATCCCTGCACTTCTTGCAGAATGTCAGTCTGTCCTTGATGTTTACCTTATGGAGAAGTAGCTCCTTTGCTGCCCTTTTTGACACCAGGCAATCCTCTAAAAACCTTCCTGTGTGTTCAGATGCACTCACACATGCTGCTGCCATTCCCAAGCAAGCTGTCTACTGGTGGTGACCTAATCCCATAGCTGAATCCTCTTTAGGAGATAGTCAAGCACTTGCTGGACTTTTTTAGACACCCTGAAGTCTTCTTCACAGCAGTTGAACCTCTCTCTCTTTCCTTGAAGTCCTGATGATCCAATAAATTATTGAGTTAGATGCAGTCTGACAAGCAGAAATGTCCTTACCTACAAAGTCCTTTTTATGCAAAGCAATGATGACTGCACGTTTCATTGGAGGTAACCATGGTGAACAGAAGAAGTAAAAGATTTCGGTCTGCTTTTCTAATTTAATCAACATGACAGTCATATCCGCTGCCTTGTCCTCGTTCACACTTTCTCCTGAGCAAATGAGATCACTGCAATTATGTTAGCAGGTCGGTTTGTGGCAGTGCTGAAATACAGTGGATTTTTTATTTTTTTTATGACTGTTAATTTTTATGGCAAGTAATGGGCAGAGCTAATGTCTCTTAGCATGCGCAACCTGACCCCTCTTACCTATGTGACGCCGACACACCCCACAGGTGACGTCACTGTGGAGCAGATACTAATTACTATCGTATAATCACATTCTCTATTCACTATGGTGACATCAGCGCTATTTGCATACTGTGTCACTATGGAAGAGGCGTTGGAGCTGCATTGGAGTATCAGTTTTACTTATTTAGGGGCAGCATTGTACTACTAGCTTTTTACCTCTGCAATTTTGGACAGCATAGGGCAGGGCTGGCCAACCTGTGGCTCTCCAGATGTTGTAAAACTACAACTCCCACCATGCCCTGCTGTAGGCCGACAGCTGTAGGAATTCTTTGCATGCTGGGAGTTGTAGTTTTGCAACAGCTGGAGAGCCGCAGGTTGGCCATCCCTGGCATAGGGTATAGTAGGGTGTATTAAGGGTAGGTTCCAGTGTGGTGTGGATCCACCATCAGGGAGTCACCCTCCGTACACCTTTTTATATAATTGGTTTCTTTATTTTATTTTTTTGTTCTTCTTTTTGGGACCTATATTTAGTAATTAGTTGTCTTTCTGATTTGGTACGACTTCCCTTTTTTATTCTGATATATAATTAAACTTTAAATTAAAATTAAAGTTTTATTCACGTTTTCAATGATATGACATTTTGGAATTACATGGATATTATATTGGTTGATCAATATACAGTAGTCTCAGTGATTCAAGGAATGACTTTGCAATTATCTTGCTCACCACTTGTGCTTGTGCAGGCATATTGCTGTTATTATTAATTTGAGTAATACCATAGTATTTATTATATTTAAAGAAATCTCACTGATCCTCCTCTGCTCCAGTCCCTGTTCTCTCCACTTCCTGGTATTGGCCTTATATGGTGCGCGCTCGCCGAATCGAGCCGGCCGGCGCATGCGTAGTTCCAAAAGTATACCCAGCTGACTGCGGGAGCCCAAGATGGGATCGTGCAGTCACAAGCGGCGCACCAGACTGGCACGATCCCAAGGAATGGTAAATATGTAAATCATAGTCAGGAGGCGGCATGAAAAAGGTGGGCATTGCTTGACTTGAAGCAAGGAGGCCGCTGCCCCCTTGACTTCAAGCACACTGCAAACAGAGCGCTCAGAGAGATTAAAAAAGCGTTTTTCTGAAGTATGGATTAATGAATTTCTGGCTCACACACTTGATCAATTACAGACTGGGGGACTGCTATAAGGTAATGCTGGCAGTTTTATATCACTTTTGGAGGTGACGGGTTCACTTTAAATAAGTTGTCCAGGATTGGAATACAGTGTCTTGAAGAAGTATTCATACCCCTTGGTCTTTTACACATTTTTTCACGTTACACCCACAAACTTAAATGTATTTTATGTGATAGACCAACACAGAGTGGCTAGTATGTGTGAAATGAAAAGAAAATGATACGTTTTTCAAAAATTTTATAAATAAAATTCTGGAAAGTGTGGCGTGCATTTGTATTCAGCACCCTTTACTCTGATACCCCTAAATAAAATCCAGTGTGACTAACTGCCTTCAGAAGTCACCTAATTCGTAAATAGAGTCCACCTGTGTATAATGTATTCTCAGTATAACTACAGCTGTTCTGTAAAGGCCTCAAAGGTTTGTTAGTAAACATTAGTGATCAAACAGCATTATGAAAACCAAGGAACACACCAGACAGGTCAGGAATAAAGTTATGTAAAGCAAGATTAGGTTAGAATAAAATATCCCAAGCTCTGAACATCTCGTGGAGCACTGTTCAATCCATCTTCAAAAAATGGAATGACTGGCACAACTGCAAACCTACCAAGACATCAAGACATGGCCATCCACCTAAACTGACAGCCCAGGCAAGTAGAGCACTAATTAGAGAAGCAGCCAGGAGGCCCATGGTTACTATGGAGCTGCTGCAGAGATCCACAGATCAGGTGAAAGAATCTATCCACAGGGCAACAATTATCCACTCTTCCACAAATCTGGCCTTTATGTAGGAGTGGCAAGAAGAAAGCCATTTTTGAAAGCAAGCCATAAGAAGTCACGTTTGCAGTTTGCCACAAGCCGTGTAAGGGACACAGTAAGGCTAGTTTCACACTAGTGTTCGTCGGTCCGCTCGTGAGCTCCGTTTGAAGGAGCTCACGAGCGGACCCGAACGCCTCCGTCCAGCCTTGATGCAGTCTGAATGGAGCGGATCTGCTCAGACTGCATCAGTCTGGCGGCGTTCAGCCTCCGCTCCGCTCGCCTCCGCTCGCCTCCGCACGGACAGGCGGAGGCGAGTGGATCCGTTCAGACTTACAATGTAAGTCAATGGGAACGGATCCGCTTGAAGAGGTCACCATATGGCTCAATCTTCAAGCGGATCCGTCCCCAATTGACTTTACGTTGAAAGTCTGAACGGATCCGCTCAGGCATCTTGCGCACTTAGAAAATTTTCTAAGTTATTAATGCAGACGGATCCGTACTGAAGTACTGAACGGAGCCTCCGTCTGCATTAATATGATCGGATCCGTTCAGAACGGATCCAATCAAGCGCTAGTGTGAAAGTAGCCTTAGCATGTGGAAGAAGGTGCTCTGGTCAGATGAGACCAAAGTTGAACTTATTGGCCTCAATTCAAAACGTTATGTGTGGTGGAAAACTAATACTGCACATCACCCTGAACACACCATCCCCACTGTGAAACATGGTGGTGGCAGCATCCTGCTGTGAGGATGCTTTTCTTCAGCAGAGACAGGGAAGCTGGTCAGAGTTGATGGGAAGATGGATGGAGCTAAATACAGGGCAATCCTAGAGGAAAACCTGGTAGAGGCTGCAAAAGACTTGAGACTGGGGTGAAAGTTCTCCTTCCTGCAGGACAACGACTCTAAACATAAACATAGCCAGAGCTACAATGGGATGGTTTAGATCAAAGCATATTCATGTGTTAGAATGGCCCAAAGTCCAGACCTAAATCCCATTGAGACTCTGTGGCAAGACTTGAAAATTGCTGTTCACACTTCATCCAATCTGACTGAGCTTGAACTATTTAGCAAAGAAGAATGAGCAAAAATATCAGCCTCTGGATGTGCAAAGCTGGTAGAGACATACCTCAAAAGACTCGCAGCTGTAATTGCACCAAAAGGCGGACCTAAAAAGTATCAGGGTGGCTGAATACAAATGCACCCCACACTTTAAAGACTTTTATTTATTGAAAATTTTGAAAACCATGTATCATTTTCTTTTCAATCACACATACTTGATACTCTGTGTTGGTCTTTAACATAAAATCCTAATAAAAATACATTTAGGTTTGTGGGTGTAACATGAAAAAAAAAAAGTTCAAGGGGTATGAATACTTTTACAAGGCACTGTAACTGCTCTATTTTCTCCCAGAACATATCACAGTCCTAACAATGGGCTTGCAAGTCAGCCCTGTTCAAGTGAACATACTGGTACTGATGAGTGGCATAAACTATGGAATGGCACTGTTTCTGGGGGTGGAGGGAAAGACTCTTCTTTTACTAATCCTAGACAGCCTATTTAAGGCAATACTCCTAGTTGGCCAGTGTACATCAAATACTACATCTTGCATCCTGGATCTTGCGGTCAAGCTCAACTCTAAGGAGGGAGGGAAGGTGGGTTAGCTGGCCTGAAACTTCCCCATGTTTTTGAAGTCTGCTTAGCTAGAGAAATGTGCACTTAAATTCGGTAACTGGCTGGAATGTAGTATGTATTCAATGTTAGGAATAAACAGCTGATGCATGCTCATAGCATATTGTTCATAGCTTCACAGACAGAATCCATCTCAATAGTTCAAAGACTAGAACTATCTTGTTTCCCTGAGTTGCAGATGGATGAAGCCTATTATATCACCAAGGAAATTCTCAGCACGGAGACTTCTCATCTAAAGGATATTGAGGTCATAACTTTGGTAAGCTTCAATAGTAGATAAATGCTCCTCTGATCATTGGTCTTGTCATTTCATGTTTGTATCCCATGTGCAAAGTTCTTGCTTTTATTAAACTCATGGGGCCTAATTTCCGATTTATTAAAAAAAGATATATATTTTTGCGCATATGGTGTTTCTCTGCCGTCTTCACCGCTGTCCCCCAAGAGTTGACTGGGACAGCAGCACCTCACATCTTTTTTTGAACGCCAATTTTCTGGCGTAGAAAAGGACTGACATCTACGCCAAACCCAGTTAACCACACGGAGTTCTGCAGGCTGCGCCTAATTTATAACCAGGCCTACGCCTCATCATAAATTAGTCACAGCCTCCGGCAGCTCACAGGGCTATCGTAGACCAGCATGCACTGTCAGCCTATGATAAATCAGGGCCATTTATGATCTATTTTTGCCAGTTTTCTGTTGTGAAAAAGTTGCAAACTGCATATTAGCGACTTTTTCAAAAACACTTGCGCAACGCTTTTTTGAGCAAGTAGTGCTTTCCCTATACCCACCCCCCGCGCCTTTACCACTATCCTTAAAAGGCGAAATAGCAAGGGAGGGGTCGGGGCCAGCCACATTTATCGTCTTTTACGCCAGTTTCTAAAGTAGAAAATACTGAAATTTACGGGCGCCAGGGGCTGGTGTAGATTTCTGTTCAGACGCATGGACTGTCGAAGGCTATGGCTAATTTATGTTGCGTTATAACCTAATATATGTTGAGTTATAACCTCTGTTGAGTTATAAAGTAGTTGTAGCTGCTGGTAGCACACGGGGTTATCATAGACCAGCATATGTCGCCAGTCTATGATAAATCCGGGCAATAGTCTTTTTTTATCTTGCTTAGTGATTTCATGTGACATCTAAAATATGTAAGGATCCCAGTCTGACAAGGTTGTACAACCACCATTACCAACAATATCCCAGATATTTTTAGAAATTATGTCTACACATTATTTTACAGTGCTTCTTTTTGGCCTGAGCAGGCAATTATCTGGAATTCCAATAATCGCCTAATTGTCAGAGGAGGTGAGAGCCGCATTTACATGTAGCAATAATCTTCTCTGCTGTTTGGGGACTAGAGATCACTTGTCTCCATAGAGAATCATTGTTTCTGAGCAGCAGATCCTTGCTTACACAGGATAATCTGTTGCCCAAAAACAATGATTTTGTTGTCTACATCAACAAAAGTTTGGTGGTCATTCAACTGGTGATCGCTGGCACCTTTTATGCAAGCCATTTGTTGGGCCTGACTTTTTACGCAAACATTTATTCCAAATGATCGGTCCATGTAAAGCGTGATTTCCCGTTATGGACACTGCTTATTTCACAGGAACGCACAGCATTATATTGATTTATAATGCCGTGTGTCTTTGCATGATCCTATTGCCAACAAACTATACTGACAGCATTATGCCAGTACAATTCAGTAGATGAAAAGTCATGTAGAGACACACAGCATTATAAATCAGTATAATACCGCTCAGCGTCCATAACGGGAAATCACGCTCACACACAGAGCGTGATTTCCACACAGGACACGCTCATCTGAAAGAGGCCTAAGAGATAAGACAGTAGGGGGTTTAGACAATTGTTTTTTAAATCCTCTCCTAGAATATTTTTGTCTACCACTATTAAACCCCTTTGAACATATCAGAACATATCTTAAGCTATAGGAACTCCCAGTCTTGGAAAGATGTTTTACCCCGATAAGGTAGTCCTGCCCAGTATTCTTGCTGATGCTATTTTCCCGATACTATTAAAATTCCACATTCGCCACTATGGCCATCTGTTCTTTCTTTTTAAAAATCTGCCTGTTAGACGTTTCCACTCTCTTTTGTTCGCTTTATGAAATGTTGTGCATCATTTTTAGTGGCTGGAGAAGGCGCTTAGTAAAGGTGGAGATCAACAGGAAACGCTAGAGCATCAGATGAAGCCTCTCTTTTCTTGCATGGACCCCATACGGCTATTTCACCAGGAATTTTTGCAGCAACTTGAGGATATCCTAAGCCTTTGGTAAGAACATACATCATATTAATATATCAGGTAAATGACACTCTGAAAAATATATTGATGATTTAAATGTTAGGAAAATTAAAAATATAAATGTATGCATTATCTGTAGGAAACAAACCAAGATATCTGGAGACCAAGCTAAAAGTGTGGATCTGTGTAGTACATGTTAGATTACAGAATACACTATGCATGAGGAGGTCCCCAGGTCTTCATCAGCGATCAATCATTACTCATCTCCTACTACATCCGTAGGGTGCAATATGGTGGCGGTGACCTGAACTACCCATGTCAGTCTGTGCTGCCCCTGGACAGACAGTCTTCTGTGTTTGCGCAGACCAGTTCATTTATTGCCTAGCGCATGCACAGAAGAGGATCTATCCAGGGGCCAGACGGACAGTGGTGATGTGGGTGAATCCTGTTACCATCACCATATTGTGCCCTGTGGATGCAGTCGTGGGACAGGTGATGATTGTTTATACAGCTCACTGTGTGATGCAGGCGGTGGGGTAAGTTGTTGTGTGACATACACATGTTTTTTTTTGTTTGTTTTTTATTGGACAACCCATTAACATTTTATTATTATATAATGATGTTAAGCAGGTAAAAAACAACCCCTGTCCATAACCCCAGTTACAGCATATGGACATCAAAGAGGAGTAGCCCCCCCTACATGACTCCCTCACATCCTTTATAAGCCAGAATGGAGAATCATTTAAGCTGTCCTTGTACCATATCGATAGCTATTCATCTGAAAGGCCGCCATATATAACGACATTTGGCCACAGCTTCCTTCAGCAAAATTAGTTGTTATATATGGGGTGGTGGGAGCAGCAGCCATAGTATCTTTGATGAGATAACACCTTTAATTAGCAGTTTTCATCCTCTTTGTCATCATGCTATCAAGACTTGTAACACATGTGTTTCAGGGAAGGGGGATCTGCACGTACCAAAGATATGCAAATTCTTGGAGACTTCATGCTTCGGAATATGACTGCCTTAAGGGTAAGAGGGAATATTCATGTACATGTTCCAGTTGCAAGTATTAGATTTTAAAAGCCAGATAGCTCTTCTTGTCCTGCGATTATATTGATCCCATGCAAATAACACAAGCATATATATAGGTGCAAATGCGCACAGTTCTTTATAATTTATGCATTTCAATCACCAGTATTAGAGGGGTTTTCAGAGATAATTGTTTTTTTTACTGATGACCTATCCTCTGGAAAGGTCATCAGTATCTGGTCAGTGGGGACCCGGGACCCCGCCGATCATGAGAAGGCACCAAATAACTCAAATATGGTGCGCACCAAAAAACTCAAATATGGTGTGCGCTATAACTTGCGACTTTTATACGCCATACAAGTAGCTCAAAACACATAATTTCCCCCGTTAGTGGGGGAATGGAGGTGAGCATCCACTTACAAATTACTGATCTGGAGTCAGCTGCAGGTGTTCTGTACACTATTATTTTACTTCATAGGGCTTGTCGTAGGTGATAGATTCCCTTTAAAGTGGGTTGTCTGATTGGATAATTTTTTCATATATGGGGTAGAATGGTTTAAAACAAAAAAGAAGTATTGTTCATCCCACTGCTGCTGTTTAGGCACTTACCTGGTTCCCTCTGGTCTCCATATCCTAATCCCTGCTCGATACACAGGAAATAGCAGATGTCCGCTGTGCAAGTCACAGTGCTGACCCATCCGACTGACTGAGCAGGCAATTCCTACATGTCGAGTTGGGACCGTAAGTGTTGGAACAATAGTGCCGGAGGAGCGACAGGGGGAGGTTTTATTTTAACTTTTAAACCAATTCTACTCCTTGTATAATTTTTTTTTTTACCCCACTGAACACCCACTATAAATATACTGAAACTTAGCCTTTGTTCTTGGTTTCTGTAGGCCCTCCTCCCATCGCTGCACAAACTGGAGGAAGTCTTTTTGGAAATGCAGAGAAGATGTCCTGGGAAGCAGGAGATGGATACTCTGCTGCAGGAGTTTGAACAGCAGCGAGTTTGTTACCTGCCTTTCAGCTGCCTTTTGCTGAAGTCTCTTCAGCGGCCTCTACAATATGAGAAGCTGTTGGAGAGATTATGCCGTCACTATCCGCCATCACACCATGACTATAACAACTGCCAAAGTAAGACCTCCATATCTGAATAATTTATCTTCTCATCTAGAAAGGACCCCTGGTGAGGAATATGTAGACAAAAGTACAGCTACAGCACTCATCCAAAGGGCTTACGTGGGTGCACGTCCCAGGTTGATTTCTTCCACCCCAGGGATCTATATCAATACTTAAATTTGGTTTGAGACAGCACACCAAATGATCTTCAAGAAAAATTGATACTTTTATTGATTTTTCAACATCAGTGGTACATGTTATAGCAACGTTTCGGGCCCAAATTGGTGCCCTTCATCAGGTTAGCAAGACCAATGTCTGATTTCACGGCGTGCAGGTAAGGTAAGGAATATGTTACGTATGACCACTTATGCTGCAGACAGAGTTTACAGAGTTGGTAGTTGTCACCAAGGTTTCTCGTACATTCCATTGGGGATACAGACCATGGGTATAGCTTAGAGGTATTAGTAGGAGGGACACTATGCAAATACAAAAGAGAGCTCCTCCTCCTCGGGCTATACCCCCAGGCTCCCTTTTCTCCCTGCCTGATACCTATGGGCCGCCTGGATGAACTAGGGAATTGAGTGTTATTTCTGTCTGGAGGTGCTGGGCCTCTGGAGGCACTATACTGGGTGGTATCTTCCCTGCTGGGACTCTCAGCTCTCTCGGCTCCCATTGAGGCTTTTTCTATGCGGCACGACTGTTTAAGCGCGGCGCCAGTGCAGGCGCGGCTTCTACCATTCCACAGCAGCACCCACCAGCGGCGGGCCTCCAGCTTCATTCGGGGGCCTCCGACACCACTTCTGAGGGTGTCGTACCTTCATTAACCACCGCTACGCCATGTTCGGCACCGGGGGACATTTTTTCATATAGCGCAGGGAGCGGAACGCGCGCTCTTTTCGCGCTTCTATGGCGCGTCCTGGGGGCGGAGCCTTAGCACTTCGCTCCGGCACCTTCCTCCGCTTGCTGAGAAGCTCCTCGCACTTGTGGCTGCTCCCCTGCTCCTCTCTGGTGTTGTTTTCTGTGCCGTTGCCTGGGTGGTAGAACTTTTCAGCTTCTTGCTGCAACTGGTAGATCTTTTTTTTGTGATGGCCATCATGCCTAAGCCTAAGTCGGCCAATACCTCTTCTCAGACCCCAATGGGGTCCTGTATGGAGTGTCGTCTTCCACTTTCTGTCACTGGTATCTGTGCCTCCTGCCCTGGACAGGATCACCCTTCTCCCCCTTCTCTTGCCCAGCCCAGCCCCCCCCTGTCCCTGCGGAGTCTGCGGTTCCCACTTGGGCATCTGCCGTGTCCAGTGCGGCCACTGATTTGGCCTTAGTCGCCAAGGCAGCCATGTCCTTTATGGAGCGTGTGGCAGTTTCCAATCCTGTGGCGCCAACCACTCCATCTCCCCTCAGTGGTTCACGCAGAGGACGCCTGACTGCTAAGAGGCAGCGTGAGCGGCAGCATCCCTCCTCGGATGACTCCACTTCCCCCCCTCGTCTAGAGGCGCGTTCGGACGACGTTTTCTGCCACCAAACGCATGGATACGCTTTATCCTTTTCCGGCTGACAGTGTGGAGAAGTGGTCTTCTCCCCCTAAGGTGGATCCCCCGGTGGCCAAGTTAGCCAAAAACACAGCCCTCCCCGTCCTAGACGGCTCCTCTCTGCAGGACGCTGTGGACAGGCGCCTAGATTCTCTTTCCAAATCCATTTTCTCACTGGAGGGCACGTCCCTGCGACCTGCCTTTGCCTCTGCATGGGTGGCCAAAGCCCTTTCGGTGTGGTTGCAGCGCCACCACCAAGACCTGGCGGAACAAGATGCGTCTGCTGACACACTGGATTTGGTTCTCCAGATGTCTCAGGCTTCCAAGTTCCTTTGCGAGGCTTCCATGGACATTGGTTCCCTCTTTGCCCGCATTTCAGCCCTCTCGGTCATTCAGCGCAGAGAGGTCTGGTTGAAGGTGTGGGACACCGACGCTTCTTCCAAGCGTTCCCTTGCTAACCTCCCCTTTGAGGGTTCCAGACATTTTGGGGCTCAACTGGACGAGTTAATCTCTGCCGCTACAGAGGGCAAGAGCACTCATCTTCCCCAACCTAGGTCCAAGCGCCCCTTTCGGACCAGGTCTTCCGGTTCCCGGTACCAGTCCTTTCGCCGCTTCTCTTCTAGCAGGACGTTGTCTGCTTCCTCCGCAGGGGGGTCACAGGACTCCCGCAAGAAGCCCTCCTTCCTGGCGCCCAAGGGCACAGTCGGCCCGCCCTGCTGCTCCCAAGCAGGTTTGGAGGGCTCATGTTCAGGACGCCTGGGCTCTAGAAATTGTAACGTTGAGTTACAAGATAAAATTTGCGTCCAGACCGCCAGAACGTTTTTTCCCTTCTCACGTTTCGGGGGATCCGGCCCGAGCCTCTGATCTCTTGATGGCAGTTTCTTCCCTTCTAGACCGGGGGGTTATTACCCCAGTTCCCCCAGTGGAACAGGGCACAGGTTTCTATTCAAACCTGTTCGTGGTCCCAAAGAAGGAGGGGTCGGTGCGTCCGATCCTGGATCTGAAGCTGCTCAACAAGTTTCTGCGGGTGCGGAGGTTTCGAATGGAATCCCTCCGCTCCGTTATTGTTTCTCTTCTTCCAGGGGAATTCCTCGCGTCCGTAGACATCCAGGACGCCTATCTGCATGTTCCTATTGCAGAATCTCACCAACGATTCCTGCGCTTCGCCATTGGTGGCCGGCACTATCAGTTTGTCACCCTTCCCTTTGGGTTAGCGACCGCCCCTTGGGTCTTTACCAAGATCCTAGCGCCGCTCATGGCGCTTCTTCGCACCAGGGGTATTCCATTGCTGCCTTACCTGGACGACATCCTGATAAAGGCCCCCTCGCTTCCGCAGGCCGAGGACAGAGTCCGGATCACTGTTCAGACTCTGGAACAGTTCGGCTGGCTGATCAACTTCCCAAAATCCTCTCTACTCCCGTCCCAGAAGCTCTCCTTCTTGAGGATGGTTTTGGATACCTCGCCAAAGTGTTTCTTCCAGTCTCCAAGTCTTCCCAGATCCAGGGGGCAGTGTCGCAACTGCTGCGCTCCCCGTGTCTCTCCATCCGGGAGTGCATGCGGGTCCTGGGTCTTATGGTAGCCTCTTTCGAGGCCGTACCATATGCCCAGTTTCACACTCGTTCGCAGCAACAGGAGATCCTTTCCCTCTGGGACAAGACCTCTCGTGGTCTAGACCCTCGCATCCGCCTGTCTCTGCGGGTTCGGGCAGCTCTTCCTTGGTGGCTGTCCCCTATGAACCTGACGTCGGGAAGATCTTTCCTCCCGTTCTCCTGGACGATCGTCACCACCGATGCCAGCCTCCTGGGTTGGGGCGGCGTTCTCCTGTCCCGCACAGTTCAGAGGGTTTAGTCGGAGACGGAATCTCGCCTCCCGATCAACATCCTGGAGCTGAGAGCGATTTTCCACTCCTTCTCCCATTGGAGTCCTCTCCTTGCCGGCCGCCCGGTGAGGATTCAGTCGGACAATGCCACGGCTGTGGCTTACATCAACCATCAAGGCGGGACCCGCAGCCGGACGGTGATGCAGGAGGTGAGGAGAATTCTGCTGTGGGCGGAGTCTCACGTTCCGGTGTTGTCAGCGGTATACATTCCAGGAGTAGACAACTGGACAGCGGACTTTCTAAGCCGCAACAAGGTGGATCCAGGCGAGTGGTCTCTGCATCCGGATGTATTCGAAGACGTCTGCCGCCGGTAGGGGCCGTCCGGATGTGGACTTGATGGCGTCCAGGCTCAACAACAAGCTCCCGGTGTTCCTGCCTCGCGCCCGGGATCCGAAAGCGTACGGGGTGGACGCGCTGGTGTCTCCGTAGCAGTACTTCAGCCTCCTCTATGTCTTCCCTCCAATTCCTCTGCTGCCGAAGGTTCTGCGCAAGATCGAGGTAGAAGGGATTCCAACCGTTCTCATCGCCCCGGATTGGCCTCGCCGTGCATGTTTCTCGGACGTGGCTCGGATGCTGGCGGACGCCCCATGGCCTCTTCCCGACAGAGAAGATCTACTGTCTCAGGGCCCGCTCTTCCACCGGAATTTACAGTCACTTCGTTTAACGGTGTGGCTGTTGAAACCGCCATCCTGAAGAAGAGGGGGTTCTCAAATTCGGTGGTTAGAACCATGATCAGAGTGAGGAAGCCGGCTTCCTCCCAGATTTACTATCGTACCTGGAAGGCCTTCCTTGCCTTTTGTGAGAACTCTGGTTTCCCTCCCCTTCATATTTCCATCCCGATGGTGCTCTCCTTTCTTCCGTCCGGACTCGAGATGGGACTGCCGCTGAGCTCCCTGAAGGGTCAAGTTTCGGCTCTGGCTATCTTTTTTCAGAAGTCCCTTGCTGTCCTGGGTCCTGTGAGGACTTTTCTTCAGGAAGTGGCGCATTCGGTCCCTCCGTACGTCCCCCCTTTACCTCCTTGGGATCTCAACTTTGTCCTGCACGCCCTCCAGACAGCCCCCTTCGAGCCTCTGAGGGAGGTCTCCCTGACCTTTCTCACCTGGAAAGTGGTTTTCCTTGTGGCCATAACTTCCATCAGGCGGGTGTCAGAGCTGGCCACACTTTCCTGCCAGGAGCCTTTTCTGGTTTTTCACCAGGATAAGGTGGTGCTCCGTCCAGTTCCCTCCTTTTTGCCCAAGGTGGTCTCTCCCTTCCACCTTAACGGGGATCTTGTACTGCCCTCCTTTTGTCCTTCTCCGGCAAGCCCCGAGGAACACGCTCTCCATTCCCTGGATGTCGTCCGGGCCCTGAAGGTGTATCTGACGGCTACCGCCTCCGTCCGCCGTTCAGACTCCCTCTTTGTGATTCCTGAGGGACCTCGTAGGGGTCTGGTGGCCTCCAAGTACACTGTGGCACGATGGATCAGCTCAACTATCTCCGCGGCTTATCGCGCTCGTGGTAGGGTTCCCCCTGCTCGGATTACCGTTCACTCCACTAGGGCAGTGGGAGCTTCCTGGGCAAGGCGCAATCGTGCCTCTGCGTCTCAGCTGTGTAAGGCGGCCACCTGGTCGTCCTTACATACTTTTATGAAGTTTTATCAGTTGCATTCGCTGGCTTCGGCTGATGCTGTCTTTGGCCGCAGGGTTTTACAGGCTGTGGTTCCTGTTTGACCGTTGGATGTTCCTCCTGGTGGTGCTGATGTTTTTTCCCACCCCATGGACTGCTTTGGGACGTCCCATGGTCTGTGTCCCCCAATGGAATGTACGAGAAAAGGAGATTTTTTGTGAAACTCACCTGTAAAATCTTTTTCTCGTCTTTTCCATTGGGGGACACAGCTCCCACCCATTCTGCCTGTTGCAGGAGGGGTTCAGTTCAGTTCTGTTTGTGGTTGGACCTCATGGGCTTTGGTCCGATGGCTTCCATAATTTTTTATTTTCTCCTTCTCCTACTGCTTTTGCAACGCCTGAGTTTCTCCTGGTGGAGCCTGGAGGTATAGCCCAAGGAGGAGGAGTTCTCTTTTGTATTTGCATAGTATCCCTCCTACTAATACCTCTTAGGCTACTTTCACACTAGCGTTCGGGTGTCCGCTTGTGAGCTCCGTTTGAAGGGGCTCACAAGCGGACCCGAACGCATCCGTACTGCCCTAATGCATTCTGTGTGGATGCGGATCCTCTCAGAATGCATCAGTCTGGCAGCTTTCAGCCTCCGCTCCGCTCAGCAGGCGGACACCTGAACGCTGCTTGCGTCTGCATTATATGAGCGGATCCGTCTCAGACGGATCCGCTCTGAACGCAAGTGTGAAAGTAACCATAAGCTATACCAATGGTCTGTGTCCCCCAATGGAAAAGACGAGAAAAAGATTTTACAGGCGAGTTTCACAAAAAATCTCCTTTTTCTCTAAAAAGATATTTCTGAGAATTTCAAATGTTTAATAACTTTGTGGCTTGGAGATACTTATACTTTGCTTGCACAATATAAAACACTAAATCGTCTCCAATATGTTGCCTGTCAATTGTGCGCTGCAGGTCCTATAGTGAAGTGGGTAAAGTTCACACAGGCAAGTCTTTATTGGTATCGGACCGCGCTGCTCAGAATTCATCGAAGGTATTCCTCTTTAGCCATATGCACCTTCAGATATAGGGACACATCGGTATCCACATAGGACGCTCTTTACTCTTGTGGATTAACAAAGGGGTCTCACAAATGGTGAAGCAGCGTCAACCAGGGACAAGTATAAAAGGTTTATTATACTCACAAACATAGATGAGTTTAAAACATATCATAAAAAGATCTTTGTCCTCTTTAGTGTTTCCTCCTTGAAGTCATCCTTGTAAGACATTATAACTGGATTTGGAAGATTAGAAGTGTTGTTAATTTAATTTAGTGAATCCATTAATTTTAACACCCCCCTCTCCCCTCTGGTAGTTATATAAAACTAGTCAGAAGATCCATTTGTTAATAATTGCCATTCACCCAAACTACTTTTGATCTGGCATTGGATGCATCCTACTTTTTAGTTCCCTTCCTTTTTTCCCACTTTCTTATCTTTTTTTCTCTCTATGTTTCTAATTTTTTCATACCAGAATGAAATGGTCTTCCATTAGTTTACTATCCATATACTATAGTCTACGTGTTTCTTATAGTCATGGAAATTCAATGGAGGCAAAGCTAATTGGTATTAGGAAGTGGCCTTGAAGGGGTCTTCTGGTTATGATGATTTTGTACCAAGTGCCTGCAGCCTGCCTGGTGACCCCTGCTGCCTCCACTGTCATCATCTTCCAGTCCCCACACTGGTGACATCCTGCAGTTCATAAGCATGGTCACGTGCACTGCTCCAGCCAATGACTTGCTTCCGCGGTGATGTGCTGCTTGTGGCCACTAGTGATGAGCGAAGTGAGCTTCGGACACTACATCTGAAGTTGATTTTTAAGGTGCAAAACTATTTTCAAACTTGGAACTGAACTTGGGTTCAGTTCTGAGGTACCATTCGGAACCAAACCCCAGTTCAGTTTTAAAGTGGTTTTCCCGTTTAAAAATCAACTACCAAAGTTATTCAATGAAGTCTTGCGTGACTTTGCGAATAACTGACTTTGGCTCATTGGAGCCTGTACATTTTAATACTGTACGGAGATGGATTACAGTATTAATCCGAAGGTTTGAACAAAGCAACTTTGGAGGTAGCATCCGAAGCTCGCTTCGTTAATCACTAGTGGCCACATCACCACTGAAGCCAGTCATTTGCTGGAGTGGTGAATGATACCATGCCAATGCTCCACCAGAGGTAAATCCTTATAACTGGAAAACCCCTTTAAAGCAGTTGTCCAACCGATTATTATTATTTTTTAAATGGAAAAGTATAAAATAAGTCCTACTCACGTTACTGATCCACTGACGCTCCTATTCCAGAGCTTTTCCAATCCCCGCTGATCTCGCTGACGTCATAGGATAGGAATAGGCTTCAGTATTGTCCTCATTAATCTTTCAATGGGGACAAAACTGAACTGAAGGGAACGGAGTGCACCAGAATGCATTCTGTTCCGTTTTATTATTGCGTTCCCATGGCGCACACAAAAGCACTTCAAGCAGCTTTTGAGTGCGTCCTGGAATGCGGAGCAAGACGGATCAGTCATGACTAAAAATGTAAGCTAATGGTGGCGGATCTGTTTTCACAATGGTTTTACAGATGGATCCGTCATGGCTATTTTAGAGATAATAAAACCGAATCCGTTCATAACGGATGCAGGCGGTAGTATTATCATGACGGAAATGTTTTTGCTGATGCATGACGGATCCAGCAAAAATGCAGATGTGAAAGTAGCCTAATGTGCATGGCCACCTGCAGAATTAAGAATCTGTGTTTTTACAGGGGCCTTAGGAGAAGCCAGTGCAGTGAGTTCTCGCCTCCGGCACCGCCTTCTGCACCTCCAGAACTTGCAGAGACTGGACCAGTTAGAGAGAGATCTGCTGGGAGGAGAACATCTTTCATCACCGGGGCGGGTAACAATCCAGATATTATTTAAGATGTAGAATTTCACTAATTGTTACAAACTGTCTGTCCTAATATTGTATCTCTTCTATAGGAATTTATCAGAGAGGGCTGCCTATACAAGCTAACCAAGAGTGGTCTGCAGCAGCGCATGTTCTACCTTGTATGTCTGACATTCAGAAGGATTCTGTATATGCCAACGTCCTTTTATCTTTATATAGTGTTATCTCTAGTGATCATATAAGCAAGTCACTCAGTGTTGCTCATTTATACAGGGGCTGTTTAATTTTTGGTGAGAAATCTCATTAGTAATGAATAAAACAAGTTTATTAACCTACCAGTAAGAAACGTGTTGCAATTTTGCTTAGCTTTTGATGCCTCGGTGCTGTCATTGTCCTGAGTCTTAGTTACATATATGAATTATAAGGGACTGCGAGCCCACCATAACTACTCATATCATGTGTGTGGAAGAACGATTCTTATATACTTACCATCTCAAAGTTGTGTGGATTGGCCGTTCCATTCAAAAGGGGGAGAATAGGTTGCCTTTCTTGTTATGGTATTGTCCATTACATCCCTACTGATCAGATACTTATCCCCTAGGTTGTCTCCATGGGGCAACCCCTTTAATTGGCAGATTTGCCAGGCTTTTTAATGCAGTTCTTTAAAAGGGTTTTCCAGGATTTTTATACTGATGTCCTATCCTCTGGATATGAACATGTCGTCACTCGACCTAGGAAAAGCAGAGAGAAGGCCGCAACTCTCACAGGGGTCCCGAGTGTCGGACCCCACGATAAGATACTGATGACCTATCCAGAGGTCATTAGCATTACAGACCCACTGATCAATGCGGTTCTCATTTGTTTAATTAGAGCCCACTGCAGTCCGTTTGGAAGCGAGCTACTCAAATGCAGTGTGGCCGCGTCGACAGCGCACCGTGTGATTGTACCCTAAAAGTGACCACTAATTACCGGGCTGTACCTGTTTCAAATGGCAAGTACAAGTGCAGCCGTGGCAATCAGCTGAATCTGCGTGTGGATCCCATGTACAGGCAACCTAATAATCTAATAGGTAACATTAATGTTACATATTAATTATTCAGAGGTGATTAATGTTTAATAATGTCCCCTTGCATTATATCAGTTCTCGGATATGCTGCTATATACACGGAAGGGTCTGAGCTGCACCAACCAGTTTCGGGTTCACGGACGGCTTCCACTACATGGTATGCTGGTGAGTACAATTCAGTTATTCATAATGTAACCATGATACTGAGAAGCCCCAAAACAATGGTCATCGTACAGACCACTGATGTCAGTGGTGGGGGTATGCCAGAAATGTGATTTCTTGGACAATTTTTGGACCCCTGGTGTACATATCGGAAGATATTTGTAAGGAGGATTCTCTTCCTTAATATGGTAAAACTGTATAGATTTTGTAAATGTTAATGTTTCATTTAAAACCTAGGGTAAAACCGCACAGTCAGGAGTGAATTCAATACCGAGCAGAAGTCATATCTGTCCTTTATACTTTCTCTCTTCTATGATCCACTCCTGATTTCGGCCAAAACTGCATGCAGAAACCTTCCCATGTGGCCGTACCCTAAACTCCCTTATAGAGTAATGACCTTTCTGTGGTGCAGCCGAGTAACGTGTGTGTAACGACTCAAAAATGTTATGTTGTTATTGCACAAATTGAGCCAAATTCCCAGACTTATTACAAGGCCTATGAACATAGGAAACAGAGTTAGGCCTCATGCACACGACCGTTTTTTTTTAAGGTCCGCAAAAACGGGGTCCGTAGGTCCGTGATCCGTGACCGTTTTTTCTTCCGTGGGTCTTCCTTGTTTTTTGGAGGATCCACGGACATGAAAAATGAAAAAAAAATCTAAGTCAAGTTTGCCATTGAAATGATAGGAAAAAACGGACACGGATCACGGACACGGATGACAATCTTGTGTGCATCCGTGATTTTTCACGGTCCCATTGACTTGAATGGGTCCGTGAACCGTTGGCCGTGAAAAAAATAGGACAGGTCATATTTTTTTCACGGCCAGGAAACACGGATCACGGATGCGGCTGCCAAACGGTGCATTTTGAAAGTCAATGGGTCCGTGAAAAAAAACGGAAAACGGCACAACGGCCACGGATGCACACAACGGTCGTGTGCATGAGGCCTTAGGCTACATTCACACGTCAGTATTTTTCTATAATCCGAATTTCGGTCCGTTTTTTGCGGATCCGTTGTTCCTGAAAATGTTTCCGTATGTCATCCGTTTTTTGCGGATCCGCAAAAAACGGAAACATGTATACATTCAATAATCAAATAAAGTTGTTTGGATTTCTTTGAAAAAAAATTAAAAAAAATAAAATAAAAAAATATTTGCTATGTGTTTCCAGGAACGGATTCCGCAAAAAACGGAAGACATACGGAATGACATCCGAATGTCTTCCGTTTTTTGCGGAACCATTGACTTTGCATTGTACCAGGATCCGATTTTTCAGGAACATAATAGGACATGTTTTATATTTAAACGGACATGCGGAACGGAACAACGGAAACGGACAGCACACATTGTGCTGTCCGATTTTTTCCAGGACCCATTGAAAATGAATGGGTCCTGATCTGGTCCTGATCTGTTCCGCAAAAAACGGAACAGATCAGGAAAGAAAAAACGGACGTGTGAATGGACCCTTATAGGGAGTCATTTTGCGCTGGTCTTTCATATTTCCTGCGCTTCTGGAAGCGCTTCATTTATGCTGCGGTGCAGGCTCCGTCATGCATGAGGCGCACCTGTGGCAGTCCGTGCGATTGGAGTGAAATTTCTCCAGCCCCTGACTGGAATAATTTTCATTGCATTTTTATGCCTGTTTCCATGTGTAAATGTTAATCAATTTGCCAGGGCCAATGGCCGAGAGTAAAAATACCTGTGTGACAAAATATTGCACAGGCTTTTAAAAAGTCATAAAAAGGGGATCTTACAGCGTTTTACTGCATAGCAACCTTAGTAGATAACCCTTTTATCAGTCCTGACTAGTGACATATTGATACACAGGTTTTATAATGAGAACTTTGCAAACTGTCATAAAATGTCCTTTGGTTTAGTGTCTGCAGCTCATATGCAGACCTATATGTTTCATGCTGATAGACTAGAAGAAAACTCCATGTAATGTGGTCCAGCAACTTGCCAACCCTGTCCCCTACTTCTTACATGCTTATGGGTCTTGCAACACATCGCAGTGGTGCTGCGTTTTGGGTGCGGCAAAAACGCAAACGGAAAACACACAGCGACTTAAGATCAGACCCCCAAATCAGATTACCAATCTTCATCAGACCTCAAATCACACCCAAATCTGTATCAGACTTCAGATCAGACCCCCCCCCCCTAATCAGACCCCCAAACCTTTAGATCTCAGATTAGACCCCCAATCTTTATTAGGCCTCAGATCAGACCCCCAATCTCTATTACAGCCCCCAATCAGACCCCCAAACCTTTAGAGCTCAGATTAGATCCCCCAATTTTTATTAGAGCTCAGATTAGACCCCCAATCCTTATTAGGCCTCAGATCAGGCCCCCAATCTTTATTACAGCCCCCAATCAGACCTCCAAATCTTTAGAGCTCAAATTAGACCCCCCAATTTTTTATTAGACCTCGGATCAGACTCTCAATCTGTATTAGAGCCCCCAATCTTTCAGACCTCAGATCAGACCTCACCAGTCAGACCCTCAATCCTTATCGGACCACAGATTAGACATAATAAATAAATGAACTTACCTCTCTTACTCCCGACCACACGCTGTTTCTGCACTCACCGCTCCCTGATCTTCTTCCGGCTCTGTGCTGCACTGTGACCTGACCATACACAGCATAAAGTCATTGTGCCTACGTGCACTACATCCCGACGCCGTACGCAGTCAGGACAGTGCAGCGCGGGACCCGCAAAAAGACCAGGGAGCCGTGAGTACAATGTGTGACAGCACCCTACCATATGTATGTTAATAAGAAGTAGGGGACAAATGGGAGAGTATGGCTGCAGAATCACACTACACAGCTACTACCATCTAATGGTATAATGATGACCCCACATAACAGCTGGTGCTACCCAGTTGCAAGCGATCAGTAAATAGCAGTGGAGGAACCAGAGTAGATGTTATGAAGCCCAGTGCACACTGGTGATGGAAGGATAGTTATACCTGGATCAGCAGTAAGTACATGCACCATACGGCCATTCAGTCACTTGCTAGCGCCTGTTTTTGGAATTGTTGGCTTGCAGGGTGTGATGTCTTCTAGCCCCCTGCATGTCACACTGTCACATATACTTTCTGATTTCTGCATGTATTATAATGTTTCCTTCTTTTCTATGCCTGTCACTAATGTTTCAGCTGTTGGTGTTGGACCCTCCGGTGAGTATGGGATGTGCTTTATGGCCTTGCGTTAGGTTGCTCTCCATCTGACTGTAAAGTGTCTCGCTCCATGCGTTGTGTATGTGTTGTCCGCACGTTCCGTTCATCCTTCATCTCTCTGGTCTCTGTCCACAGGCTGAGGACAGTCACAGCTCTGTCCCACACTGCTTTACTATCTACTCTGCACAGACGACCATAGGAGTGGCTGCCAGGTGAGACTACAGCCGTCTATGACAGAGTGCCAGAAAAGGAAACTCACACCCTCTACTAGGTCCATTGACTTTAAGGGGCCTAATTAGGGCTCATGCCCACAAACGTATTTTTTGTCCGTGTCCATTCCGTTTTTTCTGTGGCTTGCATTCGGAGCCATTCATTTCAATGGGGCCTCAAAAAAACGGAAATTACTCCATGTGCATTCCGTGTCTGCATGTCCGTTCCGAAAAAATAATTTTATGAACAAGGACAGGCGTTGTTACAATGGATCCACATAAAAAAAAAAAAAACGGAAGCAACACGGATGTCATCCGTTTTCTTTTTAGTTGATCTGTGTATTGTGTGCCGCAAGATACATACCGTCGTGTGTCAGTCTACATGCAGGACTGAATAATTGCATTGCTGTCTTCTCTCCTGCCATGTCTGTTTTTGTAGTTGTATTAATTACCCTAATATAACAATTCTGGAGCATCTTTTCTTCTGAGGCCTTATTCAGACATCAGTGTTTGGTCAGTTATTTCCATCAGTGAATGTGAGCCAAAACCAGGTGCTGGTCAAAAACACAGAACGGGAGGAAGTCTTTCCCTTATACCTGATCTCGGTGTAGGCTCCACTCCTGGTTTTGGCTCACAATCCCTGATGGAAATCACTGATCAAGCACTGACTGTGTGAATAAGGCCTAATCCTGCATTGTGATATTCCTTTCTTATTACTACTAGAAATTTATGAATGAATTGAAAACTGAGGCACGTCCCTACACATTAGTCAATCAGTGCTCACGGTGTATGGTTGCACCCAGTTTATTCATACATTTTAAGGAGGAAGGGCAGAGGAACATCACAATGCAGAGTTGTAAAATAAGATATTCCAGCACTGATATTTCTTAGGAATACCAATTATTTACTAAAACAGACACGTCAGGGGAACTGAAGGGGCTGTGCAGTGTCAGGATATTGATGACCTATCCTAAGATAGAATAGGTGATCAATATCAGATCGGCGGGGGTTTCTGACTCCTAGTGATCAGCTGGTGGAAGAGGCTGTGGTGCCCGTTTGAGCGCTGCATCCTCTCTAATGTTTACCTGAGGCATTGCAGTGTAATTACAGCTGTTCCTCCCTTTCACGTGAATGGGAGAGAAGGTTGTAATTACACTGCACCACTGTTACAATCTAGACAGTGTGCAGGTACACGCTGAAGAGGGCAATGTGCTGGCACGAGCACCATGGCCTCTTCAACCAGCTTATTGGTGTGGGTGCCGGGTGTCTGACCCCTGCCGATCTGATATTGATGACCTGTCCTGAGGATAAGTCATCAATATTCTGATACTGCACAACCCCTTTAAAGTTCAATCACATTGAATAATGTGCATGTCTAAAGGCCCCTTCCCAAAGCGTTCCCTCCTAACAATCGCCTGCTCATCAGAGAAGAAGACCACTCCATTTACATGCAGCGATCTCCTCTACAGTATGAGGAGGAGTGATCACTAATGCCATCGCTCGTCCCCATCCAGAATCATTGTTTGCCGGCAGCAAAGCGTGTTTAGACCGCATCGGCAAATGATGATTTAGGTGTCTGCACCAACGACCCTCTTACTCAATGAAGGAGCGTTTCGGCAGCACCTTTTCACAAGCGTGTATCATTAATGAGCCTTCATATGAACATCGGGCAGTCCAATAGGGCCTTACCAGCTTAGCTGGAACTGATAATGCATTGCACCCTGTTGCAGTGCATTCTGGGAATGTTTTATTGGACAGCAGTACAGTGTCTGGAGTAAAGATGACAATACTGAACAGAAGAGCATTCATTTGTAATGGCTGAATGTGGGCAGATTGTGGATGTGTGTGTTACATATATGTGGCATCTTCTGCTGAATGAGGACACTCATCATCCTCTTCTGATCATACTGGGTTTTGTCTGTCATTTTAAGTTCTCAGGTGGACATGAGGCGCTGGCTGGATGATCTGAATGCGGCTATTAGTCGGGCTCCGAGATACAGTGAACTTTCTGCCCTATCGCTACAGCGTGAGTCTCTTTAATAATATCTTCCATCAGTCGCTATACAGATGCAGCGCGGCTGACCTTTGCAACAAAGTCACTGTCCATGGACTTTAATGGTGCATTTACGTGTTGGATCATGTTTTTTCATGTGATTTTGATTGAGGGTTTAAGTTTTGCAAAGACGCATTCTTTTTGTAGGTGTATGTGTGAACACAGCCCAAATTCCTTGTGATCACCCCTTGAGTAAAGACAATTATTTGTGCCTGCAGTACTATGTAGAGCCTCATAGTACTGGATACCACATTGCCCCACATGACCAACTCTGCTCTGCTGCATCCAGAGATGCTGACATGTTATCTATTCAAACCAAATGCTACTTTCACACCTGCGTTTACATTTTCCGGCAGAGGATCTTAATACTGGAGAAAAACGCTTCCGTTTTGTCCCCATTCATATGTCAATGGGGACAAAACTGAACTGAACAGAATGGAGCGCTCCAAAATGCATTCCTTTCCGTTTGGTTGCGTTCTCATACCGGAGAGCAAACCGCAGCATGCCGGATCAGGCAAAAAAATCCTGAGTGTGAAAGTATCCTAACATAGAAACGTTTCATGTGTATGTATTCTATTGAGGATTTCTGACAACTGTAATGAAACATTTGGCACAAGGTGTCGGGTTCAGCCAGGGTTCGATTTAGCCATTTGATTCATGCTGTGCCCATCTCTCCCCAGAGCCAGTTCTCCAGGCCCCAGGGCAGAACCATCATCCCAACACACTCAGCCATGTTTGCTGGTATCGAAACCAGAGTGTGTCCCTGACTGATCACATCACTATGATGGAGGTAAGATCCGGTATAAAGCACTAACCTTTATAATGTTCAAAACCGTTACAAGACATGAAATTGGGGTCTCCTCTTCGGACTTGAAAATCAAAGTTAGGCTGAAAGGGGTTTTATGGGACTTTATTATCGATGGGCCACTAAGATCGGATGTAGCTATTGATGTAAATGGTGATTTGTGTCGACATCTTCATGATGGATCGCACTGCGCCTGGCAGGAATCAGAAGCGGACACGTCATTGGAACCTTTCAGTAGTGCAGCTTAAGGTCGGTCAAACTCGCCAACTTCGGTAGCACTGGCTGACTGATGTGTATTGGGGTGACCCAAATTTCGCTTGATGAATGTTGGAGAAAAAAGTATCAGGCGTGGTGAAAGAAAATTTGTTCACATGAGAGATAAGCCATTGCCAGACGTGTCTGGTTGCAGCTTATACTAGGTTCACACTAGCGTTGGGCGATCCAGCAGCCTGTTTCAGGAGGCTGTGTCCACATAAAAGCCGGCTGTTGTCCAGACAAAAACCATTGCATGCAGCCGTTTTTGTCTGTCCGAAACCCAGCATTATGCCAGAAAGTGGCCTGATCACCACCAGATCCCATTCTAGTCAATGGGTATCCAGCGGTGAATGGCCGTATGCTGAATATAGTCAAATCCGGCAGGCTGTTCTTAGCAGCTTTCATAACCGAGATGTGAACTTACCCTTTTTCCCCTCCCCCTATTGAGAACACATACAGTACATGCTCAATAGCCCTGATTTACTAATCCTATAGATCAGGCATCCTCAAACTGCGGCCCTCCAGCTGAGTACAACTACAACTCCCACCATGCCCTGCTGCAGGCTGATAACTGTAGGCAGTCTGAGCATGCTGGGAGTTGTAGTTTTGCAACAGCTGGAGAGCCTCAGGTTGGTCATGCCTGAACTATTGGTCTGATTGGACAGATATTGGTCAGATAATCTGTTGGTGTAATATAGCCCTTAGACAGGTTGTCTAGACCTGCACCAGGTTTATCACAGGGGCGCAGACAGGGTGATACATTTGCTGCAGGGATAGACACTTTTCTCTGACTGTATAACAACTATTGGTTGGCTTACTTTGAGACAGAATTTTACATCAAAATTGTTGTATTTGAGGCCACGTCCCCTTTTCCCATAAAAATCCTAGTCGTACCAAATAGAGCCAGTTTAGGCAGATTCTAGCCGTAGACACATTAGTAACTCGATTAATATGTATGGGGGTTCAGGGCGAATGGCTGGACGAGATTCGGATGACAGCTATCTGAAGTGTTTTTTATAATTTATTTTACAGGCATACTATCTTCCTGGTTTCTTGAGATACTTTCTTAAGGTAGCCACAGACGTGAGACATTTGTTGGTAGGGTAGGAGATTTTGGAAGGATATGCTGATATGATAATCTAATGCAGTGATGCTCAACCTGCGGCCCTCCAGCTGTTGTAAAACTACAAGTCTCAGCATGCCCTAATAGCTGTAGGCTGTCCAGGCATACTGGGAGTTGTAGTTTTGCAACAGTTGGAGGGCCGCAGGTTGGACATGTCTGAGCTAACGTATACAGGCCAATGGTCTTCAGCATTGTTATGCATTATTTGTCTCTTTATTAACTATCCACTTGGTTCTCTCTAGAATCAGCTCTCGGGTTACTTGCTTCGTAAGTTCAAGAACAGCAATGGCTGGCAGCGGCTGTGGGTGATCTTCACCAATTTCTGCCTTTACTTCTATAAAACGCATCAGGTAAAGATATGAATTCACAGAATAACTTCCAAGCGCTCAGGTAGAGCATCATTATCATTTATATTCAGTGATTGTATTACGCTTCAAGACTGAACATGAGTTCAGCAATTACAAAGTCTTCATGTACATCTTCTCAGCAATATAACAGCTGTATGTAAGGTGAGCAGAACGTGCATATGTGTCATGAACTATCCTATCAGTTTGTAGCTTTGTTGGTTTTTCAGAACTCCTCTCATCTACATAAAGCAGTAGCACTAGGTAAGGCACAGCCAGATAATGCTGCAAACCGCCGTATCCCCATCGACTATAATGGGAATCCCCATCGACTATAATGGGAACCGACAGTGATCTTTCCACTTTCCAGCATAAATGTTTGCCTTTGGCCAGAAAAAAAGTCCTGCATTCAGAACTTTTGTCTGTCCCAAAGGCGGCATTTATATCGGAAAGCTGCAAGATCCCCATCGGATCCCATTATTATATGGAGTTCTGTCAGTTTGTGGCATTATCCGGGTATGCCTGCCTGCCAGATTTCAAAACATAAATGTGAAAGTAGCCTAAAGGATGTGTATGTTCACAGGAAGATGCTCCACTTGCCTCATTGCCGCTGCTGGGATACACAGTTAGTGTCCCGACCTTCTCTGATCCTGTCACCTGTTGCCACGTCTTCAAACTGCATTTCAAGTCACATGTATACTTCTTCAGAGCGGACAGCGAATATACATGGAGGCGGTAAGACTTTGCTAATGTTTATTTTTTATTTTTATTTTTTATTTTATTTTTATAATCTTTGACATTTTGTACTTTTTTTCTGCATAATTGAAGCTGCCCAGATAGACTTTATATGCTTTTGGAAATTCCCGATATGACTTAACGCTTACACTGCCCACAGTAGAAGGATTGAAGCCAGTGAACTCATAGGAGCTTATGCACTAAAAACTGGTTTAATGTAGTATTGCTACCTATAGCATATACCAAGCAGAGATTATCTTCATAAATGAACTCAACCTGTGCCTCTCCGGCTCTAGCAAATCTCCCCAAATTCTGCAAGAGAATCATAATGTTGAAGATCCATTATCTACATAGTAAGGTTAAAAAAATTACATTGTCTGATATTTTCAACCCAGTGTCCTGTAATGTTAATGCAAAGAGAAAAATTAACCCCCATGAGACAGAAGCCAATTATCAAAAGTGATCATTTCATAATCATGAGGCAGATAGTTCCATAGTCTCACTGCTCTTTCCCCTATACAGTGGACGCCCCTTGTTATAACCACAGCCCGAACATCTATCTACCCATAAACATACTTAGTGTGCAGGTTTAATTTAATGGGGAAAGGAAGACAATTCGCTGCCAGACACTTGGTGTTGGCTTATCTCCCGACTCCACAAAAGTTTGGACGTGATGAAATCCATTTTGGTGGTTGGAGGGAGAGTTCTGAAGCCCCATGCAAATTGTTGTAGGTCCCAACCGCATTAATCTAATGTGTGTGGACAGCTTTAACCTTTTTAAGTTTTTCAACTGCGGGGTGCCCAACCTGCGGCCCTTCAGCTGTTGCAAAACTACAACTCCCAGCATGCCCTGATAGCTATAGGCTGTCCAGGCATGCTGGGAGTTATAGTTTTGCAACAGCTGGAAGGCCGCAGGTTGGGCATCCCTGCAGCAGAGGATAAAGTATAAAGGAAGGGCTCAGGCACATAAATTCAGCAACAAAAGAAAATGTATGGCAAAATCCGCACAAGTTACACATGGATTTGTTTTGTAATTTACTCTATACATTGCAAAGAGTGATATCTGCAGCATAAATTCACATGCTGTAGGTCAGTTCTTCCTGCCGATTTTTTTTACACAGCGTGTGGACAAGATTTAGTAGAATCTCATCTACCTTTTTGCTGCTGTAGTAAGATATGGAAAAACCACAGCGTATCCACCATGTGTGATGACCTTGCTTCAGTTCCTTCAGAAGATATTTGAAATCTGGATCTAATCCCCCCCTGTCACGCAGCATTTCCAAAAACTAACGTCACAAAGAAATAGCTGGATGTAATTTTAGGAAACATTACAATTTAAGGACTAAAATTCTTAAGCACTTAAATAAGCATAATGTTTGGGTGAGTTAATACAATGGAATTCCTTTAGTCACTGAGGTCTACGTTTCTTTCTTCTAGTTGCTTAGATCAGAAAGTTGACTGTAAATTCGCTGGTAATGTCTCCTTTATCTAATGTATCTCCAGGTGGATGGAAGTGATCAGGCGTGGAGTGAGCTCCCCAGGGAAAATCGGACACTTAGCCGAGGATGGAATCATTGTTGATTGACCCTATGACAAACTAATTACAGCTTGCAGTCAGGACAAGTATATACAAGAACACAAACAGGCGTTTTGTAAAGGATGCAAAGAATGGAATGTGCACTAGGAGATGTTAATAGAAATTACTAAAGAGCAAAAATAGAAGAAGAAGAAAATCCCTTTATTGTCACTCAGTGGGAAAATTTTGGCATAACAGCAGCAATCACATTCACAACAGGAGCAAAAATAAGAGTGATTAGAAATTAAAGAGTAAAAATACAAGAAAAACATAACGCAGAATTTACTGGGTTTCTGGGAACAGTGGTGGTTATAAATCCTAACCGCTGCTGGGAGGAAGGACCTCCGATAACGTTCCTTCGTGCACCTAGGATGCAGCAGTCTGCCACTGAAAGAGCTCCACAACAGCTTCGTGCATGGGGTGAG
The DNA here is from genome assembly GCF_014858855.1 of Bufo gargarizans. Lineage (NCBI taxonomy): Eukaryota > Metazoa > Chordata > Amphibia > Anura > Bufonidae > Bufo > Bufo gargarizans. The sequence goes on from NC_058083.1 coordinate 110,574,575, forward strand.
AGACATTGTCTAACAGTGATGTTAATTTTGCTAGAGTTCTTCTGTCACCCACCTCCTGCACTGGCTCAAGGGGACAACCTAGGACAGAGCTGGCCTTCTTAATGAGCTTATCTAATCTCTGTCTCTCAGCCACAGATAAGCTGCTCCCCCAACAAACCACACCATAGAATATGGCTGATGCCACCACCGAGTCAAAGAAGATCTTTAGGAGAGTCCCCTGCACTCCAAAGGACCTCAGTCTCCTCAACAGATAGTCTGCTCTGACCCTTTTTTTAAAAGAGCATCAGTGTTATGGCTCCAGTCCAGTTTGTTGTTCAGGTAAACACCCAGGAACTTATGAGTCCACCACCTCAATGTCCGTTCCCTGTATGTTCACCGGAACCAAAACAGAGGGCCTCTGTCCACCACCAGCTCCTTGGTTTTTCCTGCATTGATCTGGAGCTGGTTCTGCTGACACCAGTCCACAAAATCCTTTGTCACCTGTCTGTACTCTGAGTCGTCCTCACCTGTGATAAGGCCAACTATGGCAGAGTCATCAGAAAACTTCTGTAGGTGGCAGCCTGGGGAGTTAATGGAGAAGTCTGCAGTGTAGAGGGTGAAGAGGAAGGAAAAGTTCCCTGTGGTGCCCCCGTACTGCAGATCAGCTTGTCAGAGAAACAACCCTGAGATTTAACAAACTGAGCATTCTGTGAGGTAGTCAAGTATCCAATGTGATATGTGGTGGTCCACTCCTGCCAGCTACAGCTTGTCCCTCAGAAGTCCAGGTTGGATGGTGTTAAACTAGAGAAATCAAAAAAACATGATCCTCACAGTGCTTCTAGGCCTCTTCAGGTGAGTTAGAGCTCTGTGTAGGAGGTAGATAATGGCATCATCCACCCCGATGCCAGGCTGGTAGGCAAACTGCAGTGGATCCAATGAAGACCTCACCAGGGGGCGAAGATGGTTGAGAACCAGCCTCTCGAGGGTCTTCAAGTGTGAGGTTAGTGCTATCGGTCTGTAGCTGCTGAGGTCTTTGGCACTAGTACCACACAGGAGGTCTTCCACAGCTGTGGAACCTTCCCCAGGCTCATGTTGAACATGTGACCCATAATGCCACACAGTTGGTCTGAGCAGCACTTCAGGAGCCTGAAGCTGATGCTGTCTGGTCCTGCAGCTTTACAATACCTCGATTTTTAGTAGTTCCTTCCTCACCTGGAGTGTGGTGGAGGACAAGGTGGGCATGTGGGGAGGGGGGTGAACGATGGAGTACTCTGGTGTAGAGGTGGAGAGTGGTGGTCGGTTGCTGAGAGTTGAACAGGCAGTGATGGTAGTGGTGGGGGAGGTATTAAATGTACTCCACACATTTGCAAAGAAGTGAATCTAAAATGACTGATCAGTAACACAATCACATTTACATTGCAGTAATCTTGAAATCCATACAGCAACAGAAATTGTATTGCCTATTATTGCACGTTATAATCCAGGGCTGTTTATGGCACTAATTAGAAAACACAACAGAAAGACTAATTAGACTACTAGTTTCCTAGTGCATAGTAAAACTAGTTCCTACTGAAGTGACAGCCTGCGGTCAGGATTTGGCTTTAACCCAATTTAAAGTGTTGTCCCGCCAAAAGAACATATACCCCATCCACAGAATAGAGGGTAAGTATCTGATTGGTGGGGGTCATCTATTCAACTCTATAGGACAGATGAAGAGCAGCAGCGTTCAGTGCTGTGCTATCTGCTGCCGTCCCGGACAGTTAAATGGAGCACATCACGCATGCGTGTTACACATCAATCTAGTGATTGTTGAGGGCCCCAGCATTCGGACTCCTACTGCTCACATACAAAGCCCTTACCCAAAGGATATGGAATAAGTTCTTATGGTGGGACAACCCCTTCAAGTACCAATAAAGTGCTGAGGAATGTGTTGGCCGTATATAAATAAAGATTATTAATATGCGAAAAAATTTGATTATCTTGGACGCAAGGGTCCTTGCACAAGGCTGCATTAAGAAATTTGTTGGTTATGGATCTATAATAGGGTGGCCATTGTCTGCTGTGAGGCCATACTGTACCTTAGCTTTTATACAGAGGCACAGAGGTTTCCCACATGTAATTTGAGGCAAAAAAAAGCAGGCATTTAGCTTTAAGGGACTTATTATGGAGATATTCCCTCCTAAAAACACTGCCCTACATTTATGAAAATAAATATTGGAATAAATTTGGTCCTTGTTATTTATTTGGAGTAAATAAATCTATTACAGGGCGCATGCCTCTTAATAAATTAGGTGCATTTTGGACTCTTAAAGGGGTTGTCTCACTTCAGCAAATATACATTTAATTATAATATAATGTATAATATACATTTATTATGTAGAGAAAGTTAATGCAAGGCACTTACTAATGTATTGTTATTGTCCACATTGCCTCCTTCATTGGCTGGATTCATTTTTCCATCACATCCATGCATACTTGCTCTGCTCTTCTAAGAAATCTCGTAGAAATAAATGGAGCACGCTGGGAATTGTAGTTTCACAACAGCTGGAGTGCTGAAGGTTGCTGATGCCTGTTCTAGATGCAGTATGAATAAGGGTCCATTCACACGTCCGTTGTTTCTTTCCTGATCTGTTCAGTTTTTTGCGGAACAGATCAGGACCAGTTCTGGACCCATTAATTTTCAATAGGTCCTGAAAAAAATCGGACAACACAATGTGTGCTGTCCGTTTCCGTTGTTCCGTTCCGCATGTCCGATTAAATATAAAACTTGTCCTATTCTTTTCCGCAAAAATCGTATCCTGGTACAATACAAAGTCAATGGTTCCGCAAAAAATGGATGACATTCGTATGTCATTACGTATGTCATCCGTTTTATGCGGAATCCGTTCCTGGAAATTAAATCCTGCCCACAGAAATCACTTATTCACTTTAAAAAAAAAAATATTTCAAAGAAATCCAATCAACTTTATTTGCTTTGTGAAATTTATACATGTTTCCGTTTTTTGCGGATCTGCAAAAAACTGATGACATACAGGAATATTTTCAGGAACAACGGATCCGCAAAAAACAGACCGAAATTCGGGATATAGAAAAATACTGACGTGTGAATGTAGCCTAAATCTGTCCAAAAGTTTAAACCATGCCTCTCCTCTGGAAAGCTACAACCATTTTGCCAAATTTTTATGATCACCGACAGTCAATCTTAGTCTCTCAAGATGGATTTAGCAGAAAATTTAGAGTAAATGTTCATTTAGGAAAGGAGGGTAAGAAAAGTAGGTGCTTGATAAGAAAGTCACTTTTCTCTAATAATGGGAATTAGTCTTACCGGTAATTCTGTTTCCATTATTGCACCAGGACGGTATACAACTGAAGATTGACCCCTGACCTCTGTAGGGGCAGGAAACAGAGAGGTTTAATTGCCCCCTCCCACCACCATTCACCAGTGTATTTCTAAATTACTACAATGCCCCAGAGACACATTAAGTTTATCAATTTTTTTTTTTTGTATTTCTTCATACCCTATAATGATAAGAGTCTATATCTACCTAAATAGATTTCCTCTTTTTTTTTTGGGGGGGGGGAATCGTGCCATCATGGTGGATTAATGGAAACAGAATTAGGCTACTTTCATATCTGCGTTTTCAATTCCGCTATTGAGATTCGTCATAGGATATCAATAGTGGGGGAAAACTCTTTCATTCATTGTTAATGGCGACAGAACTGAACGAAATGCAATGCACCACAATGCATTCCGTTCCGTTTGGTTGCGTCCCCAAGCAATGTAAGTCAATGGGGACGGATGAGTTTTCCCTGACACAATAGAAAACGGATCCATCCCCTATTGACTTTCAATGGTGTTCATGATGGATCCGTCATGGCTACATAAGACATAATACAACCGGATCCGTTCATGACGGATGCATGCGGTTGTATTATTGTAACTGAAGCATTTTTGCAGATCCATGACGCATCCGCAAAAAACGCTATTGTGAAACTAGCCTTACCGGTAAGACTAATTCAGATTTTTCCATTTCACCACCATGACGGCATACAACTGGAGACCTAACAGATCACTAATCATTAAGGGGGGCTACGGCTAAAGGAACGTTCCGTCCAAAGGACAGATCTGATGACAAAGATAGATCAAGTCTATAATGTTTGACAAAGGTGTGCATATTGGACCAGGTCGCAGCCTTGCAGATCTGTTCCAAGGATGCACCCTCTTTTTCAGCATAAGAGGAAGACATAGCCCTAGTTATAACAGTTATAAATAGTTTGTCTAATCCAGGCATCTCAAACTCGTGGCCCTCCAGCTGTTGCAAAACGACAGCTCCCAGCATGCCTGGACAGCCTACAGGTATCAGCCTACAGCAGGGCATTGTGGGAGTTGTAGTTTTACAACAGCTGGAGGGCTGCGAGTTTGAGATGCCTGCTCTAATCCATCTAGCAATGGATGCCTTGGATACCATTTTTACCTCTGTTCTTCCCTGCAAACTGGATTAAGGCTACTTTCACACTAGTGGCAGGACGGATCTGACAGGCTGTTCCCCCTGACGAATCCGGACTGCCGCTCCGTCCCCATTGACTATAATGGGGACGGGGGCGGAGCTCCGGCGCAGCACGGCAAGAGGCCTCCGGACTAAAAATACTGCAATGTCCGACTTTTTAGTCCGGCGGCCTCTCACCGTGCACTGCCGGAGCTCCGCCCCCATTATAGTCAATGGGGACGGAGCGGCAGGACGGATCTGACAGGGTTAACAGCCTGTCGGATCCGTCCTGCCGCTAGTGTGAAAGTACCCTAAGAGATTATAAACTAGTCTAAATTATTTGGTAACCTCAAGGTATATGAGAACTGTCCTTACATCCAGTGTATGGAACTCTTTTTCTCTAGGATTTTTAGGGTTATTGGAGAAGGATGAAAGGATTATTTCCTGGTCCCTATGGAAATTTGTTACCACCTTGGGTAGTAATCCTGGGTCTAGTTTTAGGATTATTCTGTCATCTAGGACTGTGAGGTAAGGTTAACTGATTGAGAGGGCCTGGATCTCCCCTCATCTTCTTGCTGATGAGATGCCCATTAAGAAAGCGGTCTTGTAAGAAAGGGACTTAACTGAACTGTCTTCTAATGATTCAAATAGATTTTTTGTAAGACCCGTAAGGACAACATTTAGATCACAAGAAGGGATGTGGGGTCTAATGAAAGGCCTTAACCTAGTGGCTGCCCCGACAAACCTTTTTATCGATCTATGGCCTACTAGATCTGTGTCAAAAAGGCGCTAAGTGCTGATATTTGTACTTTTATGGTGGAGGGTCTAAGACCCAAGTCTAGACCTTGTTGAAGAAACTCCAACATTTTCAGGATTTTGGGTTTTGTGTGATTGTCTCCCCTGACCAAGAACAGAATTTCTTCCAGATCTTCAGATAGATAGCTGAGGTAATTTTCTTCCTATTAGATTTCAATGTAGATAGTACTTTATCCGAAAGCCCTTTACGCCTTAGAATGTCAGACTCAGGATCCATGCAGTCAATTTGAAGAGTTCTGGATGAGGATGGACAATAGGACCCAGAATGTCTTTCCTGTTGGGAAGGATCCAAGGTTCTTGTAAAGATAGTCTCTAGTAGGGAGAACCAACTCCTTTTTGGCCAAAATAGAGAACTCCGAAATGGATTTGGCACCAGGTTACTGAGGTTATACATGTCTTCAGAAATATGTGGACCTTCCGTTGTAGAGATTCGATTTTCTCCTTTGGAAGGAAGAATGTTTGTTTCTCTAGCAGAATTCCCAAGAATTTTACCCTTGTCAGAGGATGAAGACAGGACTTCTTCAGATGTATTACCCATCCAAGATCTTTTAGCAGGTGTAAGAATCTGTTTAAGTCTAGTTTTATTTGACTCCATGTGTCTGATATTATTAAGAAGTTGTTTAGATAGGGAATTATTATTAACCCTTCTTTCTTTAGAAACATCACCATCTCTACAAGTTTGGTAAAAAAAAAACTCTGGGGGCTGATGATATTCCAAACCGGAGGGCGACAAACTAAAATTGAGATATGCCTCCCGTAGGTATTTCTGAGACTGATCTAGGATTGGTATGTGGTAGTATGCGTCTTTTAGGTCGACTGTACACATTAACACATTTCTTTTTATTAGTGGGATGGTAGAGTTTAAGGTCTCCATTTAGAATTTTCTGTATTTGTTTAGATTTTTTAAATTTATTATACAGGTCCTTTTAAAAAAATTAGCATATTGTGATAAAGTTCATTCTTTTCTGTAATGTACTGATAAACATTAGACTTTCATATATTTTAGATTCATTACACACCAACTGAAGTAGTTCAAGCCTTTTATTGTTTTAATATTGATGATTTTGGCATACAGCTCATGAAAACCCCAAATTCCTATCTCAAAAAATTAGCATATCATGAAAAGGTTCTCTAAAACGATCTATTAACCTAATCATCTGAATCAACTAATTAACTCTAAACACCTGCAAAAGATTCCTGAGGCTTTTAAAAACTCCCAGCCTGGTTCATTACTCAAAACCGCAATCATGGGTAAGACTGCCAACCTGACTGCTGTCCAGAAGGCCATCATTGACACCCTCAAGCAAGAGGGTAAGACACAGAAAGAAATTTCTGAACGAATAGGCTGTTCCCAGAGTGCTGTATCAAGGCACCTCAGTGGGAAGTCTGTGGGAAGGAAAAAGTGTGGCAGAAAACGCTGCACAACGAGAAGAGGTGACCGGACCCTGAGGAAGATTGTGGAGAAGGACCGATTCCAGACCTTGGGGGACCTGCGGAAGCAGTTGACTGAGTCTGGAGTAGAAACATCCAGAGCCACCGTGTACAGGCGTGTGCAGGAAATGGGCTACAGGTGCCGCATTCCCCAGGTCAAGCCACTTTTGAACCAGAAACAGCGGCAGAAGCGCCTGACCTGGGCTACAGAGAAGCAGCACTGGACTGTTGCTCAGTGGTCCAAAGTACTTTTTTCAGATGAAAGCAAATTTTGCATGTCATTCGGAAATCAAGGTGCCAGAGTCTGGAGGAAGACTGGGGAGAGGGAAATGCCAAAATGCCTGAAGTCCAGAGTCAAGTACCCACAGTCAGTGATGGTCTGGGGTGCCATGTCAGCTGCTGGTGTTGGTCCACTGTGTTTTATCAAGGGCAGGGTCAAAGCAGCTAGCTATCAGGAGATTTTGGTGCACTTCAGGCTTCCATCTGCTGAAAAGCTTTATGGAGATGAAGATTTCCTTTTTCAGCACGACCTGGCACCTGCTCACAGTGCCAAAACCACTGGTAAATGGTTTACTGACCATGGTATTACTGTGCTCAATTGGCCTGCCAACTCTCCTGACCTGAACCCCATAGAGAATCTGTGGGATATTGGGAAGAGAAAGTTGAGAGACGCAAGACCCAACACTCTGGATGAGCTTAAGGCCGCTATCGAAGCATCCTGGGCCTCCATAACACCTCAGCAGTGCCACAGGCTGATTGCCTCCATGCCACGCAGTCATTTCTGCAAAAGGATTCCCGACCAAGTATTGAGTGCATAACTGAACATAATTATTTGAAGGTTGACTTTTTTTTGTATTAAAAACACTTTTCTTTTATTGGTCGGATGAAATATGCTAATTTTTTTAGATAGGAAATTTGGGTTTTCATGAGCTGTATGCCAAAATCATCAATATTAAAACAATAAAAGGCTTGAACTACTTCAGTTGGTGTGTAATGAATCTAAAATATATGAAAGTCTAAAGTTTATCAGTACATTACAGAAAATAATGAACTTTATCACAATATGCAATTTTTTTTAGAAGGACCTGTAGTTCAGTAGGAACCGTCTGCTTTTGCTACAAGAAAAAGATTTGAGTAATAACAGTGTTCTTGCTCAGATTGGGGAACCTGAACTCCTGATGTTAAAAGATCCTGGACTCCTACCCAGATTTTTCCTATGAGCAGTTTTGACGAGTTGTAATTTGGAATCAGCTTGGAGGAGCAGAAGAAAACTCTTATCTTGTACCCTTCTCTTACAATATTTAAGCCGTGGAATTGTCGGACTGAACCCGAACCAGACTTCCCAAGAGGTGGTCGGTCCAATGAAGCAGAGAGAGACGAATCGCCCTCAATTCCAGAATGTTGATTGGAAGGGAGTGTTCCTCGCACGACCACGTGCCTTTAACTGAGAGGCTTTCCAATACTCCCAGCCCCGGATGCTGGCGTCCGTTGTCAACACTGTCCAGCGGAGGGGAATGAAAGAGTGGCCCGACCTCAGCATCGGGGAAACCAACCACCTGAGAGCCCGGTGGGTCGGGGCAGGGAGGCTGGGGATTGGTCCCAATGCGTTAGAATGTTCTGAAGAGTCCTAGAATGGAATTGAGCATAGGGCACTGCTTTGAAGGCAGAGACCATGTCACCCAAAACCCTCATGCAGTGATAAAGGGGGAGAGGACGGAGCCGCAACAAGGGAAAAATCTGAAGCCGGAAAGTGGATAGCTTGGCCTAAAAGGTGTCAAATAACATGCCCAGAAAGGTTAGCGCTGAGATGGATAGAGACATGACTTTGGTCGGTTCAGAATCCATCCGAAGCGTTCCAGAGTGTCCAGGACGATGTGTAGGCTGTCTGCTATTGCCTGGAATAACAAACCCTTTATCAGGATATCGTCCAAGTATGAAATCGCAACTATTCCCCTGGCATGGAGCAGAGCAATGACCGAGGCCAGAACCTTTATAAAGAGTCTGGGAGCTGTGGACAGACCGAACTGGAGAGCCACAAACTGGTAGTGAAAAGGACCCACTGCGAACCGGAGAAATTTTGGGTGACTGACGCAAATAGGGACATGGATGTAAGCGTCCTTAATGTCTATCGAGGACAGGTACTCCCCTGGTTCCATGGACGCAATAACCGATCTCAAGGACTCCATCCGGAAGCGGCGGAGCCGAAGAAACAGGTTGAGGTTCAGGATGGGATGGAATGTACCCTCCTTTTTGGGGACCACAAAGAGATTGGAGTAGAATCCGCAGTCTTGCACATGAACCGGGAAGATCACTCCCTGCCGCAGAAGGGTGAGAATAGCCTGAAAAATGAATGGTTGGCTGAGGGGGAGATGAGCGAAAAAACCGGGGCGGAGGGGGGACCTGAACTCTAGCTTGTAACCCTCTGAGATAACTTCTCTCACCCAGGCATCCAAGACGTGACCCAGCCAGACATGACAGAACGGATAAAGGCACCCACCCGGTTGGGGGGTGCTGAAAGCCGCACGTCATGCAGAGGAAGTTTGGGGGTATAGGACTTGGAGCCCTGTTGGCAGGGACGCCAGGAAGGGCGAGGTTTGATCCGGGGTAGAGGAAGGGCGAGGTTTGATCCGGGGTAGCCTTGTCGGCTGGTTGATTAGGGCTGGAAAAAAACGCTTTTTAGACCTGTTCAAGTGCACCCTGTTCTGTGGTAAATTAGTGCTCTTACCACCTGTAGCATCAGAGATGATCTCATCCGGGCGCTTGCCAAAAAGTCTGCTGCCAGTAAAGAGGAGGGCCGTCAAGGAATTATCTGCTGCCCAGCAGGAGACTCATAGGGTACGGCGAATAGCCACTAAGAGAGCTGACGATCGGGCCACAAGTCTGGCCGTGTCTAGAGAGGCTTCACAAACGTAAGAACTGGCATGGGAGAGCTGCATGGCAATATCAGAAAGTTCCTCCGAGTGGTCCGCAGAGGAGAGGCCCTGGCGTAGTTTGTTTGCTCACCCATAGCTTTGCTCACCCATGTGGAGGCAAAAACTGGACGCAGTACTGTGCCCACTGCTTCAAAGGATGACTTCGCAAAAGATTCCAATTTTTTATCCCTGTGGTCGGAAATGGAAGTCCCATCCGCCATAGGCAAGGTGGTATGTTTAGCCAAGCGGGATACTGGAGGGTCAACAATAGGAGAGGACGACCACTTTGTCAAATCCTCCGGAAAGGGGTATAGGATGTCTAAGCGTTTTGGCAAAGCAAAATGCCAGTCAGGGTAGTTCCACTCCTTGGAAAGAGAGGAATCAAAATACTGGTGGTTGGGGAAACATTTAGGCGAGCAACGGGACCGTCTGAAGGAAAAACTGGAGCCAGCCGAAAAGGCTGCAATGAGATTGTCTACCATAGACGACAGTTTTGAAGATTGGTCCTGAGGAGAGAGATTCTCTAGGAGGCAGAAGAAACTGGGTACGCAGACACCCTTCTGGTGGAGGGTGGTCTGGCCCGTTTTGCAGGACGACCACAATGGGAATTAGCCACAGGGTCCCCAGAGTCGGACTGATCAGAGGACCGCCTTGCGGACAAACGCCTCAGTATTTCCACGATGGCTTTGTTGATATGGGAGACGTTCTGTACCATCTTTGACAGGGAACACACCCACTCCGATTCTACCGTGGGCTGGGCAGGAGGGGCTCCACCAGGGTCAGAGGACGAAGAGCAGAGGGGATCTAACTGACTGCATGGGAATTTTGAGCAACAAGAAGCGCAGGCAAAATGGCCCACAGAAGTCGCCGCCTGTTTTGGGGCCTGGGCTCGGACATAGTGATTACCCTGTAGAAAGGGGAGGAGTAGCTTACCCGGCCTGTGTCCCTCAATGTAGCTTGTCCAGAGCGAATTGTGAAGAGCATGAGTGTCAGAGTTCCTTCTGATACAGGAAGTGGACGGAGCGCAGAAAAAAAAAGCCCCACGATTTCACGCCAGAAGGATGGCATAAGGGGGAGGAAGAGCGGGGAGAACCTCATACCCCGCCCCCACGAATGAATGTCAGCCTCCGGCGATCAGGTAGAGATGCCGCAGGCTCGCTCCGTCCTGTCCACAAAGGGAGAAAAGGGACACATAGCCACCCTAAGGAAAGCCATCTGTGGTGCCATGACATTCCCCGTTCGAATGGAGAAGCCGGCCGGGTGCTAGGTATCTGCCACAGGAGCCGGATGGGAAATAGTGTCACGATAGGTAGGGAAGGGAACAGCAAACTGAAAGACAAACTAAACAACGAACTAGGCCCCACAAGCTATGGAAAAACAAGGTCACCACCTAGCAATCCCTGACACACTTTCCCTAGGCTGCTAAGCCCATGTGCATACCTCAATGGTAGATATACACATGTCCCCGTGCCTAAGACTATAAACATACTAAACAGACCCTCAGCAATAGGGAAAAAGGGTAAGAGACACCCAGCGCCTTCTACCACCGAAAGCGCTAGCGTCCCCACTAAAGGCCTAGACCAAACAAACCAAAAAGGGGAAAAAGAAGGGAAAAGACTTATCCGATACGAGAAGGAGCAGACGATCCACCAAGCATCCAAAGCTCACACAAGGTAGAACTATAACCCGCAAAGGCTATAGGGAGAGGGAGGAATAAATAGCCTCCCCAATGACCAAACAAACCACACCTAATAGGAGGTGGGATTCTGTTCAAACCCAAAACAAAAACTGTCAGATCGAGTCACGTGCAGCAACTCTGACAGATCGTCTCAGAACACGGGCAGGGCCTGACAGATAGGCCGCAGAGAATCCGGGGACTCTATTATGAGAGGCCCTGGAGGACAGGACCTGGAACGCCGGGAAACGAGCGGAAGGTGGCCCCAGGGGATAGAACCCCCGTAGAAACGTGCTTTTCAAGAAGCCCCAACCCCCTTCCCCAGCGGAGGAGATGCCTGCAGAAACTGAGGCCTTAACTGATGGTAAGCAGGCCACAGTGGGGGTTATTCATCAAGGAGTTACCTGAGAAGCGGGAAGGAGGAGGAAGGGGGCTTTGGCAGAGGAGAGAATACTCACCTGGCGTTTTCTGCCCCCCTAGGTCACCACCTTTGGCGTGCTGCACCTTGGGGAGGGTAACAGAGGGGACTTGGCATGGGCTGACCATGGTGACCCGAAAGCTGGAGCAATACAGATGTTTTGGGAACCTCTGGTCCTCCTTGCCTTCAGGAACGGACTTACGGATTCCCTGGACTCCTCTTTCCTGGGTGGGAATGCAGGTAGCTAGGCTGCCTGTAACCCAGCTAGAAGAAAGGGAAAGAAAAGAAAAGCTCAGCAGACCTGCAAAGCAGGGAGGTCTGCCTCCGACGGACACTAAGCTAAAACTGTTTTAGCTTAGTCCCTGTAGGAAGGGTACAGCTGAAGGGAGGAGATTTTGTGCTTAGTGTCGCCTCCTAGTGGCAGCAGCTATACCATGGTCAAGCCTGTTTCCCCCAATGATACGGATGAGAAACACTGGTGAATGGTGGTGGGAGGGGGGCAATTTAACCTTTCTCGGTTTCCTGCCCCTACAGAGGTTAGGAGTCAATCTCCAGTTGTATGCAGTCATGGTGGTGAAATGGGAAATGTATATTACAAAGTTTCTTATATTCACCTGTACTATATAAGGAAAGCTGTGTGAAAAGTTAGTAACTATTTAAACCCACTTTATGCCAAAAGCGGTCTACAGCCCTAAAGAAAATTAACAGCATCATAATTTTACCAATCATTAGTGGTTAGTACTACGATCACATCTCCACACAATTCACTCTGTTTCTCACCAGAAGGGTTTGTTAAAGTGTTTTTCTGGGAGTACAATACTGATGACCTATACTCAGGATAGGTCATTAAAATTTGATTGGTGGGGGTCAGACTCCTGGCACCTCCTCTGATCAGCAGTTTAAAGCGGCTGCAGTGTACCAAGCACAGCTCTGTGCAATGCCCCCCAGGCCCTTTCACTTGAATAGGAGTGAGCTGCATTTAGGCCATATGACTGGTGAACATGACATCACTGGCCTAGGAAGAGAATGCAGCACTCACGGAAGCCTCCTCAGCAGAGATGCCAGGAGTTGGGCCCCTACCCATCAGATATTGATGCCCTAGATCGAGGATAGGTCATCAACAGTTTATTCTCAGACAACCCCTTTCATGTCATGAGGAATGTGTTATCCTCACTAGGGATGAGTGAATTTGTGTTTTCAAATTTGGCGTACAAGGTTCAGATTATCCATAAATTATGGTCCGTGGTAGTGGAATCCATAACGGAATTCTTAGATAACCCGAACCTTGTACTCTGAACTTGAAGACAAGTTCACGCAACACTACTCCTCACACTACACTACCTTTACGTTTGAAGTGGGAAAGATAGCATGCAGTGTTTAAAAGAAGCGCAATAATGCACTAAATCTGAAATTGCTCAGAAAGTCTTGACAATCTATACTGCCTACTGTAATAAAATCCTACTTCTTGCCTCCAGGAGGCGCTGTCACTACTGTGGGTTACAAATTTAGCAAATATTTAGCAAGATTAGGGGATAGCCTCCTGCTAATAGTCCCTCCCCTCATTTCTACAACTCTGTATGGTAAGGAAGGCCTATGGCTCGCCTAAAATGCAAAATGGATATAAAGACCATGTTTTATGTATGAAATGTCAGTTTATTTTTTACATTATGTGCTGATGAGAAATATCGGTAAACATTTTTGTATGTTACAATAAAAATAAAGAATAATACACTAGAAGTAATGCCATGTTGGTCATGTCCTCGTTCACAGTGTAGTCCTGGTCCAGGCTGGGACATGAAGAGGGGAAAGTGTGGAGCACCAATGTTGTGGACTCACGATGCAGAGGAGAACCTGTAGAGACAAACAGGCCCAGTTCACACTATGCAGTTTAGGCAGAAGGTTTTCATGATCATATTTGTTCACCCAAAAGAATGAAGAGTTGTGAAAAAAGTAGAAATAAAAGTTAGGCATTTTACAAACAAAATTCTGCTTTTATGATTTTTTATTTTTTTTTGCTTTTTAACTTGCTCTTAAAAACACCAGCTGCATTGTGACTGGCTGCTATGAGCAACAAGACATTTTTTTCCTGTTAGTCTTGATAAGTGAGGCCCATTGGTTTCTCGCTCATCTTCCTCTACTTATGTTGTACAGTTAAGGGGTCATGCGCACAACCGTTGTTGGCCGGTGCCCATATTGCGGCCCGCAATAGACGGGCACCGGCCACTTGTGCACCACATCATGGATGTGGACCTATTCACTTGAATGGGTCCACAATCTGGAAAGTGCTACGGAGTGCTTCCATGGATTTTCTGCCCATGCCTTTGTACCTCAAAAAGGAGTGCATGGCCCGTCTGATGGGGATCGCGGACCCCATTCAAGTGGACACACGGTTGTTCACACTACAGGAGAAATATATGGCTGGTCCAACTTTCCTTTGTAATAACAGTTGATTGACTGGGGTTTCAGAGGCCAGACCTGTGATATGACCCCATTCAACAGGTATTTGCAGATTTTGTCAAACTCCTTAAAGGGTTGTCTGAGTTACATGAAAGCCTCTCTAAATGTGATAATGTAAGAAAGGAACATATACTCACTAACCACTGTTTGCAGTGCTGCAGTTCAGGACGTCACCTCTGGTTTCTGGATATGGACTGCAGCGGTGATATTGCAGTACAAGGCATGTAACTGCTGCAGCCAATCGTTGGCCTCTGCAGTATACAGCCACATCACCATTGCAGGCTGTAAACACTGAACAGTGGTGAGGACCAGAGCAGCAACACTGGAAACTGCCAAGGACTAGGTTGTGAGTAAGGCCTCTTTCACACGAGCGTGACAGATTAGGTCCAGATGTGTTCAGGGAAACTCGCACCATTTTTCAAGTTCAGTCAGTTTTGTCTGCGATTGCGTTCCGTTTTTTTCTGCACGGTTGCAATGCGTTTTGATGAGTTTTTCACATGCGTGATAAAAAACTAAAAGGTTTACAAAACAACATCTCTTAGCAACAATCAGTGAAAAACGCATTGCATCCGCACTTGCTTGCGGATGCAATGCGTTTTTCACAAAGCCCTATTCACTTCTATGGGGCCAGGGCTGCGTGAAAAACACAGGATATAGAACAGGCTGCGTTTTTCACGCAACGCAGAACTGATGCGTGAAAATAAATGCTCATGTACACAGACCCATTGAAATGAATGGGTCAGGATTCAGTGCAGGTGCAATGCGTTCACATCACGCATTGCACCGGCACAGAAAACTCGCTCTGTCACAAACTCGCTCGGGTCACAAGAGTCAGACCCCCACCAATCTAAAGGAACCAGTACACTGCAGATTACGCACATTTTATTTATTTATTTTATGCGGGGGGGGGGGGGGGACAGTAATACAGTAGCCTCAAAGTGAATGAGCTATGGAATGTCTCATGCACATTTATTTTGCATATCTTTTACATGCGGAAATTCCCAGTTGTGCAGATTTTAAAATCCACAACATGTTTGCGAGATTCTCTTATGTAAAGGGGCTTTCTCCCATAGACTTTAAAGGGGTTGTTTAAAAAAAAAAGTGGATTTTCTGTTTATTAAATTTTTTAGATCTCATGTGGGTTTTCGACATACAAATCTGCAGAGTTATCCCTTAGCCACAGGATAGGAGATAACTTGATATAACCAGAATACCCTTTTAACTAGAATCTCCTCTTTAATGAAAAAAAAAAAAGTCTTGCGCGTAATAACTTCATAAATTTATTTGTACTGTAAAAAAACATTTCCCGAACTCTTGGATACCACTTGGAACCAAACCCGAGTTCAGGAAATGCTTTTTTTACAGTAAAAATGTGTTTATTAAGTTATTGCGCAAAGTCTCACGAGACTTCGCAAAGCAATAACTTCGGCTCATCGGAGCCAATACATTCTAGTACTGTACGGAGCTCCTCCTCTGTACAGTATTAGAACTAAGTTTTATGCGAATCGACTTCGGATGTTTCAGCCAAATTGAATTCGCGCATCCCTAGTCAAGTGTCAGATTAGTTCAGTTAGGACTAGGATTAATCTAACACACCGTTCCTAGTAACTCTTGATGTGTGATCCATAGTAAAAGGCTACGCCATCCAGTATCACTATGAGCGCAGACGGAATGTAAAATTACAGCGGATTTCATTTTACATTAGGAGTAAGTGACGAATGTGCACTGTAATGTACAAGTATATCACAACTGGACAACAATGACATTATTACACTAGTGTTTGAGACCCGGTATATCGGCCTTTTACCTTTGCACACGCTGAACCAAGTGAGAAATGAGCTGGTCTGTGATTCCGGGGCTGGACTCCTCTGCTAAGCTAAAGGCGTTCTCTAGTTCCTGTACGGATCCAAACGCTCCGGCACAGCGCTGCTCCCTCAGCTGTGGGTGGAGAAAAGACATTTATATACCATGAACCCAGAAGCGGACTGGGAACTTAAAGTGGCCCTGGAAAAAATACTAACAGTGGTCTCATTTTGTAATTGGGTCCAAATTGATGGAAGGCAGGCCAGCAATACCATATTGTGGCACACTATACCACCCCAACAGAGCCAAATACCACAGTCCATCACAAAATACTTTCGCCAGCAGCACAAACTACATCCCCCAAAATTTCCACTGGCCAGCCATGAGGAGGGTCCAGGTGTCCCTCTGGGCATCGGCCCACCGGGAAATTTCCCTGTAAGGTGTATGGCCAATCTGCCCCTGCATGAACCCGAACAACTGCACTGCAACAGCTACCCATAGCCACTAATCAGACTGCTGCTTTCATTTCAAAGAGGCCCCTGAAAACGGAGAGCGGGGCTGAGATTGAGCAACTTCACCATCTCTGAACCAGTTTTAATAAGGCCGGTGCGACATGAAGACTTTTTGTAGCACTAATGATGGATTTTAACAGGCTGCCATAGCAAAGCAACGGGGCACATTAATTAAAGGGCTTGTCTCGCTTCAGCAAATGGCATCACATAGAGAAAGTGAATAGAAGGCCCGTACTAATGTGTTGTCATAGTCCATGTTGACTCGATTAATTTTTCCATTGCATTACACACCTCGTTTCCAGGGGTTACGACCACCGCTGCAGAGCAGATACGTGGTTGGCGCTGGATCGCAGGGTGGTTGTAACTATGGAAACGAGCAGTGTATATTGTGACGGAAAAATTAATCAAGGAAGCAATATGGACAATCACAGTACATCAGTAAGTGCCTTGTATTAACTTTCTTTACATGATAAATGCTATTTGCTTAAGTAAGAAAACCCGTTTAGGGCTGGCGTTTCATTCGACAGTCTTAGGCTACTTTCACACTTGCGGTCGGTGCGGATCTGTCTTGTATCTGCACAGACGGATCTGCACCGATAATGCAAACGCTTGTATCCGTTCATAACGGAACTGTTTGCATTATTCAAAGAAAAGTTTAAGTCAAAACGGATCCATCTTGACTTACATTGAAAGTCAATGGGGGACGGATCCGTTTTCAATTGTACCATATTGTGTCAGTGAAAAACGGATCCGTCCCCATTGACTTACATTGTAAGTCAGGACGGATCCGTTTGGCTCTGCATCGTCAGGCAGAATACCAAAACGATGCAAGCTGCGTTTTAGTGTCTGCCTCAAAACTGCAACTGAGACCAAACGCAGCCAAATTGATGCATTCTGAACAGATCCTTATCCATTCAGAATGCATTGGGGCTGAACTGATCCGTTTTGGGCCGCTTGGGAGAGCCCTGAAACGGATCTCACAAGCGGACCCAGAAACGCCAGTGTGAAAGTAGCCTTAGGCTGGGTTTATGTGTTTTTGAATTATGTTTAATGTATACATTAAATGGATGCCCACGACAAATGGCATCTTTCACCATAAAGTTCCACTTTAAAAAAAAAACTAACAAAAAAAAAAAATATATATATATATATATATATATATATATATATATATATATATATATATATATATATATATATATACACACATACATATACACACACACACACACACACATTAACATACATTTTTTGCTGGACTGTGCAGGATGGATAAGCTTTTGTGCCACACTTTGCATCTTCTTTAAACATGGGACAAAAACATGACATGAACCCTGCCTTTTGGCTTTAATTTCAATAATAGCCTCTTGATAAATATGGAACATATTCAGACTTTGGTTTGTATCAAAGGAACTGTACAAGTCAGCTCAAACCACTCCCGACTTGGCCCAGTCCAGAGCTGCTTCATCCTGAAACATCACTTCAAACCTCTTGCTCCAGTTGGAGACAAAGAACCTTCATGTTGCTGGAACTGAGCTCACCAGTAAGTCCACCGAATCTCAGGGCGATTCTGTAATGTTTTTCAGTTTAAGCTCCTGAAAGGTCTCAGTTCTCCTAATCTTCATTTCAAGACACAGGACCCACTTCTGTAATAGAGCATACCACCTAGTATGGCCCTATTGGCTTAAAGGGGTATTCCCATCTGAGGCAATGAGGGCATATCGGTAGGATATGCCCCCCATTGTCTGATAGGTGCGGGTCCCACTGCTGGGACCCGCACCTATATCGAGAAAGGAGCGATATGCCCACAATGTCCGAAATGGGAATATCCCTTTAAGTTTATAAGAAAGCAATAACGACTCATGAACAGTAGGTGGCACCATCACTGGCTTTTCATACATGTACATCATTAAATACAGTAGAACAGCTCACCTCCTGAAATACTGGAGCTACAAGCGCCGATAAACAGTGGGATCTTGGCAAACGTTTTATAGCTTCTGATGGCTGCAGAGAAGAGCACAATGTAAAGCTCAAGTTTTAGTATTTATTTCATAAACTGCAAACCAGTTCTCAGTAATAATCACACTAGGAGAAGCAAAAACTGCCAAGGCTGGGATCATATGGAATATCAAACTTGTTTTTGCTTTTTTCCTAAAGATTTCATATGGTTTAAGGTTTTTATTGAAAATGTTGTTGTGGTCAAATCAGCTCAGATCATTCAGAAGAGGTCAAGAGAGAAGATGGAAAACTAGATGACAGTCTGACCGATTTGCTATGTAAAAGGCTACTTTCACACTAGCGTTTTTTGCGGATCCGTCGTGGATCTGCAAAAACGCTTCTGTTACAATAATACAACCGCATGCATCCGTCATGAACGGATACGGTTGTATTATTTCTTATAAAACCATGACGGATCAGTCATGAACACCATTGAAAGTCAATGGGGGACGAATCCGTTTTCTATTATGTCAGAGAAAACTGATCTGTCCCCCATTGACTTAGGCCTCTTTCACACTACCGTTTTTTTTTTTCGTTTTGCGGTCCGTTTTTTGCGTTCCGTATACGGAACCATTCATTTCAATGGTTCCGCAAAAAAAACGTTCTGTTTCCAGTATTTCCGTTCCGTTGAAAGATAGAACATGTCCTATTATTGCATGTCCTATTATCCATGGCTCCATTCAAGTCAATGGGTCCGCAAAAAAAAACGGAACACAAACGGAAATGCATCCGTATGTCTTCCGTTTCTGTTCCGTTTTTTCTGAACCATCTATTGAAAATGTTATGCCCAGCCCAATTTTTTATATGTAATTACTGTATACTGTATATGCCATAAGGAAAAACGGAACGGAACAACGAAACGGAAACACAACGGAAGCAAAAAACTGAACAACGGAACGGTTAAAAACGGAACGCAAAACACTGAATTCAACATACTGTAGTGTGAAAGAGGCCTTACATTGTGAGTCAGGATGGATCAGTCTTGCTCCGCACCACATCGCGGACAGAAAAACACTGCTTGCAGCATTATTCTGTCCTCAATGGGAGCGCAACCAAACAGAACGGAATGCATTCTGGTAACTGTTCAGTTCAGTTTTGTCCACATTGACAATGAAAGAGGACAAAACAAGCGTTTTCTTCCGCTATTGAGATCCTATGACTGATCTCAGTAGCGGAATTGAAAACGCTAGTGTGAAAGTAGCCTAGAACAGAAGCCGATAAAAAACATTTTTAATTAAAAAAAATAAAACAACTATCACAAAGATGGTTTTGCCCAAAATACATGTGAATCTATAATTTAAAAAAAAAGTGGCTCCAAAG
Source organism: Bufo gargarizans (assembly GCF_014858855.1). Taxonomy (NCBI): domain Eukaryota; kingdom Metazoa; phylum Chordata; class Amphibia; order Anura; family Bufonidae; genus Bufo; species Bufo gargarizans. The sequence goes on from NC_058083.1 coordinate 110,594,383, forward strand.
GTGTCCATAGCCTTTAAAGTGTCATCAGGATCTTCTTTACCTTTCAGCAGACTAAATTACCTTTCTTTGCCTGTAGAATCCATGTTTATGTTCAGAAACCACCTCACTCTCTACAAAATCAGTTTAATGTAAGAAGAACAGAGAGAGAAGGGGAATGCTGCAGCATCTCGCTAAGGGTAAGACCCCATTCAGACGAACGTATGGCCTGTGATCTGCAACACACGGCAAAAGATGGGACATATCCTACCTTTGAAGTGCAGAGGCACGGACCTGGAATCCCATGGAAGGGCTTTCAATCCGTGCCTCTGTACCGCAAAAGATAGGACATGTCTTATCTTTTGCCGTATGTATGTTACGGATCACAGACCCATTGAAGTCAATGGATCTGTGCCACAGAATGGAGTTCACATGGCTGGTGCCCGTGTATTGCAGACCCGCTGTTTGCGGTCCGCAATGCGGACACGGAGTCCATACGTCTGTCTGAATGGAGCCTTACAGTAAATTAGCAGGAGGTGCTGTGGGCAGGATACACTTATAGAAAGTAAATGCAAGCACTAAATAAGCAGAATGCCAAACTTTTTTTATTTATTTATTTTTATATTAGGAGTAATGATTTAACAAATTCAGAAGACAGCTTCCCTAAGAACTTTAGATGGACATAAAATATTCACCTGCTGGTATCCCCACTGTAGGCGGCTCATGGAGGAGGGGCGCATGGTTTCTGGAAATGACCAGTGAGGAGTCTGGGACTGATTTTTGTCATCTTCATTGTCTCTGGGCATAAAAATTATATATTAATAAGGTACAGATCAAAACAGGATCCAAGTACCGTGCATCACAGACAAGGGAGATGGCACACTTTCAAAATGAACTCACAAATCGGAGTCGTCAGAGCTGGAGTCATCACGGTGGCCCTGAGATTTCCAGCGTCGATATCGTTCCACCAGCTCCATAAGGAAGGAGGTTTTCTTGGTGTATCGTAAGATAAAGCGATGTTTAAGCAGCTCCCGTGCTGTAGGCCTCTATAATACAGAACACATGCTGTAGAAGATATGACAACTATTCTCTCTATGTAAATTTCCACAATGTTAATTTTATTGTGGCATACTGTTACAGAATTTCAATAGTGATAAAAGACTAAGTATAAGAGGGTCATTCCAGGACTTTAAATGGAACCTGTCACCAGTTTTATGGTGTCCTAACTAAGGGCAACATAAATAAGTGACTGATTCTCTTAGCAAAATGCTGGGTCACTTTCTTTAATTGACCCAGTCAATCTGCCAACATCTTGTATTGAAAAGCTCCCTGAATATTCATGAGCTCCTGACGCTCCCCGCCTACCTGCTGCTGAATGACAGTTTTTCTCCTTATGAATCAGCAGCAGGTGGGCAGGGGAGTGGCTATAGCTCTGAATTAAAAATACGCTGGACTCACTGACATCACGCTGGACTCAAATCAGCTCATTAGCATGCGGCATCTTTGTGTGTATATTATGAGGTAACCATCTGTCACACCAGTAAGTGAATACAGCTAAGGCACTTTTTAGTAGTTAATGATTGTATATAATTAGTTAGATTATAATCAAATATCCACGACAGGTTCCCTTCAAAGGCTATATACACCTTTGGGGGCATTTTTTTTATTTTTTATAATTGCATTGTACTTATTTTGAGCTCAAAATCATTTTTCCAATTGGTCTTTAACAAAAATATGAAATCCTTTTATCTGTACAGAGCGGACATGCTCTAGTAGCAGCCTGTGGATTTTTTGTCTTTTCCGTCATCTGGGGAGCTGACTGGCTCCTTATCTCTGCTCTTTGACATTATAAACACTCAAAGCTCAATCATTATCTTACTGGTAAGGATGTGGGTTAAATAAGTGTTTATGACCTCTTAGTTTAGAGATAAGGGTTATTAGATGACGGGCACAAAGTGAAAATACCAGTCACACAGTTAGAAAAACAGGTTAACCCTTTGTGACAGAATGGCTCAATATTTTTTTTAATAAAGGCCAACTAAAAATATGATTTTTAACCAGAAATGAGTAGAATGCAATCATAAACAATAATTGCCTCCAAAAGTGTAGATAGATAGTACTAACCCCTTCAAGAGACAGCCATTTTTCACCTTAAGGACCAGGCCAAATTTTGGAAATTGACGTGTCTCTTTATGTGGTAATAACTTTGGAATGCTTTTACTTATCCAAGCCATTCTGAGATTGTTTTTTCGCGTGAAACATTCTACTTCATGACAGTGGTAAATTTCATTCGAAATATATTACCTTTATTTATAAAAAAAATTTAATAAAATTACCCAAAATTTTCTAAATTTTAATTTCTCTGCTTTTAAGGCAGATAGTGATACCTCATAAAATGGTTATTACTTTAGATTTCCCATATCTACATTATGTTGGCATCATTTTGTAAATGTTCTTTTTATTAATTTTTTGGATGTTAGATGGAGTACAATTTTAGATGCAATTTTTTAAATGTTTAAGAATTTCCAAAACTCGCTTTTTAAAAGATCAATGCAGTGATAGTCACTTTGTGGGGCTTACATGATAGAAACCACCCATAAATTACCCCATTGTAGAAACTACACCCCTCAAGTTATTCAAATATGATTTTACAAACTTTGTTATCCATTTAGGTGTTCCACAAGAAATAAATGAAAATAGAGAAAATTATTTTAGCTGAATTTCCATTTTTTTCTGTAAGGCAGCAAGGGTGAACAGCAAAACAAAACAATATTTATTACCCTGATTCTCTAGTTTACAGAAACCCCATATGTGGTGGTAAACTGCTTTATGGGCACATGACAGGGCTCAGAAGGAAAGGAGCAACATATGGATGGATTTAGGAGGGCAGATTTTGCTGGAATAATTTTAAGTTGCCCTGTCGCATTGGAAGACCCCTACAGTAGAAACTATGGAATAAGGTAACAGTTTTATTGGTACTATTTTGCGGAACAAATAATTTTTGTTTGCTTGATATTACACTTTTTGGCACAGTTTTCAGTTTTTGTTTTTTTAACGGTATTCACCTGACAGGACAGATCATGTGTTATTTTCAAAGAGCAGGTTGTTACTAGGGGTGAGCGAATCAAGCTTTGGATCCAAGATCCGAAGTCGATTCATTCAAGAACTTAATTTTAATGCTGTATGGAGACCTGTCTGCATACAGCATTAAAACGTATGTGCTTTCACAAGGCAAAATTGGTTAAGTCCAAAGTCTAGCGAGACTTCGGTGCATAACTTCGGGCTTAGATTCTACGACTTTAAAAACATTTTAAACAGGAATCCGAAGCCTGCTTCAGTAGCGGCTGGTATGGGGTTAAAGAGGTTGTCCACGATTATTTAAAAAAATATATGTTTTAATCCCACCTGCTGAACCTGTGAAGGGATCTATATTTACCTGCTGCTCAGTTTTAACTCTAGCAGTGCCGCGTCACCTGGGGACACATCACCGGCTGCAGAGGTGCACATGGCCCCATCTGTGCATAAAAGTTTACATGTGGAGACCAAAAGTGCAGTGAAGACAGCCTGGTATCCATGGAACCAGAACAAACCAGCAAGGAGCAGGCAAATACAGCCCTTACACAGCTCTGACAATCAGCTGTTTGCAGAAGTCATGGTGCGCCAGACCTAGCACAGCTCCATACACCGTGTAGCGGCTGGGACATTTACTGCAAGCTCAGTCCCATTCATGCGTTGTACACTGTGTAGCAGACTGAAATGTACTGCAAGCTTAGACCCATTCTTTCGAATGGACGTGAGCTTGCAGTACATTTCCAAGCCGCTACATAGTGCGGAGACCCATGTTAGTTCTGGCACACTGTATGGACCTGTGCTAGTTCTGGTGCACCACGGCTCCTGCAAACCGCTGATTGGCAGACGCTGCCTCGAGGTGAACTCCCACCCATCTGATACTGATGACCTACTAAGGATAGGTCATCAATATTAAAATCCTTATAACTTTTAGATAATAAACTTATAGGTTAAAAAATAGTCACCAATCGGGGATCTTTGTTCAAACAAGCGTCCACAAATTCTTTAAATGGTTTGCTGTGCTGCCCTTGCAAAGAAGGAGGGTTATTCTTAGGAATTAAGAATAAGACTCTCATAGGATGGAGGTCAGAGTATGGAGGCTCTCCCTTAGCCAGCTCAATGGCTGTAATGCCCAGAGACCATATATCTGCCTGAGAAAAAAAAAAAAAGACTAAATAACCATTAAAGAAACAATACTTTATGGAAAAAACAATGACGCTGTAAGGCAACCCAACCTTAAAGTCATAGGCAGACTGCTTGATGACCTCAGGAGCCATCCAGAATGGGGTTCCCACAAAGGTGTTCCTCTTGATCTGAGTGTCTGTCAGTTGACCTGCTACCCCAAAATCGGCCAGCTTCACATCACCCTGCTCTGACAGCAACACATTTGCAGCTAAAAATGCAAAAAGGACATTACATAAGCTGCTAGCCAATCAATAATACAAAAGCATTTACCATTTAGAAAAAAGAAAATAGTTTCCCCCCCCCCCATGATAAAACTTTCTATCAATTATCCAGAAATGTTGCCCCCTGGACCTCACCTTTGATGTCTCTGTGAATCTTCCTCTCGGAGTGTAAATAATCAAGACCTTTAAGGATCTCTCGTAGTATGGTGGCTATATAGGACTCCTCCAGTGGGCCAGGTTTTAACTGCAGCAATGAAAGAGAATAGAAGATAAGGTAATGACTCGCTTAACGGCCACGTTGCCGAGCCGTATTGCGGTCCGCAAACGGCAGGTCCGCAATATGCGGGCATCGGTCGTGTGCACCCTGCATCAGGGATGTGGACCCATTCACTTGGGTCTGCAATCTGGAACTGAACAGAGGCACGGAACTCCACGGAAGCACTACAGTGTTTCTGTCCGTGCCTCCGCACCGCAAAAAAATAGAACATGTTCTATTTTTTGGCGGTGCAGACAGATCACGGACCCATTCAAGTTGAATGGGTCTCGATCCGTCCCGGCCACTGCACGGACGTTGCCCATGCATTGGGAACCGCACATTGCACAACGGCCGCATGCATGAGGTTCACATCACACTCACATAACTGAGCCAAACGGAGCCTACGGACCCCATAGACTATAATGGGGTTTGTTAAGTTTCCGCTCAGAGGAAGATTTTTGAAGTGAAGACAAAAGTTGTGCATGCAGGACTTTTGTGAACTCAGCCTTAGGGTACTTTCACACTAGCGTTAAAGGAATCCTGGCAGGCCGGATCCGGAAATACACGTGCAAACGGATACCATTTATTTCCGGATCTGTTTGATAAATGCATTGAAATACCAAATCCATCTATCCGGTGTCATCTGGAAAAACGGACCTGGTAATTATTTTTTTTTACAACTTTGAGGGTCTGCGCATGCGCAGACCAGAAAACCGGATCCGTTTTTCCAGAACACTTGGTACCAGATCCGGCATTAATACATTCAAATGGAAAATAAGTGTTCCGGGATTTTGGCCAGAGACAATACTGCAGAATGCGGCCAAATACCATAAAAGCGACTGAACTCAAGACATCCTGATGCATACTGATTGCATTGGGACAAAACGGAAGCATTTTTTTCCGGTATTGAGCCCCTAGGACGGAACTCAATACCAGAAAACTTTAACGCTAGTGTGAAAGTACCCTTAAAAGGGGTTGTGTAGCCAGTACATATTGATGACCTAACCTCAAATCAGTAGGGGTCCGACTACTGGCACCACCACTCATATGAGAGCTACTTCCTCTATAAAATTACACTGCGTATGGTCTCAGAAGTGCAGTGAAATGACAAGTGCTTGAGCCACCTCCTCCTCAAACAGCTGATCGTCGGGGGTGCTGGGATTTGGAACCCCACCAATGAAATATCCCGAGGATAGGTCATTAATATATATTGGCTGCACCACCTCTTTAAGACTTCTGAACACCTATCCTTCAGCAGAAGTAGCAGCACACATCCATGCAGGGCTCTGACCGAATTTCTTCTCTCAGTATGCGGTGTGAGAGCTCTGGCATACATAGGACCACAAGAGCGGCCTTTTGGCATATGTTTGGGCCGGAGAGCGTTGGCATAGATTTTCCCACAGTATATGTACACGTAGTATGGCATATCTTGTAGAAAAGTATCTGCGTGATATACTCGCCTATTAGCTGCATGCCTATAGAGTGGCGTATACAACAACCTGCTGTCAGAGGTTGAACATGTATACTTGCCCTCTGATGTTACTAATGCCTCATTCACACAGTCAGTGTTTTTGTCAGTCAGGGATCTGAGCTAAAACCAGGATTGGAGCCTCCACAGACATAAGGTAGAAGGGAAAGCCGCACCTGGTTTTGGCTCACAATCCCTGATGGAAATCACTGACGTGTGAATGAGGCCTAATACATATTCTTACCAAGTCCAGTGCAGATCCTCCACCCAAATACTCCATGATGATCCACAGCTTTGACCCCTAAGGAGGACAAAGAAACACATTTTAGCCAGTTATAAAGAGAACAGAAAATTAGGGACAAGACAGAAAACTAATCAGATACATCAACCTTGCAAACCAAATTACTTCTGGAAACTGAGTACAGACCAATGAGGATGACACCTGCTACAGGCACATACCGTACTTCCATGTGCCTTCCGCCACATGATGTGGAGGCACCATATGGGCACACACAGCATTCCTAATGCCAAACTTCACCCACTGACTCCAATTATTACTAAAATATTTTTTTTTTTCATTTTTATTGGACACCTCTGTATTAAATATACATTTAAAAAATATACTGAAAAATAAAAAAAAAACTGAATTAGACTTACCGGTAATTCAGTTTCCATGAAATAACCATGACGGCCACAAGGAGATTGACCCATGACCTCTGTGGGGGCAGGAAACAGAAGAGGTTAAATTTCCCCCTCCCACCACCACACCTCAATGTTCCAAAGATATCAAGTGCCAGAAGTGTATTAGTATTTCCCAGTATTACATCATACCAGAAAAATACCGGTGAAAAAACTTCAAACAAAAAGAAAGGGAATATATGGGCCGTCATGGTGATTTCATGGAAACTGAATTATCGGTAAGTCTAATTCCGGTTTTCCCATATCATCACCATGACGGCCACAAGGAGAGTTATAAAATTACTTCTTATGGGGGGTGGCAACCGCTTGAAGAACTTTCCGACCAAATGAGAGGCCAGAGGTTCCAGATAAGTCTAAGCGGTAATGTTTCACAAATATGTGAATACTAGACCAGGAGGCAGCCCTGTATATATCATCCAGGGAGGCCCCTGCTCTTTCAGCAAACGTAGTGGAGACAGCTCTGGTAGAACGTGCCCTAATATTGGAAGGAGGATCCAGATTTTGATTCTTATAGCATAGGGTAATGGTGTCCTTTATCCATCTTGCAATGGAGGATTTTGAGACCCTGGATCCCTTATTTTTTTCCAGCAAATTGGACAAGCAGGCTGTCAGACTTCCTGAAGTCCTTAGTGGCTTCTAAGTATCTAAGGACTGTACTCCTAACATCAAGGGAATTACATTTCTCCTCCTCCTGATCCTTAGGATTGTTGAAGAAAGATGGAAGGAGGATCTCTTGGCCTCTGTTGCGGTCTAATGCTACCTTTGGCAGGAAACCTGGGTCTAATTTAAGCACAATCTTATCATCAGTGATGGAAAGGTATGGTTCACGAATAGAGAGAGCCTGAATCTCTCCTAATCTCTTAGCAGAGGTAATTGCTATAAGGAAAGCGGTCTTGAATGAAAGTAATTTAATTGAACAGTTCTCCAACGGCTCAAACGGGGAACACATAAGGTTATTGAGTACTATATTTAGGTCCCAGGTCGGGGTGCGGGATCTTAAGGTGGGTCTAAGTCTACGGGCAGCTCTTATAAATAGTTTAATCCATCTATGGTCTGCCAGGTCGGCATCAAAGAAGGCGCTTAATGCAGAAATTTGAACCTTTAAGGTAGATGGAGAGAGGCCCATATCCAGACCCTTTTGTAGAAATTCCAGAATCTTTTGAATGTTAGGCCCTTCAAGATTTGGATTCTTTTCACCTGACCATGAACAGAACCTTTTCCAGACCTTCAGGTATAATCGCAGATGTCACTTTTTTCCTGGAGCATCTCAAGGTGGCTATGACCTTGTCCGACAGGCCCTGAGACTTTAAGAGGGAGACCTCAGGATCCAGGCTGTGAGTTTCAGGAACTCCGGATGAGGATGTAGTAAAGGACCTTGGTATAGGATGTCCCCTCTGAGTGGGAATCTCACCGGGTCGTCTATTGCCAGTCTTAGGAGTGGGGCGAACCAACTCCTTTTTGGCCAGAACGGGGTGATCAATATCACTGTGGTTCTTCCTTCCAGAATCTTCTGAATGACCCTCGGGATGAGAGGCAATGGAGGGAATGCGTACACTAGATCCCAACACCATTTTAGAGAGAAGGCATCTATTCTCCAGGGATGATCTCCCGCATTTAGGGAGCAGAATGTTTGTAATTTCGAATTCTTTTTTGATGCAAACAGGTCTAGTATAACTCCTAGGAACCTCACCTTCGTGGATGGTACTAACATTGACTTGGGTTTGTTCACTATCCATCCTAGCTGTGACAGACGGGATAAAATAATATTTCCAAGTCCGACAGTAGGAGCTCTTTTGAGTCTGCTATAATTAAAAAATCGTCCAGGTACGGAACTATATTTAACCCTTCTTGTCTGAGTGGGGCTATCATTTCTATCACCAGTTTGGTGAACAGCCTTTGTGCGGCTGAAATCCCGAAGGGTAACGCTATGAATTGGAAATGGAGAATCCGATTGAAAGGGTCTAGGATCGCAAACCTTAGGTATCTCTGGTGATCTGGGTGAATGGGAACATGCAAATAAGCGTCTTTCAGGTCGACCGAGCACATAAATGCTCCTAGCTTTATCAGGGGTACTATGGATTTCAGAGACTCCATCTTGAACTTCCTGTAAAGAATAAACTTGTTCAGTTGTTTCAGGTTTATAATAGTTTCGAAAGTCTCCTTTTTTACTAAAAATAGGGTTGAATAGTACCCTCGACCTCTTTGAGACGCAGGAACTGGGATTACTGCTCCTTTCTTCACCAGGTCCTGGACTCCCTGGAAAATATTCAGGTTGGCGGATCTGGCAGGCATCCTTGTGATGACAAATCTTGGAGGGGGGAAGAGAGGTGAACTCGATCTTGTAACCTTGCCGAATGATATCCAAGTCCCAAGGATTTTTTGATGTTAGTGCCCATGGACCTATGAAAATCCTTCAGTCTCCCCCCTACAATGGCGTCATTGTTTATCTTCAAATTTAGTTTCGGGTTTAAGAAGGAAACCTCTTCCTTTACCCCCCTTGGGATAAGCCCAGCGGCCTGACTTGCCTTTCCCCCTAACAGCCTTATTTTGTCCACTGTATGACCGAAAGGACTGGTTCCTTCTAAAAGACTTTTCCTCAGGGAATCCTTTTTTCTTATCAGCCGCTTTCTCAAGTATCTTGTCTAGGACCGGCCCGAATACATACTCTCCTGAAAAGGGGATAGATACTAACTTCTGTTTAGAAATTCTATCACCCGACCATGACTTGATCCATAAAGCCCAACGAGCCGCATTGGAAAGTCCGGCCTCCTTAGCACAGAATCTAATAGATTCAGCCGAGGCGCCTGCCAGGAATCCTGTAGCTGACTTAAGTAGCGGGATGGACTGCAGGATTTCTTCCCTAGAAGTCTTACTACTTAGGTGGTTTTCAAGCTCTCCTAACCATAAGTACATAGACCTAGCAACAGACGTTGCTGCAATGTTGGTCTTAATGTTATACATTGAGGCCTCCCAGGATTTTCTCAAAAGGGCATCTGCCTTCCGCTCCATAGCATCCCTCAATTGAGCAGCATCCTCAAACGGCAGGGCATTTTTATTGTTAACTTTCTCCACCTGCCCGTCTATTTTAGGGGTCTCGTTGAACAATAATTGATTTTTAAATTCCTTGGATACTCCAAGTCGTTTTTCTGGTTCTGACCACTCCTCCAAAATCATCTCTCTTATATGTTCATTTATTAGGAAGACCTTGGATTTTTTCACTCTAAGTCCCCCAAACATTTCGTCCTGAATGGAGACCTAGGGGCCTCTTCAATCCCCATTGTCGCTCTGACTGCTTTTAATAAGTCACCCATTCCTTCTGAGGAAAAATAAAATGTTCTATTACTTTCATAGATTTCTCCTTCAGAGAGAGAGAGAAATCATCCTCCCATTGTATGGAAGTGGAAGCTTTATCATCAGCGTCATCAGATCCCGAGGTAATGATCTTAGAACGCGGACGTTTGCGAGAGGGCTCGTCTTGGGAATCAGATGGAGCGGCTTTAGCGGCCCCAAGTTCTTCCTGAACCACAGATCTGATACTATCCATAAGGGAGGATTGTTCCTGCTGGATCACATCAGAAATACACTCTTTACAAAGCTTCTTTCCATATTCATCAGGCAATCTTTTAGCACAAGAGATGCAGCGAGGAGGTTTTTTAACCTTTTTTTGAGCCTCCTTAGCCTGAAAATAAATAAATATGTAATAGAGGCATCAGAACATATGCCTAGCAGAAATTTCAATGCCATCAATAAGCGGACCCCCAGAGGGATACTTACAGGAGGCAGAGAGGGAGCATCAGGCTCCATAACAGTTTGCAATTCGGGACCTGACATCTTCTGGAAGTAGAACCGCATACACAGTACTTACAGACCTCAGATCAGCGTTCCATGGCCTTCCCGCCTTTTATTCAAACCGTTCTGCCTTCTGCGCTTTACTTCCGGGTTGCGTCACCTGACTGAACCCGGAAGTGACGTCACAGACGTCGGCGTGCGCACACGCCGGCCGCTACACAGCCCGACCCACTGGGGAGGAGGAGGAGGAAGTTTGCGGCCCGGGAGCAGGCTACAGACCAGCCAGAGCGAGCCCTCCCGATACCCCCCAGCCCAGCATAAGCACGCGGCCGCCGGCGGACTGGGGGAGCTCCGATGAGCTTCAGGTAAACCAGGAGACCGTCCTCGGACCTTCCTGGAGATGCGAAAAATAAAAAAAAAGGGTTTAGGAAACCAATTTTTCCCATCTTCATCTCCCTGCCCGTCCGCAGGGAGACTCTTCTCTGACCCTGGCCACAGTGGGGACAGGAACACTGAGGTGTTGTGGTGGGAGGGGGCAATTTAACCTCTTCTCCGTTTCCTGCCCCCACAGAGGTCATGGGTCAATCTCCTTGTGGCCGTCATGGTGATGATATGGGAAAAGCTACTGACACATGACAGGTTCAATCTGGCAATGTGAATATGTTCGGTGTACGCGCCAGGAGCTTTGCCATCATACTACTGAATTTAAAGGGAATACAGTCTGTGGACAAAGCTCTTCTCTAAAGGGTTAATGGGTTCACCTTCAGGTAGGAGCCATAGTAGCGAGTAATGTAAGGGCTGTCACACTGGCTCAGAACGGTGATCTCTTGTTGAATGTCCTCAATCTCATCTTCTGCCTCTTCCAGGTCTATGATCTTGATGGCCACCACTTCTTTGCTGCAGTTCTCTATACCCTTGTACACTTCTCCAAAGGAGCCCCTCCCAATGCGCTCAAGCTTGGTGAAAAGGCGTTCTGGATCCATTCTGGAACCCTACAGGGGAAGAATTATCCAGAAATCGTTATTTTGTTATAAGGGCTGATGCACATCACCACTGGTGGACTTAGCATTGCCAAAATTGGGGGTGATAATGCACACCACAAAAGGCTAACCGAGGCAATAGGTTAAGTAGAATTATAATAGGCACATAGAAAATACTGACCAAGCAGCTATAGTATATGTGCCAATTATAATTCTACTTACCCTATTGCCTCGGTTAGCCTTTTGTGGTGTGTATCATCACCCCCAATTTTGGTATCTGTTGTACAATTTATGCATATGGGTTGTATCATGCAATTTGGAGCCATAGTGCTTAGGTATAATATACATTTTTACTGATGACCAATTAAGAAGTTTTTTGCACGTGCACTTTATTTATATATACCAGCAGTTCACCATTGGTCCTCTTGGTTTTTAATATGTATTGTGACCCGTGTTAAATGTCTTTGTGTGATTTGTGTCAATCGTGTTTTTGTGATTTTCTAATAAAATTATGCTATGTTTGGATTACCTCGGTACCACTAGTGTTTTTTGTACTGTATTGACCCACTCCTTTTGGTCGGTTTTTATGAGGTATATAATAGCAAGGTCTAGGGAGATGTGATGGGTAAGCTCTTAGCAGGATGGCATCAGAGGGTTATACACTGGTGAGGGAATAGCCAGGTCTAAGGAAGGGGGGATCAGATGGGTAAGCTCTTAGTGGGATGGCATCAGAGCGTTATACACTGGTGAGGTATATAATAGCCAGGTCTGGGGGGGGGGGGAAAATCATATAAGTAACCTCTGAGCGGGATGGCATCAGAGGGTTATACACTGGTGAGGGATATAATAGCCAGGTCTAGGGGGGGGGGGGGGGAATCAGATGGGTAACCTTTTAGCAGGCCGGCATCAGAGAGCTTTACATTGGTGAGCGTTATAATAGCCAGGTCTAGGGAGATCAGATGGGTTACCTCTTAGCGGGCTGGCATCAGAGGGTTATTGACTGCTGAGGGATATAATAGCCAGGTCTAGGGAGATCAGATGGGTAACTTCGTAGAGGGCCGGCATCAGAGGGTTATACACTGGTGAGGTATATAATAGCCAGGTCTAGGGGGGGGAATCATATAGGTAACCTCTTAGCGGGCTGGCATCAGAGCGTTTTTTTACATTGGTGAGGGATATAATAACCAGGTCAAGGGGGGGGGGGGGGCAGATCGGTAACATGTAGCAGGCGGGTACTAGAGCATGTATAACTGCAAGGTCTAGGGAGATCAGATGTGTAACCTCTTAGCGAGCTGTCATCAGAGGGTTATACACTAGTGAGGGTTGTAGTAGTGATGATGTAATGAAGTGCGGTATAATGGTACCAGATAGTTACCTGTGTCGGGAAGTCTCGCAGATGAGCCATTCTGTTGCAATCTCGTCCGCTCAATGACCGATCACTGATCCGTAGACGGAGAACAGGCTTCTGCGGCGCAGGCTACACGCCTCCCCCCACATGGCTCACCCCCTGTACCCCCTCAGTGTGAGATACTGGCAGCAGGCGGGGGGATTGCACTAGTAATGTCTACTGAATGGGAGCTTCCAGTCACAGCAGTACGGCGATGACCTGCAGTGTACACAGCACTAAGACATGTATGTCAGGGGTGTAGTGTATGGAGGCGCTGACCCCGAGCACAGTGTGCACTACATCCTCAGGCACCATGGAGCCACGGCTGCCCTCTATACTAGTCTATGACAAGCCTGCTGCCATGCCGCTGCCCCATAGTCTGCAGACGGAGCACTACACGAGAATCTTAGCAGATGGTCGTCTCTGTACATAGGAGAAAAAATGCTCCAGGGCGCACCCCCCACCCTAATGTCACACACGTAGTGACGTCACTGCCGCCGGGATATCTGGGATGTGTAGTTTTTTAGAAGGCCGTCAAACCTTGTCATGGTGGCGCCGAGAACTACAAATCCCATGAGCAGGAGTCGCGGGGTGTTCTGGGAGTTGTAGTAGCTATGTTGGGACGTAGAACGGAGACATTTAAGTCATGTGACCGGATTTTGGCGTGACGTAATGTCCATTGGTACCGCTCTGGGAAATTGGAAGGGGTCGCTGTGGGCGACTGACCCGCCTGTGGTGTGATGCGGCGCTCCTCTCTGCTTATAATGGCTCTGTTCAGACTTTGCTATAAGTTCTTGTGTACTGGCGTCACCAGACTGTGGCCCCCGGGATGTAAACAAAGGGGCCCAGGAGCCACCAGAGCACCAGCAGTGGTGAATAAAACCCTTTCATGACTGGGGGGTGTTTTGGGCCCTTAGTGACCATAGTACAATGTAACCTTTTGGCTTGCTGAGTTCTCAAAGTGAATTTCTCCGTCTACCCCCAATTAAATTTTATTTTTTGGGTGAAGAAATGGAGATTTTTTTTTATTACATAGAATTGGAGTGGATAGTAATTTATCTCTGGTGCTACCATAGAGAAAGAATGAGCTGCCACTCCATCAGAACTGAGGGAACGGGTCCCCGTGCTCGTGATTGGTTGGGGTCCCAGCAGTCGGGCCCCCAGTGATTGGGAAGTTACACCCTATCCTGTGGATCGGGAATAACATATAAACGTGGCATAACCTCTTACATATTTCAAGTGGTTAAAGACACTGTCACCAGGATCAACCCCATTAAACCGGGTATATTGCCTGGTAGGGTTGATCCAGATGAGTAAAACACTACTTGTCTTTTTTTTTTGTAGGTGCAGGTGTTTTGGAGAAATGTACATTTTTATTTTTATGCAAATTAGCTATTGGAGCACCAGGAGGCGGCTTATGCTGTTCCGCAGGAACCGCTGTATGGAGGGGGTTAACAGAGGGAGGGAACTCCCTTCCCCATCGGGCCGCTGCACTGCTGTGGCACCGTCCCAATGGCAACTGGACGCCTTCACAGGCATCCAGCTTGCCATGGTATATCAGCCTTTCAGCTAAGTGTAAATGAAAGTACACTGCATGGTGTATTGTAGAACCATCAGAACCACTGCATCTTCAAGAATCAAGTGAGTCTGGGTCCAAAAAGTGTAAAATAAAAAAAAATCTAACTTCTTCCTATAACGACCTGATCTATAAAAGAATCAAGTTACTTTTACCACGTGGTGAACGCCATAAAAAAAATAAAAATGAAAAACTATGGTGGAATTGCAATTTTGCCCACCACACTTCCCCAAAAAATCGTATAAAAAGTGATAAAAAAAAAAGAGTCATATGTACCTAAAATTAGTACCAATCAACCCGTAATTTCATCCCGCAAAAAATGAGCCCCTTTTTAAAACAATAACCCAAAACATAAAACAATGGCTTTAAGAAAATGGAGACACAAAAATGCTTTTATTGTATAAAACTGAAATAAAATAAAAAAATAGGCATATTAGGTATCGCCATGTCCGTAACAACCTGCTCTATAATAATATCACGCAATCCAACCCGTCTGGTGAATGCCGTAAAAAAAGAAAGAAACGGTGCTAAAATCAAAAAGTCCAATATAGACCAAAATAGTACCAATCAAACTGTCACCTCATCCTGCAAAACACGAGCCCCTACATGACAATCACCCAAAAAAATAAAAATAAATATGGCTTTTAGAAAATAGATCAAATCACAAACTTTGTCGCTCCCTGCAGAATGAAGGCTGTGCATAGGGTTCCCACCCCAAGTTAATAGTAAGAATTAATCACAGCTGAAATTTGCTTTGCTCAAAATATATTTCTTTTAATTCAAGAAGGTAAGTAATGCGGCAATATGTATGAACGTTTTCGGCTCACGTTCATACATATTGCCACATTACTTACCTTCTTGAATTAAAAGAAATATATTTTGAGCAAAGTAAATTTCTACTGTTTCTTACTTTTAGAAAATGGAGACTAAAAATGAGTCCAGCAAAATCTGCCCTCCAAGAACCATATGTTGCTCCTTTTCTTCTGCGCCCTGCCGTGTGCCCATAAAGCAGTTTACGACCACATGTGTGGTGTTTCAGTAATCAGGGTAATAAATATTGAGTTTTGTTTGGCTGTTAACCCTTTCTGTGTTACCAGAAATAATGGATTCAAATGGAAAATTGCCCCAAAAAGTGAAATTTAGAAATGTAATCTCCATTTTCCTTTAATTCTTATGGAACACCTAAAGGGTTAAAAGTGTTTGTAAAATCAGTTTTGAATAACTTGAGGGGTGTAGTTTCTAAAATGGGGTCATTTATGGGTGGTTTCTACTGTGTAAGCCTCACAAAGTGACTTCAGATCTGAACTGGTCCTTAAAAAAGTAGGTTTTGGAAATGTTCTTAAAAATTTTAAGAATTGCTTCTACAATTCTAAGCCTTCTAACATCCTAAAAAAATAAAATTACCTTTAAGGAGGGCGCTACCCCTGGCATACGACATCGACAATACACAACCTTGCAAATAATCCGGTGAACAAGACGAAGGGGGTCGCCATAGCGATTCTCAAGTCCTTGCCTCACCAGGTACTAGGTTGTACTGTTGTTCCTGGGGCCAGATACCTGATCCTTTCATTACTAATGGTGGATGTGAATTCACCTTGCTTAACGCCCATGCCCCCAACCAAAACCAGACCTCCATCCTATCAGACCTGGTGGACACAGTCCTTCCTTTGATCCAAGGAACGGTCGTTTTTTGTGGCGACTTTAATGATCGATAACTCGTCTGGACACGCATCTCTCCCCTATTCCACAATTAAAAAGTCAAAAGTGCATTACTTCAATTGCAAAAATACGATCTCTGGCGCCTCCTACATCCAGCTGATAGAGACTACTCTTTTTATTCTGCCCCTCACTACTCCTACAGCCGCATAGACTATATTCTCCTCCAACAGTCTGCCCTAACGTGGCTGGAATCCACACAAATTGGCAATATTCTGTGGTCGGACCATGCCCTAATATTTTGTTCCCTGAACCTACCCTTTCTCAGTAAAACTGAGTGGACATGGTGGTTAAATGAATCCCTCCTTCTTGACCCCGTGTGCGCTGCTGATCTTCCAACCACTGTGTCAGACTTTTTGTCTGACCACAGTGAGGAAACCACTCCTCTCCCAATGAAGTGGAAGGCCCTGAAATGCATCCCGCGCAGAATTTTCATTTTCAACATGGCTCTCGTCTCAAGAAGGAGAAAGCGCTCTGCGCTAAATTGGCCCTGCAGAGGGTTGCCTCTTTGGAACTTGCCCACAAACGAGCACTCTCTTTGCCGACCCTGTGTGACCTCCCAAACGCATGGCTAGACTCTAAACGTTTGTTAGAAGCGTCTTATAAACGTATGATCCAACTATGCCGCAGCAAATTCTACGAGTATGGAAATAAGAGTGGGCGTATGCTGGCAAGAGCTCTTAGAGGAAAATTGGCTGCCTCGAATATCCCCACTGTTAAAAACCCCAAGAATCATATGGTCCACACAACCACGGACATTGCGTCCTCCTTTCATTCCTACTACTCCAACACGGTCGGGTCAAACACCTGAACCCCCTCCCCAGCTTTCCAAATTATCCACACTAGAATCGACCAGCTTGGAAACACCATTTACCGAGCTAGAACTTCAAGTGGTCCTCAAATCCTTACCAGGGGGAAGAGTCCGGGCCCTGGGGGACTCATGGCCAGATTTTATAAGTCTCTTGCGACCTCTCTCTCCCCCTTCCTGCTCCAGGTGTTCAACGCGGTGTCCCCGGGTCTCCCCTTCCTGGCGCAGGCAACTGAGGCTCATATAGCAGTCATCCCAAAATCAGGTAAAGACCCGCACCTAGACGCAGAGAAGGCCTTCGACCGCATCTCCTGGCACTCCATTCATACTGCCCTCTCTCAGCTGTGCATAGGCCAGGGTTTTCTGTCTATACCAGCAAATCTCGGCATGAGTAAAAATCAATGGCCCTCTTCCCTCCTCCTTTTCTATCCATAACGGGACGTGTCAGGGTTGCCCGCTGTCACCTTTGCTCTACATTCTGGTCATGGAAAACCTTATGGCCTCTAGCCAATCCGGACATCTCGGGGATCAGGATTGGGGAATGCGAACATAAATGTGCGGCATTCGCAGATGATCTCCTGCTCTATGTTTCCAATCCCTGCATCTCCCTGCCTTCTTTGCTCCATGAGAGATCCCGTTTTGGTGCTTGGACCAATTTTAAAATCCATATGTCCAAGTCTGAGGCTTTAAATGTATCTCTGCCCAACACCATGGTTTCCTCCCTTAAAACCTCCTTCCCCTTTGCATGGCCCCCAAACAGAATAACATACTTAGGCATAAAAATTACCGCTGACCTGACGCAGCTCTTTAGACTAAATTTTACCCCCCTTCTCCAACAGTTTCAGAAAGAGCTGGAGACATGGCGCCGCAGGGACTTTTCCTGGTTTGGCAGGATTAGCATCTTGAAAATGACCATGCTCCCTAAATTTCTTTATCTCCTGCAGACCACCCCCCTTCGTATCCCATCTACATTCTGGGCCCATATACGCCGATGTTTTACGCAATTGGTGTGGGCACCGAGTAAGCCACGAATTAAATGGGAAATACTGACCCGTTCCAAGAAGCTCTTAGACTTAATTCGTACTGACACATCTAAGTCATGGGTACACATTGTGCGTGACCTTCACAACTCACCATACACTTGCGATATTAGCATCTATCAGTCGCCAAGCCTCCCTAATCGACCCCAGAGGTCCCCTGACCCCTATAACCGATCATCGCTGCTTCCCTCCGGGCCGCTCAACTCAGACCTTTCTTCAGGGCACGCGGACCCGCCCGCTAAGATTTTACCATGTCTTATCGGGATCCTCAGTGAAACCCCTGTCTCAACTTATTGGGACCCCCACTCCAACATCTCGCAACTCCTTTGAGTATATACAACTCAAGCATTTCCATTCCTCCTTGTGTAAAACCCACACACTATCCCGAACCCTGTCTGCGTTCAAACAAATGTGCATCTCCCCCTCGGCAGTCTTCAGGAACATATCCACTATATACAAACTACTGGTGAGCTGATGCTCTTCGTGCCCTCCTTCATTATGCTGGGCCAGGGAACAGGACTTGGGTATCCAACTCACCTCTTCCCAATGGAATAGATGTTTCCTTGTATCACACAAAGCACTGATCTCCACTAAGGCTCAAGAAACTATAAAGCTATAAAGTCCAATCCATAAATGGTTCCCCACAGTGTCTGATCGATGCTGGAGGTGTCAGATGGAGGAGGGCACGATGATTTATATTTGGTAGCATTGAACCATATTGCGTCCCTTCTAGAACCTTGTACACAGGATAATTGGGGAGGTAACGGGCTTTCCCATCAGAATGCCCCTGAAGCTCTTTTATTATCTGTGCTTGACCTGAATATCCCTGCCTACAAGAACTCCCTGAAGTACATGGTTCAAGCGGTGAAGGCAGTCATTCCACGACATTGGAAATCTACCTCTCCTCCCACTCTAGAGGAATGGGTTGAGGAAATTGCTCAATACCAGAGAATGGAAGACCATATAAACGTGACACCCCTGGACGTCTCCCGGTACCTGAAGACCTGGGGCCCGTGAGACACGTTTCGTTCCTTGGAAACCTTACGAAACACACAATTGTAAACCATATCCCTCAGCTGCAAGTCATCCCCTACTCTTCCCCTCCCTCAGTCCTTTCCTCCTCTCCTCCTATTGTCCAAGTCTTTTCTCTTTCCATGCTCCTTTTTTTTTTCTCTTTTCTTCTAACTTTTTATTTTGTTCTTATTGTATTTAATGTTTGGTTCCACGAGGTTGTGTGGACCACTATGTTTTATGCTTAATGCATCGGGTATGCCCTCCTTATACTCGACTTTATGTATGTAACACAGAGCTTGAATTACATCTGTTATAATGAAAACTTTAATAAAACATGAGAAAAAATAAAATTGCATCTACAAAATCATATCATATAGTAGAGATATGAGGAATCTTAAGTAATGTTAAGTAATAACTATTTTGTGAGGTATCACTATCTGCCTATCTGCCTTAAAGAGTAATTCACATTTTGAAAATTGCTAATTTTTTTCAAATTTTCAGGATTTTTTTTTTATAAATAAAGGTGATTTATATTGACTTAAATTTACCACTATCATTAGGTATCATGAGAAAACTATCTCAGAATGGCTTGGATAAGAAAGTGTTCCAAAGGTATTACCACATAAAGTGACACATGGCCTTGTCCTTAACCCTGGGTTCACACCTGAGCGTTCCTCAAACGCGCGTTTTACGCGCGTTTTTGTCGCGCGTTTTTATGCGCGTTTTTTTGTAATAGTAAACGCGCGTTTGACGCGTGTTTGTGTCATTGACTGCAGTGTCCTATGGCCACAAACGCGCGTCAAAACGCCCCAAAGAAGCTCAAGTACTTGTTTGAGCGTCGGGCGTTTTACAGCGCGTTCGTACGCGCTGTAAAACGCCCAGGTGTGAACCCTTCCGATAGGGAAGCATTGGTTTTCATGTCTTAAGCGTTTTACAGCGCGTTTGAACGCGCTGTAAAACGCTCAGGTGTGAACCCAGGGTAAAGGTGAAAAATGGCTTGGTACTGAAGGGGTTAATTGTCCCCAGATGGTATGTTGTGAAGACATCTAGATCTGTGTGGCAGAATCCTATTGGCTGATTTGTATTTTTAGGTTGTAAGGGTATCACCCAGGTTTTTACTTAATTAAAGGAATCGTCTGGGGTCAGAAGAGGAATCCTCATATACCACCATTGCTCATGTCTTCTCATTCTATTGCCCCTAGACTAAATTTTAAGATTTGCAGCATTGCATACAACATGGTTAGAGATCATACAAAAGTTCTACCATGACAAGATTGATGTTAAGATTGGAGTTGCTGTGCGCACCTGGGCCAACGTGGCTGCGTGAATTTCACTTAACGTACGTCTGGGGGACACCTACCATAGAGTAGAACTTCATAAAAGTGATCTGCACTGAAATCCCAACCAACCTTTCAATCCACTTATGAAGGTGGCGCTGGAAGGCGCAGCTCTTAAAATATCACAAACTTTTGCGCAAATCCCATGTACGTTAACACGTGTGACATTTCTGCACCAGACACATACCAGATTTGATAAGTCTTCCTGAATACTCTTTACAAGCCTTGTGCTTGCAGCTCTTATTTCTGTTGTACCTTTTTTGCTAAGAGAGATCATATCCTTTTTTGATAAAAAAAAATATATGGAGGGACATAGACCAGAAATACAGGTTAGTAAAACAATGTGGTCACCATTAGGGCTGTTTCACAGGAGCGAGTCTATTGCGGGAATCACGCTCCGTGTGCGAGTGCGATCCTCCGCTCTGGACTTGCAGGAGCGCACGGCATTATCATGATTTATAATGCTATGTGTCTCTGCATGGCCTTATTTCTACAGAATCATAGTGACAGCTTTATGTCACTATGATTCTGTGGAAAAAAGGCCAAGCAGAGACACATAGCATTATAAATCATTATAATGCCGTGCGCTCCTGCAAGTACAGAGCGGAGGATCGCACTCACACACGGAGCGTGATTCCCACAATGGACTCGCTCGGTGTGAAACAGCCCTCACAGATTATTACAAGCATTTATTATCTATAATGTTGGGTAGCTCAGCCTTGTATTTACAGCTAGTTGTTAGGCCTCATGCACACGACCGTTGTTGTGTCCCGTGTCCGTTGTTCCGGTTTCCGTGATTTTCTGCGGACCCATTGACTTTCAATGGGTCCATGGAAAACTCGGCTAATGCACCGTTTGTCATCCGTGATCCGTGTTTCCAGTCCGTGAAAAAAATATGGCCTGTCTTTTTTTTTTCACGGACAACGGTTCACGGACCCATTCAAGTCAATGGGTCCGTGAAAAAACACGGAGGCACACAAGATTGTCATCCGCGTCCGCTTTTTTCCTATTATTTGCATGGCAAACTTGACTTAGATTTTTTTTACTTTCCTTCATGTCTGGTGATCCTCCAAAAATAAAGGAAGACACACGGAAACAAAAACGGACACGGATCACGGAACCCCTTTTTGCGGACCGCAAAAAAATACTGTCGTGTGCATGAGGCCTTAAGGCGATATTTTCCTTGGGTCCTGTGCACAAGACTCCCTGGTCGTCTCACAGTTGCCTCGATAACTGTACCGCCCAGTGTGTTTCCTGCCAGTGTAAGACCAGGAGAAAAATCACAAGAAAAGCAGCAAAAAACTGTATTTGTGGGAATATGCACCTAGAATAATTCTGGTATACTGACACCTAGTGGCAAACATGAAAACTGCACTAGGTCTTATTTAACCCTCTCACCCCCAGAGTTTTTTGTTTGTTTTTTGCATTTTCGTTTTGCGCTCACTGCCTTCCCAGAGCCATAACTTTTTAATTTGTCTGTTCACATAGCCATATGAGGGCTTAATTTCTGCGGGACAAGTTGTACTTTCCATTTATTATTGCATATGATGTAGTTGGAAAAATTCCAAATGGGGGTGAAATTGTAAAAAAAAAAGCAATTCCAACACAGTTTTACCAGGGTTTTTATTCTGCAGCTCAGTACGAATCCGGCGATACCTGATATGTATAGTTTTTCTTGCGTTTTAAAAGTGATAAAAAAATTTAAAGTGGGAAAAAATCAGTTTTCTTTTTTTGTCGACATATTTTGACCCCTATAACTTTTTTGTTATTATGTGTACGGAGCTGTTTGGGGGTTCTTTTTTTGTGGGCGATCTGAACTTTTCATTAATACCATTCTGGGGTGTGTATGACTTTTTGATCACTTTTTTATTAAATTTTTTGTAGAAAATGAAGCGACCAAAAATGGCGAATTGGCCATTTGGACACTTTTTTCCATTTTGCTGTTTGCAATATGGGGACTATATTTTTTGCACATCGCGATACCCATGATGTGTATTTTTTTCTTTTATTTTTATTTTGGGAAAAGGGGAGCGATTTTAATTTTTATGTATTTTGTTTATTTTAAAAAACTAAAAAAATTTTTACACTTTTTTATAGTTCCCATAGGGAACTATAACATGCAATCATTCGATTGCTATTCTCATAGATTCCAATGCACTAGCATTGGAATCTATCATAAAATTGCTTGTTTCCTACAGAGCCCTATTACAGGCAAGGGCTTCATGGGAAATACTATGCAGCAGCCTCCTGTCATTCACAAAACAGGGGCTGCTGCACACAAGCTCCGGCTCCTCTGATCGCTGCACGGGGGAGATGAAGCAGCACCGGAAGCGCGCATTTCGGTTTTCAGCGCGCTCAGATGTTGTGGTCAGGATTGACCATGGCATCTGAGGGGTTAAATGTCCGCGATCGGCATTACTGCCGGTTGCAGACATGAGCCGCGGGTGTTTGCTATAATAAGGAGTGGGCACCATCTTTAAAGACCCGGCCAGTGCTGTACTATTACGGTGCTGGTCGGGAATGGGTTAAATGGAATCTGTCACCATCGACCTCCCTATCCGGCTGTTTGCATAGACACAAAGCTAAGTTAATTAGGTTATGTGTACCCCAAAATGGCACTATTAAAAACTCCAACTTGTCCTGCAAAAAACAAGCCTTCATACGGTTATATCAACGGAAAAATAATTATAGCTCTTGGAAGGGGACAATGAAAAAATTACTTGGTCAATAAAAGGGTTGTCCAGGATTACAAAAACATTGCTGGTGTCTTTTAAAAACAGTGTCACACTTGTCCACAGGTCATGTACGGTATTGTAGCTTAGTCACATTCACTTCAGTGGAGCTAAGCTGCAATCCCAGATGCAACCTGTGGAGGGGTGGGACGCTGTTTTGAGAAGAAAGCAGACATGTTTTCTGATCCTGAACAGCCCCTTTAACCACCTCCGGACCGCCTAACGCAGATGTGCGGTCCGGAGGTGGCAGCGCTGCGCACAGTCACGCATATACGCGTCATCTCGCGAGACGCGAGATGACGCGAATATGCGCATGCGCAGTTCGCGCCGGCATTTCGCACAGGAGTATTTCGTCAGCAACCTGCCAGCCAATGATCGTGGCTGGCAGGTTGCTGATTTTTAAAAAAGCCAATCAAAGTGCCAGATATCAGATCATATTAGTAAATATGATCTGTTATATGGCTGCCTGCTCCTCTGCTGGTTCTTTTCGTCGGTTGGATCCAGCAGAGGAGCAGGCTTCACAGTGAGTACACCAAACACTACACTTTAGCCCCTGATCACCCCCCTGAACCCCAATTAACCCTTTGATCACCCCTGTCAATCACAAGTGAAAAGAAAAAAGTGATCAGTGCAAACTGTCACTTTTTTTTTTCACTGTTATTGACCGTTAGGTTTTAGGTATAGTTTAGGTCCCTTGGTTAGGTAGTTAGCGATCAGTTAGCGCCCAGCCCACCGCACCGCAGTCCGTTATTCGCTGATTAGCGTATAGCTAATCAGCATTTGTACTTTTATAGTATCTGGAAGTGATCAAAACTGATCACGGTCAGATCTATAATAGTACTAGTGTCACTTTAGTTCGCCCTCCACCCAAAACGCAGTGTTTGCCCGATCAGGCCTGATCGGTCGCCCACACGTGCGTTCGCCCACACCCGCCCCACCGCAGTGACAAAAAAAATTTTTTTTTTGATCACTGCACATTCACTTTACACGCACTGCGGCGATAAAAAAATCAGTTTTGATATTTTTTATCAACCGCAGCGGCCTCCGGTACTTCGCTAGCCTCCCCTTTGTAAGACAGGCTTGCTTTTTTTTTCTTGGGTAGTCTCAGGGAATACCCCTAAATTTAGTTGCCCACATGTCTAACAGGGGGTATTCTTCTGAAGAGGCCTACAGGCTTCTGACCCAGTCGGATGAGGAGTGGGAACCCTCATCTGATGAATCCAGCGGGTCAGAATACGAACCTGTAGAAAGCAGTGGCTCTCTGACCCAAAGTTCGGACGAGGAGGCTGAGGTCCCTGATACCACCAGGCGTACCCGGCCCCGTGTCGCTAGACCGCAGGTTGCGCAGGATCCGCTTCAAGAGCAGCAGAGTGGGGCTGGTGCTGTCGGATTACGTGGTGAGGCATACACCAGCAGCCCAGCCCTCCCTGGACCTAGTACCAGCACTGCCGTACAACCTGGTGAAGTAGCGAGCACCAGAAGGGCAGTTGAAGCTGGTACGGTGGCACGTGCAGTAGTGACCCCGTCGCAGCCACCGCAAAGACGTGCCCGTAGAGCCCCTAGAATCCCAGAGGTGCTGGCAAACCCTGATTGGCAGTCCCCAACTTCAGCCGCACCTGTAGTTTTCCCTTTCACTGCCCAGTCTGGAGTTCGGGTTGAGACAGCTCAGATCGGTTCGGCCCTGGGATTTTTTTAGCTGTTCTTGACTGCGGAGCTTTTAGACATAGTTGTGGCCGAAACAAACAGGTATGCCACACAATTTATCACCGCTAACCCGGGAAGCTTTTATGCCCAGCCTTTCCGGTGGAAACCAGTCCAAGTTTCCGAACTTAAAACTTTTCTGGGCCTCCTCCTCAATATGGGCCTGACAAAAAAGCATGAATTGCGGTCACATTGGTCCACGAACCCGATTCATCACATGCCCATGTTCTCTGCTGCCATGTCCAGGGCACGTTTTGAGGCCATCCTGCGGTTCCTGCACTTTAGTGACAACACCGCCTCCCGTCCCAGGGGCCACCCTGCTTTTGACCGGCTCCACAAAATTCGGCCCCTCATAGACCATTTCAACCAGAAATTTGCAGATATTTATACCCCAGAGCAAAACATCTGCATAGACGAGTCCCTGATACATTTTACCGGGCGCCTTGGCTTCAAACAATACATCCCAAGCAAGCGCGCCCGGTATGGGGTCAAATTGTATAAGCTCTGTGAAAGGGCCACAGGCTATACCCACAAATTTCGTGTCTATGAGGGAAAAGATCAGACCCTGGAGCCGGTCGGTTGCCCTGACTACCTGGGGAGCAGTGGGAAGACAGTTTGGGACTTGGTGTCACCCTTATTCGGCAAGGGGTACCATCTTTATGTGGACAATTTTTACACAAGTGTGGCCCTCTTTAGGCATTTGTTTCTAGAACGGATTGGCGCCTGTGGTACCGCGCGAACTAGTCGCGCGGGCTTCCCCCAACGGCTCGTTACCACCCGTCTTGCAAGGGGGCAGAGGGCCGCACTGTGTAACGAAGAACTGCTCACGGTGAAATGGAGAGACAAGCGTGATGTTTACATGCTCTCCTCCATTCACGCAGACACGACAATACAAATTGAGCGAGCAACCCGTGTCATTGAAAAGCCCCTCTCAGTCCACGACTATAACCTCCACATGGGAGGGGTGGACTTCAATGACCAGATGTTGTCTCCGTATTTAGTTTCCCGACGCACCAGACGCTGGTATAAGAAGGTGTCTGTATATTTAATTCAATTGGCTCTGTACAATAGTTTTGTTCTCTACAGTAAGGCTGGGAGAACTGGATCCTTCCTCAAATTTCAGGAAGAGATCATCGAGAACCTCCTGTATCCAGGAGGTTCCGTGGCCCCAACCACCAGTGTAGTTAGCCGTCTACACGAGCGACATTTCCCCAATGTCGTTCCTGGTACCTCAACCCAACAGTCACCCCGAAAAAGATGTCGTGTCTGTAGCAGGAGTGGAATAAGGCGTGACACCCGCTATTTCTGTCCTGACTGTCCGGACCACCCTGCCCTATGCTTTGGAGAGTGTTTCCGGAAGTACCACTCACAGGTACACTATTAGCATAGGGATCATCTCACCAGGACAGGCACACAGGGCTATTAGGGCCCATTCACTCACTGCTGCTGCAAACGTCTCCTTTCACATGGGACAAAGTGCATAACGCACTTCGCCACATCTTTGGGCGATTTGCGCTTTGCACATTGACCCATGGGGAAGGAGAGGTTTGTTCTATAAAGGTAAAAAAAAAAAAAAAAAACACACCAGTAAGCAAACACGTTAATGTTCAGTTAAAAAAGTTAAAGTTTATATGTTCTGTTGCAAAGTTAATAAAATTATTGCGTTGCGGCCTGGTTTTTTCTTTTTTTTTTTTTTTCTTTTTTTACCTTCCAGGTGGACCAACCGATTGACTAGCTGCAGCACCGATGTGCATTCTGACAGAAGCATTGCGCTGCTGTCAGATTACACGCAAGTCGGTGTATGCGGCGCTGCAAGACGGGATTTTCTCCTCTGCAGTGACAGATACGTTTGCCAAGGCATACGAGCTGAGGAGGAGGCGGCGTTCCTATGCTTTGGCAAACACTTTGTATATATATAAAAAAATTATTAAAAAAAATCCCGGCAATGATTTATTCATCCACATCGATTGATGTGAATGGAGAAATCTGGTTTGCCAGGGCATACGAGCTAAGTGGGTATGGATGTAGGGCGGAGCTCCTATGTCCTGGCAGACGCCTTTCCCCTCCATTTTTTTTTTTTGGCAGAGATTTTTTCATCCACATTGATCGATGCGAATGAAGAAATCTGTGCCGTTCTTTTTTTTCTTTCAGCCCAGAGGCTGAACGGAAAAAAAAATCTCATTACCTGTATGCTCAATATAAGGAGAATAGCAGAAACTCCTAATGCTGGCCATACATGTAATGATTGCGGAGACCCTCAAATGCCAGGGCAGTACAAACACCCCACAACTGACCCCATTTTGGAAAGAAGACACCCCAAGGTATTTGCTGAGGGGCATATTGAGTCCATGAAAGATTTAAATTTTTGTCCTAAGTTAGCGGAAAGTGAGACTTTGTGAGAAAAAAAATAAAAATAATCAATTTCCGCTAACTTATGCAAAAAAAAAAAAATTCTATGAACTTGCCAGGCCCCTCATTGGATACCTTGGGGTGTCTTCTTTCCAAAGTGGGGTCACATGTGGGGTATTTATACTGCCCTGGCTTTTTAGGGGCCCGAAAGTGTGAGAAGAAGTCTGGGATCCAAATGTCTAAAAATGCCCTCCTAAAAGGAATTTGGGCCCCTTTGCGCATCTAGGCTGCAAAAAAGTGTCACACATCTGGTATCGCCGTACTCAGGAGAAGTTGGGCAATGTGTTTTGGGGTGTCATTTTACATATACCCATGCTGGGTGAGATAAACATCTTGATCAAATGCCAACTTTGTATAAAAAAATTGGAAAAGTTGTCTTTTGCCAAGATATTTCTCTCACCCAGCATGGGTATATGTAAAATGACACCCCAAAACACATTCCCAAACTTCTCCTGAGTACGGCGATACCAGATGTGTGACACTTTTTTGCAGACAAGGTGGGCAAAGGGGCACATATTCCAAAGTGCACCTTTCGGATTTCACCGGTCATTTTTTACAGATTTTGATTGCAAAGTACTTCTCACACATATGGGCCCCTAAATTGCCAGGGCAGTATAACTACGCCACAAGTGACCCCATTTTGGAAAGAAGACACCCCAAGGTATTCCGTGAGGGGCATGGCGAGTTCCTAGAATTTTTTATTTTTTGTCGCAAGTTAGTGGAATATGAGACTTTGTAAGGAAAAAAGAGAAAAAAAAAAAAATCATCATTTTCCGCTAACTTGTGACAAAAAATAAAAAATTCTAGGAACTCGCCATGCCCCTCACGGAATACCTTGGGGTGTCTTCTTTCCAAAATGGGGTCACTTGTGGCGTAGTTATACTGCCCTGGCAATTTAGGGGCCCAAATGTGTGAGAAGTACCTTGCAATCAAAATGTGTAAAAAATGGCCTGCAAAATCTGAAAGGTGCACTTTGGAATATGTGCCCCTTTGCCCACCTTGGCAGCAAAAAAGTGTGACACATCTGGTATCGCCGTACTCAGGAGAAGTTGGGGAATGTGTTTTGGGGTGTCATTTTACATATACCCATGCTGGATGAGAGAAATATCTTGGCAAAAGACAACTTTTCCCATTTATTTATACAAAGTTGGCATTTGACCAAGATATTTTTCTCACCCAGCATGGGTATATGTAAAATGACACCCCAAAACACATTCCCCAACTTCTCCTGAGTACGGCGATACCAGATGTGTCACACTTTTTTGCTGCCAAGGTGGGCAAAGGGGCACATATTCCAAAGTGCACCTTTTGGATTTCACCGGTCATTTTTTACACATTTTGATTGCAAAGTTCTTCTCACACATTTGGGCCCCTAAATTGGGCCCCTAAATAACTACCCCACAAGTGACCCCATTTTGGAAAGAAGACACCCCAAGGTATTCTGTGAGGGGCATGGTGAGTTCCTAGAATTTTTTATTTTTTGTCGCAAGTTAGTGGAATATGAGACTTTGTAAGAAAAAAAAAAAAAATCATCATCATTTTCCGCTAACTTGTGACAAAAAATAAAAAGTTCTATGAACTCACTATGCCCATCAGCGAATACCTTAGGGTGTCTACTTTCCGAAATGGGGTCATTTGTGGGGGTTTTCTACTGTTTGGGCATTGTAGAACCTCAGGAATCATGACAGGTGCTCAGAAAGTCAGAGCTGCTTCAAAAAGCGGAAATTCACATTTTTGTACCATAGTTTGTAAATGCTATAACTTTTACCCAAACCATTTTATTTTTTGCCCAAACATTTTTTTTTTATCAAAGACATGTAGAACAATAAATTTGGTGAAAAATTTATATATGGATGTCGTTTTTTTTGCAAAATTTTACAGCTGAAAGTGAAAAATGTCATTTTTTTGCAAAAAAAAAGTTACATTTTGATTAATAACAAAAAAAGTAAAAATGCCAGCAGCAATGAAATACCACCAAATGAAAGCTCTATTAGTGAGAAGAAAAGGAGGTAAAATTCATTTGTATGGTAAGTTGCATGACCGAGCGATAAACGGTGAAAGTAGTGTAGTGCCGAAGTGTAAAAAGTGCTCTGGTCATGAAGGGGGTTTCACCTAGCGGGGCTGAAGTGGTTAAGGCCCAAAACAGGCTGGTTACTAAAGGGTTAAATCTTCATCAGTTACCAGCCATATCTTCTATTAGGGCTCAGCTACACAACAACATGTGTCACGCAGCTATTTGTCACAGCAATGTCGCAACATTTTTGAAATGATAGTCAATTGTGTCGCAACTCCAAAGCGACAGTTGACATGACAAAATCCATCCAAACGGTCTGGTTGCAGGTTGCAGGTTGGAATGCATGAGCCCTAACTCTTCAGCTGCTATTAGCCATATCTTCTGTTAGAGGAAGAGCTACAGCAGAAAGGACATGCTCCCTGAGCTGCCAGCCTGAATTAAATCTAGCCGAGCCACCGGAGCAATGAATGAGTTTCATCCATGAAGATATCCGTGCGTCATCTGTATTCCACGGACACTTCTCAGCAGAAAGGTAATTTCCAGAGCATCTCCTACCAGTGATCAATGAAAACAGCCATCCGTGTTGTGTCTGTGTTTTTTCATGGACCCATTGACTATAACGGGCATGTTAGGTCTGCATCAAAGACCAAAGTAGTGCATGTCTCCGTGATTTTTTCACTTACCCACGGTCCATAAAAAAATACTGATGTTTGAACAGACACGTTAAAATCAATGGGTACGGGTGATGTATGCAGAAAATGCAGACAGAACATGTCATTAAAAAATGGAAACATTCAGGGCCAGATTCATCATTAGCTCAAGTCAGAATAATGGAGCGAAAAAGTCGCAAATTTTTGCGCAATCGCTTAAACTGCGCAAAAATTTGCAACTTTTAATGGCTCTGCACTATGCTCGCCAGTTTTCTGAAAGTGGGCGTGTTTTCTTATGTTAATGAATCTCTAGACAGATTTACTATTGCGACCATTTAAAAAGTCGCAAAAAATGCACAAAATCACTCCAGTGTGGACAATGTTTATCTTATGCGACTTTTTACAAGAACATGCGACTTTTCGTAAAAACGTGCGACTTTTGTAAAACTGCTACCGTCAAACCACATTTATCACAGTCTTAAAGGGCCAATCATAAATCTGACTTAGCTAAAACTGACTTTAGCCATATGTGAAAGTGGAGTGACCTGTCAGAGTAATGATAAATCTTTGCCAAAAAACAAAAACAGGAGGAAATCATTCCATTATACCTTATTCCAGTGTAGGCTCCACTCCTGGTTTATGACCCTATTATTCCCTCCTGTCAATCACCTGCTCGATAGAGGAGGAGACTGCTGCTATCACATGCAGCGATCTCCTCCTCATTTAAGGTATGAGCGATCGCTAATGCATCGCTCTTCCCTATACTGTCTCATTGTTTGCAGGCAGCAGAGCGCCTATTACACGGCACGATCTACCGCCGGCAAACCAGGATTTTTTAACGCTTTAAAAGATCCCGATAAATTGGCAGCAGTATTACACTGTCAGATGGTCGCTAACGAGCGTTCATACAAATGCTCATTAGAGATTATCGGAATAATAATGTGCCCGTGTAATAGGACCTTTAGCCTCACAATCACTGATCAAACGCTGGGCAAACAATGACTGGTCAGCCTAATGGTAAATTATCACAAACAAATGGCAAAAAACTGATTTTTAAGACTGGATCACAGTAGTTGACATGAATGCGGTTGTGTACAGGTTTTATGTGTAGCTCCAGTAATGTGGAATACCATTAGGTTCATACTCTAAATACTCTCTTGACATCAGCTTAGCAGTGATGGCTTGTTATCCAAATATTTAACTGATGGTCTGCTATGGCTGCACTTCATCCTGATGCTCAACAGTTTCTCCTAGGAAAGTCTTCTGGAAGATTCTTTCCATTTAACGCTTTATTGATGTTTAATCTGTACTTGCTATACCAGTGTGATATAAAAGTAAAGTTTCTAATTTAGGAAAGTTTATTTAACTTGTATGCTTCTGTTTAAAAGCATGTCAGACTGTATGTAATACATGACACCTACGGAGAGAATAGATGGATACATATCATGTGCAGTGAGATGTTATTTATAACAAAGCACAAAAAAAATATTGGCACAGGCTTATTTTAACACATCCGCAGCATTCAACACATATCATGGGTCACCATCGGTATATGAGGCAGTACTAAATAATAAATGAGAAGTATTAGTTATGCAAATTGGCCTATCAGGCTGTTGCGGTAGAGGAACAAACTGTCGGAGTTAATACAGAAACTGCAGGCGCACCGCCAGCCCCCACTGACTATAATGGGATCCAGCCTGTTTCCAGAATTATACCACTGCCTTTCTCCGACTGAATCCTGGCACTAATGCCGGAAACAGGCCAAATCCCATTGCAGTCAATAGGCTTCGGCAGGGAAAGGTAATATCTGGCTATGCAGGATACCATGATTTCCAGCAAGCTGTTTGTCTACTGGAACAGCCTGCCAGAACAGTTTAGCGCTAGTGTGAAAATAGCCTAAGTCAGGGATGCTCAACCTGTGGCCCTCCAGCTGTTGTAAAACTACAACTCCCACCATGCCCTGCTGTAGGCTGTTCAGGCATGCTGGGAGTTGTAGTTTTGCAACAGCTGGAGGGCCGCAGGTTGAGCATGCCTGGCCTAAGCCAACTACTTTCATTTAAGTAATGAGGCTACTTACATTATTTTTTGCCCTATAAGAGTTTTTACTCCCAAAATTGGTGGGAAAATGGCAATGTGTCTTATGGGTCGAATACTCATGAGCGCTTCCATGTACTATGTATATTTTTCCATCAATATTATGCCCCTGGTAGCTGCTATATTCAATGCTTGCCATAAAAGGGTTATCTGCAAAACATTACTTTTCACAGGTACCCACAGGAGAGGTAAGAATTGATTTTCTATCATCATTAGAACATTCTGCTTATCACTGTTTACAGTATAAGGGACAGGAGAGAACACAAGAGAGGTGAGAACTGATTATCTATCACCACTAGAACACCCTGCTTATCACTGTTTCTTGTATAAGGACAGGAGAGAACAGAGGAAAGGTGAGAGATGATTATCACCACTAGAATACCCTTCTTATTACTAGTATAAAGGACAAGGGAGAACACATGAAGGGGAGAGCTGATTTCCTATCATCACTACAACACCCTGCTTATCACTGTTTATAGTATAATGACAGGAGAGAACACAGAAGAGGTCAGAACTGATTTTCTATCATCACTATAACACCCTGCTTATCACTGTTTATAGTAAAAGGGACAGGAGAGAAGACAGACGAGGTGAGAACTGATTATCTATCACCACTAGAACGCCCTGCTTAATATTAGTATAGGGGCCAAGAGAGGTGAGAGCTGATTATTTATCACTACTATAGAACCCTAATTGTCACTGATTATAGCACAAGAAAGAAGAAAAAATACAGGAGAGGTGAGAACTGATTATCACCACTAGAACACCCTGCTTATCACTGGTTATAGTATAAGGGACAGGAGAGGTGAGAACTGATTGTCTGTCACCATTAGAACACCCTGCTTATCACTTTTTATAGTATAAAGGACAGGAGAGGTGAGAACTGATT
Source organism: Bufo gargarizans (assembly GCF_014858855.1). Taxonomy (NCBI): domain Eukaryota; kingdom Metazoa; phylum Chordata; class Amphibia; order Anura; family Bufonidae; genus Bufo; species Bufo gargarizans. Next base: position 110,627,393 of record NC_058083.1, read on the forward strand.
ATATATCACCACTAGAACACCATGTTTATAGTATAAGGGAGAGGAGAGCACACAGGAGAGGTGAGAACGGATTTTTAATCACTACTTGAACACTTTGCATATTCCTAGTATAAGGGAGGGGAGAGAACTGATTATCTATTGTCACGGATCAGCGGATGTGAGCCCCCTGTGCCACTGACTGGCTATACTCTGAAGGGGCGTGTCTAAGCAACTACCTGGTTTTCACTAGAGCCTGAGATGGTGAGGATAGACTTTAGCCGTTAGGATAGTTGCCAGGGGCTACTCCAGAGAAATCCCCGATTCAGTGGCAGCTGGTCCAGGCGGTCCAGGAGATACCTCGGTAGGTACCAGAAGTACACGTGTAGTCAGGCAGGCGGGTTCGTTACCAGGAGCAACAGTGCAGTAGCGAAGGATGAGGCTGACAGGCAAAAGGCCAGGGTAGGCGGCACAGGTACAGATCAGGCAATCTGGATCGACAACAGGAGAGACAAGGCAAGTAGGCAGGGATCAGACGATAAGCAGAGTTCAGGAACGAAGTATAAATCAGGAGCACACAAGAGTATCAGGAACCAGCAAACTCAAGGACCTTGACACTGAGGCGTTTGGGAAGAGGGCTGAGCCACTTAAATACCTGCAGGAGAGCCAGGGTTGGTCAGCGAGGTCACCTGAACTAACCCACACAGCCCAGGGAGTGATGCGCTCTTCCCTTAGAGCAGTGAAACACGAAACCAGCCAACCTAATGCTGAGTGGAAGCTGTGGAGCGGAATCCTTTAAAAGCAATACCACCTACAGAAACAGTGCCCAGGCCTGCAGCAGTGAAATAAGAAGCACCGACCAAAGGTCACCACTGAGCGCGGCACCCGGGACTGCGGTGATAAGCGAGGGAAAAGCGGTGTACATTAACAGCTGTTACATCGATCATCACTAGGACTAGCAGAAGAGAGGTGAGAACTGATTATCAACACTAGAACACCCTGTTTATCACTGTTTATAGTATAAAGGACCGGGGGGAACACAGGAGAGGTGAGAACTGATGATCACCACTAGAACACCGTGCTTATCATTGTTTATAGTATACAGGACAGGAGAGAACAAGGGAGAGAGGAGAACTGATTATCACCACTAGAACACCCTGCTTATCACGGGTTATAGTATAAGGGACAGGAGACGTGAGAACTGATTGTCTAACACCACTAGAACGCCCTGCTTATCACTGTTTATAGTATAAGGAAAGGAGAGCACACAGGAGAGATGATTATCTATCACCACTAGAACACCCTGCTTGTTACTGTTCATAATATAAGGGAGAGGGGTAAGAACTGATTTGCTATCATAAATACAACATCCTGCTTATCACTGTTTATAATATAAAAGATAGAAGAGAACACAGGAGAGGTAATAACTGATTATTCACCACCAATACAACACCCTGCTTATTATATTTTTTATAAGGGCCTTAGATTGATAGAACATAAAATAAATGTATGATTAACCTTTCTAAATTTATATTAAAGTTATTAAATGTATTACTCAATATTAGGAACAGATATTATTTTTTTTAGTCTGAGTGGGTACATTTTACCGACTCCAGCCAAAACTAGCTTTGACTCAGACTTTATAGCCCTACCATGGTTATCCTATGAATAGTATTACTAAGCAATGAATAGGGCATTTCATTTGAAGTAGTATTACAATACACATGATATAAAAATATTGTTTAGGTACATTTTCCTCTTTGGTAGTGCCCCCTGATGTTTATACTTCTGGTCCACTTTCTCCTGTATTCAGAGGTGGACTAACATGTTCAGTAACTTCACTGATCTCGTCCTCCTCTCAGTGCTGATATAGTGATCTCATACAGAAGCAGATGGCCCAGACACCTTTTTCATTCATCTTCCCTTCCAAATTCATAGAAATATATAGCTATATCTCTGTCTAGACAGTGTAGAAGGAAATTGTGGGGGCATGACATACTATATGTATGAGACTATTTTTTATGGGAGTATTTTGTATGCAGGGGAGGAAGGAATTAAAGGGTTTATCTGAGACCCAAACAGACCTCTCGCACTGGTCATGATACTCACCTGTTCCTCTCTGCTTGATTCCGTCTGTGTGGCTCCCGGACTGCACTTCTGCTCCCTTCTGTGCTGGTATCGACATCCATCATCGGAGGGACACGTGCCCGCTGCAGCCAATCACAATCCACAATGGTGACCTGTTCCCTTACGGCCGGCAAGTGACATTATAGGTGAGTATCATTACCAGTGCGGGTCTGCCATGTCTGGGAGGTCTTTATTGGTCTTGGATAACCCCTTTAGCAAGAGGTAATTGCAATGCATCCTGAAAGATGCAGGTGTTTGTCTCATATGACCTGCTGCCCATCCGCAGAAGGAGTAGAAAGTCCTTCAGATAATCCCTTTAAATACTAACTCATATGGACAATTAGAAAGAATATATAATTTGAATTCAAATGTTTGTCTGACAGCTTTGAAAATGATCTGGGTGGCAAAAAGGCTTATAAAACAAAAAAAATGCTTTACTTACCTGCTAAAGGTTCCTTTGTTATAGCTCTGTGTGTCCGGTCCTTGGGATATGGAGTCTCTGTTGAACCAGAAATGATGATGTCCCAGGCTGGATGTTCCCGGGGAGAACATTCAGACTCTTTGTTTTCGCTATGAGACAAGTAATAACTCTTAAATGGAGATCAACTGAGACTCTACAATGCTGCCACCTAGCTGCCAACAATTCTGTCAACTCAGACTTGTTGGCAGAATTGCTCCCCAAAAAACATTACTCTGGCCTCCTTCTCCTTGACCTGTCCTCTGCCTTTGACACTGTCGACCACTCCCTTCTGTTGCAAACTCTCTCATCTCTTGGCATCACTGACCTGGCCCTCTCCTGGATCACATCATACCTCATAGACTGGACGTTTAGCGTCTCCCACTCTCACACCACCTCCTCGTCTCATTCCCTCTCTGTTGGTGTCCCGCAAGGCTCTGTCCTAGGACCCCTGCTCTTCTTTACACTTTTGGCCTGGGACATCTCATAGAGTCCCATGGCTTTCAGTATCACTCTTATGCTGACGACATACAAATCTACCTGGTCCAGACATCACCACCTTATTATTCAGAGTCCCACAATGTCTATCTGTTGTATCATCCTTCTTCTCCTCTCGCTTTCTAAAACTTAACATGGATAAAACAGAATTCATCATCTTTCCCCCATCTTGCTCAACCCCCCCAACAGACCTATCTATCACGATCAATGGCTGCACACTCTCCCCGGTCAACCAAGTCCGCTGCCTTGGAGTAACCTTGGATTCTGCCCTCTCCTTCTGACTGCACATACAAGCCCTTTCCACCACCTGCCGCCTCCAACTCAAAAACATCTCCCGCATCCGTGCTTTCCTTAATTTTGAATCTGCGAAAATGCTTGTACATACCCTCATCATCTCCAGCCTAGACTACAGCAACACTCTCCTCTGTGGCATTCCATGTAGCACTCTCGCACCCCTCCAATCTATCCTCAACTCTGCTGCCCGACTAATACACCTCTCACCCTGTTACTCCTCTGCCTCTCCCCTCTGCCAATCCCTTCACTGACTCCCCATTGCCCAACGAATTAAGTTAAAAATACTAACAAATACATACAAGACCGTCCACAACCTGTCCCCTCACGGGCAGGGCCCTCTCTCCTTCTGTACCAGTTCGTAACTCATCTTGTTTATGCTTAGTGCAATTGTCTGTATTATGTACAGTATGTACACCCCTTTTCATATGTACAGCGCTATGGAATGAATGGCGCTTTAGTAATAAATAATAATAATATTTAAATAATGCTGGAAAATTACATAGAATATGTGCAGATCTAAAATACAATGTAATACCTGCCAGTATCCAAAAGAATATATAATTAAAAGGTACAAGAAAATGTAAAGCAATATAACTATGTCTCAAAAGGTATACCTATCAAATCTAGCCTTATGTTAGTATCGGAAGTAAATGGCTAGAGACACAAAGAGAGAGGAAGATAAAAATCAACCCGTGAATAGCAGGTAAGAGAGGTTACAGAGGAATACACATATCTAACATACCCATAATTTAAAAACACCTCTGGACGACTGCAAAGCACTAATAAAACATATAGTATGAACCATTTGCACACGTAGTATCAGCTATTCTCATTTTAGGGGATCCTTATGTAGTAAAGATCATTCATCCCCTATTCAGTTTGCATTGGCCTGAGTAAAGAGTTCTGTAAACGAGCACTGATTTACTTGTTACATCGTTGAATGGCACTCATTCCAGCAGAACTCTGCCCCTGTAAAAGGACCCTAAGGATACCTTCACACGATCGTATTTATCGGTCCACATCTGTTCTGCAATTTTGTGGAATACATGCAGACCCATTCATTTCAATGGGGCCGTAAAAAATGCGGGTAGCACACCGTATGCTGTCCACATCTGTACTTCTGCAAAAAAAGATAAAGCATGTTCTATTCTTGACAACAGTAGAGTACAAAGAGTTATGCTGATGTGTGGTTGTCACCCAGTGCGTTTATGGAGTAGCGATATGCAGCAACTCAATTTTTTTAAACAGTGGTAATAAACCGTGATTACAGGTGATTTTCCCTTTAAACAATAGGAATCGCTACTGATGTCTGAAAATTTCAATGCGGTGGTCTAGTGGTTACCGGTATCTGCTGGTGTATAATTGATTCAAGAAGAATCACGTCATTTCTATCAAGCACATAAGTACATACTAAGCCTCTGCCTCTGGGCAGTAATGATTTTATGAGACGTGAGGGCGTTTGCTCCATCCTATTAGTGATTCCAGACACTCATTTCACTGTCAAATTAAAATCTGCAGGTAAGCTCTTTGGCGCTGAGAACACATTCTGGTGTAATGATCATACAGTTGATGATTTCTGCTCCCTTAGGGTCCTGGGGGGAAGGAGAGGCTCCTGGTGTGGCTGCAGCTTGGAACAGAAAACAACTGTAATGCATATTGCATAATCAGATCCTCCGCAATCTCTGATGAAGAGGACGTGTGAGAACTGGTTCTTATACGGGTGAGTAAAGCAAATCTCAAAACAGAAGGAAATGGCCCGCTCTATTATTTGTGACGTAGAAGTGAATTAAAATAGGCAATTGTTGAATGATGGGAGTCATTCTCAAATTATTGATTAGTCACTCTGCATAAGGAACCCCGTGTGGGTATGTCAAGCATACATCTGGAAAAGACCGTACTGAATATTTCACGTATAGGCATACCATATCTCTTATATATATATAAAAATGAGTTTCTGTCTGTCTGTTCTTTATGCGCAACGAAACGACTGAACCGATCTTCACCAAATTTGGCAAACAGGTACATCAGATGTCCGGGAAGGTTTTAGACCGGGTCTTAGCTCTCTAGGACGTAACGTTCCTGAGATTTTCCCAAAAAAATGACCCACATTAGCCAATACAAGCCTGCAAGTCTTTCTTTTCAAATCCCAACTGCCATAAACACAGTTTTACTCCAGGTTTCCATAACAACCCAGCGTAAAGGGGCGAGCACTGTGGAGGTCACTGTTTTTAAAGGGGTGGGCACAGTGAAGGTCACTGTTATTAAATGTGCGGGCACTGTGGAGGTCACTGTTATTAAAGGGGCGGGCGCTATGAAGGTCACTGTTAAAGGGGTGGTCACTGTTAAAGGGGCGGTTACTGTTAAAGGGGCAGTCATTGTGAAAGTCACTGTTAAAGGGGCGTCACTGTTAAAGGGGCGGTCACTGTGAAAGTCACTGTTAAAGGGTCGGTCACTGTGATGGTCACTGTTAAAGGGGCGGCCACTATGGAGGTCACTGTTAAAGGGGTGGTCAATGCTAAAGATGCGTCACTGCTAAAGGGGCGGGCACTGTGGAGGTCACTGTTAAAGGGGCGGGCACTGTGAAGGTCATTGTTAAAGGGGCGGGCACTGTGGAGGTCAATGTTAAAGGGGCGGCCACTGTGGAGGTCAATGTTAAAGGGGCGGGCACTGTGGAGGTCATTGTTAAAGGAGTGGGTACTGTAGAGGTCACTGTTATGGGGGAAACTGTCAATATTTTTTTATAACACACAGAAACATAAAATGAAATAGATGAAATATACCCATGCAAAGCCTTCTGCTAGTAAGCAATAACAATAACATGTTCTCCCCATGTTTCCTCATTGTGTGGATCTCCCCAGATTAATGTGGTCATCTCACCCTGCAGAATGGAGATTAAGGAACTGCATTCTCCTGAAAGCTCCATTTAGGAGACTTGTAATAGTTGAAGTAGGCTCCTACATGGAGACTACATACACTATATGGAAAAGCATTGGGAAACACCTCTTAGTCTCTTTATTCAGTTCTTGGTGTATAAAATCCAGACCCTAGTCATGCAATCTGCCTTTACAGACTTTTGGGAAAGGTTGGTTTGTTTTAACCTTTTGCTTACCACTGCACAACTATATACATCATGGCAGTAAGCTCTTCAACCTGACATATAAAACCATCAGGTTACATTGTGATCTGCTGGCACCCTATGGCGCTGCAGATCGCTGAGACCACTTTAGACAGTTGCGGTCACAGTAAGTGTGATGCCCACGGACTGGTTCCAGCCAGGGGGCCCTTTAAGTGAAAGAGTCCCCGGCCTGTCATGATGCCACCTGCTTTGCAGTGGGTAGCTGACAGCATCTAAGGTATCCCTTGCCCCTTAGGAGGTGTTCCTCTTATAGAACAAGTAAACGTGACGCCAGCTGCGGTTAAGCAGCGGAAGCACAAGGCTCCCTTTTGTAGATGGTAATGTTGGTACCCAGAGTAGGATTGCCAGAGTGGTGCAGGGTGGCCTACAATCTCTGTAGATGTTGTTTACACATGTCACGGTGTTCCTACCTGGATATCCTTGGATCCCAGACGTGGTGTGGTCTGAGGCAGAGCAAAAGGGGTAGGTGAACTTGGATGGTGGATGAGTAGAATGAATAGAGTCCAGACTGTAATAACGTTGAACAGTTGCTTTTACTCAACAGGAATTGGCAATACAAACAGTTTCCAAACTGTATCTTGGTCATCAGCATTAATGGCAGGCAAATACTTCTCTGCAACAGTCTCAGCTCTGTTATGCTAGCTGGAGTAAATAGGAACTTTCCTCTTCTGCTGGAACTTAGTTTAGCTGTAGTCTGTCTCTTACTTGAATCCTAGGAACTTATTGTACTGGCTTTTGAGTACCTCAAGCTCTAGCTTCAGCTTGGATGTGCACAACCTCCAGTGATAAGGTTGGCATAGGACGAACAGAACCTGCCCAGACAGGACCAGGCCTGCTGCCTTCCCCTAGCAGGGGTTAAGTCAGACAAGACTCCTCACACAACCTCTCCCCACGAAGGGGGTAGGATAGACTGACCTATTCACAAACTAAACTCCTCCCTCTCTATAGAGGAAAGTGATAATGGCACTCCGGGACATTACATAAGGATCCCGGAGATCAGGCAAAGTAATCTTCCTGAGTGGCATCACTGTGTACAGTGATCTACCACAATATAAAGTAAAAAAAGCTGGCAGGGGAGTGGCCTTCTTGATGTGAGTTTTCCCCCTGCTGGCTGTAAAATTAACTGTAATCCTACTGTCTGTGAATTAAAAGGAACCTGTCAGGTTGAACATAGTGTTTGAACTGTAGGCAGCATGTTACCCCGAGCAGGAGTAGCTGAGCAGATTGATATATGTTTTTATAGGAAAATATTCAGTATAACTTGTATTCTAAACATTTAAATTCCTGCTCATTTTGGGCTTTGAAGTCTAGGAGGCGGTCCTATCAGTGATTGACAGCTCTCTCTGTATACACAATCATAGAGGGAAGGCTGTCAATTACTGATAGTCAGGAATGTAAATGTATAAAATATGTTATCTTGAATATTTTCCTATAAAACCATATATCAGTCTGCTCAGCTCCTACTCTATATTATGCTGCTTGTAGCTTACACTGCATTTCCATGGTGACAGGTTCCCTTTAACTCCTTTTTGCCTCTACTGTGGCAGGAAGGGGTTAATTCACTTTTTCCCATTAAAAAAAAACAAACCAAAATAATAAAAATTTATAAAAAGTGAAATAAAAATGAAGTTATGAAGCTGTTAAAGAGTTCGCTGAATTCCAGCATGGTCCTGTAATATGATGTCACCATTGTAACAAATTGGTTCATGACATTTCTTCCCTCCTAGATATTCCACCATCATCTGTGAGTGGTATTATTGCAAAGTGGAAGCGTTTACGAACCACAGCAACTCAGGTCTCCTATGTATTATGATGGCTTGCCGAATTGTCCAAATTCTCAAATTCCGATATTTTGGCATAATTAATAATTAGCACATCATCCTGGTCCTGAATTGTATTATGTGTGCACTGCCTATGTTATTATATATAGCGATGGATGGGTCATAGTTGGAAAAAGATGTTGCCATAACCTAAATTAATTACTCCAATCCGGTTTTTAATCTACCCCTGACTAGTAGACATCTGGAATATCCATATATATGAATGGAAATAGGAAAAGAAGGAAAACAGGAATCATCTGGAAGGCATTTCCCTAGAACTCTACAATGGCCTTCAACCTGGTTTCATGCGGTGGTCTTAGATGCTATATTTACTCTTGTCTTACCAGAAAACATTACTATGTCAGATAAACAGTCCCAGCTGAAGCGTTCCTTCCTTTATGTAAAACCTGATGAGCCACATGGCACATCATCGAGGAAACTCTGCCAATGATCCTTGTATTGTCTTAACCACATATTACAATTATCTTGTTGATAGTCAGAAGATTATAATTTTATGAAAGGTGATGTTAAGCAATTAGTGACATGATCCTTGAATTTTCATGCGTTCGTTTTTATATACAAACTTTTGATTGGATTGTCATATCTGTTGTTTTTACTACAATATGGTACTTTAGATACATTCACTGGCAGGGTGCTAACACTAGAAATTATACTTTGGGAAACATGTTAGAACGTATATAACATGTGGGGCCCCCTATGTTACTGTGATGTTAGGTAAAATTTTTGCGCACATTCCATTACTTAAGTAAAACACCATGCAACAGCACTCCTCAAACATTAAATATACAGGGAGTGCAGAATTATTAGGCAAATTAGTATTTTGACCACTTTATGCATGTTGTCTTACTCCAAGCTGTATAGGCTCGAAAGCCTACTACCAATTAAGCATATTAGGTGATGTGCATCTCTGTAATGAGAAGGGGTGTGGTCTAATGACATCAACACCCTATATCAGGTGTGCATAATTATTAGGCAACTTCCTTTCCTTTGGCAAAATGGTTCAAAAGAAGGACTTGACAGGCTCAGAAAAGTCAAAAATAGTGAGATATCTTGCAGAGGGATGCAGCACTCTTAAAATTGCAAAGCTTCTGAAGCGTGATCATCGAACAATCAAGCGTTTCATTCAAAATAGTCAACAGGGTCGCAAGAAGCGTGTGGAAAAACCAAGGCGCAAAATAACTGCCCATGAACTGAGAAAAGTCAAGTGTGCAGCTGCCAAGATGCCACTTGCCACCAGTTTGGCCATATTTCAGAGCTGCAACATCACTGGAGTGCCCAAAAGCACAAGGTGTGCAATACTCAGAGACATGGCCAAGGTAAGAAAGGCTGAAAGACGACCACCACTGAACAAGACACACAAGCTGAAACGTCAAGACTGGGCCAAGAAATATCTCAAGACTGATTTTTCTAAGGTTTTATGGACTGATGAAATGAGAGTGAGTCATGATGGGCCAGATGGATGGGCCCGTGGCTGGATTGGTAAAGGGCAGAGAGCTCCAGTCCGACTCAGACGCCAGCAAGGTGGAGGTGGAGTACTGGTTTGGGCTGGTATCATCAAAGATGAGCTTGTGGGGCCTTTTCGGGTTGAGGATGGAGTCAAGCTCAACTCCCAGTCCTACTGCCAGTTTCTGGAAGACACCTTCTTCAAGCAGTGGTACAGGAAGAAGTCTGCATCCCTCAAGAAAAACATGATTTTCATGCAGGACAATGCTCCATCACACGCGTCCAAGTACTCCACAGCGTGGCTGGCAAGAAAGGGTATAAAAGAAGAAAAACTAATGACATGGCCTCCTTGTTCACCTGATCTGAACCCCATTGAGAACCTGTGGTCCATCATCAAATGTGAGATTTACAAGGAGGGAAAACAGTACACCTCTCTGAACAGTGTCTGGGAGGCTGTGGTTGCTGCTGCACGCAATGTTGATGGTGAACAGATCAAAACACTGACAGAATCCATGGATGGCAGGCTTTTGAGTGTCCTTGCAAAGAAAGGTGGCTATATTGGTCACTGATTTGTTTTTGTTTTGTTTTTGAATGTCAGAAATGTATATTTGTGAATGTTGAGATGTTATATTGGTTTCACTGGTAAAAATAAATAATTGAAATGGGTATATATTTGTTTTTTGTTAAGTTGCCTAATAATTATGCACAGTAATAGTCACCTGCACACACAGATATTCCCCTAAAATAGCTAAAACTAAAAACAAACTAAAAACTACTTCCAAAAATATTCAGCTTTGATATTAATGAGTTTTTTGGGTTCATTGAGAACATGGTTGTTGTTCAATAATAAAATGAATCCTCAAAAATACAACTTGCCTAATAATTCTGCACTCCCTGTATGAACTAATGCTATATTCATGATATATATTAATGTGAGGTACTTAGCAATTGTATTTTGATCTAAATCATTTGCTCCCATCCACCACGGCAAGGTGACCTCTGTTAGATGAGACCCTACTTTATAATGACTCCTCTCCTTGAGCCAACAGGCCTTAATTCAGGGAGAGCAAACGGCAGCCATAAGCTGCACCATAAAAACAACCTGTGAAAAAGATGGGTTTGTTATGATTACACAACCAATATGGAGGCAGCCACACGTCCAAATGAATACTACTAAAACAAAGCACACAGTCAGCCAGCACATCCTGCAAAATGAAATATGTGCGCAGGTGGGAATCACTATGGCTGAAAATACAAAAGTAAAACCAAACACAATGTAACTGCACCATAATGGTTGCGCACACCTAACAAATCCATCTTCCAACAGGCTGATTTTAATTAGAGCAGTATGTAGCTGGGGCCTGCTTTCCTTGGATTCATTCAGTCCAGTTGGCACAAGGGTAGAAGTCATTAAAGAGTAGGATCCCATCTAAAAAAGGATACATTGCCGTGGTAGATGGTAACAAATGATTTTGATAAGAATATATAGTATTAGTCTATATGTTCCAAGTTTGAAGAGTGCTGTTGCATTGTGTTTAGTTTTGCTTTTGTATATTCTATTACTTATATTAAACAGCTTTAGGGATACAATGAATAGTAAACTAAGGTCAGGGTTACCCCAAGATCTTCTGAATTGCAGGAGCTCCAATTTTAACTATATTGAGACAGTTTTTTCCGCATTTAATTCTAAGGCCTCGTTCACACTTCAGTGTTTAGTCAGTGATTTCCATCAGTGATTTGTGAGCCAAAACCAGGTGCAACTCTAAACACAGAACAGGAGCAGATCTTTCCCTTCTACCTCATGTCTGTGGAGGCTCCACTTCTGGTTTTGGCTCACAAATCACTGATGGAAATCACTGACCAAACACTGAAGTGTGAACGAGGCCTAATGAAAGCCGCATGTACACGTATCTCAGTGTGCTTGTACGGACAGCAACTGTTGTAGAACAGCTCGATTTTCACCTATTGTCTGTATGTGCCGTCAGCGTCAGTGATTGTTTTTGGCACATAAAACTTGCCTTTGAGGAGCCATAACTTCTTTTTTTATGTATGAGGCCTTTTTTTTTTTTTTTTTTGCAAGACAAGTTGTATGTTCTAATGGCACCATTTAATATTGCATATGGTGTAGTGGGAAGCTGGAAAAAACAAAAACAAATGAGGTGGAATTGGGAAAAAAAACACAATTCCACCACAGTTTTATGGCTTTCATTTTGAGGTAAAACTGACCTGTTCCCCTCATTCTCCGGGTCAGTACGATTACAGCCATATCATATTTTTTTTATAGTTTTTCTTGTGTCTTGTCTTAATACATAAAAAAAAAAACATTTTTATCACTTTCTATTCAATTTTTTGAAGGTGAAGTGACGATAAAACGGTAAATTAACCAAGGTGTACAGGATAAATACATTTAGATTTTAATAGTTTAGCCATTTTGGGACATTTGATATTAGTGATGTTTTCTTAAATAGTTTATTTTTAATATGGGGGTGGTTTGATTTTTTTTTATTTATATTTTTAAAACTTTTTTTAGGGTACTCCTAGGGGACCTGAACATGCAATAATCTGATCACTTCTCCCATAGACTGCAATAAACTACTATTGCGGTCTATGGGAGATTCACTATATTCATATTTGCCACAGGCAGGGCTCCATAGGTACATTGCTGTGGCAGGTCTCGGCTCCTTCCGTGCACTGAAGGCTGCCACAACAACTGAAGAGCTCCATCAAACTCGATGCAGGGGAACTATTTGGGCCCCAGTGCAGGACTCAAAGGAAAAGATCTCTCGGTTGCCGTGGTCACAATTTTCCACGCCATCTGAGGGGTTAAAAGTCCATGATCAGCGTTATTGCCAATCATGGACTTGCAGCAGCAGCAGAAACCCGGGGGCTATGGCGCCTGCTTAGCTCCTAAGTGGGTTCCATCTTTTAAGACCATACATCCGCTGTACATATTAGGCAGATGTCTGTAAGGGATTAAAGGGGTGTTCCAGCTAAACGAAAATAGAAGCAGGCTCAGTGGGACTTAAAACATGAAAGAAGATATATCTCTACCAATATCCCACAGCTGCCATTTTGGAGTGATACATCAATTGATCCCCCGTGGTTACCATAACCTTGACTTCGGGCTCTGGTCTTGACACATAGGAAATGCCTCAAAATTCTCTCTCTGCCAGTCAGTGGCTGAAGTGGGTCACCTCAGCGTTCAGCGACTGGTTGAGAGAGCATTTTGAGGTATTTCCTGCGTGTTGAGACAGGAGCCAGAGGTAGAGAGCAGCAGGGACTCGGACAGAGTCAGAACAGCAGTGGTGGGGGATTAGTCGAGGTATATGTTATTTTATGTTTTGAAGCCCCTCTGACCCCACTGCCAATTATTTTTGAATAGCTGGAACACCCTTTAAGCATTTTTAATGGTTCTGCAACCTACTAACTATAATTTTTCCTGTAGCCGTGAACAGCAGACTCACTAGGAGTTGATAAGACACACTCATGGTGCCTTATTGTCTTCTCAGCATAAATACTCTATGATGAACAGGAGTTGGCCGGGTAGAAGAGCGGTGTTTAGAATGCAGACAGTAAGAATATGCTTCATTTTATTAAGCACAAAGTAATCCTCTGCCAGGGAGACATTACAACTTCCCACCCACAATTTTAATATAATGCTAGGGAACTGCGAGCATCTTCTCTTGCAGAGCAGTAGTACTTGTTCTGCTAGTGCTACCAGCACCTTTACTGTATAGACGGTGATGACCAAAGTAAATGTACACAAGAGTGCGCAGATCCATTGTATCACCGTCAGTGATTGCTAAGCAGCCATCCACATTCATCTTGACTGAATCTATAATAAATAGTTCAAATGAGAAACTATATTTGTCACCAGAGCTTTAAGGCTACTTTCACACTCACGTTTTGGCTTTCCGTTTGTGAGATCCGTTCTGGTAAGTTTTGCCCTAATGCATTCTGAATGTAAAAGGATCCGCTCAGAATGCATCAGTTTGCCTCCGATCAGTTGCCATTCCTCTCTGGAGGCAGACACCAAAAAGCTGCCTGCAGAGTTTTGGTGTCCGCTTGACGAAACTGAACCAAACGGATCCGTCCTAGCACACAATGTAAGTCAATAGGGACGGATCCGTTTTCTCTGACACAATCTGGCACAATAGAAAACTGATCCGTCTCCCATTGACTTTCAGTGGTGTTCATGATGGATCTATCTTGGCCATGTTACAGATAATACAAACGGATCCATTCATGACAGATGCATGCGGTTGTATTATTGTAACGGTTCAGTTTTTGCAGATTCATGACGGATCTGCCCACAACTGCGAGTGTGAAAGTAGCCTGTTCCCAAAACTCGTATAATATAAAAATGTTTTTTTTTTTCTATATTGAAAGGCATCATATAGATCTTTGATGTAAATAGTAAAGAAACTAGATGTCAAATACATACAAATGGTGCACAGCCTTTCATATGCCACATAACTGCTCAAACATGTACTCACGTTTGTATAGTTTTAATGGTTCATGGTATGGTTTTCACAGTTACACCTGCAGCCATGTTTACACAGCTCTGGTGCTGTGAACCTTTAGGCGCCTGCAATATTAAAACAGTGACTGTATGAGTTGTAGGTATAAAGTGCATAAACTATAACTTCATCATTATAAACATGAAGAGCCAACACTGGACAGGAATATAAACTATTAGACAGGAATATAAACCACTGGATTCTTTCTTCTTCATTATGTATACTCACAATGCTGTCTTTCGTCCAACAGCAGCAGCCTACCTTATTAAGGAACACTAAACCTAAATACATAGATAAGACATAACAGGAACCTGTCATATTGTGCATGCAATCCACAGGGAGCAGGTTATAGAGCAGGAGGAGCTGAGAAAATTACTAAATAGTTTTATGCATATAACTTGTATTTTATTCATTCAAATACCTGCACACGCTTAGGAGTCCAGTGGGCGGTCCTTCTTAGTGATTGACATCTACCTCTGTATGTACAGTTAGGTCCATATATATTTGGACACTGACACAAATTTTGTTTTTATTACCTGTTTACTAAAAGATATTCAAGTTATATTTATATAATGGACATGGACATAAAGTCCAGACTTTTAGCTTTTATTTGAGGTTATCCACAATCAAATTGGATTAAGGGTTTAGGCGTTTCAGATCCTTTACATGTGGTACCCTGTTTTTAAAGGGGCCAAAAGTAATCGGACAATTGACTCAAAGGCTGTTTCATGGGCAGGTGTGGGCAATTCCTTCATTATTTCATTCTCAATTAAGCACATAAAAGGCCTGGAGTTGATTTGAGGTGTGGTGCTTGCATTTTGAAGATTTTTCTGAGAAGTAAACATATGGTCAAAGGAGCTATCCATGCAGGTGAAACAAGCCATCCTTCATCTGTGAAAACAGAAAACCCATCTGAGATATTGCTACACTATTAGGAGTGGCAAAATCTACAGTTTGGTCCATCCTGAGAAAGAAAGAAAGCACTGGTGACCTCAACAATGCAAAAAGACCTGGACGCCCGCAGAAGACAACAGTGGTGGATGATCACAGAATAATTACATAATTACCATTGTGAAGAGAGACCCCTTCACAACAGACAACACTCTCCAGGATATAGGCTTATTAATATCCAAATCTACCATAAAGAGAAGACGGCATGAATGTAAATACAGGGGGTTCACTGCACGGTGCAAGCCACTCATCAGCCTCAAGAATAAGAAGGCTAGACTGGACTTTGCTAAAAAAACATCTTAAAAACCAGCACACTTCTGGAAGAATATTCTTTGGGCAGATGAAGCCAACAGAAACCTCTACCAGAATGATGGAAAGAAAAAAGTATGGTGAAGGCATGGTACAGCTCATGATCCAAAGCATACCACATCATCTGTAAAACACGGCGGAGGCAGTGTGATGGCTTGGGCATGCATGGCTGCCAGTGGCACTGGGTCCCTAGTGTTTATTGATGATGTGACACAGGGCAGAAGCAGTCGGAGGAATTCTGGGGTTTTCAGAGACATACTGTGAGCTCAAATGCAGCCAAACTGATTGTCCATCTGTATTATGGAACGCCAACCAATGACCCAAAACATAAAGCCAAAGCAACCCAGGAGTTTATTACAGCAAAGAAGTGGAATATTTTTGAATGGCCAAGTCAGTCACCGATCTGAACCCAATAGAGCATTTCACTTGTTAAAGACTAAACTTCAGACAGAATGGCACACAAACAGCAACTTAAAACCGCTGCAGTAAAGGCCTGGCAGAGCATTAAAATGGAGGAAACACAGCATCTGGTGATGCCCATGAGTTCAAGATTTCAGGCAGTTATTGCCAACAAAGGGTTTTTAATTAAGTATTAGAAATGAACATTTTATTTACAATTATTTAATTTGTCCGATTACATTTGAGCCCCTGAAATGAAGGGATTGAGTTTAAAAAATGCTTTAGTTCCTCATACTTTAATGCAATCATATTGTTCAACCCTATGAATTAAAACTGAAAGTCTGAATTTCAACTGCATCTGAATTGTTTTGTTCAAAATCCATTGTGGTAATGTACAGAACAAAAATTAGAAAAAGGTTGTCTCTGTCCATATATATATATATATATATATATATATATATATATGTATATATATAGTACAGACCAAAATTTTGGACACACCTTCTCATTCAAAGAGTTTTTATTATGACTATGAAAATTGTAGATTCACACTGAAGGCATCAAAACTATGAATTAACACATGTGGAATTATATACATAACAAAAAAGTGTGAAACAACTGAAAATATGTCATATTCTAGGTTCTTCAAAGTAGCCACCTTTTGCTTTGATTACTGCTTTGCACACTCTTGGCATTCTCTTGATGAGCTTCAAGAGGTAGTCACCTGAAATGGTTTTCACTTCACAGGTGTCCCCGGTCAGGTTTAATAAGTGGGATTTCTTGCCTTATAAATGGGGTTGGGACCATCAGTTGCGTTGTGGAGAAGTCAGGTGGATACACAGCTGATAGTCTTACTGAATAGACTGTTAGAATTTGTATTATGGCAAGAAAAAAGCAGCTAAGTGAAGAAAAACGAGTGGCCATCATTACTTTAAAAAATGAAGGTCAGTCAGTCCGAAAAATTGGGAAAACTTTGAAAGTGTCCCCAAGTGCAGTCACAAAAACCATCAAGCGCTACAAAGAAACTGGCTCACATGCGGACCGCCCTAGGAAAGGAAGACTAAGAGTCGCCTCTGCTGTGGAGGATAAGTTCATCCGAGTCACTAGCCTCAGAAATCGCAGGTTAACAGCAGCTCAGATTAGAGACCAGGTCAATGCCGCACAGAGTTCTAGCAGCAGACACATCTCTAGAACAACTGTTAAGAGGAGACTGTGTGAATCAGGCCTTCATGCTACAATATCTTCTAGGAAACCACTGCTAAGGACAGGCAACAAGCAGAAGAGACTTGTTTGGGCTAAAGAACACAAGGAATGGACATTAGACCAGTGGAAATCTGTGCTTTGGTCTGATGAGTCCAAATTTGAGATCTTTGGTTCCAACCACCGTGTCTTTGTGTGACGCAGAAAAGGTGAATGGATGGACTCTACATGCCACCGTGAAGCATGGAGGAGGAGGTGTGATGGTGTGGGGGTGCTTTGCTGGTGACACTGTTGGGGATTTATTCAAAATTGAAGGCATACTGAACCAGCATGGCTACCACAGCATCTTGCAGCAGCATGCTATTCCATCCGGTTTGCGTTTAGTTGGACCATATTTTATTTTTCAACAGGACAATGACCCCAAACACACCTCCAGGCTGTGTAAGGGCTATTTGACCAAGAAGGAGAGTGATGGGGTGCTGCGCCAGATGACCTGGCCTCCACAGTCACCAGACCTGAACCCAATCAAGATGGTTTGGGGTGAGCTGGACCGCAGAGTGAAGGCAAAAGGGCCAACAAGTGCTAAGCATCTCTGGGAACTCCTTCAAGACTGTTGGAAGATCATTTCAGGTGACTACATCTTGAAGCTCATCAAGAGAATGCCAAGAGTGTGCAAAGCAGTAATCAAAGCAAAAGGTGGCTACTTTGAAGAACCTAGAATATGACATATTTTCAGTTGTTTCACACTTTTTTGTTATGTATATAATTCCACATGTGTTAATTCATAGTTTTGATGCCTTCAGCGTGAATCTACAATTTTCATAGTCATGAAAATAAAGAAAACTCTTTGAATGAGAAGGTGTGTCCAAACTTTTGGTCCGTACTGTATATATATATATATATATATATATATATGGACCTAACTGTACATGTATAGTATGGGGGTATCTGCAAATGTTTCATTATGTATTGTTATATTATGTCTTAATGTTATGTTTAGACCGTGTATTCCAGCAAGAAGAGGTATGATTGGCAATGGTTGGTAGGACTAGGACTAACCACCCTGTTCCTTCCCTCTCGGTAGGCGTGGGCCAGCTCTACCTCCTGCCAGAAGGGGTAGTTCGAGGCCAAATGGAAAGGAGATAGGAAGCATATGCCAGAGCTCCTACTCTGGTGTATCACACGTTTTTGCACTAAGTAAAGGGAGACCTTAATACTTTTACTTCTGGCCTCCTGTTTCTACAAACCACCGACTTCTCTGTCGGCTACAGGCTCTACGGTAGGGATGGGCTGCACCTCAATGGGGAAGGTGCTAGAAGGTTGGAGAAGTGTTTAAACTAGGGACTGGGAGGGAGTGTAATTACATTATAGGAGGGAAAGATAGTGCAGATAAAGACCTGGGGCTAGGTAATGGAACTGAGGAAGAAATGGAAGGAGGGGCTAGAACAGTTCATAATATCCCACAAAGTTCTCCAAAGTGCTGCTACATCGCCTCCCTCATTTCTGTCAACCACCATACCCATGCTCTCTGTTCTGCCAGTGATCTAAGCTTAACATCTTCCATAATTTAAACCACTCCTGCCTTTCAAGACTTTTGTCGATTTGCACCAGCTCTCTGGAATGTGCCACCTTATACAATAAGGTTAAATCCTTAGCTTTAAACGTGCCTTAAAAACGCATTGTTTGAGGCAGGTTTATCATATTCCCTAATCTGAATGTTCCTTGTTTACATTCCCCCCACCTCTAATTCTGCAGAACTGGATGCCATCATCCAGCACTGCTTTCTACTCTTAAAGCACTGTCTCGTGCAGCTTTATCTTCACTACAATACATAATATAAAAATGGCTGGACCAATATAGAAGAGAAGCATTTTTTGTGTCACTCCTACTTCCTCTTAGATCAGTGGCGTAGCTAGAAATGACTGGGCCCCACAGCAAATTTTTTTATGGGGTCCCCCTCCCCCAGTAATTTTTTCGTAACCCCCTTCCTTTCAAGCCACCCCCATTCCTGTGGCTACTAAAGATCGCTCTCTCAGACCAGGCCCGGCAGCTGTTCCATCCGTTTTCGACACTGTCTATACTGTCACTGTATAACATTTCATTGTGTAATACTGTTGAGGGGGCCCTGACAAAGTCTATTAGTCCTCCTCCTCCTGGATGGGCCCCTTTTGGGTCAGGGCCCCACAGCAGCCGCTTCCCCTGTAGCTACACCCCTGTCCTAGATTGTAAGCTCTTGCGAGTAGGACCCTCACCACCTGGTGTTTGAATTGTGTATTAGTTTGTAACTCTGTGATGTTTTTTTTTTTTAAACTTGTTTTATTGAAAAAGAGTAACAAGGCACGTTAGTGGTACATACACGAAAGCATAATACAGCATTGTACTACAGATCAGAACATATAGAATGAGGATAAAATACATTCAAGTGATTCAATAAAGAGAGGGCCCACTCCATCCCAACATATAAGTTTATAATAAATTGAGTTGTGTATAAGTATAATGTGAGATTATAATTGTGCTAATCCTGTTAAGAGCCAATGGAGACTGCTGACCCCCCTGAAGTAGTTGAGTGTGACTCACACCACAGACCCCACACTTTCTGGAATTTATCAGGGCATTTCCTGTTCACAAATATCACCTTTTCAAAGGGAATCACCTGGTTGACAAGCCTCTTCCACATCCCTAATGTTGGCAGATCCTCCGCCATCCATTTGAGAGCAATAACTTTGCGAGCAAAAAATAAGGTTTCGCTTAGGAATATCTTGTTATAGTGAGTCCAACCATCATTATCCAGGATACCTAATAAACATAGCTTAGGGCATAATGGTATAGGGCCCAGGCCCAACGATGAAAGTATCCCCAGCACCGATTGCCAATATGCCTTAATATGCACACATTCCCACATCATGTGCCAAAAGTCTGCATTACTATGAGAGCATCTCAAACAGTTGGGTTGGGGTATTCTTCCCATCTTGTGTAACCTAGTGGGGGTCGAATAGCTGCGGTGTAGCATAAATAGCTGGATTAACCTGTTATTAATCGAGGGAGATACACTAGTGACTGCTTCTAACGCCTCTGTCCAATCCCCCGCTGAGAGATGCGGAATGTTTCCTCTCCATCTAGCCTCAGCTAATATGGACTGTGCCGACATGTGATTCTCCAAAAGATGGGTATAGAGTACAGATACTATACCTCTAGGTCCCTGCGATTTAATGACTCCAATGAGGGGGTAAGAGGAGATGGCCTAATTTACGTCCCTAAATTGTTCCCTAAGGGCGTGTCTAATCTGTAAGTATTTGAAAAATTGGGTGCGTGCTATGCCATATCGTTCTTGAATTTGAGAGAAGGAGCGCAAGACACCCTCATCATACAAATCCCGCAGAGTTACTATCCCGGATGCTGTCCAAACGTGCGTTCCCTCAATCCCTTGTAAGTGGGGGAATAAAGGGTTGTCCCACAGAGGTATGATGTCAGCCCAATCCTGAAATTGCCTCAATTTAGCATCTCTCCAGACCTGTTGCGCCAACCTGTGCATCTGCAGAAGTTGGTTCAACAAAGATCCTACCCTCTCGAGTACTGGCCATAAGTTGGAAATGTCCAAATGCTGTTGCAGATAGTAATCCATGTTCTGCAGGGGTTCCCCATTAACCCAACCAGCCAGGAATCTCAGCTGTCCTTCCAAAAAGTACAATTGAAAATTTGGCAACGATGCTCCGCCCTGCATTTTGGACCTTTGCAATGTACTAAGAGCAAGTTTATGTCTGGCTCTACCCCAAATGAATTGAATCATTAGGGAGTGAAGGCGGTCCAAGAAGTTCCGAGGTATTGGGGTGCAAGCATGTCCCAGTATATACAATCCTTTAGGCAATAGGATCATTTTAATTAAATTAATCCTGCCCATGATGGATAGAGGAAGGGTTTTCCATATCCTGAATTTGTCAATGAATAAGGCTTCTAAGGGGGCAACATTCCTGGAATATGAGGCTATCGGATCTCTGGTGATGACTATCCCCAGATATTTAAAGTGGTCTACCACTCTAAGGTTATGGTGTACCTCGGGCCAATCTGAACGCCATAGCGGCATCAGAGCCGACTTAGTCCAATTAATGTGCAACCCAGAGAAGTGCCCAAACTGCTCTATAATCGAGATCGCACGCGGCAAGGAAGTGTCCACATCAGTCATGTACAGTATGAGATCATCTGCATACAGGCCTATTCTGTCCTCCCTTCCCCCTATCCCAACCCCTCTAAACGTCGAGTCCTGACGAATACGCAAGGCCAGATGTTCAATGGCAATAGCAAATAACAGGGGGGAAAGGACAGCCCTGCCTCGTGCCCCGTTGCAAGGGAAAGGAGGGGGAGGCCGTGCCGTTAACTAGAATATTGGCTCTAGGATTTTCATATATTATTCGGATCCAATGTGAGAATCTGGGACCGAAGCCAAACTTCCCCAGTACTCTTATTATGTATGACCACTCCAGCGAGTCAAAGGCTTTGCCCATATCCAACAAAGCCATCACCCACTGTCTCTCTTGATGGGTACCAATTTGAGCTATGATTTGCGCTCTGCGGATGTTATTGCAGGTTGATCTACCGGGTATGAACCCAGTTTGATCGCTATGGACTATGCTAGTTATTATCTTGTTCAACCTATTGGCCAAGATCTTTGTCAGGATTTTATAGTCCAGATTAAGTAAAGATATCGGCCGATAGGAGGCACAATCTGTCGGATCCTTATCTGGCTTAAGAATCACTACTATGGACGCCTCATATAGGGAATCTGGGAGTTTACCCATACGCCACGCCTCCTTGAACATCTCTCTCAGTTAAGGTCCAAGGATATCCGCATACTTAGAGTATACCTCCAATGGTAACCCGTCAGGGCCTGGAGACCTCCCATTTGCCAGTCCGTCAATTGCAGCCTGTATCTCTTCTAAAGTAATATCTTCCTCCAGTAGGTTGCTATCTTCCATTGAGAGTGCCGGACAAGTTATCTCATCTAAATAGCTCTCAAGCTCCACCTCCGAGTATGACACCCTTGTACGGTATAACTCTCGATTGAAGTCAGCAAAGCTAGCTACTATATCCGGGACGGATTCTTTGACTGCTCCATCCAGGGCCTGAATACGTAAAACCGGTGGGGCGGAGTTATTTCTATGTACTATTTGAGCCAATAGCCTTCCTGCCTTATCTCCAACCTCAAAGGCCTGCTGTTTGTAGAAAAATAACTTGCGGTTACTCTTTTCGTGTAAGTGGACTAAGTACATTCTTCCCTTCAATAACCAGTCCTGCCTATTTGACTCAGACGGATCCAACAGAAATCTAGCCTCAGCCTCCCTAACATTATCATTAAGGGAATCTTTTTTTCTCCTAGTGTCCCTCTTAATATAGGATATCGATGACCTAAGGCATCCCCTTAAATATGCCTTCAACGTTTCCCACAGAAGAAGAGCATTCGTATCAGTGTCATGCACCTCAAGAAAAACTTGTAATTGATGGCCCAATGTGGGTTTTATCGAACACTGGAGACCTTACTCCTGCAAAATAAGAACTCCCAAATGATAGTGGGAGGCGATTTTAATAGAGTGCGGAATACTGTAGAAGATAGGAAGCAGGAGAATCGTAGTCGGCCCCCGCAGAACCCGGAAGGAGCCCATACATTAACCCCGCTGCTGGAGGCGACAGGCCTGATTGACATCTGGAGATATCACCACCCGATAGATAGGGAGTACTCTCACTACTCTCATTCCCAAAGGTCCTGGTCTAGGATAGATCATCTGTTAGTGTCTCCGGAAATGGTTCCGAGAACGCATAAAACTGAAATAGCTGATCTGCTGATATCGGATCACGCTCCGGTGTGGGTTGAGATTGCGGAGTCTCTTCCCAGAGGGTCGGATCGGGTTTGGAGAATGCCTAGCCACTTATTGGCGGACGAGGATTTTAATGACAGACTGAGGGGATGGTGGTGGGAGTACTCCCAGGATAATGAATCCCATAGACAGAATCCGGAACTTTTTTGGGAAACGGCCAAAGCAGTGTTGAGAGGGCGCATAATGTCTTTTACAATAGGGCAGAAAAGAGATATACAGAGAAAATATGAACAAGCAATCCAGCTAGTTCGGTTAGCTTATACAAAATATATAGATGAACCATCGGACATCAATAGAATAAAGTGGATCACAGCAAAGCATAATTATGACTATTTGCAAGAAGGCAAGGTCAAATGGTTTGCAGATTGTACTCAAGCCACCCTGTTTAAACATGGAAATAAAGCAGGTAAACTTTTAGCGAATCTGACACGCCCATATACTAAGCGTGTACAAGTTTTTCCTCTGAAAGATAAAAAAGGCGTCCTGCACACCCACCCTAGAAAAATGGTAGACATTATGAAAGATTATTTCACAGATATGTATTCTAAAGACTCTTATGATGAAGGGTTAGCAAGGGAACTACTGGAGAAGGTACGACTTCCGTCATTGTCAAACGAGGCTTTGGCTAGTATTAATGCGGAAATCACGGAGGCAGAGGTGACACAAACGATCAAATCCCTACAGAACGGAAAATCTCCAGGGCCGGACGGATTTCCAGCGGAATTTTATAAAGCCCTGGGGCCTGAGATTGTCTCAGTGCTGGCTGCTCTGTTTAATGGGGTGATTCAGGGGGGTAGAATACCGCCATCTGGTAATACGGCATACATTAAACTCATACCCAAAGAAGGAAAGGATTTAACTAATCCGGAATCTTTCAGACCCATTTCCCTGATTAATCAGGATTTAAAGATAGCTTCTAAACTATTGGCCAACAGATTGGCGTTAATTATGCCAGACATAATCGGGGACCATCAGGTGGGTTTCATTAAGGGACGATCAGCGGTAACTAATATAAGGAAGGTTCTGGCAGTGCAAGATAGTTTGGAGGGGAAATCTTTGAATGGCTCACACGCCCTCCTGGCAGTGGATGCCACGAAGGCATTTGATAATGTCAACTGGCAATGGCTAAATGAGGTCCTGGATGCAATAGCTTTGAAAGGTAACTTTAGGAATTATATTTCAGCGTTATATTCGGCCCCGCAGGCGAGGGTACACGTTCCGGGTTTTCTGTCAGAAGTAATACAACTCAATAAGGGAACGAGACAGGGATGCCCATTATCGCCCTTACTGTTTGATCTAGCTCTGGAACCTTTGGCTTTATATCTCATTCGATCAAATATATATGAGGGAATTAAAGTGGGAAAAGAAGTGCTGAAGCTTACGTGCTTTGCGGATGACCTTTTAATTTATATGGGCGCCCCAAACCTACATTTACAACCAATACTTGAGACATTCCAGAAATATAGTAGAGTAACGGGATATAAAATAAATATCTCCAAGAGTCAACTTTTGCTTCTGGGGGACCAAAACAGACTACAGATGTCTCAGACGGGAGTGGAGCTGAGGAAGGAATATCTCACGTACCTGGGGATCAAAATAGGTAAAACTGCCTCTTCAATCTATAAATTGAATTATCCACCTTTAATTAGTAAGATCATTAAGGAGCTTGATAACTGGAAGGATTTACCATTATCCATGACGGGGAGGGCGTGTCTAATAAAAATGGTTAGTTTCCCCAAGATGTTATACCCGCTGCAGATGATCCCATTGCTGCTAAAGCATGTAGACATAAGGAGGTTGCAATCGGCTTTTGTAGCTTTCCTGTGGAAAAAGAAAAGGCCCCGTATAGCGTACAAAAAATTGTGTTTGCTAAAATGGGAAGGAGGATTGAAATTGCCCGACATTAGAATATACAATTTGGCTGCTTTATTTCGCCATGTGAGAGATTGGGTGTGGGGTACCGACTACTTCTCAGCAGGTAGGATAGAAAGGGAATTGGCGCAACCATGGAACTTAGCTGCCCTGTTACATACCAAGCTAAAAGATCTTCCAGCAAATATTAAGCATTCAATACTGCTTAGGGACACCATTATGTCATGGAAAGCAGTTAGGAAATTGTACAAGCTGCCGATATATGTGTCACCCCAGATGCCCCTATGGTCTCTTCCGGCTTTTCCACAAGGGAGGGAAAATGGGATGTTTAGAAAATGGAGGGAGAAAGGCATTCATACTCTCAGTGATATAAAGGGAATGTCTGATAATATGTTAATGACTTGGGAACAAGTGGTAGGCAAATACCAACTGTCTGACTCTCTTTCGCTGTCGTATTTCCAGCTTTCGGCGTACTGCAAGGCTCAGTCGAAATCATTGGGAGAATCTGACAGACTGACATGGTTTGCAGCTCTCCTAGGGGGAAAGGATGTATCGACATCGCTGTCAGAGAATTATAGGCGTATTCATAGCACAAGCTATATTAGCACGGCGAAAAACGTATTTGCTCATTGGGAAAAAGATATCAAAGTTGCTGACCTCTCCCGCAAAATGAGAGAGGGTATGGAATATCTTAGGAAAGCAATACAGAGTGAACAATGGCGAGAGTCGCAGCTGCGCATTTTACATAAGGCCACTTATGCTTTTAATCTTTCATACACCAATGCCCCGGCGCATTACTTGAGAGAATGCCCGAAGTGTTCGCAGCCGAAAGCAGATCTGTTGCATGGGCTGTGGGGTTGTAGACAGATCAAGCCACTGTGGGAAGAGATGATCTCCTTCGTCAAAGAGGTATGGGACATAGAAGTGAGGGCAGAGCCCCAACAATGTATATTCCAATATATCCCAGTGGGACAAGATGAAGCCCAAGGGAAAGGAATAGCAGAACCAGGTGTCCATATAGTACTTATGGCGGTCAAAAAATGCCTCCTACGTCATTGGTTGCTAAATACATCCCCTACCAGAGAGGAAGTTATAGGCTCGGTAAAGAAGATATTATATATGGAGAGATTAGAGGCAGGCAGATGCAAGGAGAAAGCGGTGGCGAAGCTCATAAAAAAATGGAAAAGGTTTGTGGAACATGCGCTGACAGGGGAGGAAATAGAGGAACTGATGAATCCCTTTATTCAGACAAAATGGTATCTAGAGGCAAAGGTTAAGGGCACGCTGGGTAGACTGGAGATATAGAAATGATGGAGCATAGTGAGTAGTAAGATGGTTAAATGTGCTAATGTTAAATAGCAGTAATTTAACATGAGTGACAGGTGTTGGGAGGGGATGTTTGGGAGGGAGGGGAGTTTTGAAGGTCTTCATTATCAGTATTGAAATGAAAAAGAGAACAATATTTGTCTTTGTATTCCAATACGCTTCATGTATCGCAGACATTGTTGTTTAAAAGGATGTACTTAATGAGACGGATTTTGGGCATGCTTGCCGATACATATGTACTGCATGAGATTTACATCCAAATAAAGAAAGTTATAAAAAAAAAAAAACTTGTAATTGGTCCAGGATTCTATCTTGCTCCTTCAATAGGGTGAGCCAAAAAGGATGGATTCTCGTTTTCAAACGAGGGTGTACCCCTTGTACTATATTGAATTGCGCAATTAGGGGTGCATGGTCAGATACACTTTGAGGGCCATGAGAGATAGTGGACAATTCCAGATACGCATCAGGGGATCCAAGTATGTAATCAATCCTGGACAATGCGCCATGAGAAGGAGTAAAGCAAGAGTATTCTATCACGTCTGGGTGTCTCTCCCTCCAGAAATCATCCCATCCCACTTCTCCAACCCAAGCCGCCAACAAAGTAGGTGGGCTGTGAGCCGGGGGCGGGCACAAAATCGATCCTTCCGCGAGTCCATGACCATATTAATCCCCGACACATAAGAGTTTCGCATGCTGATACTGAGCTGCAAATATAGTTGCAGTCTGCAGAAGTGACATATCAGCAGGAGGGGGGCAATAAATGTTCAGGATCACAAACGGAGTACCATTTACATGTGCATACACGAAAACGTATCTGCCCTCTGGGTCACTCTCAATTGTATGCAGCTCCCATCTGACCGAGCGGCTAACTAGTAAAGACACCCCCCTAGAGTGTGAAGAACCAAACGAGTGATATGCACACGGAACCCACGACTTCTGAAGCCTACCGGCCGTATCAGTTGTTAAATGAGTCTCCTGTAAGCAGAGTATGTGAGGAGCGTACCTGCGGACATGTGTAAAAACAGACATTCTTTTACCTGTGCCCCCTAACCCTCTCACATTCCAGGACATCAATACTAGGGTGGCCATAGCATTCATACCAGAAATCTCAGTGCGAATCCACACTTCTGCTGTAACGTCAAATAGCCTCTCTCCATTCAACCACCCCACACATTCGTAGTACCGCCTGTAATTAATAACTTACCACAAGGTGCCCGAACAGAGTATACAAGCTTGAGGCAAAACAAAACATGTCTTGAACACATATTACAATAGAGCGCACATTGCCAAGAGTGGGAAAGTAGCTTCCCAGTGGCTACAGCGTCAGGGACCTGCATGTTGCAAGGTAGTATATAAACCATGCAGGTATCTGATCAGCTCCCCTGTATAATGTATAGCATATTAATATATAACTAGCGACACGCATAGATATCAGTGAAACTCACCCTGAGGTGGCAGTCCACAATCATTACAAAGTCCAAACCTGAACATTTCCGCATGATGTAGGTAGCTGTACCACACCACCAGGTAACAGTGGGTCCCGTTGATAGAGTCCCCAGGTAAGAAGAAATAGAGGAGAAAAGAAAAGAAAAAAACAAACAAAAACAAACCGGGGTATGAATGCCACATTACTGCTCAAGTTGGCGCTACCCTGCGCGATTTCCTGACGACCCATTCATCCGCCTCATTGGGGTCAGTGAAGAAGAGCGACTTTTCTCTGTCCACCATCCGCAGCCTGGCGGGGTATGCCATGGAATATGGTAAGTTCATGTCCCGGAGCCTTCTCTTGACAGAAACGAAGGTCGCCCTCTTCTTCTGTAACTCATCGGAGAAGTCAAGGAACAAGAATACCTTGGCATTTCCATGCATGATGGTCTGCTTCCTCCTCGCCTGTGTGAGAATGATGTCCCAATCCTTCCAGTTTAACATGCGTGCAAGTAACGGCCTAGGTGGAGCTCCAGGAGGTGGTGGACGAGCTGGAACCCTATGGGCTCTCTCAACTGCGTAGGCCATGGAGAAGGCAGCCTCTGGAAAGGTAGATTTAAACCAGGCTTCTAGGAAAGTAGCAGGATCCGGGCCCTCCGTACGCTCCGGTATGCCCAAAATACGCACATTATTCCTCCTGGCCCTGTTCTCCAAATCGTCACACTTTTGCCTCCATAAGGAGACTGAGTCCTCCAGAGCGTGGATCTTAGCAGGTATGGGGCGAGTGAGATCCTCCAGTGCAGAGATCCTCTCCTCCGTTCCCTTCACCCGATCCCTGAGCTGCTGGACGTCCTGCCTAAGTAGGCCCACATCCACACGTACCTCGTCAATCCTGGTAGTGAGGGAAGTTTGACAGGCCAGGTTCGCTGACAGGAGTTGTTCATGTGCCTCTTTCAGTGAGAGCTCTGGGGTATCCAGGTCATCACTGACCGCTAGCTGAGCCGCCTGGCCGCGAGTATGTTGAGTACGGGGCGTACTAGTGGCCGCAGCGCCATGTTGGACATCTTGGCGCGCAAACTCTTTCAGACGGTCACCCGCTGCTTGAGCTTTGCTGGGACCCATCGTTATATTCTGTAGGTTCTTGTGATGTCGCTAGTCCTTTTTTCTGTTATAATGGTCTTTACAGTGCTCAGGATTGATAAGGATGCAAAAAGGGAGCCGGAGCTCTGATCAGATGCGGCCGCTCATGTCGGCAGTTAGCCACGCCCCCCAACTCTGTGATGTTTAAATTGGTTTGTACATGTACACCCTTTGAATTTTAAAATGCTGTAGAATATGCTCTCCATAATTAAAGATTTGTATTACTATTAATAGTAATAGTACCATGATGGCAGCAGACATTTTTATGACCATCCTGTCACTAATTCCATTGAAGAATACTACTACTCTAACCCTCATTACAAGATAAAATGTGTTTGTATTGTCATGTTTGCAGATCCTGAGATCTTACAGAGGCCATGATACATTGCGGAACAGCATACATCCTCCATATCATCAGCAGTTCTATAATTTCATCACCATTGAACTTGACAAGGTCCCGACTGCATATGTTGTGCTTAATTATGAAAATTTGTGCAGACAGTTTTTGGGAGTAAATCTAGAAAATGTTCCAGATTTAAGGCTCATGCACACAGCAGTAGTATGGATTTGTTTCGTACCAGGCCTAATAGGGCTGCCATAGAGATACATGAACCCTCTACTGTATATCCGTATACCTCTGGTTTCACGTGGAGCCATACATTTTTTGTAACATTTGTATTCCAAATCATTAGGCCTTGTTCACATTTCAGTGAATTAAATGATGAAACACTGTCTTCTCACGGATGTCATCACAGAAATGTGAACAAGGCCTCACTGTATGATATTCCCTGAGTTCTCATCATAGAAGAAAGACATATAAATTGTATGAGCACATAAAATATTCATGCAGTTTATAACAATTCCCAATAGGCTGCCTTCTCAGACTGCAATGAATTATCTAATATTACATGTTTCTTGACATACTGTACAACATATAATATATAAGGAACTTGGTATCTGATGCCCTAATCTTTCTAATAAAAATCTACCTGTGTCCTAGGCCCTATACGTTCCTCAGCCTCACCTCTTGGTCTGAGCACTTGTCCCATGAATCCTGGTTTATATAGGACCTGAGTGATTGTGACCCAGAGGTTACAATGGCAGTGACCCATTGGCCACGGCTAATAATAGGGTTTTATTTTTTTCATATTTCCTAATGTATTATTAGGTGTTATACTGTGTTATGTGAATTGTAAGTAACTTCTGGCTGAATCACAAGGTTAATTTCCATCCCATGGAGGTTATCTCCAGGAACGGGTTTTCCTAACCTGGGACAGCGCTTTTCTATCGTTCAATATATATTTATTGAGTTTTTTTTAAAAAAATTTTATCAAAGAAAGACAAAAAGATACACTATATGAATATCAATGCAAAAGAGCCCATACTCCATGGTGTAATACAGGAATCTACAGAAATCACATTGTACAAAACATAAGATCTTATACAATAAAGCATAATCTTAAAAGGTATACAATATGAATTCTCCGTGGTAAAGTTGATCTTCTGTTGGACAAAATAGACATTTACCGTAGAGTAGATATGTGGCAAAACTTTTAATCGTGGAAAACATAAACAATGACAAAATAAAACAAAGACAATAGTAACTAAAGGCAGAGAGATTTGATAGTAGTCAGGTAATTTGGTATGTGTCATACAAATTAATACTCATTATCAATGCAGCGCCTTTTGAGGTTGTAAGGCTATCTGGGTTTTGTCTATTTCTAACTCAGGTGTTGGAGTGTAGGTTTGCCCAATGTGACCATTCGGCTTTAAATTTGTTCAATGTGAAGTTTTTGTGTGCTATCATCTTTTCATATGATTTGGTTGTATCCACAGCTTTTAAAACCTCTTGAACGGTTGGGACTACTGAGCTTTTCCAATTTCTAGTAATGGCCATTTTTGTAGCTAAAAATAAATGCATGGAGATAGTCCTAAAGCTATACAGGACTAGCGTGAGGCCTATAAATAACAAGGCCAAAGCCGGGTCGCGATTTAGCTTGCGTCCAGAAGCCCTTTCAATTAATTGAAAAATGCCAGACCACAATTCTCTCAACTGAGGGCAGCCCCAGAGTATGTGTAGTAGAGTCCCTTTGCCGCCACAACCCCTCCAGCACAGCGGCCCCGAGCCAGGGAATATACGACTTAATCGCAGGGGGGTGAAGTACCATCTGAGAAGTGTTTTTGCATATGATTCAAAATGCGAGACACATTTCAGCCTTTTGGTCGCAAAATTGATAGCTGTGGACCACTGCGCTGGAGGGATGCAGCGCCCCAGATCCAACACCCACGATATAAGGGGAGCAGTTTTAACAAGGGAGTTTTTGTTGCCCAGGAAGGAATAGAGTGGGCGGATTCCCTTCCAATTATATTTTTTAGGGACCATTGATTCAGGAGTTCAAGATGCAAATTCACCTTCAATGTGGGGTTAGCTGCTAATAAATGTCTTATTCTTAGGTGTTTATAGAAATCCCTCTTGTGTATATTATACTGTTTTTGCAGGTTTTCGAAAAGAGTTCAAAGTTGAGTGAGAAGTAGGTCTGCAACCGTCTTCACTCCCCCCCTTCCACAACTCCAGAGATGGATCAGGAAGGAAGCATTGCAGTGCTTCTATTGGAGTGAATTTTTCTATAGAGGCTTTTATTCCGCTTCCACTACAGTGGTACTGTTTCCACAAGCTCAGGGAAGTTGAAAGAAGGTACGGGAGAGACAGGGACGGCACAACCCCGAAAAGAGAAGCCAAAAGCAATGCCTGTAGACTGGGAGTTGGGGCTAGCGTCTGTTCAATATGGACCCAATTTTTAGGAACATCAGAGCTCCACCACTCTCTAAGTTGGTTTATTCTAGTGGCCAAATAGTAGTCATAGACATTTGGAAGGCTTAAACCTCCAAATATTTTAAATCTGGACATGACTGTCCTGGCAATGCGGGGGGGGGGGGGCCCTTTGTTCCAGGTTAACCTAGTGAGCATTTTATTTATAGCATTAAAGAAGGGGCGGGGTAATTCTAGTGGTAGAATTTTGAACAGATAAAGTAGCCTAGGGAGCACATGCTGCTGAAAAGCTGCTATCGTACCGAGCCATGAAATCTCGGTTTTTGCAATGTTTCCTAGTTCTTTCTGAAGGTCTAGGAGGAATTGTGGGAAATTTGCACTGTATAACTTTTGGACAGTAGGAGTGAGTTAAATGCCAAGGTACTGGACCTCGGCGGTCTGCCAGTCCCATGGATAGAGTTGTTTTAGCTGTTCTAGAGTCTGGTTAGGGATAAAAAGGGGGAGGGCCTGGGATTTACCTTCGTTGAGTTTGTAGAATGATAAGGAACCATATGAGTGAATGAATTTCCTTACTGCTGCTAGCGACAGGACAGGGTTGGTTAGGGAGAGGATTATATCATCGGCGTATAGTGAGAGAGTGTGTTGCTTATCGCCAATCTGAATCCCTGAGATGTTTTCTGTTTGTCTAATGGCTTGTGCCAATGGTTCTAGGGATAGTATAAAGATTAGAGGGGATAAGGGACAACCCTGCCTGGTACCGTTGGAGAGTCCAAAGGGATCTGAAAGTACGCCATTGGCCAATACCCGAGCTGTCGGATCCTTATATAGTGCTCCTATGGCCTCCATAAATGCATTCGGGAAACCCATTTTACGGAGCACCGAGAAGGCAAACAACCAATTCACTCGGTCGAAAGCCTTCTCAGCGTCCAAGCTAAGGAATACCGTGGGCAACGCCAATCTATTAACTCTATCAAGTAAGTTGAGCACTCTCCTAGAATTGTCTGTGATTTGTCTACCAAGTACGAATCCTACCTGGTCAGGAGCTACCAAGGATGGAATAATAGCTGCTAATCTATTTGCCAGTAATTTGGCATAAATTTTCAAGTCGGTGTTAAGGAGGGATATTGGCCGGAAATTTTGGGGGACTGTCGGTTCTTTGCCAGGTTTTGTCAGAGTGACAATAATTGCCTCCAACATTTCTCTAGGCATACATCCATCAGTCAGGATTCTAGATAGAGACTTATGAAGGTGTGGGGCAAGAAGGTCAGAGAAAATTTTATAATAAGAGTTTGACAGACCATCCGGCCCAGGACTCATCAAGTGTGATGGGCTGGTAGACCATTTCCCTTTGTTCCTCAGTCATAGAGGGCAATGAGAGGGAGTCAAGAAAATTATTGATGTCTTGTTCAGATGGCTGGACAACCTCCTTGCCATCAACTAGGTTGTAAAGACTTGAGTAATATGCCATGAACCTGTTCGCCTTTGGATCATATATTTTTGGGGTTTTGGGAGGATTCCAAAGGAAAGCAATGCGGGAATTCTGGGCTCTGGTTTTAATTCTCCTCGCTAGCAGGCCTTGTTTGCCTGGGAATAATACAATGCTTTAACCTTTTTTAAGGACAATTCGTATTTATGCGAAGCTCTTCAGAATGGAGGGAAGAGGGAGATGCCTTGTTCAGAATCTTCGTAGCCCGGATCTTGGTCAGCAAACTCATGATGAGTTGCTCTCTTTTCCTTTTAGCCCTATGCCCTAACCTAATAAAGATGCCTCGGATGTAGGCCTTATGCGCTGTCCATACAGTAGATGGATTATCTACGGAGTTTACATTAGTCGAGAAATATTCTGTTAAAGCATCCTTTACCTCTGTTTGGAACTGTAAATCTGCTAGTAGGTATTCATTTATCCTCCATGACGGATTCGGAGGGCGGTTATATTGTTCAGAGATTTTTACTGAGACAGGGGCATGGTCTGACCATGTTATTACTCCTATATCAGAGTCTGTGATGGCCAAGAGAGAGGCTCTGTCTGCCAAAACAAAGTCAATACGGGAATAGGTTAGATGGGAAGGGGAGAAGTATGTATAGTCTAGTTCCATGGCATGGTTTAGGCGCCAAACATCGTATAAGGATAATTTGGAAAGGAAATCTGTCAATGAGTAGGGATTTCGTTTCGCAGGGGAGGAAGAGACCAGAGATGCATCTGGAACAGTGTTGAAATCACCACATATGAGAACCCTTCCCTTCTGCACCTTATTAAATAGGTTGTGGAGAAAGCGTTGAGTATGTGCATTGGGCGCATATAGTCCCACTAATGTATAAAGTATATTGTTCAGATAGCATATGTGTATAATGTACCGCCCTCTGGAGTCGACGATAGAAGACACAGCGGACTATGCAACAGAATTCTTAATTGCTAGCAATACACCCCGCTTCTTTTTGTTGCAATGGGCCTGAAGGATAACCGGGAAACACCTATGTTTGATGCGGTTAGCATCCGCAGCGATTATATGTGACTCCTGGGCGCAAAAAATATCACATTGCAGAGAGAGGGCCTCCTTCCACATCAAGTTGCGCTTGTACGGGCTAGTAAGCCCCCTTACATTTAAGGAACTAAGTTTTAGCACCATGAGTGACTCGAATTGCTATAAACGCTGTAAGTTCTTTGAAGTGGAAGGAGGTGCAATCCCAGCAGCGAACGACACACTGCAGATATTTACTATGCAAGGTAATACTCTGCCATAAACACATAGAAAACCAGAACTGAAA
This sequence comes from Bufo gargarizans, assembly GCF_014858855.1. Taxonomy (NCBI): domain Eukaryota; kingdom Metazoa; phylum Chordata; class Amphibia; order Anura; family Bufonidae; genus Bufo; species Bufo gargarizans. Next base: position 110,661,710 of record NC_058083.1, read on the forward strand.
AGATAAGAATACAAACAGTGACTGAAAGGTCACAACGAATACTGCGCAAAGGGTAGAGCAGGATGAAGAACGGGAGGTGAATGAGGCATAGATTGTCGCCTCAGCATCTATGGGGGGAAGAGTTCCGACAATTGCCATAGGAGAAAGTAGTAAGACGACTGCTCCATGATGGTGGAACAGTTTCAGGATATGACCCCTTTAGTGATCTTTTTTCCTTCTTCTGTTTTCCACCTTCTGTTTTCCACCTGTTGCCATTCTCCAGAGGTATTATGACGTCTAGGAGCCTCTGATGTCTGTAGGTCTTCTACTGCAATGTTCCATGAGGCGAGGGTGGCTTTCCCCCTCTGCAACTGACCGAATCACCACAAAGGAACCATCCCTGTGTATTAAAAGCTTAACAGGGAAGCCCCATCTGTAGGCTATGGAATGTGCCCTTAAAGCGGTTGTGATAGGGGCAAGAGATTTGCAGAGCTGAAGCGTTGCTGCAGAGAGGTCCACAAAGATTTTGACATCAGCATATGGAGTAGGTAAAGTCCCCAGTTTTCGTGCAGCAGTTAAAAGTTGCTCTTTAATGTGAAAAAAAGTGGATTCTGGCTAACACATCCCTTGGTACGTCGTCCAGCAGATGTTTGGGTTTGACGACCCTGTGTGCTCTGTCTATTATGAGATCACCGTCAGAACAATTAGGTAGAAGCAATTTTATTAACTTCTGGATGTAGGTTGTTAATTCAGGTGCGGTAATATCCTCCGAGACCCCCCGCAGTTTAAGGTTATTCCGGTGGGAACGATCTTCTAAGTCCGCAATTTTTGCTTTAAGCTGAGAAACTTCATTTGAGAGGAGCTCATGGGAGTCAATCAGGTTGTTGTGGGAGGCTGCGAATTCTCCCATCTTAACTTCTACATGTTGCATTTTGTCTCCCAGCTCCCTTACAGTAGATTGGATCTGCACTATTGCTTTGGAAATCTGTGCCGTTATGGAGTGGTGAAATGCTAATAGCATGTCTTTTAACAGAGTCCCGGATGCGGTCTGGTCTGTTGTTTGCAGACCTTGGAGCTTCTCATGTATCGAGGGCATGACCATCTGGTCAGTTTGGGAAGTTTTGCACTCACCCATGTCCCAGGGACCATAGTGTCTTGGTCTCTGCTTGTCCGGGCTAGCAGTCGGTGAGGCCTAGAAATCAGCGCTCCCGGTTCGTGTGGGGATAGTTCCCTCCGCCATCCGCTGAAGTCCGGGGGTGAGTTCACTATTGGAGGAGACTCTGCTGAAAAGACACTTGAAGAGTCTCGATTATGCGGGGGTAAGCTGGTGAGCACGGGCCTGATGATGAAGAAGGGCTGGAACCAGGTGTGCTCCGTGAGCCCTTTCCGCCGGCGCCATCTTTGCTTTTTTCCTGATTGAAGAAAAAGGTCCAGCTTTCCTTGCTGCTTCAAGCTTTTCTTGCCCCTGGTCATCATGGGGGCATGTAGGGAGCTTTACAGGACGAATGAGTACTGGTTTGGTGGATGTTGGTGTGGTCTAGCAGGGCTGAGACGCTGTATTGGAGCAGGAGCTCAGAATCAAGCTGCCATCTCTCTCGGCTGCTTGGCCACGCCCCAGGACAGCCCTTTTCTGTGGATTGAATTAGTTAGAGGGAATTGGTTTAATTGAGAGAAGCTTTCTGCTATATGCAGGCTTTTGGCACACACAGTCAGCATTTTGGGACCCAGAGAGGACTCCAGAGAACCCATGAAAATAACAATTGAGAAGGTTGAGCAGCCAAAAAAGGAGGGGTCATGGAAGTAGTCTGTGATGGTAATGCACGTTTATTGCTTGCTGAACTTCACAGCCCTTGGCTGGTACAAAACGCTTCAAGCTCCCAGTCATACCAGTGTGACAGATTTTGTTTCTGTCTTAGGATCTAAACCCCCCACAGTGGGAAATGTAGACATATATATTTTATGAGGAATTGCACCCCTAGGCTGGATTGGAATGTAGAAAAGTGTTATATTAGAAAGTACATCTAAAAGGGACCTAGAGATAATTCCCCTTATTAGAACTGTTTCAGAATTTTGCCTCCATTTTATTTGGATGTTAAGAACTTGCTCTTCAGTAAAGTCTTCTGGTTAAAAAATCTGCACACCTCTATATCTCCTCTGGTCTCCTGTCCTTAAACCACAATCTGACACCAAGGGCACCCCAACTTCCCCTGGGCAGGAGTCCACAACCTAAGTGTACCCGGGGGAGACCTATGTATATAGTCCCATGGTCCCCTCTTCACTGTAACCGCTCTGGGACTGAAGGAGCAGGACATGGCCACCGTGAGCATTGGCCACCCTAATTGCCACACCCATCTTCCTCCCCGTCGTGCTGCCCTCCAGGAGTGTTGCGCAACGACCTCATGTCCCTAAGCACAAGATGTCACATATAAGACCACATACAACACAAGCACAATAGTAAGTTATTACAAGATCATTGTGCACCTGGATGCATTGAAGAACATTCTTATCACACATATCTCCCCTTTTCCATCGCCACATTTTAATTGAAAGTTTAGATAACATATAGGTGCACTTCAAGATACGGCCGCATACTACATGATAAATATTGTACTGCATTTTTATCACTTTCATTAGTTCTGGAATACAACAGATCAGTACAAAAAAGGCAAAAACACAATTGTCATTAAGAGTTAATATTTTATATTACTAGACTGATAACATCCCCTGGGTGCATTCTATGGAAGGATCACAAATACATTTAATTGTGTTGGTAACAATTTTACGGAGGCAAATTGAATGTGCTCTCTTCATTTGCTAATATGTATTCACAACCTCACTGCCAAGTGAAAACAATGTATTTCTAAGTCATTGTGCATGGCTGTTGCTTGAATGTTTGCATACTGCAAAGCTGTAAACCAGTCCTTAGAGGCAGTATACAGTTCAGGGTACAGTCACACGGCATGGTTGGGACTGCACAGCCATGCAAGTCACAGGGGAATTAACTGATTAGAACCAAATTGTTTATTCAGTGTTCATTGTAGGTCATATGGTAACCTGCAAAACCTTGCAGCCATTAAAGGGAATCTTTCATCAGGATTCTGGACTATTATTAAGGACCCTGGGATTTTCCATTTTTTTTTCGTTTTTCACTCCCTGCTTTCCCATAGTCCTAACTTTTTAATTTTTCCATTCACATAGCCTTATGAGGGCTTCTTTTTTGTAGGACAAGTTGTACTTTCTAATGGCACCATTTACGGTTGCATACCATGTAGTAAGAAGTTGGAAAAAAATTCCAAATGAGGTAGAATTGGCAAAAAACATAATTCTGATAAAGGTTTTTATTTTTTACACTGTACACTATGCGGTAAAATTGACCCGTTATCTTCATTTTCCAGTACAGTTACAACGATATCACACGTGTATAATTTTTCTTGCGTTTTATCGTTTGCCCATGCCAATGATGTTTATTTTTTTATCGTTTAAGTACTTTTATTTTAAAGAAAGAGGGGTGATTTGAATTTGTATTTAAAAAAAAAAAAATTATATTTGCAAAAACTTTATTATTTTTTTACCTTGGGTGACAATAACTAGCAATCATTAGATTGCCTATTGTGTTCATTGATGTCTATAGAGACATCATTGAACACTTAATTTGCACTATACCAATACAATGCTGCCACCTAGTGGCCTGTATTGGTATAGTCATCTAATAGGCTCTGAAGCCTGCTTGAGGCTTCAGCCTATAAGCGCAAGCGATCTCTGCTGGGGAACGCTGTTACCGGAACAGAAGTGCGTGACTTCTGCTTCCGGACTGCGCATGGCTGATCGCATAAATGTGCTGCGGGTCTCTGCTATTTAAAATAGCAGAAACCCGGCGGCTATGGCGCCCGCTGCACGTGCGAGTGGGCGCCATGTTTGGGGACTGGACCTCCTCCGTACATGTACGACGGAGGTCCTTAAAGGTTTGACTGCAGTAATACAGGAGTAGTCCATATCACTATTTTATATTTTCCTACTGCCCCCCATTCGTCCACTGTCAGCGTTTAGAGTGGCATTAAAATACATTGTCAGGACTGCTGTACATGCGCACATGAGTCCTCTCCATTATGTTAGCGCAGCACAACAGTCCTGACTGTATATCAGCACAGCCTTGAGTGCTGACAGCGGGGCTATAGGGTCAGTAGGAAAATAAAAATTGATGATCTGGACTCCTTATCTTCAGTACTACTCATGTTTTACTGCAGATAATAGTCCAGAATCCTAGTGACAGATTCCTCTTAACAACAAACACTCGATAAACAATTTGTTTCTTATCAGTTAATATGATTCCCATATGGCTTGCACAGCAGCCGCATCCCATCCGTGCTGTATGGTCATACCGTAACACTTTCTTCTATACAAACTATTAGAATACACCATTATAAGCAGCCTTGTCAAAGCAATATACCAGACTGTAAGGGTATGGCCATACATTGCGTAAATGCTGCTGATTTTCTTTGGCGGAATTGCATGCGGAAAACCTACAGCGTTTATAGTAGAAGCAAAGTGGATGATATTTTCACAAATGTTTTCCACACACTGTGGAAAGTATCCGCATTGGAATCAGCACATACTGTAACTTGTGATATGTATCTTAACCCCTTGAAGACATGTGCGGCAGAAGGCATCACCTTAAATATGGCAGAGGTCGCCATAGCAATGGGGTTTCTGCTGTTTTAAACAGGAGAGATCTGAGGTTGACAATAACGCCGATCACAGATATTTAAAATCCCAAATGCTGTGGTCAATTGTGACCACAGCATCTAAGGGGTTAAAAACTGGGAGAGGTGTGCTCCCACACCCGTAACAGCTTCCCTTAAGTGAGATCGGGGAAGTTGTTCCTTCGTAATGGTAGGCCAGAGCCTGCTGGAAGCTCAGAAGCTCACATGCGTATCACAGGTATATTCTAATGTAGGCCTGCAAGTGGCAGCGCCACGTTTGAATATACAGAATTTTCTATTAAGTAATGGACAAAATTTCATTGCTAAATAGAAATGGCAATCTAATGCTTGCATGTTGTTAGGCCATTGGGGGCCTAAAAAAAAATAAAAAAAAAGTTTATAAAAATATTTTAAAATTTTTTTTTATTTCAAATCTCCTCCACTTTCTCCAGAGTAAAAATAAACATCATAGCCATTGCCTTGTCTGAAAAATGTATCCAGTAATGAAATGGCCAGTTTGACATTTTTTCGTCACTAAAAAGTGATCAAAAATTCATACATACACCCGCAAAAAAATTAAATTATATATATATATATATATATATATATATATATATATATATATATATATATATATACACACATACATACACACACATACACACATATATATACACTTACAGTGGATATAAAAAGTCTACACACCCCTGTTAAAATGTCAGGTTTCTGTAATGTAAAAAAAGGAGACAAAGATAAATCATTTCAGAACTTTTTTTCACCTTTTAATGTGACCTATAAACTACAACTCAATTGAAAAATAAACTGAAATCTTTTAGGTAGAGGGAAGAAAAAAATATAAAAATAAAATATGGTTGCATAAGTGTGCACACCCTAAACTAATACTTTGTTGAAGCACCTTTTGATTTTATTACAGCACTCAGTCTTTTTGGGTATGAGTCTATCAGCATGGCACATTTTGACTTGGCAAGATTTGCCCACTCTTCTTTGCAAAAACACTCCAAATCTGTCAGATTGCGAGGGCATCTCCTGTGCACAGCCCTCTTCAGATCACCCCACAGATTTTCAATCGGATTCATGTCTGGGCTCTGGCTGGGCCATTCCAAAACTTTAATCTTCTACTGGTGAAGCCATTGCTTTGTTAATTTGGATGTATGCTTTGGGTCGTTGTCATGCTTAAAGATGAAGTTCCTCTTCATGTTCAGCTTTCTAGCAGAAGCCTGAAGGTTTTGTGCCAATATTGACTGGTATTTGGAACTGTTCATAATTCCCTCTAGCTTAACTAAGGCCCCAGTTCCAGCTGAAGAAAAACAGCCCCAAAGCTTGATGTTGCCATCACCATGCTTCACTGTGGGTATGGTGTTCTTTTGGTGATGTGCAGTGTTGTTTTTGCGCCAAACATATCTTTTGGAATTATGGCCAAAAAGTTTAACCTTGGTTTCATCAGACCATAACACCTTTTCCCACATGCTTTTGGGGGACTTTAGATGTGTTTTGGCAAAATGTAGCCTGGCTTGGATGTTTTTCTTCGTACGAAAAGGCTTTCATCTTGCCACTCTACCCCATAGCCCAGACATATGAAGAATATGGGAGATTGTTGTCACATGTACCACACAGACAGTACTTGCCAGATATTCCTGCAGCTCCTTTAATGTTGCTGTAGGCCTCTTGGTAGCCTCCCAGACCAGTTTTCTTCTCGTCTTTTCATCAATTTTGGAGGGACGTCCAGTTCTTGTGCCATATTTTCTCCACTTGATGATGACTGTCTTCACTGTGTTCCATGGTATATCTAAGGCTACTTTCACATTAGCGTTTTTATTTTCCGGCATAGAGTTCCGTCACAGGGGGCTCTATACCGGAAAAGAACTGATAAGGCATATCCCCATGCATTCTGAATAGAGAGTGAGGGCTCTTTCACTCTTGCGTTGTCCGGATCCGTTGTGTACTCCACTTGCCGGAATTACACGCCGGATCCGGAAAAGCGCAAGTGAACTGAAAGCATTTGAAGACGGATCCGTCTTCAAAATGCTTTCCGTGTTACTATGGCAGCCAGGACGCTATTAAAGTCCTGGTTGCCATAGTAGTAGTGGAGAGCGGGGGAGCAGTATACTTAACGTCTGTGCAGATCCCGGGGCGCTCCAGAATGACGTCAGGGCGCCCCATGCGCATGGATGATGTGCCATGCAATCACGTCATCCATGCGCGTGGGGCGCCCTGACGTCACTCTGAAGCGCCCCGGGAGCCGCACGGACGGCAAGTATACTGCTCCCCCGCTCCCCACTACACTTTACCATGGCTGCCAGGACTTTAGCGTCCCAGCAGCCATAGTAACCATTCAGAAAAAGCTAAACGTCGTTTAGCTTAAGGCCGGATCCGGATTAATGCCTTTCAATGGGCATTAATTCCGGATCCGGCCTTGCGGCAAGTGTTCAGGATTTTGGGCCGGAGCAAAAAGCGCAGCATGCTGCGGTATTTTCTCCGGCCAAAAAACGTTCCGGTCCTGAACTGAAGACATCCTGATGCATCCTGAACGGATTTCTCTCCATTCAGAATGCATTAGGATTAAAATGATCAGGATTCTTCCGGCATAGAGCCCCGACGACGGAACTCTATGCCGGAACAAAAGAACGCAAGTGTGAAAGAGCCCTTATCCGTTCAGGATATCTTCAGTTCAGTCATTTTGACTGATCAGGCAAAAGAGAAAAGACTTGCCTGAATGCCGGATCCGGCACTTTTTTCCATAGGAATGTATTAGTGCCAGATCCGGCATAAAAAAATACCGGAATGCCGGATCCGTCCTTCCGGTCGGCTCATGCGCAGACCTTTAAAAATGAGAAAAAAAGAAATACCGGATCCGTTTTGCCTGATGACACCGGAGAAACGGATCTGGTATTGCAATGCATTTTTCTGACTGATCAGGCATTTTTCAGACTGATCAGTCTGAAAAATGCCTGATCAGTCAGAAAAAATTACATGCGTTTGCATACAGTTTGCCTAATCAGGCAGGCAGTTCAGGCAACGGAACTGCCTGCCGGAATCAAAGTGTGAAAGTACCCTAATGCCTTGGAAATGATTTTGTACCCTTCTTCTGACTGATACCTTTTAACAATGAGATCCCTCTGATGCTTTGGAAGTTCTCTGTGGACCATGGCTTTTGCTGTGGGATGCGACTAAGAAAATTTCAGGAAAGACCAACTAGAGCAGCTGAACTTTATTTGGGGTTAATCAGAGGCACTTTAAATGATGGCAGGTGTATGCTGACTCCTATTTAACACATTTGTGATTGCTTAATTCTGAACACGGCTACATCCCCAGTTATAAGAGGGTTACATTATTTTAGTTTTTTTTTGTTTTCTTCCCTCCACCTAAAATATTTCAGTTTGTTTTTCAATTGAGTGGAACAGTTTATAGGTCACATTAAAGGTGGAAAAAGTTCTGAAATGATTTATCTTTGTCTCATTTTTTTTACAACACAGAAACCTGACATTTTAACTGGGGTGTGTAGACTTTTTATATCCACTGTGTGTATATATATATATATATATATATATATATATATATATATATATATATATATATATATATATATATTTGTGGTCATGGCTATGGCCAAAAGATATCCGAAGAACCCTAGGGAGAGAAACCACGGGAACAACCTAACCCAGCTAGGCGTGTCTTAGCTAACTTGACAAAATGGCTTATTGTGTGCCCTAAGCCATGATCGTGGGTAGGCCTATAAGTGGGCAAAAACCAAGTCAAGTAGGGTAGAAAAGGAACTCGAATGGCATGTGCAAACTAATCCCCAAGCCAATTGCAAGGCGTCAGGGATCTAGAGCGAAAATTCTGGGTGTATGAGGCAAGACCAGAAGGAGACCTGCAACCCAACTTGTGGATGACAAGGCCAGAGACATAAGGCTCAATATTACAGATACTGCCCAAAGCGGAATGGAGGACTGGGAATACGTTGTGAAATGGATAATGAAAACCAACTGAACCTTTTAAAGCTTTGGTTCTAGTGCGAGTACTGGCAATGATCTAGCCTCAGGAGATCGTGGGACTGAAACCTAACTGCCTAGACTAGGCAGGAATGAGGGACAAAAAGAACTATGTAGATAGGAAGAGAATCCTTGAATAGTTCCCTAGACAACAGCTATCTGCTAGCCGTGGTCCGCGCGTTGTTCTACTGTGTGCCCCTGAGAATTGTTTTAACTCTTGAGACGTGAAGACCGACCTACTATCTGAATCTTCTACCGTGAGGAAATGCTGGACCTTGTCTAAAACCCGATTCAACGTGGTTGTAGGGAGTCTGAGGTTAGTGCGGCAAGAAGCTACGAAGCCATAATATACAAAATGTTGTCTATGCCCTCCCATGAGTGAGGTAATGCAATTGCAATAAAGCTACCTGCGAAAATGAATTCCTGGTCGTGGTAAAAAGGCAATGACTTTGCGCGGGGACCTGGTTGAGAAGATATGATCAACTACGGTCAGAGACTGAAATGCTAGAGGGAATTGACCTACTTGTTCCTCCTCTGGCAGGACCTGAACGAAGCATGAACAATTAAAGCAAGACGAAAAATCTGCGTAAGACATGACAATGATGCTGTAGGGCGAACCAGACCAGTTTGTTGTCAAAACATAAAGTGAGCGATCAACATGGATTATTAGGAATTTAGGGAAGCAGGTATGTATGTGATACATACGGGCCAAATCAGCCCAGATACACAGATGGACAACCAACCAGGCAATCAGCCCAGCAGGACTGAAAACAGTCATCGGGCCCCCGAAGCCATGGGGCCGAAGCGGTCATCGGGCCCCCAAAGCCATGGGGCCGAAGCGGTCATCGGGCCCCCAAAGCCATGGGGCCGAGGCGGTCATCGGGCCCCAAAGCCATGGGGCCGAAGCGGTCATCGGGCCCCCAAAGCCATGGGGCCGAAGCGGTCATCGGGCCCCCAAAGCCATGGGGCCGAAGCGGTCATCGGGCCCCCAAAGCCATGGGGCCGAAGCGGTCATCGGGCCCCCAAAGCCATGGGGCCGAAGCGGTCATCGGGCCCCCAAAGCCATGGGGCCGAAGCGGTCATCGGGCCCCCAAAGCCATGGGGCCGAAGCGGTCATCGGGCCCCCAAAGCCATGGGGCCGAAGCGGTCATCGGGCCCCCGAAGCCATGGGGCCGAAGCGGTCATCGGGCCCCCGAAGCCATGGGGCCGAAGCGGTCATCGGGCCCCCGAAGCCATGGGGCCGAAGCGGTCATCGGGCCCCCGAAGCCATGGGGCCGAAGCGGTCATCGGGCCCCCGAAGCCATGGGGCCGAAGCGGTCATCGGGCCCCCGAAGCCATGGGGCCGAAGCGGTCATCGGGCCCCCGAAGCCATGGGGCCGAAGCGGTCATCGGGCCCCCGAAGCCATGGGGCCGAAGCGGTCATCGGGCCCCCGAAGCCATGGGGCCGAAGCGGTCATCGGGCCCCCAAAGCCATGGGGCCAAAGCGGTCATCGGGCCCCCAAAGCCATGGGGCCAAAGCGGTCATCGGGCCCCCAAAGCCATGGGGCCAAAGCGGTCATCGGGCCCCCAAAGCCATGGGGCCAAAGCGGTCATCGGGCCCCCAAAGCCATGGGGCCGAAGCGGTCATCGGGCCCCCAAAGCCATGGGGCCGAAGCGGTCATCGGGCCCCCAAAGCCATGGGGCCGAAGCGGTCATCGGGCCCCCAAAGCCATGGGGCCGAAGCGGTCATCGGGCCCCCAAAGCCATGGGGCCGAAGCGGTCATCGGGCCCCCAAAGCCATGGGGCCGAAGCGGTCATCGGGCCCCCAAAGCCATGGGGCCGAAGCGGTCATCGGGCCCCCAAAGCCATGGGGCCGAAGCGGTCATCGGGCCCCCAAAGCCATGGGGCCGAAGCGGTCATCGGGCCCCCAAAGCCATGGGGCCGAAGCGGTCATCGGGCCCCCAAAGCCATGGGGCCGAAGCGGTCATCGGGCCCCCAAAGCCATGGGGCCGAAGCGGTCATCGGGCCCCCAAAGCCATGGGGCCGAAGCGGTCATCGGGCCCCCAAAGCCATGGGGCCGAAGCGGTCATCGGGCCCCCAAAGCCATGGGGCCGAGTTTATTTATTTATTTATTTTTTTCTTCAAGAAATTATAACTATAATAAGTGACCTGAATAAGGTGCAGGTGAAATTAAACCATGAGCCTGACCGATGTTGCAGGCAATACCCAAGATAAACTACGTGGCCTAAACATGCAGACCTGACCGACCTGGAAGGTGACCCCCAACTGCATGACCTGAAAAGACTAAGGGAAACGTGACAGAAAATGGAGATAACGGACATTAATTAAAATGAAAACCTAAAATAACATGAGCTGGCAAGCAGGTAAAGATGTGAGCCATTCAAAACCAAAAGCATAGCTGCACAGGTGGACAGACAACCATTGGTCGGACCCCTGAAGCCATGGGGCCGAAGCAACCACCAGGGGCCCATGGGGCCGGGCAGCGAACCTTAAGAATTAAGGACAGCTGGGGAAAAGATTGGGGCTTAACCCGACAGTTTTAGTAATCAACCGGGACTCAATAACCTAGAAAGACAAAGACATGGGGTAAGCTTCTTAATGAAATGAGGCTGAAATGAACCGCAAGTACTAATCTGTAAAATATAAATGACCAAAAGAAAACTTCTGAAAGGTGTGCCATGGGAAATAGTATCAGATGGCCGTATGACCTACCAATGTCGATGACAATTGTGAAATCCTCTAAGCCAAGAGCCACTCCAGCGAGTCTCTTATGGCGGGAGCCATGCGTGCGAGTCTCTTATGGCGGGAGCCATGCGTGCGAGTCTCTTATGGCGGGAGCCATGCGTGCGAGTCTCTTATGGCGGGAGCCATGCGTGCGAGTCTCTTATGGCGGGAGCCATGCGTGCGAGTCTCTTATGGCGGGAGCCATGCGTGCGAGTCTCTTATGGCGGGAGCCATGCGTGCGAGTCTCTTATGGCGGGAGCCATGCGTGCGAGTCTCTTATGGCGGGAGCCATGCGTGCGAGTCTCTTATGGCGGGAGCCATGCGTGCGAGTCTCTTATGGCGGGAGCCATGCGTGCGAGTCTCTTATGGCGGGAGCCATGCGTGCGAGTCTCTTATGGCGGGAGCCATGCGTGCGAGTCTCTTATGGCGGGAGCCATGCGTGCGAGTCTCTTATGGCGGGAGCCATGCGTGCGAGTCTCTTATGGCGGAAAAGTATCAGATGGCCGGGCAAACTACAAGTGTCTGTGCCAAACTTGAGGTCCTATAAGCGAAGAGCCACTCGTGCGAGCCTCTTATGATGATCTTTTTTATTTTTATTTTTTTTGTTTTTTAATAAAAACACTTATGCAGCACCAGAATGCCTTGGGGACCCGCATAACCGTGACCCCCTCCAACAGCAAACCTGGGACACTAACCAGCCTACAACCATGTTGTACCCCTAACAAACAAAACATGAAAAATGGTCCTGGGGCCCCCAGAGCCATGAGACCGGATCAGTCATAGGGGCCCCCGAAGCCAGAGGGATGACGTTGCGGTGACGATAAGTAATTAAAACTTAAGCCGGACCTGATGGCATATGAAGCGACTTGAATGATTGGATTGGCCAGAAGGTGGCCTAAGGAACATAACTGCCAACAGGCGTTGAAAATATAGACATTAGTAATCCGAAGCACGTGCATACATAAAACACTAAACACCGCAAACCATAAAACTTAAACATGAAATTGAAACAGACATGGCAGAAAAACAGGAGCCTGAGGCATTGCAAGTTCACTAAGAGAAGTCTCTTATCGTGACAAACAAATGAACAGCTTGTGAAAACATAGCAGGAAACTTACTCCAATTGGCCCAGTGACCTCCGCTGAGGAGCTATTTGGTGAACTGGGGCAGGAGACCAATCTGAGTGAATACGAACCAGAAGTAAAAGGAGACCAGTCTGAGTGATCATGAACCAGGATTATAGAACACCCAAAAAAAAAAAAAAAAATTATAAATAAATAAAATTCTCCCTGAGGTGAACGGAAAAGTAGGCCTATGGAATGTGACAGACCACCGAGGAAAGGAAAGTAAGCCTGAAAAGAACAGTTATGTTTGTCGGGAGAGAGGTACCAGAGCGGTGGGTGCAGACTGCCCCGGTGAGATTATAGAGTAAAACCATGACGTAGCAATGAACAGGAGAATGCAGCTTTGAGTGGGAGCAGAGTACAACATGATGTAACAACAAATGGGTGAATGGAGCTTTGGATGTGAGTGGTACCTAAAGAACATGGTATGGGCGCAGCTCTGAGTATGGGTAGCACATGAAAAGCATGGTATAAAGCAGACGTATAAATGCAATCTGAAAGTGAGCAGAGTATTGACGTGATGTGAAGGCAGACACGTTAACACAGCTCTAGTAGTGAATGGAGTATAGGACAAGATGTAGAAAGCAGACATGCGGACGCAGCTTTCGATGTAAACGGAATATTAACTTGATGTGACAGCAGACATGAAAAGCGGCTTTGGTGAGGGGGGTATACGACCTGGTGTAGCAGTAGAAGTGTGAACACAACTCTGGGTATAAGCAGAGCATGAAATTTGGTATAACAGCAGCTCTGGTTGTGAACGGAGCATAACATAGATGTAATAGCGACGTGAATGCAGTTCTTGAAATGGGCCTGGAAAGAACCTGTAGTAGCATAGGACGTGTGAACGCAGCTCTGGGTGCGAGTAGAGCAAACATGATATACCGATAGACGTATGAATGCAACTCTGGTCGTGGGTGGAGTGCAAAAAATGATTTGACAGCGTAGTGTGAATGCACCTCTGGGTGTAGCCGAGAATGAAATTGGCAGAATAGCAGCTCTAAATGTGAGTGAAGCATAAACATGATGTAACGGTGAACGTGAATGCAGCTCTGGAAAAAGCCTAGTATGAACATGTTGTGACAGCGGACGTGAAAACACAGCTCTCAAAGTGAGCAGAGCAAAATGGTATACCAGTCGACACATGAACGCAGCTCTGGTTGTGAGTGGAGCAAGGTGTGAACACCAGGGTGGTGCGTCCAGAGCATGAAAACAGAGTAACAGTAGCAGCTATGGCTCTAAGCGGAGTATACAACATGTAATAACAGGTGTGTAATACGGATCCGGCTGTCGGCTGGGTACGGAATGAGATGTAACAGCCAACAGGTGACGTCAGCTTGAATGTGAGACCAATCTGAGTGAATACGAACCAAGAGTAGGAAAGTGCAGGACAGTAAGGACATGCGGATGCAGCATAAAGACATGAAATAAAAGCCAAAAGTGTAAGTGCCGCTCAGGATAACAGCAGAGCATGAACGTGCGGCAGGGTTTTTAAGTACATGGAGCAGTGAAATACGTGAAGCCTAAAGATGGTGGTAGCGGGGGAGGGGGAGACACGTGGCAAGGAACAGCTACAGCAAGAGGCCTAAACAATAAACGCTGCGTCCGATCTCCAAACATGAAGTCACGTGCAGCCCGGGTAACTCTTCCTTTACAGAAAACCGGCAGAAGTAACTTTTCATACGAGATGAACAAAGCGAAGTGAAACTTGTAAGATTTATAGGAACTAACTCTTATTACAAACAAACAAAGGTGAAAAGAAATAGAAGTATTTAGGCCCAATGAACAAACCTGAGGTAGCAGATTTTGAGGCAAAGCCTCCCGTTCGCTAGCAAAGTCGGTTCCAACCGGCCAAGAGAGACGTCCCCGTCCCAACCTACTTACGTAGTATGGCGCGTGCATGCTACGGTAGCAGAGAGCAAAATAACAAGCTCCATGCTGCAAAGAAAGACTCCTACCACCAGAGAAGCTAGTCTGCTAATGACAACCAGCAGCAGCTTTGCACCTGAAAACACAGGCCTGTGAATGAGGGTGTGGCTCGTATATGAAGAGCCTCCGCCCCTCCCACAAATGCAGGCTGACTAATATATATATTATTGTTGTTGTAATCATCATGGGCATGGGTCAATTTTACCGCATAAGAAATTACGTAAAAACAAAACTCAACTTGCGTTTTTTTCCCAATTCCACCCCATTGCAATTTTTTCTAGCTTGCCACTACATTGCATTCAATAGTAAATGGTGCCATTAGAAAGCACAACACATCCTGCAAAAAAGCAAGCACCCCTTGCTGTCATTCCATTTCGTCAGTGTTCTCTCGACCACAGTGGCACACAAAGTTGAACAGTGCTGATATCTTTGTCTAGGCACGTAGCAATCTGCTAGATTGATAAACCAAGGTCTTTCAGTTGATGGATTACGTGCCCCTCGATGGATTACGTGCCCCTCTATTTGCGGCAAGTGGTGATAACTGGCATGTCGATGAACGGGAGGCATTGCGCAACTTACAACTTGATCCAATTTTTGAAGTTTAATGTAGCTAAAAAACTTTTCTTTCAATCTGTTTTTATGGCCCTAATCATGCCACAGATTGGAGCTAGGTGCTTGAAAATTTGATCATCCGCAGATTTTAGCGACACCTGCTACTTCCTTGATTTGTATAACTTTATGGCTTGTCTTTCTTGGTTTTGTAACTTCAGCATTGAGGAGTGTATACATTTAAGGGGTTTTTAGGGGAAATACATTTTTCAAAAATGGAACACAAAGGGTTAAAAATAAAAAAATAAACCATACTCACCCCTACTCTTCCCCCGCCATTACCATTCTTATGCTGCTCCTGTCCCCATTGCTTGTCATTTTCTAGTCCCGTCTCAACTTGCCAGAAATGCCAAGAGAGGGCTGCTCAGCCAAGCACGCAGTGATAGCTGAGTGGGTGTTTCTGACGTGTTGAGCTGGGACCAGAGAGTGAAGAGGAGCAGTGCCAGGGGATTGGTGAGGATGAGGGTGGCTTATGTTTAACCCCTAGTGTTCCTATTTTTTTTTTTATTGATTTCCAAATAAAACCCTTTAGTGATGGCTGAATTCTTCTATAAAAATATGTGGAACTATTTACATTTTCTGTTTTTATAAAGTTATTGCAAAAAGGAATAAACACTGTGGATTCATAAGAATGAACAATGCTCTAATCTGATGAAAAAGCTGGAAAGGCCAGCATGGCTCCCTTATAACATCTATAACTGCCTTCTAAATTAGGCTTGAGGCTGACTGCTGTTCAACATACCAGCTACAAAGTGCGGGGATTATCAGCACTGAAAAATAGACAGAATGGTGTAACTGTAGGGGTAGCAGGTAGCAACTTCACCTAGGATCTGGTGCCTGCCTATTATAAGTGTCACATGTAGTTTGGGGATCTTGTTATAGATTCAGCATTTTGGTCCAGAAGCTTCAAGTTATGCATCTGAGCAAGCAATAAACCTAGTATATGCATGTACCTGAGAGACATTTTTAGCAGACTTGTTAGTGCTGTGTATCTTTTATTAGTGGTACAGATAGGACGATCTGTCAAAAAGACCGGGATCATCAAACGGTGTGTTGTCTTCCTGGCACTCGAGTTCGTCATATCGCGGATCGGGTTGATAGATTACTGGGAGTGGCTGGTGAATATCCAGCGGCCATGGTTCATATTGGAACCAATGACAAAATTAGAGGAGCATCATTAAAAAATGGTTTTAGGGATTTAGGTCACAAGCTCAGAGAAAGGACCTCAAAGGTAGTGTTTTCTTAATTACTACATGTACCATGAGCCACACCAGAAATTCAGCGGGAGATTAACAAGTGACTCAAGAACTGCTGTAGGGAGGGGTTTGGGTTCCTGGAGAACTGGGCCGACTTCTTTGTTGACTACAGGCTCTATCGTAGGGATGGGCTGCACCTCAATCGAGAAGGTGCAGCTGTGTTGGGTGAGAAGACGGCAGGAAGGTTTGGGGAGTGTTTAAACTAGGGACTTGGGGGGAGGTAATTACATTATAGGAGGGGAAGATAGTGCAAATAGAGACCAGGGGTGGGTTAATGAGGAATGGAGGAACTAGAACAGTTCATAAGGAAAATTGTAGGGTAAAAATTATACAAAAACCTCTTAATGGTATGTACACTAATGCCAGAAACCTGACTAATAAAACTGGAGAACTGGAATTAGCAATCTGTGAGGAGGAATAACTGACACATGGCTGGATGATAGCTATGACTAGGCAGTTAAAGTCCTGTCTAAAGCCCACACTCCGGGAAAATATATGTGAAGGACATGAACATGTGGAGTGAAAAACAATAAATGGAGGCAAAACCAATAGTAAAATACTGATAGGGGTTTGTTAGAAGGCACCTAATATACTGAAGTCCACAGAAAATCTACTACTGAAATAAATAGACGAGGCAGCAAATCATAATGAGGCCATTATTATAGGGGACTCCAATTACCCAGATATAGACTGGGAAACTGAAACCTAACAGATGCTATCTTGGAGTACCTCAATGAAAATAATTGAAAAACGCAGTATCAACATGGCTTCATGAGGGATTGGTCATGTCCAACTAATTTAATCAGTTTCTATGAGGAGGTAAGTTCTAGACTTGACCGGGGTGAGTCAAAGGATTTCATTGGGAGAAAATGTCTGTATGTGGGTAAGTAACTGGCTCAGTGATAGAAAAGAGAGGGTGGTTATTAAAGGTACACACTCAGATAGAATCACCGTCAGTATTGGGCCCTAGTCTCTTCAATATATATATATCTTTTTTTTCCCATTTGTAATTTATTAATTTTTAACAAAGTTTAAATCAAAAACAGCGTGCAGGGGTCATAGAAGACAAATACAGGCAAATGTCTTCAAATTACATTGCACAGTAAAAACAATAAAAGAATATAAAATGAAACATAGTGTCTCTCCGTGTCTACACTTCTAACTTTGTTTTGAGTGTGTCCCATGGCTGCCAACATTTTAAGAATTTGGTCGTCGTATTCCGCTGAAGGGCAACCGAATACTCCAGGAGTGTCTCTGGATCCCTGGGGATATCAGTATCCAGAATGGTCTGTAGTAATCTTGTCACCTGCTTCCAAAAAGGTACTATAACTGGACACAACCAGAAGATATGAAATAAAGAGGCATTCGGTTGGGAGCATCTTCAGCAGAGATCCGGCACCTCAGGGTTCATAGCGTGGAGAATGGCTGGGGTATAGTACAAGCACGTTAGAATTTTCAGTCTGTTCCCCCTGTACGTTATGGAGGAGGAACTAGAATATGCCCTGTTCTATATGGTTCGGCAAGTCTCTGAGGAGAGCTCTCTTTGTAGCCAATCCTTCCACCTCAGCATGTAGGGATGTTTAAGTCCCGTTGAGAAGGTTGAGGAGGGTAATATCTGGTATATGTCAGAGATAATGCCCTTGGAAAAAGGGTTACGAGTACATATGCGTTCAAACGGGGTGAAGGCAGAAACAATCGTGGATGTCGGCACACTCTTACAGTAGTGAAGAATTCTGTGATACTGAAATTCTAGATTGTGTGGAAGGGAGAATCGTGCCTGTAATTCACCAAACATCATAATTCGAGCAGAAACATGGTCCTTCAGGTCGAAAAAGCGGTAGAGCCCTGCAGCTGTCCACGGTCTAACCATCCCCATCTCAGAGCTGCCGGGAAGATGAGGAGTCAAAAGGAATAGAGAAAGAGGGGAGTTGAGAGTCGCTAAATTGTATCTAATCCTGGTCTTATACCATATCTCTCTCATAAATGACATAGGGCCGAGTAATTGTGACGAGGGGATAGGGGCAGGAGAGCCCCATATCATAGTTCCTGGATGAGTGGGTGCCAGCCACCCACTCATCCAGGAACTATGATATGGTCCATCGGTTATATGAAAGGAGCGTGACCATGAGGTAATATGCCTCAAATGTTTTGCTAAGTAGTATGAAGCAATATCAGGGAGGGTCAAACCTCTTTTCGTAATCGGAGCTATTAAAATCCGATTAGAGACCCTGTGTCGTTTATAATTCAAGACAAAATTAGCGAAAGCGGACTGTATAGAGCGAAGAGCTATAGCAGGCACCCTAACCGAAAGGGTTTCAAACAAGTATAGGAATTTAGGAAGAATGGACATCTTTATGGCTGCGATGCAACCTAGCAGTGATATTGGAAGTGATTTCCATTTAGTGAAAATGGTGTTAATTTCCGATAGCAACTGTGGGAAGTTAGCTTTGTATAGAGCGAGGTAATGGGGGGAAAGTTGGATTCCTAGATATTTTATTGATTGGGTACACCAAGTATATTTAAACTTGCTTTGGAGGAGGCGGAGTGTGTCGGGGGACATATTGATAGGCAGCGCCTCAGACTTATAGGTATTGAGCTTATAACCTGATAACGCACTTTAACGTTGGGGAGGAAGAGGAAAGGGTTCATCAGGGTGAACAATACATCGTCAGCGAAAAGGGAGATAGAAAATGATTTACACCTGACCTCTATACCCTGAATATCCGGGCTTGCACCATTAAGAGCCACCAGAGGCTTGATGCTAAGAATATAAAGGAGGGGGGAAAGGGGGCATCCCTGCCTATCCCATTGAATATCGAAAGAGATGAGGAATTGGCATGGGGTAACCAAACTACTGCTGTCAGGGAGGAATAGAGGCCCCTCAAAGCAGTCAGAAATTGGCCATTAAAGCCAAAGTAGTGCAATGTACGGAACATGAAGTCCCAATTCAGGCGATCAAACACTTTTTCGGCATCCAAGCTTAACAGGAGGGCCTCCACTCCCCCCCTGTCAGCCACCTCCACTAGGTCAATGGCTCTCCTAGTGTTATCCCCCACCTGTCGAAACCGGACAAAGCCGACTTGGTCTTTATGTACCAGGTGATGAAGCCAAAGGCTCAGCCGGTTCGCTAACAATTTAGTAAATATTTTCAGATCCGAATTTAATAGACTAATAGATCTATAGTTCGAACCGTCAGCAGGGTCTTTGCCAGGTTTGGGGACAAGTTACATAAGAGCCTAACATGGTTTCAGGGATTTTATCTCCCCGTAGAAACCCCTTAAACAGCGAGGCCATATGGGGGATCAGTAGCTCCCACAACGTCTTAAAATAATCATAAGAAAGTCCATCTGGCCCAGGTGACTTTCCATTAGGCAGTTCAGAAATTGTATCCTCGATTACTTCTGCGGTGACCATTTGGTTTAGGTGGGCTAGAGCTTCAGGAGTCAGAGAAGGTAAATGACATTCTAAGAGGAACTTATCCAAAAGTGCATTACGTTCTGTCTCTACACTAAGGAGAGATGAGGGGAGGGAGTATAGAGCTGAATAATAGGTATGAAATAGTTTAGTGATGGCAGCAGGATGGTGTTCAAGTACGCCCTGTCGGTCTCTAATAACATGTGGGGGGAAAGTGGCCGAACAGTCCTTAAGTTGTCGGGCCAGCAGGGTGTGCGGCTTATTGCTATAGAGGAAGAAGTGCTGAAGAGTGTAGCAGATCAGCCGCTCCGTCGACGACATGCCGCTCGTGCGGAATGGCGCGTCGCCATCTTGATTGAAGCGTGGTCCTCGCTTATCTGCAGAAAGCAGTCCAGAGATTGGGACTGGAGGACCCCACTCACTGGTGGATCCAGGGGAAGGGCAACGGGTCAATTGCCCCCCACGAGAATATAGTGACAGAGTGGGCACCGCTCGGTTTGCCCACTGTTGCCCCGTTACCTTCTCCCGCGCTGTATGGTAATTGCTACTTTGGAACACCAGGGAGGAGTCTGCTCTGTTTCTCCCTGGGCATTCCTTCTCCCTTCAGTCCAATCGCAGTGCAGAGCTCACAGCCAGGGAGAAAAAAAAATCTGCGCTGCGATTGGACAGTGAGAATGAATGCCCAGGGAGAAACAGGGCAGACCCTCCCTAGTGTTCCGATAGTAAGTGCAGTGAGATCCCTGGGCGCCACGCTACATATACAGATAGTTATCTTAAGATGTTTAGACCCATGAAAGGTCCTCTTTAATACGTTTTTTAGGTCCCCTTCACATACACTGGCGCGGTGGCGCCGGCGACATTGGTGGCCCGTCCTGTCCGATAGGTTAGATAGGTTAGAGCTGTACGATAGGTTAAATAAAATAGTCTGTTCCATAAGCACCACATTATTTTCTTTCCGCCGCCACAAAACAATCTGGAAGTGCCCCTCCCAAGACCAGGCTCTGGATCCGTCCACTGACCCCACTGGGGTTGGAGTAGAAAGTATACTGGCGAGAAGTAGGGTTATCCACCCTTCATAGATCGTAAAGAAAGTGAGTTCAGATGAGTTTATGGAAGCCCATAGAGAGACGTTCACTCTGGCTGGCCGGAGGTGTCGGGGGTGTAGTGAGCCTACCGAAGCATTCAGAGAAAAGGACATTAAAATTTCCTCCTATCAGTTGTACCGCCCCCCGGACAGAAGAGAGAGTGGAGAGGAGAGAGGAAAGAAAGGTAAGCTGACCTCAATTAGGAGCATAGACAGTGCAGAGCTGCAAGTTCACCCCATACAGAGAACCCTAGAGTATGAGATAACGCCCTCCGGGATCGGTGTGTACCTTGTCGACCTGAAGAGGGCAGGACCTTGAGATGAGAATTGCAACTCCGGCGGACTTGGAACTAGCAGAGGCTGTATACATCCTAGGGAACCAATGTTTAGCAAAGGTAACAGAACAATCAGACGTCAGGTGCCTCTTCTGTAAAAGAATAATGTCAGCTTTGGATCTGCGAAGTTCCCATAGTGTAATACGTCTCTTAAAGTTTAAATTGAGGCCTTTAACATTCAAGTACATAATTTTAGCCATGGGGGGAAGGTAAAGGGAGGGAATACCATCTGTAGCAGAGACAGTTTGGAAAAGGATCCCTTCTATCGGGTGCCAGACTGCTCCTCCCACAGCTCCTCAGAGCACAACCATGGCGAGGGACATAGCCACTTAACATGCATGGAGAGAGCGCAGAAAGAAAAAGAACTACAAAAAGACTGAAAAATTCGGTAAGTAACCAACAGTACAAGAAAAACAATTGTGACAATAAAGGCATAGTATAACTATGACCTCTAGGTCTGTGGAGTTCGGACAAGGAAAAGCAGTTACAACTAGCAATGCAGCTAACCAATGGTAGCTGAGTCAAATAGAATAAACTCATTTGGGGATAAATAGCAGAAACCGGACAACCGGGGTCTGAGACTAAAGATTCCACACCCCAGAGCTCCACAGACATAAGGGACCTATGATGAACACTGCAATAAAACACTGGAACCTGCTCAAGGAAGAAAGAACTGGAGGCCGAAATAAAGAGAGATAAAATTATAAAAGGAAGACACAACCACATTGCTGGAGAATAATCTTCTAGGTAGAGGGTCTGGCTCCCCGCTCAGCAGTTACTGGTCGGATTCTTCGTTTGCGGGGATCCACGGAGGTCGAAGTCGCTGGGATCGGAGGTAGAGTAGCTGGTGAGTCCCTGTTAGGCAGCTGTGGTGGAGTGATAGCAAGGCGAATGCAAAAGTCAGATAGGTCTTCTGGGTACTTCATGACTGCTGTAGTGCCACTTTTACGTACAGTGAAGCTGAAGGGGAAGCCCCAGTGGTACGGGATGGAGTGCTTGCGCAGTAGGTCTAACAAGGGTTTCAAGGCTCTCCACTTCTGGAGGGTGATCCAGGAAAGATCTTGAAAAAGAGACACCTTTGCTCCATGAAAATCCACTTGTTGCATAAAACAAGCTTTTGCCATAATATCCTGCTTGAGGCCAAATTCATTAACATAACATATGATATTTCGCGGTGGTCCCTCCTGCGATTTCTGTCGAAATGTGCCCTATGCGCATGTTCCATCAGGATATTAAAGATAGCAAGGAGGGTGGATTGGACATCTTCTTTTCTCTGGGACTCTGGTACTCCTCGCACCCTAATATTGTGACGGCGGCCCCTATTTCCAAGTCTTCCACATGGCTTTGCAAGTCACGCAGTTGGAGAGTGTGGGAAGACGTTTGAGTCTGGAACGTGCAAATCCCTGTTTGTGAAGCATGTTGTCTGTATACTGTCTGCTCCTGAGGAAGGGGGTATTTACCTAAACCCCCGAAACTCGTTGAGCCTCAATTCTAATTAAGGGAATCTTCCACAAGTACCTTCCTGTAGTGACTGCGGTTCTTCCTGTGATTCTACAAGCGATCCTGGCGGGGGAGTTCCCCTTGTGAAATTACTCATTGCATACGTATACCTATTTTTATTTATGTTTTTAAACATATCCTTTTAAAGTTCTGCTCACTGGTACACATCAATTGTGGAATTTCACCATATATATATCTTTCTATTTTTATGGTGGCATGCACTGATTGCCTTTTGTTTACAATATAAGTTTTTTTTCTCATTTACTCGGGGCCATATTTTTTCCTTCTTCTACTGTTTATTATATGCAGCCATATCTGCTGCATATCCAGTCACTTCTTGGCAGCCTCTCACTGTGTGCATTTACATTAGTGTTCTCTATTCCTCCCTTGCGGCCCCCAATAGTTAATCTAAGGACCCCTTTTGGGATTGTATCCAGGAGGAGTCTGTGACTAACGATCTGTTTGGGGGTTTTCTTCCACCCTATCTGCTCCTGTGAACAAGGCAGACATAGGAGGGCAACTAAAGTAATAACTGGAATGGGCGGACTACAGTACCTTGAAAGATTATCAAAATTAGGGTTATTCACTTTAGAAAAAAAGACGACTGAGGGGAGATCTAATTAATATGTATAAATATATCAGGGGACAGTACAGAGATCTATCCCATCATGTATTTATCCCCAGGACTGTGACTGTGATGAGGGGACATCCTTTGCGTCTAGAGGAAAGAAGGTTTGTACACAAACATAGAAGAGGATTCTTTACGGTAAGAGCAGTGAGACTATGGAACTCTCTGCCTGAGGAGGTGGTGATGGTGAATACACTAAAAGAGTCAAAGAGGGGCCTGGATATATTTCTGGAGGATAATAATATTACAGGTTATAGTTACTAGAGAGGGGTCGTTGATCCAGGGAGTTATTCTGATTGCCTGAAGCCGGGAAGAAATCCCCCCCCCCTCCCTAAAATAAGGCAAAGGCTTCTACTTGACAGGTTTTTTTGCCTTCCTTTGGATCAACAGGATAACAGGCTGGAACGGATGGTCTTTTTTCAGCCTTACAAACTATGATTGCTGTTAGTGATGGTTAGTGTTATGGTGAACACCCAAGGTCCAAATCTCTGGCTGGTAGAATCGTGTCTGGTTCCTGGTGGTCACTGACAAATTTATTGATTACAGTTGCTGTCTTGTTCCACCCAAAAAATAAATGCTGGGAAGTGAAGTAAAATAATACATGCAGCATTACTCATGTAGGCCATCCAGTGCTACCACTGTGGTTCACCCCAGCTAACATTGCGTCCACGGCTGCAGTGAAGGCTTCACAAATACATATGACCACTGCAGCCAAGCACCTTCTCCTCAAGTGCCTTATTTTACATTTGGAAACATTGAACTGCAGTTACCATTGTTTTGACCATTTGTCCATTAAATCTAAGTACAGAAATTCCTTCTCTGCTGGCCCTGTTTGAAATCAAAATATCGCGCCTGCGCCGTACCTGTCTTCAATCGGCGCAGGCACACTGAGAGGCGGCCGCTCCATCCTCAATGCGCCTGCGCAGGGTGTAGATGTGACGTCATCGGCGCAGGCGCATTGAGGATGGAGCGGCCGAGCCGATTGAAGACAGGTACGGCGCAGGCACGATATTTTGAATTCAAACAGGGCCAGCAGAGAACGATCCCGTTCCCTGGCCCTGTCAATCAACATGCGGAGGGGGCGTCTTTAGGATCGGAGGATGCGGCTGCTACCAGCAAGTAGCCGCCCTATTTGCTGGTAGCAAGGTAATTTGAATATTTTAAAATTATGTTTTTAACAAATTCTACTGAACAGAAATGATTATTTAGCTTATGTATGCAGAAATCGCACTATAGGGATTATAAGTAAACCAAAAAAAAAATATAATAATTTAATGGGGTGACAGAAGCCCTTTAAGTGTTCAGGCAAAACGGATCCGGCTTTCCGGTCTGCGCATGCGCAGACATTTAAAAATGCCCCCAAAAATTATACCGGATCCGTTTTTCCGGATGACACCGGAGAGACGGATCCGGTATTTCAATGCATTTGTCAGATGGATCCGCATCCAGATCCGTCTGACAAATACCATCAGTTTGTGTCCGGATTGCGACAGAACTGCCTGCTGGAATCCTCTGCCGTGAGTGTGAAAGTACCCTAAGATGTTCTAAGAAATTTAGATCTGGTGCTCCATGCAATATAACTAAATTTATATTTCATACAAAAAAATCTAGAATACCACAAAGGTTGTGTTACAATTCATATAGCTTTTTCTCGGAAAGGGAAGTACCACATTTGTAAAATCCTTTGTATTGCAACCACGTATCACATGTGACTCTGTCCGGATGTTTACAGCTCATGGACCGTAAGTCCATAAAACTTAATAGCACGCCTGGTCATGAACAACAACTATTATGATGGTGGATTATTCCTCATGCAAGAAAATGCTTGTTGAAGCCAGTTTGAGTGACCGGAAATGCTTGAAGCTGCTGTTACAACTGAGAACTGGGTGGTTCTAGGAGAAGTTTTAATGGCGGCAGTGGCGGCAGTGTGATGTGCCTACGGGGATTGAAGTGTTCTCCAGTGTTTCCCTCTTGAATTGTGTTGTCATGGAATTACTAGCCTCAGCCTCCTGCTGTGCTCTAAGCTACACAGATTTAGACATTATTGGAGCATGACTTCATCAGAGCAGTTCAGCAATTAATATCATTTAGCCCTTTTAAATACTGAAAAACAAAGACCAATCAGAACTTGATTTGCTGTGAGTCTTGATGTGAAGGTCTGGTTTAATGCTTCTTTATAAAAGGTTATTTCCTAAATAGCAATTCTCTAATATAATGTTTGCTTCTTTAAAGAGACCGTCTAACTTTGGCGGCCTTTCTGGTTGGGTCTCCACCTTACTGGACCTACAGAGGGAAACACATGCCACTTAGGGGACACCATCACACACGTGACCCAAGGCCACTCAGGAACTTGAGAAGCAAGGACAGCTCGAACAATGGCCAGGTTCAAATGGCCATTTGAACCTGGCCATTGTCTACAAAGAAGGGCGAATTGTTCCATGAATTGCTTAGTTTAATTATTTTGGATCACTTTTTACATGATGTTTTATATTCTTTTTTTTTTCACTAATCGTATACAACCTCATCCCAGAGGTAAGACCTTCACCTGTCTCCTAATCAAGACCATCCCTGCAGCTGAAGGAAACTCCTCCGGGCCTAGTTAAGACTCAGCAATGTCCTGTGTAAATGTCACTGCCAGGCGTGTAACTATAGGAGGTGCACAAGTAGCGGTCGCACCTGGTACCTGAGAGGGCCCAAATACCCCTCTGACACATAAGAATGCATCCTGTATTTAAAGGGCTCTTTCAGTTTGCATCAACATCCTTTAAAATAAAGGTATGAAGGTAGTTATAATTCTGTAATGTATTTCTTTTACCTTTATTGCTCCTATCTTCTGTTTAGGGCTCTGGTCACATGACCACGTCCATTCGGCTCTTTCCTGTGATGTTATGTCCATGGGTGGTAATGATAGGGGAGTGTCTATGTAAATATATAGGTGGGAGGAGCTATAAACTAGCTGGGCAGTGATAGGAGTGGTGACAGGGCCGGTGCAAGGATTTTTGGCGCCCCCTCGTGTCACTCACTCACTGACAGACACACACACACTGACAGACAGACACGCACTCAGACACTCACTTACTGACGTTTGACGTACACAGAAACTCACTGACAGACAGACATACACTGACTGACAGACAGACAGACACGCACTCAGACACTCACTGAATGATGTACACAGAAACTCACTGACAGACACACTCACTGACAGACACACATACACTCACTGACAGACACTCACTGACAGATATACACACACATATATTCACTGACAAACATACATACACACACACACACACAGAAACTCACTGACAGACAGACATACACGCACTCAGACACTCACTGAATGATGTACACAGAAACTCACTGACAGACACACATACACTCACTGACAGACATACACACACATATATTCACTGACAAACATACACACACACACACACACACAGAAACTCACTGACAGACACACATACACTCACTGACAGATATACACACACATATATTCACTGACAAACATACACACACAGAAACTCACTGACAGACAGACATACACTGACTGACAGACAGACACGCACTCAGACACTCACTGAATGATGTACACAGAAACTCACTAACACACATACACTCACTGACAGCCACTCCCTGACAGACATACACACACATATATTCACTGACAAACATACACACACAGAAACTCACTGACAGACACACTCACTGACAGACACACATGCACTCACTGACAGACACTCACTGACAGACATACACACACATATATTCACTGACAAACATACATACACACACACACACACACACAGAAACTCACTGACAGACAGACATACACTGACTGACAGACAGACACGCACTCAGACACTCACTGAATGATGTACACAGAAACTCACTGACAGACACACATACACTCACTGACAGACACTCACTGACAGACATACACACACATATATTCACTGACAAACATACACACACACACACACACACACAGAAACTCACTGACAGACACTCACTCACTGGCAGACAAACACACACATATACTCACTGACAAACACACAGACACACAGACACCGACAGACATCCACACTCACTGACATACACTCACTCACTGACATACACACAGAGACACTCAATGACAGAAAGACAGACATACATACACTCACTGACATAAATACACAGGCAGACACTCACTCAGTCAAACACTTAAACACTCACCTCCCTGGGGTCCAGTGTGGTGCAGCTCCTCAGTCCTCCAGTGCGCTGTTTAGTATGCCGGGGCCAGAATGACGCCATATTCTGGCATCACAGAGGGCGCACGAGGGAGAAGTGGGGAGCTGCTAGAACAGCCTCCCTTGCCGCCCGCCTCCTCTCCTCCGGTAATTCACTGGCAGAGCAGGCACCTGCCATTAGGGTAAGCAGATGCCTGCTCTGCCATATTTAAGAAGGACCTCCACCTCCTGGCCCCCCTGTAACGGCGCTTGGGGCGGCTCAAGAGCCGCTCACACAGGGCTGCAGCCCCAGTCAGGGGGAGCCCACCGGGGCGCCCTCAGCAGGCTGGTGCCCTAGGCGAACGCCTAGTTCGCCTATATGGTTGCACCGGCCCTGGGTGGTGATAGGGGAGTATCAACTAGCTGGGTGTTGTTAGGGGCGGTGATAGGGGAGTGTCTATGTAACTAGCTGGTGGGAGGAGCTATAAACTAGCTGCCCATTGTTGTGGTCAAAGAATGCCCATCTAATTTTGTAGTATGGGTGTGACAAACAGGCTGTTAGCAATCATGGTGCACCGCATGTAATCGAAGGACGTCACACCTTATGTGTAACATAGTAACATATTACATAGTACATGTGCATTCAGAATACGAAGAATCTGATGATTGGCGCTTGAGTGGACGTTCATCAGTATTTTGCATCTGTGCAACCTCCATTATAAACCTTTTGGGGCCAGGCATCAGTGAGCATAGCCTTTTTTTTGTGATAAATGGGAAATTAGTTTAACCACTTGATCATTAAAGAGGACCTCTCACCTCTGATTTAGCAATTACTGCAATAGCAAATCCAGATAATCTTTTCTTATAACTCAGTGCTGTGCTGTTATTTTATTATTATTCCTACTATAAATTTATTAAAACATTGATAAGTAGGTGTTACCATCCCCCCTGTCAAAGAGGTGTGTCCCTGCCAAATTTGCCACTACCAGCAATAATTGGACATTGGGAGCATACAGTCCATTTTCGTTCACACCATGCCCACCCATGGCATACAATGGCCGCACTATTTTACCACAGTCATTGGCTGCCATGGGTGGACGCGACTTGGCCACATGCAGACATCAGAAAAAGGTGCCAGGTCCTCTTTAAACCAAGACATAACATATATATGATTGAGCTATTTTTTTTTACATTTTGGAGCCTGTATTGTGTATAGAATTAGCAAATTCCTGTTCATAATGTAGTAATTTGTCCCAGGCCTCCAGTGGATAGATCCCATTTATAGTGGCCATCCTCTTATGTGGCAGAGGGGCCCCCCTCACCCCTTTAGGCACAGGGCCTGATTGCACTACAGACTTTTCACCCCTATAGTTAAAACATTACAGGATAAGTCTTGGGTGGAGCATGAGGTTTTTCTGATTTTACCAGAATACGTATTTATTACTGGGAGATTTTATTTAAAGAGGTATGAGATCAGAATATGTGTCATAATGGACGGCCAGTGTTAAGGAAACAGTTTCACTGTTTCCATGACTCGCATTGACTATGGCAGTGATGGGACCAGTGTAGCACAGCCCACTTGGTGGTTCCATACCTCTACTACCTCCGGCCAACACATACAATGGGTATTTCGATCTCAGCCATGAGTGGTTGAAATGGGAATAGCCCTCTAAAAGGAATGTATCATCTATATATATTTTTTAGTGGCTCATCTTTTTCTGTATAATATTTATTTTCTGATTATAGATTTATTTTATCCTATTCTGCTGCTCTGCTCTAACAATAGTTTAGATTTTTGCTTTACAGCAGCCACATGGACTATGGGGAACTGGTGTCTAGAAATAACAGATTTCTGTAGGTAACCCTGGGTTCACACCTGAGCTTTCTGAAAGGAGCGCTCTGTATGCGCGATTGTACCGGCGTTTACAATCGCGCATACAGAGACAAGCGAATGCCCATTGTCGCGCGTTCCCAAAAGTCTATGTACGGGAACGCGCGATAAAACGCCCCAAAGAAGCTCAAGAACTTTTTTGAGCGTAGGGCGTTTTTCAGCACGTTCAAACGCGCTGTAAAACGCTCAAGTGTGAACCAGGGCCATAGGGAAGCATTGGTTTTCATGTGTTGAGCGTTTTACAGCGCGTTTGAACGCGCTGTAAAACGCTCAGGTGTGAACCCAGCGTAAGTGTTCTAGGCATTCTCTGTGACCTGTGCAGGGAGGTGAGCTATAGGGATCCCCTATTGTCATCGGTGTGACTCTGTGCTACTTGCCTCCAGCTTTGGACCAGAGGTGTTACCTTCCATTCATTGTACCTGGTTCAGAGTCCATAGCAGACAAATAGAAGTTGCGACGGCACTCCAATTATTAAATGTCTTTATTCATCCATGCAATGTTCTCTGTTTTCTGACAATAAATTCCCATGAATAGTCCAGGAACACATCACTACTATACAGTCACACAAGTGTGGAAATATTAGCAAATGACCCACAGTCTTGCTGTATTTCTTTTATCTATTTAGTTTAATTTTGCAACAACAGTCTTAATTTTCCCACTCACAATTTTGAAGTGGTCGTCCAGCTGATTAATTATTTGTATAGGCTTACAATGGTTTAAAATAATAACATAAGTCACACTGATCCACACCGCTCCGGTCACCTCCTGTTCTCTACTTTCTGTTTCCTCTCCTTTTGGCAGATGTACAGTCCATCTGTGCACTCCTCCCACTTCCAATTTGGTGGTGGTGGGGGGTGTCATATCTTTTTTTCTCCTTTAGGCAGGAAAAAATAAGACTAGAAGCACCCGTGTCTTCCAGAGCTCCTGCTTTGGGCCCCTGGTGTACCCTGAGCTCCTTTAACCTCCTTTCAAATGCTTTTTTTTATTCCCAATGCTGAGATTAAAGGGATTCTGTCACCTCCCCTCAGCCCAAAAACGATTTAAAAGCAGCCATGCAGCACAGCTTACCTGGATTAAGCTGTGCTGTTTAATCTTGAAATCCGTCCAGCAGTTACTTTAAAAAACGACTTTGATCAATAAGGAAATGCGTCCTGAAGGTGCCCAGAGGGGCGTTTTTTTCTTCTTAGTGAGCCCAGTACCGCCCCTCTTTCAGTGCCCAGCCCGCCTTCCTTGCACTGTCTAACCGCCCCCAGCCTGCCACAGCCTCTCCTGCCTCTCCTCCCCCTCCCTCACGCCGAACGAAGTCTCGCACAGGCGCAGTACCCACTGAGGGCTGCGCCTGTGCGATCATCAGGAGACTGAGGGCGGCAGCTTCATCTTCGTCACTGGGCATGCGCCGAGCCCAGTGACGTCCGATGCTCTCTCTTCCCTGCTGACTGAGGGAAGAGCGAGCATCGGACGTCACTGGGCTCGGCGCATGCCCAGTGACGAAGATGAAGCTGCCGCCCTCAGTCTCCTGATGATCGCACAGGCGCAGCCCTCAGTGGGTACTGCGCCTGTGCGAGACTTCGTTCGGCGTGAGGGAGGGGGAGGAGAGGCAGGAGAGGCTGTGGCAGGCTGGGGGCGGCAGTTAGAAAATACAAGGAAGGCGGGCTGGGCACTGAAAGAGGGGCGGTACTGGGCTCACTAGGAAGAAAAAAACGCCCCTCTGGGCACCTTCAGGACGCATTTCCTTATTGATCAAAGTCGTTTTTTAAAGTAACTGCTGGACGGATTTCAAGATTAAACAGCACAGCTTAATCCAGGTAAGCTGTGCTGCATGGCTGCTTTTAAATCGTTTTTTGGCTGAGGGGAGGTGACAGAATCCCTTTAAATTAAACCGCCATACAGGGAAGGCTTGGTCTAACTCAGCCCAATTGTACAGTACACAAAAAAACAAGAACAGAGGCAGCACTCTGTAGTCACGTAACAGAAGATATTCTTTTATTCCAGATGCAACATTTCATCTGTAATAGCTTAAAGGGCATCTGTCAGCAGATTTGTACCTATGTAACTGGCTGACCTGTTACTTGTGCACTTGGCAGCTGAAGGCATCTGTGTTGGTTCGTTTGCACCCACATTACTGAGAAAAATGAAGGTTTAATATAAGCAAATGAGCCTTTAGGAGCAATAGGGACATTGCCTTTATACCTAAAGGCTCTGCTCTCTCTGTAACTACTGTGCTCTCTCCACTTTGATTGACAGGACCAGGCAGTATAAACGTGATCACACCTGGCCCGGTCAATAAAAGTGCAGATGGCGCAGCAGTTGCAGAGAGAGCGTAGCCTTTAGGTGTAACTGCCATGCCCACCGTTGCTCCGAGATGCTAATTTGCATATATTTAAAGGGGACCTGTCATGTGGATATTTGATTATAATCTAACTAATTATATACAATCATTAACTACTAAAAAGTGCCTTAGATGTATTCACTTACTGGTTTGACAGATGGTTACCTCATAATATACACACAAAGATGCCGCATGCTAATGAGCTGATTTGAGTCCAGCGTGATGTCATTGAGTCCAGCGTATAATTAATTCAGAGCTATAGCCACTCCCCTGCCCACCTGCTGCTGATTTATATGGAAAAAAACTGTCATTCAGCAGCAGGTGGGCGGGGAGAGTCAGGAGCTCATGAATATTCATGACTCATCATTATCAGCTGGAGCTTTTCAATACAAGATGTTGGCAGATTGACTGGGTCAATTAAAGAAAGTGACCCAGCATTTTGCTAAGAGAATCAGTCACTTATTTATGTTGACATTGGACCCTAGGAGGAGCAGAATTTAGGGAAGCACCAGACTGGCTCTAACTGATACCCACAATGGACAGGCCACCTACCTGGGGCTGACGTTTACCCTATCAATAACGTACCAAAGTTTATCGTATCATTAATCATATATGGACGCGGTGGACACCATTATCTGTATGGTGACGTATATTCGGGAAGGCTTGTCTTGCAGGACAAACTGTGTCTATCTTATACACTGAGCTATCCCCGGACACAATACCTACCTTTAATTCAACCTATGCGTGATTTGGACTCACATGCCAGTGGATGCGATATTTACTCTTCCTCCCTCTCCTCCTATGAATACCATCTGTTCCATTTTTAATTTTATTGTTGTCTGTGATTTGACACCACTGAAAGTTGAACGGTTTCTAAGATCCAGTATATGGATACCCTAGTATATTTTGGGTCTCCATCCGTTCCACGTCTTTCAGTTCATTATTTTTCATCTACCTATACTATATATATAACATTATTTACCCCCTGATGATCCCACACCGTGGGGGAAACGCGTTGGAGTTTTGCCATTTAATTTTGTCTGTGATACCAGAGAATATCAGAATAGGCTGTCGTTTTTAATTAGTTAGTCTCATGTACCCTGTACCTCTTGGTGAATCATACCACTAGGGCTGTATACAGTGTGCATTTTTTGTTGTGTGTTTGGTCCATTTTGTCTGGATGTACATGGGTCCACCATTAGTCTTATAACTATTAGCCCACTTACAAAAGGGCAATATAGGAGTTGCTAGCCTAGGATCGAGGGCAGGGGGTCCCCACCATTAGGGGTCGCCCCTGGGCAGAGGGTCTAGCCTCAGGGCATGCATTCAGGGAAAGTTCCCCTATCAAAGTAATTAGCATGTCCTTTCTTGGTGGATCCATGCTCATCGGGACATCAGTGGATCTTTTCTGTTGTGGAATTATTATTAAAAGCGCAATCTTTCTATAAAGGGATATTGCCTAGCTGGACTTTAGTACTTATTTATGTTGCCCTTAGTTAGGACACCATAAAACTGGTGACAGGTTCCCTTTAAACATCATTTTTCTCAGCCATTTCAGTTTAGGCTTAAGTACTGTTGGAGGATGCTCTGAATTTAATATAAATTAAGGACATGCTCCGGTGGCGCAAGGGATATCAAGACCAGTGTAAAACCGCCGGTTTTAATAAATTATTGCCTTTAACCTTGAAAACTTTAAAGGATTTTTTTCCTTAAAAGTGTAATTAGGAAAAGTATGGAAACCAGAAGGGTAAACTGTGCTGGAGCTGCGCTATACTTCAGGTTTCTTCTTCCTTTCATCAAACTTTCCACCATTTTCCCTGGATCACAGTGGTCAATAAAAATGTACTCAGAAAATCTCCCCGAGCCTCATCTTAACTTCCTCTCATTTATGTGCTAGCAATTCTTTTTCCAACCAAAACACGTTCAGACATCCTGTCCTTCATACTGCCCACCCTCATGCTTCATTTGTTTTGTTTTTCTCTGATTAGATTATAATCTCTCACCACCTTCTTTATCCTTTGTTTGGTTATTTTTTATATTTTGTATTGCACTTTGATGTGCTACATTAAGTTGTGTCAATGATTAGAAATATTAAATGTTACACAAACACAAGAACCACTAAAGCCACATACTGTACATACAAGTCATACAGGGCTTGCTAAATAGCTCTTGCTAACACTAACTACACTACATTAGCAAATTATTTAAAGGGGTTCTCCAAGACCAGGAATCCATGGTCAGAGGGCTGAGCATTGTGCCACACCATAAAAGACTCACCTGTCTTGAGCACTTTGGGTCCAGCGCCAAGCTCCCGTCTCTGCCGCTTATGGTCCCTGCTGCCTTCTACATGCACGTCACCGCTGCTCACCAACCAATATCAT
Source organism: Bufo gargarizans (assembly GCF_014858855.1). Lineage (NCBI taxonomy): Eukaryota > Metazoa > Chordata > Amphibia > Anura > Bufonidae > Bufo > Bufo gargarizans. The sequence continues at coordinate 110,695,817 of NC_058083.1, forward strand.
CAATTGTGACCTTCGCAGGAATGACACATGATCAAGGTCACCCTGGGCCAGCAGCATTGTTGTGAATGTAGAAGACAGGCCACACTTCTAGACAAGCAGGGACTGGACGTGGCTGAGGTTGGAGCTCAGCGCTGGACATGGAATACTTGTGACAGGTGGGTTTTTGTTTTAGTTCCACGCCATACTCAGTCCCTGACCATGGCTTCACAGTATCAGAGATCCCTTTTAGGCCACAAAACGCCTTCCTATGTCTTCCTTGTGCTGTCTGCATCTGTATGTCTATTCTGCAAAAGACAAAACATGTCCTATTCTTGGCTGCAATTGCAGACGACCAAGCCTTTGAAGTCAATGGGTCCGCAAAAAAATGCAGAAGTCACATGGACGGTATGCATATTTTGTGGATCCATGTTCAGTGGACTGCAAAATAAATACGGTCATATGGATGTAACCTTGACATGAACATGGCAGTCAGTGTTAGTTTGGTCACAGAGAAACACGAAGCAGCGCAGACACATGTGAGATAAGATTTATGATCTCACTAGATAAACTTGAATAGCAGGTATCAAAACTAAGCATTAACACCTGGTGTATATTAATGCTCCTTCCATCTGACGATGCAGCTATTCATGTTTTCAAGTATCCATGACTGACAGGTGAAGCACTAAGTGCATTGAATGGGCATCAGTAATGTCTCTATGTTTTCCCTGAATCTCCTGCTCCTTGGTACACAGCTGGGACAAGGTGCACCAATTATTATTGTGATTTTGTCTGTTTTTCCAACATCTATAACAATAACTTCCAGTGTAAATGCTCCAAAAACGGTCAACAATAAATAATCAAAATTGAATGTGTGTACCTAGATAACTGAAACACTTAATGCAAATGCTCCTAGCGACAACAAATACATTTGCATGCCTAAAATGGACAACCCTTGAACTCATGCTGAGAAAATTATTATAGTATTATCAGTGATTAATAGCATTCTCTGTGTAAGTGTGTATACAGAGATAGCTGGTAGTCACTGATAGCTGTACACGGGGAGGTGTTATCAGTGATTGATAGCATTCTCTGTGTAAGTGTGTATACATAGATAGCTGTCAGTCACTGATAGCTGTACACAGGAAGGTGTTATCAGTGATTGATAGCATTCTCTGTGTAAGTGTGTATACAGAGATAGCTGTCAGTCAGTCACTGATAGCTGTACACAGGGGAGGTGTTATCAGTGATTGATAGCATTCTCTGTGTAAGTGTGTATACATAGAGAGCTGTCAGTCACTGATAGCTGTACACAGGGAGGTGTTATCAGTGATTGATAGCATTCTCTGTGTAAGTGTGTATACATAGAGAGCTGTCAGTCACTGATAGCTGTACACAGGAAGGTGTTATCAGTGATTGATAGCATTCTCTGTGTAAGTGTGTATACAGAGATAGCTGTTAGTCAGTCACTGATAGCCGTACACAGGGGAGGTGTTATCAGTAATTGATAGCATTCTCTGTGTAAGTGTGTATACAGAGATAGCTGTCAGTCACTGATAAGATAGCCCAATGTACAACTGAACTCAGAAGGAGTAGAGACTTAAATGTATAAATTACAACTTTTACTGAATCACTTCCTACTAAACTATGGTATATATCAGTCTTCTCAGCTTCTCCTTCTCTATAACATGCTGCCTGCAGATTTTGCATTGCATGTTGTGGTGACGGTTAGAACGATAAGGTGATTTGCAGTGCTATTAGGTTAGAATACCTCATTATATACAGTCAGAAGGAACATACCAACATTTTTCTGTGTGATACCTACAGAAAGCACCTCCATATGTCTCTGTGTGAAACGGGAGACGTGCAAAGGTACAAACATCTCTACACTACATCCAGAATTATTAGGCAAATGAGTATTTTGACCACATCATCCTCGTTATGCATGTTGTCTTACTCCAAGCTGTATAGGCTCGAAAGCCTACTACCAATTAAGCATATTAGGTGATGTGCATCTCTGTAATGAGAAGGGGTGTGGTCTAATGACATCAACACCCTATATCAGGTGTGCATAATTATTAGGCAACTTCCTTTCCTTTGGCAAAATGGGTCAAAAGAAGGACTTGACAGGCTCAGAAAAGTCAAAAATAGTGAGATATCTTGCAGAGGGATGCAGCACTCTTAAAATTGCAAAGCTTCTGAAGCGTGATCATCGAACAATCAAGCGGTTCATTCAAAATAGTCAACAGGGTCGCAAGAAGCGTGTAGAAAAACCAAGGCGCAAAATAACTGCCCATGAACTGAGAAAAGTCAAGTGTGCAGCTGCCAAGATGCCACTTGCCACCAGTTTGGCCATATTTCAGAGCTGCAACATCACTGGAGTGCCCAAAAGCACAAGGTGTGCAATACTCAGAGACATGGCCAAGGTAAGAAAGGCTGAAAGACGACCACCACTGAACAAGACACACAAGCTGAAACGTCAAGACTGGGCCAAGAAATATCTCAAGACTGATTTTTCTAAGGTTTTATGGACTGATGAAATGAGAGTGAGTCTTGATGGGCCAGATGGCTGGATTGGTAAAGGGCAGAGAGCTCCAGTCCGACTCAGACGCCAGCAAGGTGGAGGTGGAGTACTGGTTTGGGCTGGTATCATCAAAGATGAGCTTGTGGGGCCTTTTTGGGTTGAGGATGGAGTCAAGCTCAACTCCCAGTCCTACTGACAGTTTCTGGAAGACACCTTCTTCAAGCAGTGGTACAGGAAGAAGTCTGCAAGGTAAGAAAAACATGATTTTCATGCAGGACAATGCTCCATCACACGCGTCCAAGTACTCCACAACGTGGCTGGCAAGAAAGGGTATAAAAGAAGAAAATCTAATGACATGGCCTCCTTGTTCACCTGATCTGAACCCCATTGAGAACCTGTGGTCCATCATCAAATGTGAGATTTACAAGGAGGGAAAACAGTACACCTCTCTGAACAGTGTCTGGGAGGCTGTGGTTGCTGCTGCACGCAATGTTGATGGTGAACAGATCAAAACACTGACAGAATCCATGGATGGCAGGCTTTTGAGTGTCCTTGCAAAGAAAGGTGGCTATATTGGTCACTGATTTGTTTTTGTTTTGTTTTTGAATGTCAGAAATGTATATTTGTGAATGTTGAGATGTTATATTGGTTTCACTGGTAAAAATAAATAATTGAAATGGGTATATATTTGTTTTTTGTTAAGTTGCCTAATAATTATGTACAGTAATAGTCACCTGCACACACAGATATCCCCCTAAAATAGCTAAAACTAAAAACAAACTAAAAACTACTTCCAAAAATATTCAGCTTTGATATTAATGAGTTTTTTGGGTTCATTGAGAACATGGTTGTTGTTCAATAATAAAATTAATCCTCAAAAATACAACTTGCCTAATAATTCTGCACTCCCTGTATAATCCGCCCCTTTCTCACTATGAAAACAACAAAAACGATCATTGTTACCCTGATCCATTCCCACCTTGATTACTGCAACTAACTATTAATTGGCCTCCCCTTCACCAGACTCTCTCCTCTCCAATCTATCCTAAATGCAGCAGCCAGGGTCACCTATCAGTCCAACTGCAACTCTGATACCTCCGCCCGGTGCCAGTCATTGCACTGGCTACCCGTACACTATAGAATCCATTTTAAACTGCTCATCCTCACCCACAGTGCTGCACCACCCTACATCTCATCCCTCATCTCTGGCTACCACCCTACCCGTGCTCTCCGTTCAGCCAATGACTTACGACTGACATCCATCATAATCCAAACCTTTCACCCCAGGCTCCAAGATTTCTCCCGAGCTCCACCGGTTCTCTGGAATGCCCTGCCCCAAGAAATCAGGCTAAATCAGAACATACACAGTTTTAGGCGCTCCCTAAAAACACATCTTTTTAGGGTGTCCTATCACATCCCCTGATCTAACTCCTCTCCACATAGCCCATTTATCATTCCCTGAACCTGATCCACCATCAAACTCCTCCACCGCACCCAGAAGCACTTCGTATATTGGCTTCTGACCGGCGCATGCAGCGTTATATCTGCTCCCCTATTCTCTCAAGATGGCTAGACCATTGTAAAAAACAAGCACTTCTACCTTTTGGGTCACCCCCATCTCCTCATTGATTGTAAGCTCTTGCGAGCAGGGTCCTCATTCCTCTTGTAATTATTGACTTGTCTGTTGCTATGTTATTTATGGCTGTTTGTACATGAACCCCTGAACTGTAAAGCGCTGAGGAATATGTTGGTGCTATATAAATAAAGATTATTATTATGCTATGGCAGTGAAGGTCCCACCTATGGATCTCCAGCTGTTGCAAACTAGCATGCCCTGGCAACTACAAGAGGTTCCAGTTTTGCACCAACTGGAGAGTCCCAGGTAGAAGACTGTTGACTTGTAGTACTGCCACGGCATTGTCATATGCATTTTTTGCCCTAGGTGGTCACCTCTATCTCATCTTTAATTTGTATTGCATCTAGGTGCCTGTTCGAAGCACCTGATATATACCAGCACTGTGTAACTACTCTGCTCTGAATACCATAACCTGGTACAACAGAAGACCTCTAGAGACCCTCTGAGCTGCCATTCACAGCAATCACATATTATGCATCATGTGGTTTTGTTTTTGTTTTAGCATATAAACTACTGTATATTTATCCATATCTGATCTGTCAATTAGCTACAAACAAAGGGAGGACAACCGATTATACTGATCATAAATTGCCATGATTAAAATCCAACGAGTAAATGCAAAAAAAAATTGCACCAGTTGGGACATATGGCTGTCATTGGCATCAATTGCACCTTTACGCAGCATGTTTTTCCCTCCTCCATTGCATTCCTGCTATTTTCCTTACAAGGATAAAGCCTGTTCACTCCCTCCTTCCTCCCACCCCCTCCTTCTGTCTCAAAGCTTCTGGTTATACTGGCTTCTGCCAGACCAAATGCACAGTGAGTCCTAGAGAACAAGGTCTGCCGCAGGAGCTAGTAGTCAAGGAGGAGAAGCTCAGTGAGAGCTAACAGTAGGAGGAACACCCCAGAAAGACAGACACAGGAAAGAGACACAAGACCATGAGACAGCCCAATCAAGCTCCAGTCATTGGTACCTGGAGAGATGCATAGACATCAGTGACTTCTGCGCCAGCTCAGGGGTGAGTAGTAGTGACTATGTACCCCCTATTCATTACTTGTCTCTTATGCTGCATAAGTAAGCAATGGTGAATACGTTAATTTTTGTTTGCACCTTCTAAATCTGAAAGTCTTCAATACAGTATTACATCCAACTAATTTAGGAATATTAGTTGAATGACTTGCTCAGGTGCTAGGTATACAATCGGAGCAATATCACTGGAAACTATGTCCAATGTCATCATAATCAAATAATATGCTGAGATGAACTACGCCAGAAGCACCCGTGTATGCTTAAAAAAAAATAACTATCCGACAAGTAATTGATTTGATTGGTTGGATGATAGGATTGTACTATGTGCAATGCTTGTAGCAAAACAACATCTACGAGGGATGTGACTGAGAAAGGCACCAGCTAGCAAATGCACCAAAGCCATGCATTCATGAAAAATCCTTGGAATAGTTTCCTATTAAGAATGCAAGTGATATCACATGTAAAAAAATATATATATTCAGTTCTATAAACAATTTTGGGGGAAAAAAAGCACCATATATACTCAGCTTGACAAAGGATAGCAGATTATGTGTGGTACTATAAAAGGTCTCTAAATCTACATTAGTGTTCGTACCATCAAAAAGCCAGTGACTGCTACTGAATACTAATCAAAAGCACTACCTAGTAGAATAGACTACATGTACTGGAGACAGACTAGTGCCCTGTGCAGCATCTTGAATGGATGACCCCCTCCATATAGTGCACCATATAGTGCCCAAATAATACACAATTGTGCAGAGTGCAGACTGTAGGTAACTGCCAAGGACTGAGGGTTTAAGCTGCGGGTATCAGTAGTGACAGGTGCTGTGTCCTGTCTTCTGGGCTTGACTGTAAGTGATCTTTATGTTACAACAGACACTACAAAGCATTATTCTAGCGACTAAACACAGGCAAGACCTGTCCAAAAATTCTTTCACTATATCCCTGCCTAATCTGGTTTCGTTTTTGCAAGGGCGACACATTCTGCTTATTCTGTCCATTATAATCCACATATTTTAATATGATGTAACATTGCATGAAAAATTGGCTATAAAGTTTGATACTGTGCCCTATTATCATGTAATAAATGCATACCAAGCATTGATTAAAGCACAAATTAATTGTGATGATTGCCTGATGTCAGCTAGAATAGTGTCACACCAGAGACTGCGGCTCAGTTTACATAATTATGGAATGCAGTTGCACATCCGCACCCATTTTCTTACCATATTATGCATCTCGTTCCTACATTAGAAATGAATATAAAAAAGCAAAGAACAAACAATTCCCTAATATCATCAGAATATTTCTCTTTAGAAATTGGTGTAATCCACAGCTTCCCTGTAGTGCATCAGTAGCAAGAGAAAGGGCAGTTTTATAGATAATATGGCCTGGGCAACAAGCAAATATGCCCCCCCACCCAACTTGCATTTTTAGACACTACTTGTAATTTAATCCAAGTAATCGCACCTTACTGCCACATATAGTACTGCAATATACAGCCTACATCATTTCACATCATAGTGCATATGCAGCATACAAATAATAGCCATATAGTTTCCACATAATAGACTATTTCGTTTCTAAATAATACCACCATATATTACCAAATAGGTAGCACCTTAGACCAATTCCACACTGGCGGTAGCCTTTTCTTGCAGGCTGTTCCCCTGCCGGATACGTGCTACCGCAAGTCCCCCGTGATGGCGGAAGTCCGCTCTGGCCCCATTCACTATAATGTGGGCGGGCCGGTGGTCCAGCCGCAGCACAGCAAACATGCCAAGAGGCCGCTGGACAAAAACCGCAGTGTGCTGTAGTTTTATTCCAGCTGCCTCTCGGCATGTTTGCCATTATAGTGAATGGGGCGGGAGTGGACTTCCGCCAGCACGGTTGATTTGCGGTAGCATGATCCGGCAGGCTGTTCCCCCGCCGGAACAGTCTGCTTGAAAAGGATACCACCAGTGCGAAAGTAGCCTTAGTTTTACTGGGTAGTTTTATTTCTGGGTTCCTGTCCCCAGGGGTAATTGCCCGGTTTGTTGTCACCCCGTAAAACCAGCCCTGACCATAAATATATACAGTAGGCTTCTGTAAAGCACTGGCCAGGATTTTGATCTCACTGCAGTTGCCTTGATCTATAGTTCATTGTTCCTGCTTATGAGGTGATAGATAGATATATAGATAGATAGATAGATAGATAGATAGATATGAGAGATACATAGATATGAACCTATTTTGAAATAATGTAACCATCACTACAGCCAACAAGCAATAGACGTTTACTACTGTAAAGTTTTATTGTCTCTTGTATTGTAGTGAAGCCAAGCCTGTCCTAGTTATGCTCTGTGTTTGTTTTCTGCTGCTCCTTCAGGAGCTACCCCTGCACGCTAGTATAAGGATCATAGGCTTTACCACTTTTAGCAAAATCCTTAGATGACTTTTCAGTGCTTTAATTGGTGGCCATATTATAAATTAAAACTTCATTGATTACAATGATTATGCTAAATCTATCATTTCTGTTGTTGGGCAGCACGGTGGCTCAGTGGTTAGCACTCGTACCTTGCAGCGCTGGGGTCCTAGGTTCGAATCTGACCAAGGACAACATCTGCATGGAGTTTGTATGTCCTTCCCGTGTTTTCGTGGGTTTCCTCCCACACCCCAAAGACATACTGATAGGGACCTTAGATTGTGAGCCCCATTGGGGACAGTTGGTTGCTAATGTCTGTAAAGCGCTGTGGAATATATAAGTGCATTAAATAAATAATAGGTATCTGTTCCGTGCATATGTCTTTTTTACGTCTTTGCCAGTCATACATATTCCAACCCAAGGGTCATCTCCTTTACTGCATGAATTTGAACGGTTAAAAAACATTCACAATTGCCAAGTACCCAGAAAAGCTTATTTATTACTCATCTGCTGGCAAAAGAGTAACCGCCTACTGATAAATGCCATGTAGTTACATCCAGCCAAGAATGGTCATGTGTAAAACAGATCAGAAGTGGTGGAGACCCAGAACACAGCTGGAGCCTCTTCCCTGACAGGTGTAACATGCTATTATTGTACAGTCATTAATTACTAAGTGTATAATAGCTCCAACTCTGGGGTTGTCCAGCTGTATAGCTCCTTGTAAAACTTGCCCAGTACTTGCCAGTACCTAAACAAAAAAAGAAAATACACTCACTTGCTCCCCACCATTACATTCCAGCACTGAGGGCCTGGCCTGTGCTCTTTCTGGTCCCCAGCCTGTAGACTTCTGGATGTGGTCACGTGCACTGCTCTGGACAAGATGTGTCCCCAAGAGGCATGTGACCCAGCAGTGACATGCCACTTGGGGAGACGTCACTGCTGAGGCCAGTGATTGGCTGCAATAACACACATGACAAATGACAAACAAAGCACAGGGGTAGTTGTGTGGCTCAGGCAACTCCCTGGGAAGTTGGGGTCTGCCATAAAGGTGCTTGACCCCTATTTGTATATTTTCGGAGTGTGGGAGGAAACTGGAGTACCCAGCAGAAACCCAAGCAAACACGGGGAAAACATACAAACTCCATGCAGTTGTCCCTTGTTGGGTTCAAATCTTGGACCCAACCCTGCAAGACACCAGTGTTAACCACTGAGCCACAGTGCTGCGCACGTGACCCCACCTGGAAGGCCTTATATCAGAAGGAGCATGGTTTGGGCACTCTACATTAGAACGAAGCAGCAGGAAGCAGGTCAGTGTATTTTTTTTCTTTAGGGACAGTACAGTACTGGACAAATTTAAATGGGGGTTATAAAGCTTGTCAACCCCTTTAAGGCTGCCAGAACACTTTCGAGTTTTAGGATGCAGTTTTAAAGCTAAAACCAGGAGAGGATTAACAAAACAGGATAAGTAGAATCTTCCTGTCATACTTTCTCTCACTTAATAATCCATTTATGATCCATTCCTGGTTTTGGTTTCAAAAACTAATAGAGAAAACCTGAACAAAGCCTGAACATGTAGCCTAAGGGTACGGCCACACAGAGTTTTTTGGATGAAGTTTTAATGCAAATCTTCCTGTAGGATTTTCAGACAAAGCCAGAAATGGATTCGCCAGGACAGAGAAGTATACATCCTTCCTTTATATTTCCTATTAATTTCTGACGGTGCCAAAAAACACAGCAGGCAGATCAGCCTCAAAACCTCGTCCAAAAAACAATATGTGGCTGTACCCTAAGGCTCGGCTTCCACAGTCAGGTTTCTTGATGCAATTGTTGAAGCCAAAGCCAGGTGTACACTGAAGACAGGAGACTAGGAAAGACTGAGTATTCTCCTCTTTTTGAATGCATTCCTGTCTTTGACATCTAAAACTGCATTAAAAAACCTGAACATGAAAATCCAGCCTAATACCTGTACATTCATATTGTAGATTATTCAGCACATTGATGGTGGTTCAGACAGGTTTGGATATGCTTAGTATAAGCTATAGAGACATAGAGCAAAGCATTCAAGAAATATAACCTGATGATCAGATTCAGGCCTCATGTACACGACCGTTGTTGTGTCCCGTGTCCGTTGTTCCATTTTCTGTGATTTTCTATGGACTTATTGACTTTCAATGGGTCCTGTGGAAAACTCGGCTAATGCACCGTTTGTCATCTGCGTCCGTGATCCGTGTTTCCAGTCCGTGAAAAAAATATGACCTGTCCTATTTTTTTCACAGACAACGGTTCGTGGACCCATTCAAGTCAATGGGTCCGTGAAAAAACACGGAGGCACCCAAGATTGTCATCTGCGTCCGTGATCCGTGTCGGTTTTTTTCCTATCATTTGCAAGGCAAACTTGACTTAGATTTTTTTCACTTTCCTTCATGTCTGGTGATCCTCCAAAAATCAAGGAAGACACACGTAAACAAAAACGGAAACGGATCACGGAACAACGGAACCCCGTTTTGCGGACCGTGAAAAAATACTGTTGTGTGCATGAGGCCTAAATCATATGTAATATATTACATTCTGTAAAGCCACATAATAAATCACCTATAAAACATATTTATTATATTTCGTTGTATCAAATGATGTTGCGATGTTTGCTATGTTTTGTTAAGTCCCGCCTGCTGTCTTATGCCAGACAAAATTGGAAATGAACGGCTTAGATGAACGGTAACGTTCAGGCTTCAGCTATTCCTCCTGGACAAGTGACATGTCTTCTAAATGGGGAGAGGGAAATAAGCTGCTGCCAGATAAAAATGGATCAAGTACGTTGAAGTCCAACATTCCTGATCATTATTTGCCCCGGCATTTGCCGACGGGGGAAATTGGGACACCCCGATACATTGTAGCTACAAAGCTCAAGAGGTTATATGTCGTCTTGGCTAATCGCTATAGAGGCAAAATATTCCTGATTTTGTTTGCTTTCTAAAATTTACCTTATTGGTCTTTTGACCTGTGACTCTTGAGTTGAACAACGAGCAATTTCAGAATGTCATAGCTGTAGACATTCATGTCATGATAGCCCTTGGAGAGCCACAGGTTAACCACCTATCCATCAATAATATATATGTAGGACATTGAGAGCTCCTTAGTTAACTAAATCACAGCTAGTCATTCTGGTGAATGTAGTTCAGTAATCTAGGGATAAGACTAAATGCAGGAGATCCTGACTCCTCTTGTCACAGAAGTTAATGTGGTGTGACAATGAATGTGCAGCCTTCATAGCAGAACATGAAAAAACTTGTAAGACTGGGGGGTTCTGATCACTGGAAATGCACTTTAACACATGCAGCATCCTGTCCAGTCCTCATTCCCACCACCACCTTGTGCTGAGGATCTGACAAGGCTTGTAGAAATCAGTGGGATCTGCCAAGAAAAATCTAAAATTACATTGTCAACATTTCACCTGCAGCAGAAGAAGCATTTATCCAGAAAGATTTGTCATCAGTGTAAAGATATACAATTTTTATTATAAAATATAGATGAAATTTTTACAGGAATGTTAAAAAGTAATTTTCTATAAGACAGACATTCACATTGCTTTATTAGACCTTTAGGGTTAATTATATGAAATATCTGAGGAAGTGAAGGCCATTAAAAGTGAAGGCCTGCTTCAGGCTAATCAGTACATTTGTGAGGGTGCCCTCCCTGCAGACCTTTATGGCCTTATCAACCGGGACAAAAGGCAAGTGAGGAAGACCTCGAAGTAGATACAGGAAAATGCTGCAAAACAAAGATAACAGATCTGGATAACATGGAAATGCAGTTAGTTGCTTCATGGTATTTTTTATAAAGCACCTGCAAATTAAACAGCGCCTTACAATAAAAGAAAGCAATGCAAGGATTTCTATGCATTCGGCAATACACATTCGACTTGTCTTCCTCGCATACAGACAAGTTCAGCTCGGTCGAACATGAATGTGTATTTAATAGGCAGAGGGGAGAAAGCTGCTGCCAGACACCTCTGACAGTGGCTTGTCTTCTGGGAGAACAAAATAATAAGGTGAAAATAATCAGGAGCTCCCCATACACATTAGATTGTTAGCAGAACCTACCATTGTCAGTGGGTTTAGCCGACAATACACTAATGTGTATTGGGGCCTTACAGAGAGGGGGCACTAAACTTTGCCTCAGTAAAATTTGAGTCTTGTCCATGGTTCCCAGTGACACTTAAAAGATTTTCTCCAATTTTACATAAATAAAACTTAAAGAGTCACTGTTCTGTCATACAATTTAATTTTAATTAATAGAAAATGGTGTACATAACACATTTATAAATCACTTCATTTAAAAAAAAAAATATTATCCACCTGAAAAGTCATGGCCACTAGGGGTCTCACTTCCACCTAGACTCAGTAGACGGCAGAGAGGAAGTGGGGGAAGAAGTGCCTGATAAAAGAGCTGCTTCTACACTGCCTCTGAACATCACAGGAGCCTCCTGACTTAGTAAGTGTGATCTCTCCTACCTTATCTGTTCTGGGAGCTCAGGAGCTGAAAACAAACATAGTGGGAAGTAAGGGAAAGGATGTCACAGCAGTACAGTACTGGCAGAATCCACAAAAGTGAGAAACCCCCTGCTTCTGAGAGAAATGCATCTAGCTGTGCAGCTGAAGAGGGGAATAATTAGGCTGAAAAAGACATTCGTTTTTTTTTTAAAACTCAGGTACTCTTTAAAGGGGTTGTCTTGTCTGAAAAGATAGAGAAATATATTTGTCAGCATTATACTATGCGACTCCCCCCTTCTGTCTGATGGTTTTATGACCAGAACAGTGTAGTGTGTGCAGATGCAGCGAGACATCCTGTCGGCTGATCATGTGACCTCCCCTCCCATTTGCTCTGCCCCCTTAGGTGGAGTGTGCCTGTCATTTGGACAAACTGCCCGCTTGTTTCTACAGTACAGACACACCGCAGGACTGTAAGCAGGCAATCTGTCCAAACTAATTGAACTTGAAAGTTTAAATTTGGGGGAAAAGTAGACTTTGGTTAAACCTATGGAGCTATACAAGTCACAGCTGAAGTCTGCTGGCTTTGAGAACATGGCAACCATGCAACGCCAGCATTAGCCATATGGTAGCACATTGAACTAAATGTTGTATGTGCCGGTGCTGCTTGTTTGTCATTTTATCATGGCCAGCAATGATCATAATAAACTGTTTATAGCTAGTGAAGTACATGTAATAGATGTCCGTCACGTCACTGCTATAGGACACTTGGGTAGTTGTTGACCCATGCTCCCCATTGTAAGACCCTTTTTTCTCTGTCACTAGATCCTCTACAGCTCTAGTGCTACCAGCTGGTCTGACATGCTCCAAAAGACAGCTGGTGTCAAATATCTTCATATGTGGGTGTGGAGCAGAATAAAGGAACAGCTGGTTCTGGTGACATGGGTTGCAAAGTGTTTTGTAGCTAGTGGATGATCTAGGGCCTGCACCAGAATGGGTGGGCATTTCTAGTCCACAAGAGTGTGCTCCCAATTTGTAAAATGAATGTAGATGACCATAATGTAGATGTAGAATGTAGATGGCTCTTTCATCGCCATAAGTAGTAGGAATGATATAACTTTTTTTCAGCAAGAACGTAGTGCACTTATCTAAAGAGGACATATAACTTCTTCTGCCACGTCTTTTAGTAACTACTTTCATTCCCCATATAATATCAATGTTGGAACATCTATTCTTATGACTCTATGTGGTGCCATTCTTCTATTATCCCTACTGAATAAATAAATTGCCAGTAGTCTGCAATAAAGGTCCAACTGGTTACCAGTAGTGGGGGGAGGAGGTGTGCCTGCACAGTCTGACACTGGCAGCACTGATTGGATAGTGTCAGACTGTACAGGGACACACCCCTAGCTTGTAACACCCATCTGGACCTTCATTGCAAACTGCTGGAAATTCATTCATAACTTCTAGTAAGAATAATAGAGGAAGGGAACAACATAGAATCATAAGAATAGATGCCCCAGAATTGTTATCATATGGGGAATGCTATTACGGTAGTTACTGAACAGACATGTCAGGAGAGGTGACAGGTCCTCTTTAAGAGAGCCATAGACGAAGCAGACAGATCCTGAAGCGGTGCTGTCAGTTTGACATAAACACTTAACTTTCCCAGAACATGGACAATCCAAAAATAACTTTAACAGAATCATGTTCCACTTGTTAGCTGTGGCCTCAAGTACTGAGTGTCAGTGAACAACTTTGAATGTAGCTAAAATATGATCATAGTTGGGGGTGGAGGTCATAGTACTCAGCAGAGCAAACAAGAAGACAGGCTGTCTAAGGGTTAAAAGGATACAAGCTTAGTGATAGTGGCTAGAAATGACACATAGTTCATGGCGATAAGGATAAGAAGTTGCCAGGACCCTGTCCAGTTATCCCATTGCATATGCGAACATGATAGCACACGCTACTCAAAGTCATCAGAAGGTCCCCAATATGCAGATACAGGTCACTGACCACCATGTTACATTGGTCTGAGCAGCTACAGCGTTTGTCATTATACATTTTGCTATTACATGTATTTTTTGTTTTAGCCAAAGCCAGTATTGGACACAAAAGGGAGGAAAAGTAAAGTGAATGGATTATATTCTCACGTTTGTCTAAACTGCACAACTGTACCCCACATTGTACGTGTGAACCCTGACAAATTTATCAGATAATATTTAAAAAGTCCCTGTACTTTGAAGAAACACTTTTGATAAGTCACAGTGACATCAAAGGTTTTGATTGGTGGGGTCTGAGTGCTGAGACCCCCACCAATTGCTAGAATGAGAAGAGAGAAGTTCTCACATGGAACGCTCTCTTCTCTCTGCAGGAGATGGACTCAATAGAAAGTCTGTGAACCCATCTCCTGCAGCGAGGAGAGAGTGTTCTATGTCAGGACTTCTCTCTCCATCAGTGGGCATCTCAGCACTTGGACCCCCACCAATCAAAACCTTTGATGTCTCTATGACAAATCAAAAGTTTTTGTACAGGAACACTTTAAGTGTATGAGGACCTTCCAAAACTCCCTCTGTTGGGATCTTTACTTCTGACAGTGGCTTATCTTCTGCAGGAATAGTCATAGTTATGAGTTTGGCCAGCTTAAAGGATAACTGTCACATTTAGACCCTAATTTCAATTTTCATATATGTAGTTACTAATAACATGATATTCCAGAATCAGTTAATATTAGACTGACTTACCTCATATTTAATAAGATTCAGCCCTTAGCAACGAGTCTGCATAAAACTGCAATCTCACTATTCAGTTAAGATGGCCGCCACTGCCCTCACCCTGAGGCTAATCCCGCCTGCCCTCACTAGCCAGTAACAATAGCCCCCCAAAAGTGTCAGTAACCACAGCCCTCCCCCCAAAGAGTTCATCTCCTGCAGCACGAAGGGGTCCTCTTACCACATGTTGCTTTCATTTATACACTGAGCAGACGGCAGATCTCTCTTCCCTGGTCTGCGCTGCACCAACTCTGCATTGTCCCAGTCTGCTGAGTGAGGGAGCGTCTGCCAAGCGCAGGGACAGGGAGAAGTGCACACAGCCCAGGCACTGTTATCAGCTGCTGGGGAGAACCTGGCTTTAATAATTTACTTACAGTCCCTGGCTGTCAGTAATCTGACCTTGCACGCTGCGTACTTCTGCGTCCTCCGTCCTTCAACACATAGACGGACCATGCCTAGCAACCTGATTTTAAGCACAGGTAAAAGTAGGCAGTACAGGGAACAAAACTGTGGAATTAAGGGGTAATTGAATACACAGTGAAAAGTTGAAATAGGGCCACCACAATCCAATACTCAAAAAAATAATAATAAATACAACAGTTATACTTTAAGCCAAACCTCCAGTCCAAACCTAGTGCGCTCAGATGGACCAGTGCAATTATGCAGGCACTGTGTCCATCTGAGGGCCGTGGAAGAAATGGGCAGGTCTTAGACCTTCCTACAGCACTCTTCATGAGTAGGTATGAGATGGTGATAGCCATCTTAGAAGGAATCCGATGTGGAATGTATAGACAAATTTTAGGTTTAATAGAAAGAAGATCCCAGCAGACGTGTCTTCAATGCTTGTGAAGTTTTATTGCATGTAACAATATGTCCATGAAGAGGACGCGTTTCGGCTCAATTGCCTTTCTCAACAGATAAATATACATAGTCAGCAGCTCATATATATACACATATCAATGATTAAAGAAAGGAACCTCCCAGTGACGTAAACGCCCAAAATGGGGGCGGTATATACATAGTCACATGGTAACATAGTCAAGGTAGTCAATCAAAGAATCAAAAAAGCGCAACAGGTATCAAAATACATGTCAGTAATAATGAAATACTATTATTAGATACCAATTATTATTAGCTACTAATATTATTAGATACCAATATAGCTGAGGGACTCCTTCATTTATATGGTCGATGTCTAGAAAAAATATAATGCAAAAAGTTACAACCATAAAAATAAAAATAAGAAAGTGAACAGAAAATAGCACTAACAGAAATCAGATATGCATAATTTCATAGTCGCGATTAAGAACTCTTGGATGAAGGGTATCAAGGGTATGAATCCAGTAGGTCTCCCGGCGCAAAAGTAGTTTTTTAATATCGCCACCTCGCCTGGGTCTAGAAATCTGTTCTATGACCTGGAACTTTAATTGAGCAATTGTGTGGTTAAACTTATCAAGATGGGAGGGAACTGGTAAAAGTAAATTTTTTGTCCTGATGGTGGATTTGTGTTTTCCAATGCGGTCTTTGACACTCTGCATGGTTTCCCCAATGTATAACAACCCACAAGGACATTTTATTAGGTATATAACATTGGCTGATTCACATGTGAAAAAGCCATCAACTGCATATATACGTCCAGTATGTGGGTGGTAAACATTGGGCCCTTTGATGACATTAGAGCACTGGAAACAATGGAGACATGGAAAGGTGCCCTTCCACTGTGTAGCCAGTACCCCCTGTTTAAGAGTACCACGGGTGCTCCCAATATCCGCTCGCACTAGCTTGTCTCTATAACTTGAGTTCTTTTTATTAAAATAAGGGGTGGATTTTGGAATTCCCTGACTTGGGGGTATGCCTTACCTAACAGACACCAATGTTTCTTCACAATATTATCTAATTTAGAATTAAATGGATGGTATTTGTGAATCAATGCCACTCGTGGGCTTTTGTCATGTTCATTTCCAGAGCTACGAGGGATTTCTAACTCATTTAAGGTGTTTGTCAGGATAGATGGTGGGTACCCTCTTTCTTCAAACCTTGTGGTCATCTCTTCTATTCTAAGTCCCAGTACTGAGGGATTAGAAACAATGCGTCTAACCCTCTGGTATTGGGACTTTGGAATAGCTCTTTTAAGAGCAGGTGGATGGGCGCTGGTGAAGTGGAGGATACTATTTCTGTCTGTCTCCTTCCGAAATAAATCAGTTGAAAGATTACCATGCAAATCCTTGATAACCCTTGTATCCAAGAAGCTAACCGTCCGACTAGCACTTGTGACTGTAAATTGTAAACCAGTGCGTGCATGGTTCAGGTGTGAAATAAATGCCTTTAGGGTCTCCTGTGACCCCGCCCATATGCAAAAAATGTCGTCAATAAATCTTTTCCATAATAAAATATGGTTATAATACCATTGACTGCTGTAAACAAAATTATCCTCAAATTGCGACATATATGCATTTGCATAGGGCGGGGCCACATTAGACCCCATCGCGGTCCCCCGCTTTTGTAAATAATAAGAATCCTCAAACATGAAATAGTTCTCATATAAGACGAGGTGAAGCAGTTCTACAAAAAATTCCCGCTCTATGAGGGAATAATCACTCCTTTCTAGGAATGACTTGACAGCCTGCACACCTCCATTGTGTTCTATGGAGGTATACCATGCAGAGTGTCAAAGACCGCATTGGAAAACACAAATCCACCATCAGGACAAAAAATTTACTTTTACCAGTTCCCTCCCATTTTGATAAGTTTAACCACACAATTGCTCAATTAAAGTTCCAGGTCATAGAACAGATTTCTAGACCCAGGCGAGGTGGCGATATTAAAAAACTACTTTTGCGCCGAGAGGCCTACTGGATTCATACCCTTGATACCCTTCATCCAAGAGGTCTTAATCGCGACTATG
This sequence comes from Bufo gargarizans, assembly GCF_014858855.1. Taxonomy (NCBI): domain Eukaryota; kingdom Metazoa; phylum Chordata; class Amphibia; order Anura; family Bufonidae; genus Bufo; species Bufo gargarizans. Next base: position 110,713,550 of record NC_058083.1, read on the forward strand.
AAATTATGCATATCTGATTTCTGTTAGTGCTATTTTCTGTTCACTTTCTTATTTTAATTTTTATGGTTGTAACTTTTTGCATTATATTTTTTTCTAGACATCGACCATATAAATGAAGGAGTCCCTCAGCTATATTGGTATCTAATAATAATTTTTATGAGTATTTCATTATTACTGACATGTATTTTGATACCTGTTGCGCTTTTTTGATTCTTTGATTGACTACCTTGACTATGTTACCATGTGACTATGTATATACCGCCCCCATTTTGGGCGTTTACGTCACTGGGAGGTTCCTTTCTTTAATCATTGATATGTGTATATATATGAGCTGCTGACTATGTATATTTATCTGTTGAGAAAGGCAATTGAGCCGAAACGCGTCCTCTTCATGGACATATTGTTACATGCAATAAAACTTCACAAGCATTGAAGACACGTCTGCTGGGATCTTCTTTCTATTACACGTGGTAATTATCCTATCCCGTGCGGCGTGCACCTCAGCGTGTGCCGACCAACTTCTTTTCAAATTTTAGGTTTAGACTGGAGGTTTGCTTTAAAGGGGATTTCCAAGATTTTGATATTGATGGATTATTCTCAGTATAAGTCATCAATATCTGATCAGTTGGGGTCCGAGTTCCGACACCTCCGGTGAGCGTTGCGCCAGTAACATTGGTCACATAGCCTAGGCACAGCTCAGTCCTATTCAAGTGAATAGGACAGAGCTGCAATACCAAGCATGCCTGCTATCCAATGGACGGGGGTGCCTGAGGATAGGTAATCAGTATCAGAATCTCAGAAAACCCTTTAAAGGTGAAGTTTCTTCTACTGAGATCTGCGTTGTTATCAGTTTCTAGTCAGTTGCTTCTCGCTTGCAGAGAACATTAGCTTGTAGTCTCTTTCTAAAGAGCAATGACCGCAGTTTAAAAAGTTTGTGGGAATTCAGAGCGAGACTGAAGCAAAGCTATAAAAATAAATATGATAAAAAAAAGCAGTTTTCAGTTGTAGTAGTGATTGATGGTGATTTTTTTTTAAATCTTTTACAGGTTTCAATTAGTTAAGAAAATTTATCCCAACCAATGGTGTTCATGTGAATGGAGGCTTATTGCGAAGTCCTGGACTGTGCTCTCTAAAAATGGAGATGCTACGCCGCTCATCTGTGTTTGCTGCAGAAGTTTTAGAGGTTTTTGACAGATCCCCCACAGATAAGGAACTGGTTGCACAAGGTAAAGCTTTATGCAGAGACTATATTCAGGCGCGACTTCAGCGTGCTGGTCTTGGATGGAGCAAACCAGAACATGGCATCTCTTCTACAGTAGGTGGACGTATGGCGGAGGTATCTGCAACGTTCCTGAGACTGGGTCAGTATTCTTTATTATTGGATATGTGTTTAGTTTGAACAGCAATGGCTAGGACATTGTGAGAGATTTATCGAGACAAGTTCACAGGAAAAGTGGAGCAGATTGTTTGCTTATTGGTAACTGCTCTCTTGGCTTGCTTTTTGGGAACTGCTACTTTGTCTTCTTTTGCCCAGGTTTCAGTTCATCTCCCTAATTGTGTCCCGTCTTCTCTGGACAAGTAAATATTGTCTTCTGACAATTTTCTCCTATTAGAGCACGTTCTCATAGCCTTTAGTCCTCATGCACATAGCCAAGACCCTATACAAAGAGTCCCTAAATCTCTGTATGACTCTCCATGTGACTCTCCGCCTCCTTAATTTAGCATGTAATCACACATGCCATAGTTCCAATTAATTTCCTGTGAATGCATGTAAAAAAATTCTATGTAATATGGCCATGTTCATGAGGTTCCTGCTCTTGCCGGATGGGATTTGCCCCTATCAAGAACTGACAGAGAATATGCAGAGCATATACATAACTTCCCCCACCCTTGCATGTTACCTTCTTTTGCTCTATAGTTCACAATGTGACTATGTGTTCTGCTTACCCAATGGGACATAAACCAGACACCTGTCTAAAGCTGATTAAGATCCTGTACAAAATATGCACAAACATGACCTCAAAGTTCATGTTCATACATTCAACCTCTAGTCTTAACAGGATTCCTTGATGTCAGCTATGTCGTCTCATAACTTATGCATAGCTTCATGGTGGATGTGGAGACCATTTCAGCCCTGGTATGAATGATGGAGACCATTACAGGCCTTACATCTTTCCACCAATACACATAAGATTAAAGTTGGCCGAAATGGCAGATTTCGGCCATTCTGACCGACTGACGTTTGAAAAACAAGCGCAATCACCAACAAGTCTGCCAAATATGTGAACCGCTCTGCCGGAAAACTTTGGCTGTCCATGGGCCGAAACTGCATGTTGATGGCATGATCAGCTGAATTCAGACGATCACTTGCCATTGTGCTCAAGCACCAGGGAGTCTGTTTTTATAAAGAACTGACTCCCTGGTTGGCAATTTAGTTGGTGGGATCGTTGCGAACGATCCCATGGACGACTGATCGGCCGCAATGCAGCCGATCATTATCTCAAATGTATGGCCAGCTTAAGTCCAATTTCACATGAGCATGCCATGGCTGCAAAGTCCGAGCCCAACAGCAGGTCTAATGATCTGAACCTACGATACTGTTTTTTGGGTCGTTAGTCAGTCAGGCTGGGACTGCATGTGAAATTAGCCTTATAGGAGTTATCCCATTACAACAATTTATCCCCTATCTACGGGATAAGGGACAAGTGCCCACTCATTACTCTGACTCAACCCCCCCTTCCTGATCAGGCTCTTATGCCCTGTCCTGTGGACTCCGCCGATCACTAGAATGGAGGATCATGTTCCCGTGTTTGTATGGAGTTGTCTGGCAACCCCATAAAGTTGAAAGGCATGGGAGAAGGCATGGGAGAATGCACGACCCTCCGTTCTAGTGATCAGCAAGGGCCCCAGGGGAGAAGTTGTGTTGGGACAAGACTTTTAAATATCTTGCAAACCCCTGTGTAGCCTCTGGTTTTCTCAGATCATGTCATGTTTTCCTACTAAAGCAGACAGTTGGAGTTAATTAAACTTCAATCATTGAACAATTACTATCTGATAAGCTTTAAAGTATTACCATGCCAAAAACTAAAAATCCAGTTGTTAAAGCTTTGATCGAAAGTACAACTCCAAGACTGGTCAGAGGCTGAAATCTGTACCTGAAGTTACGATTTTACAGCATAATAAACTATACCCCTAAAAATCAGATAATAAAGCAAAATAGCTTTAAGGAATGCATGATCAGAAAATGACCTATCACTTAAGGCTACTTTCACACTGGCGTTTTGGTTTCCGTTTCTGAGATCCGTTCAGGGCTCTCACAAGCAGTCCAAAACGGATCCGTTTTGCCCTAATGCATTCTGAATAGAAAAGGATCCACTCAGAATGCATCAGTTTGCCTCTGTTCTGTCTCCATTCCGCTCTGGAGGCGGACACCAAAACGCTGCCTGCAACAGTTTTCTGTCAACCTGACGAAACTGAGCCAAACGTCACAATCTGGCACAATAGAAAACTGATCCGTCTCCCATTGACTTTCAGTGGTGTTCATGACGGATCCGTCTTGACTATGTTACAGATAATATAAACGGATGCGCTCATGACAGATCTGCCCACAACGTGAGTGTGAAAGTAGCCTAAATCATGTTTTTGAGTTAAACATCTTTGTAGAATTATTGGTGAATTTGTTTAATTTCTATATCTATAATCTATATTTAAAAATGTATGTAATCCTGCAATTTTCACACTGGCCATTAGGTCTAATAATAGGTCATGATTGCCTAGTCTGTAGAGGTAACTTTTCGGTAGTCATTATCACTACAGGCAGAATTACAATGACAGGTAACACCTCTATATACAGTAGATAACACAGTATTCACCATAAACACTAGGTGATATCACAGCTTATCTACTCCCTCCTGACCTCTGCACAGGTCAGACATGTGAGAGGCGTCCCAGCTACAGACAGTACATTAGTAAGTGGCTCATTTTACTGCATTTAATTCACTTGCACATCATTTTTAAGTAGTCGAAAAACCCCTTACGTTTGCTATGTCCACCTTCCGAATAATCTTATATTGCTGCAAAGCATCTACACTTGAAAATGAACAACTTTGCAAAGTTCAAACATTTTGGGGGTCATTTATTAAGACCAGCGTTGAAGTTATGTAGAGGCGCCGACCTCTTTATAACTTCATCGCGGGCTAAATCTACGCCAGCTCCCCTTGCTGGCGTAGATTTAGAACATTTTCTACACCTATAACAGGCATACAAAATTATCAATGAGACAGGTCTGGCAGCCCACCCCCACCACTCGCCCCCTTTTTTAGACCTGGCGTGAGCAGGGAAAAGTTGCATTTTTATAGCACAGATATTAGCATAATTTGGTGTCCCCAATGGGGCTCACGATCTCAGGTCCCTATCAGTTATGTCTTTGGAGTGTGGGAGGAAACCGACACAAGCACGGGGAGGACATACAGACTCCATGCAGATGTTGTACTTGGTGGGATTCGAATCTAGGACCCCAGCGCTGCAAGGCAACAGTGCTAACCACTAAGCCACCCTGCTGCCCATTAGTAAATGACCCCCTTTGTGTTTACAGCTTTTATACATTTTATCTTACAACAATGTACACAATTAAAGCAATACTGCCAGACACACAACAAGAAAAATCAACTGACCCCCACTTACCCACCAACTACCCAGAATGAGGAGAGGAGAGAGGGTAGACACAGAACGATAGGTGATTTGCAAAGTTTTTTCTTTATTCTGTTTTTGATGCATTGGATGATGTACTTTCTCTTTAAATATTCGTATTCATTAAACATACGTATAAAAATAATAATTTAGAATAACATACAGTTGAAAAAAATTCTAAAAATTCAGAAGGAAAGTATAAGTTTACTTCTACGCTGTCTTGAGCCAAATACTTAGTAATAACTATGTCCCCTTATTGTTATTGTATTGCAGGGGATGAGCTTGAATACATGAGGCCAGCTGTATACCGGAACATTGCTCGACAACTGAACATCTCCCTCGCCTCAGAGTCGGTTTTATCTGACGCATTCCTTGCAGTTGCCGCAGAAATATTCTCAGCAGGTACTAATGTTGGAAGCTGGCAAATATCAACAGGGAAAAAAATTCTAGTACCATTTGCTGATGGTTTTCAAGATCTCAGCTTGTTGCCGTATGCCTATTGTCTGGTATAAATATGATGGTGATTGGAAGGAGTGCCATATTTATGTAGAACTTGTTCTAGTTTTTCTGACATCAGATAAAGTGGGCAAGGGCGACATTTGTTACACTTTTTTTTATTAAAAAATTATTCTTCTTAATATAAAGTTAAAGTAAATCTAGGCAGTCACACTTTGCATTCCTCATTGCCTAGGAGTGCTTGATGCACATGTTCTGGGAGACCGGATGGGGCGGGGGGGGGGGGGGGGGGCTCATAATAAGTTTTGCTATGGGGCCCTGTGAGATCTCTGTACACCGCGGTTGCTTGCATTACCTGTTTTTTGCTATAACAAACTCAAGTATGGCATACAGAAGGGGCAATACTTAAGAGCTCGACATAACTGTGGGTGGATTTTAAACAGGCAGCTTCTGATTTGCAAAAGAGATTCCTTCAGAGAGGATATCCTGGGTCATGTCTCGCTGAGGCTTACCATCATGCCTCAGCAAGTAATAGAGGCGATCTCCTGGTTCCCAGACAACGGGTAACGGATGATAAAAAAGGTCCGGATCATAGGCACGTACGATCTGGCCAATAGGGAGGTCCGGGACATTCTGAAGGAATGCTGGGGGATCTTGAAGTCGGATCCTGTGATTGGACATCTTGTGGGGGGTTCTCCCCTCATCACGTACAGGAGAGGTAGTAACCTGAGAGACCAGCTGGTGCACAGTCTGTATAGCCCTCCTATACAGACTACCTGGTTAACCAATAGACCACACGGAACGTTTGAATGCGGTAACTGTGTTGCATGCAAGGCGATCAAGAAGGGCAACATAGTTAAGTGTAATATGACAGGACGTAGTTATAATATCAGGTCCTTTATTAACTGCAGAACGATAGGGGTGGCCTATTTGGCTACATGCATCTGTCAAAAACAGTATGTGGGTAAAACCAAAAGAGAATTCAGGAGGCGCATAGGAGAAGATCTGCTGAGTATCAGCAATGAGGATGACACCCCAATCGCCCAACATGTTATGGAATGCCACCCTGGAGTGAAGCAATGTGTCACCTTCCAAGGGATGGAACATGTAAGGGGGTCTCCAAGAGGGGGTAAAATAGATAACCTCCTGCTGCGTGAAGAAGCACAGTGGACATTCACACTGCGGACTGTTATACCATTTGGTCTAAATGATTTAATCTCCTATACGTGCTTCAATTAAGTATATGGTGACAGTTCTACTGTTCTTCTCTTTCTTTCGCTTTTTCATGGTCTGAATGGGACTATAATGTTGTGCTGGTCTAGGGAGCCATATATGATCGGTGAGGCTCCATGGACCTAAATGCCCTCCTTATTTATGGGTTATGTTGCCACTTGTTGCTAATGCTAACTCAGTACATGTAACAATCATGGAGGAGCTTTAAAAATACTGTTGTCTGACAAATACCTCTTTTCATACCCCTGGTACAGTGGTGTACCTTTCAGAATGTACCTCTGATAAGTTAGGCTATATTCTGCTAATAATATGAATGCCCACTGGCGTAATTAGCATTTGTTTAGTAGGCAGAGCGGAGGAGGAGGACTTACCAATCCCCACAGTGAGGTCTCCGCTGCCGTTAGCTTCGCCCAATGGGAGTGACCCTATATGAGAGCTGCTCTTAAAGGGTTTCTACCACCAGATTTTCACCTATTTAGCTGTCTGACACTAGCGATCTGCTAGCGTCTGCTGTACCTAACAGTGTTCATGTATTACCTTTGTAGTAAAGTGAGGAACCGCACTCTGTTCAAAGGATATCATCGGTGCCAATCAAGGGCTGTTAGGCCGTGATCCAAGTAATAAAATATTGAGGCACTCAGGTTGAAGGTTTTGCAATTCAAGTATAGTTTTATTTCATTTTTCTGCATCATCCATTTGCCCGTGGTATATATAAAAATGACAGACTATTTCTGACCAGACGTTTCTTCCGTAATCGGCGGCGCAGGGAGCAGTCCGACAGTCACTGCGCCTGCGACCAAATACAGAAGCACACGGCGCAGGCGCGAGAATTTGGCGGAGATGGAGAGAAGTAGGCTGTCAATCTAGACGAGAGGGGCGGGCTGGAGGGACACGATGGGCGGCAGAAATAGTGAGTAGACGCTCCGTCTAGGTGCTGAAAAGACGCCCCCATAGCACCTAGAGGCTCATTTGCATATCAATAAAAGTACGTTTTTAAGCTTAACCGCTCCAGACAAAGGTAATACATGAACACGGTTAGGTACAGCAGACACTAGCAGATCGCTAGTGTCAGACAGCTAAATAGGTCAAAATCTGGTGGTAGAAACCCTTTAACGGCCATAATAGAGCCATAGGCTGTGATTCCTTATGCTGCACGTGCGTCATTAGAAGCGTGCAGCGTCTTTTCTGCAGGTGTAGTGTCAGTAATCGCCAAGTGTATGGGGCGAACTGTACCCATGTCATATATAATCTGCTCCAGATTTTGGTGACATAGAAACACGTCGAGCAGACGTAACATTAGGCAGGGAATTATGCTGATTATTGTAGGAGTTTGCTTGAACTGATATAGGACTGGAGAAGCGGGTTAAACAGTAGTGCATGATAAGTAGCGCACTCACCTGCAGATACACAGTCCACTTCAATACTGCTACCTATACTTGTTCTGCTGCTGGGACGCACTGAAAGGGTGGAATAGATAGAATTTGTAGCAAATTACATCCAGCACATAACAGCATCTTTTACAGTGTGCTTGCAGGCTGGAAGGGAACAAATAAAATAAAAAACTGTATATTTCCAGCAAAACACACTGCTTCTACCAGTGTGAAGAAGTGTCACCAATTAATTGTGCACGACAAACATGGTAGTATGAAAATACCTCCTTTATTAATACATATAATAACCTAGGGGCGGGAGTTTTAAGTCTGTTTTTTGAGGGTGGCCTGAACGACCACCCTACCTGCCTCCTTGACTGTGACCTCCACAGCACTCTGCTCCCTACACAGTGTCATCCACAGCGCCCTGCTCCTTTAAAGCTGACCTGCAGCAGTGAAGAAAAATGGCTGGGTTGTTATGGAAGCCTGGTGTAAAACTGTGCGTACATGGAGACCTAAGGGCCTGCGAGCTTCTATTGGCTGATAAGAGTCATGTGACCAGGCTTCTATTGGCTAATGCATTTTTTTCTGGGAATTCCTCAGGAACGCTATGTACCTAATGTACGTGTGTACCAACTTTCGTGATTCTAAATGCAACGGGGCAGATTCCTTTAGTGGACATACACACATACACTCAGCTTTATATATTAGATGTCTTCTTCTAGGACTACATGGCGGCATGTGATGACTTGCCATGCTGACAGTTACTAATGATAGCAAATGCAGCAGGATTGGATTTCTGCAGTCTGTTGGGTCGTGTCATCCTGCAGGTCGCAATACCACCAAATTCACTACTGTTAGTTGCAATGAAGTTGTGCAAGCGATAGGACCTGGGCGATCACAAGAATGGGGCCCGTACCCTCTGCAGCCCACCTGAAATGAACAGAGTGGCTGGTCACACATACGAGTGTGAATAGGGAATAACTAGATCTAACATGAATATCCCTTTAAAGGCCCTTTTACACAGTTTGAGGAACGGGGCAGCTGTTGGGAATGACCGTTTGTATGAATGCTTGTTCCTGATTGGCCTGTGTAAAAGAGCCATGATTCACCCGACATTTGCCGGGTGACAGCATCTCTTGTTTGTGCTTCTGACAGACAAGGAAATTGAATGGGAACCAATGATCATAGTGGCGATCATTCATCCCCATACCTCTGTAACGGCCACCCCGGTTGTGAGCAAGGTGTATGCCGTCAGAGACGTCCTTTTCCCGGCGAGAGGCTGTGCGGCAGAGTATTTCCGATATCCTATCTGCTGGATCCTTGTAGAGAGGGAGAAGTACAGCTCTTTTACAGGGCTAGTGATTAAACTGGAAACAGGTACCCTTCAATAACGAGACAAGGCTATATATTGAGGGTTAAGCAGAACTGCTTTAATGACCACATAAGCATTGCCTTTTATACACATTTTCCAACAAGGTTACCACCCACGTGGACCTTGTTGGGAACTGAGGACATAAACATAGTAGCCAATCATTTACAGTTTTACAGTTTAAACACCCCCATCACTGTACATTCCTTTCCTCTGATTGGGAGATAATTGAGTTAATTGTGGTATCAGCTCAATTTTTTCCAAGCGAACAATATACTTTTTAACACATTTCTGTAACTCCAAAACTAAACATTTAACACACACAATGGGCATTGACTGTGACACAATTAACAAACACAATGGGATTGCCTGTAACACAATCAACAAACAAAATGGGCATTGCCTGTGACACAATTAACACACACAATGGGCATTGCCTGGCACACCATTAACAAACACAATGGGCATTGCCTGTAACACAATTAACAAAATAAAAGTAATGAATCCAGGGGTTTTATACAAGTTTACAGTCTGTGGTCCAGGCAATAACAGGGGTTTTGTTACAACATCATCAGTCATTACTGCAAACATGGATTAGGTCAGTGCCCACTCTGTTGGCTCCTGTAAATGGGCTTTTGACCAGTGCCCATGGAAATCTGACCATGTGATTAGTCTTATGTCACTGCATGTAATTGGTGCAAGCCATAAAAATGTAATTGCGACTTAAAACCCTTTCAGGGAATGCGATCTGAAGTACACACAGAGCAGTACCCTTGTTTGTGACTTTCTGAAAGTCTGTAAAGTCATGTCACCAAATGGACTATAGTTAAAAGTTCATTTTATTTACCAGGTGTTCCTGGGTGGAATGCTCAAGAAGGGAGTTTAACAGGATGACAGATCGGATTTAAATAGATTAATGGGATGTATGCATACAATATAAATAATGAAACAATCGTACTTTATTAATATGATGAGACAAAGAAAACCTGCAGGGTACGCAAGGTATCTAAAACATCAAGTCTATATTCTCATTGATAATTAAAGAGGTTTTACAAGACTTTACTACTAATGACCTACCTGAATAGGTTAGTATCTGATCGGTGGGGGTCCCATGACGCCTGCCAATCAGCTGTTTGCAGTAGTGCTCGTGGCTTTCTTGCGGCTTTCTCTAGGGAATTTATTGGTCACTTGACTTAGGCGCAGCTCGGCCCCAAAGAAGTGAATAGGGCTGATCTGAGATTCCAAGCACAGGCACTTTGCTTCATGAGCTGATTGAAAGTTTTGGCGCTAATGCAAGCGGCGGTGCCTTCTCAAACAGTTGATCAGCGGGGGTCCCAAGTGTTGGACGCTCACAGGTCAGATACTGATGACCTATCCAGAGGATAGGTCATCGGCAGAAAAATCTCATCACACTATTAGCAATTAGTTGTTTCATGTATATTTCTCATTTACTTCTACAGGGATCACATGGGGTAAAGTGGTCTCATTGTATGCAGTGGCAGCGGGACTCGCACTCGATTGTGTAAAACATTCACAGCCGGCGCTGGTTCTGACTATTGTGGACTGTCTAGGAGAATTTGTTCGCAAGACTTTAGTCACTTGGCTGAAGAGGAGAGGAGGATGGGTAAATACCTCATTGTCTTTACATTCTGCAGTTAGCTCAACAGGTTTAATCAACTTAATGTGCACACCTACATAATTATCTTAATGCTGTATTAAAATATCCTATTGGTTTGAGTCTACATTTCCTATGTAGACCTGAGTCTCCATGATTACAGACTGAAATCTATGTATAGTCTGATCCTGCTGTCGTGTTCAAAGGGTTTTCCTCAGGATCATCATCAATATCTAATTGGTTAGTGCCCAACACCCCCAGTGATCAGCTGTTTTTCAGTAGCTCTGGCAGATAGGAGCTGGAGCTACACAGTGCCGTCCATTGTCTAGTGGACAAAGCTGGTTACTGCAGCACTGCTCCAGTTGAAGTCAATGGAAGCAGCGCTGTCGTATCCAGCTCCATCCACTGTGCAGTGGACAGGGCTGAGTATTTCCAGCACTAGAGTTACTCCCAAACAGCTGATCAGTGGAGGTACAGGGTGTCGGACCCCTGCTGATATGATATTGATGATCTGTCCTAAGGATGGGTCATCAATTGTTAAACCTGGAGAACTATTTCAATCAATGAATCATCTGTACAGTTTTAGAGATAATTAAACATTTAGTCCATGTTTTACTCATAATGATTTCACGCTGATATCACCTCTTCCAGGGATCCACAAATGAGTCATTAAGCAATTTCACAACTTCCATGTAAGACAGAAATATATCATTTGGGTGCTCTACTACAAATGAATAGATAAACTCACTCTGATTCATGGCCTTACTCATTAGGAGACAAGTCTTTGTACGCTTCTGTACACCCCTTATGTTGCAAGTGAATAAATGTTAATTACCAAGTCATTTTCATTATTAGTAACAATATTCATCAGCAATTCACCATAAGAGAATATACTGTAAAACAACGATGGACATTGTAGACAGTGCTAAAAATCTTTCCCGGATCCCAAATGGGCAAATGACCAAGGTTCCTTTTACGTCCATCAACCTTCTCATACCATGATGCATCAACTTGGTGGGTACTGAGAGGACTGCTATACGTCTAAAACACAGTGCCCCACTGTTTTTAAGAGAAAAGGAATAATATGATCTGTCAGGCCCCAAACATATATCTAGTAGGTCCATGGAAGAAGGGAAACAATTGGAAATGGCAGCATGCTGTGAACCAGACTTGCCCATTGCCCAATGTAAAACAGTACAGTAACTGGTAGGTAGGTAGGTTAGGCGATATCGAACCCTTATTTCTCTGGGGACCAAAAAGCAGCACTTCATGCACTGTCCTGATGATGACACTGTCTGAAGGCACATTTAGTGAGGCTTTGAACCATGGATTCTCCCCAGGGAGCAACATACTTTTTAACCATGGGGACCAGAACTGAGTATTCATTATCCATTTGCAACCTTATTGCAATAAAACCTATATTTGTTAACTCTGTGGATTTTTGAGAATTCTCTGCCTCCACTCTTTTTCATCAGCATCATCTTTCTACAGTATAAGCGCTCATCTCGGTTTCTCGTATGCTTTTGATTATGTTGCCTTAGTAGTTATCTCATTCAGTTCCACCTACAATGTGGCTGCTATTCTGATTACCTCCTACACACATCTGTGACTGCATCTGTACATGGCCTACCACGTGGCTGCAAAACATATCATTTACAAACTATTATTTCATACAAACACTGCAGCACTTCATTCATTATTTCATTGATGCCCATAGACATTTAATATTTGTCGGCAAATCCTTCTGGAAAGGGAAAGCTACAAGCTATGAACCACCTGATGGCTTTTAGTCCTAAAGCCACTACTTGGGCTATATGTGGTTACTTACCATCACACACACCATATTCACCTAAACTTACCAAAAATGTTCTAACATTGGACTGACCAGACTCCAGCAGCCCCTTGTCCACTTCCATGTGGCCATTTATGAACTGGATGGAAGCTACCATAGAGATTGAAGGTGTGCACCACGTTTCTTCTACCCCTGGAGAATATTCACCGACATTCTCTCTGGTATCTCTAGCAATAAGTCCTGTTTGATACTTCAATGGTCCCTCCTTCCTTCTTTCCTTTTCTGGGGATCCAATTTTTATATTTAAAAGGTTTGTCCCACTGAAAAATAGTCTACATTTTTCACAGAAACATCTGGATCTGAATACTTGCAATTGCAATAAAATGAGAATTATACAATAAAATGTATCTGTATAGCACCATGCTTAGTTCTCTGTCCAGTAACATGCTGAGGTGGACGCACATGCTCAGTTCCTTCTGTTAACTGTTGCCAGTCAGATCTTCTATTAGAAACTGTACAAGTTACAAGAAGAGGGCTGCAAATAAAAAATACATGCCCCCTGAGCTGTGAGATAGGGCTGCCTCAGAAAGGATATGCCTCCTGAGCTGCGATAGGGAGAGAGCTGCAGCAAAAAGGACACAACCTAAGCCATGACAGGGAGAAAGCTGCAGTAGAAAGGACACTCTCCCTTGGGCAGCGATAGGGAGAGAACTGCAGTAGAATGGAAATAGAGCAATGAATGGAGCTTTGGATCAATGTGAGGTTCAGGGCTGGTTCTAGCTTTGTTAGAAAATGATTGTCATGTAGTATATGATGTATAATTTTCATTTTTACATTCATCATGGGATAGCCCCTTTTACCCTATAAGATTGACTCGTCCTTCCTTTTCCTTCTGCCACCTTTCCTGCTCCTATAGTAGTTTTCCTTCTACTATTACATTTACTTTTCTTCTTATAATGTACTTTTCCACCATAACGGATTCTCTGTCGTTCCCACAAGGATGTCCACATCCTGTTACTGTACATTGTGCCCCGCTCACAGTGGTTTCTGGTTTCTAATCTGCTCTGACTATATATCCGTCTTTCCAGTCCGCTCAATTTCACTTACGAATAAGTCCAAGGAAAGCATACGGAAATTACTATCACACCATATTTTAATAATGACTTTCGGTTCAAATTACTGTTAAGATGGATTAAGCGCCCTGTGACGCAGAAGAAATACCAGGAATTCATTGGGGAAGCAAGCTTAATCTGTGGCTTTCATTCCTGATACCATTTAGATAAAGTAATTTCTGGTTCACTGTAATACTCTAAAATACACATTAATGTAGTGTTAACATAAACATGCATACAAATCTACACAAAATATTAGGAATATATCCACTTTATTATTAGGGTATATCTATATACTGCCCATAAAGATTTTAACTAGTTAGGGCATATATGGGGGGTGTATATTGTGCCTGGTATCCAGCTGAAAACGACATATGGGAAGACTATTCTAGGCTGCTCTCCGCCATAGAACATATCCAGGAGTATTTCCAGCATTGCTGACACACGGGGATCTCCTGTAGCAATCAGTAGTCTTTAAAGGAATTGTCTCCTATAGATCCCATGGATATCATAGATTAAGTTACCCACTCAGTACCCTCACTCTCTATTAGCCAGGGGGAGCCAATAACAAAGAACGGTTCTTACTCTGGCACACCTGGCCAGTCCAGGTATTACATGGACTCCCATTTGTTTAAACAGTTGGCATGTAATACTATATTTCACGGGAAATATATGGATGGCCATATCTTTGGCAAGCATTAATTTGAAAAGAGCTTGTCTTCAAGAGACAACGTCTTTACAGCGACCCTCAAGTTCAAGATAAAAACTTCACATTAAAGGGGTTCTCCGGGAATTAAAGGGGTTTTGCCATCATAGACAATGGGGCATATCGCTAGGATATGCCCTCATTGTCTGATAGGTGTGGGTCCCACCTCTGGGACCCGCACCTACACAGAGAACGGAGCGGGGAAATCAGTGGAGGGTGCACTGTGCATGCGCATGCCGACCTCCATTTGTTTCTATGGGGCCGCCGAAAATAGCCAAGCACTGGCTCGGCTATTTCCGTCGGCCCCATAAAAATAAATGGGAGTGGGGGCGGTGCGCTCCCATTCACTTGTATGGGAGCAGTGGGGAGCAGCGCTTGGTGGTGGCGGGACCCTGGGAAACCCGGGGTCCTCCAGCCACAACTCTTCCCGCTCCATTCTCGTTGTAGGTGCGGTTCCCAGAGGTGGGACCCACACCTATCAGACAATGGGGGCATATCCTAGTGATGTGCCCCCATTGTCTGTGATGGGAATACCCCTTTAAGAAAATAAAATCACTGGAAATACTTAAACATATCTTTATTATAAATAAATTCCCAAATAGCTTTCATTAGCTTTAATTGTATAATTATCTTGACTATGGGATCTGGGAAAATAAAATGGCCACTGTCCTATAAGTACACACAAAACCTGTCCTAATTACACAGCAGAACAAGTTACTTCACAGCACTGAGGTAAAGAGCTGCCTCATCCTCCTCTCTGCTCTATTTGTCAGGTATTATCATCCTGAACACAGCTGATAAGGTCTTCACCTGAATGTCTGTACTTCATGTCTCCTCATGAACTCAATTCCTACAGAGATTCATCTGCAGATTTTATTAGTTGTATTGAGGATCATAAACCCTGACAAAGAGCATGACTGTAAATACTTCCAGTTCTGAAGACTCCAGCGGCTCAGGATCAGTGCTCTGGGCAGCTGGGCTCAGACTGGAAGTGGGCACCGCTCTGCAGGAAGGAGACCAGGGCTCGGCTCACCCTAGCATTACAGGGCACCCCTATACAGTAGAGCAGTATAGCACCTCACCGTATACAGCACCCCAAACTATACACGATACAGCACCCCACACTATACAGCCCCCCACACTATACAGTACAGCAGTATAGCACTCCGCACTATACAGCACCCACAGTATACAGTATACAGCCACCCACAGTATACAGTACAGCAGTATAGCACTCCACAATATACAGCACCCACAGTACACAGCCCCCCACAATATACAGGCCCCCCACAGTATACAGCCCCCCACACAGTATACAGCCCCCCACACAGTATACAGCCCCACACACACAGTATACAGCCCCACACACACAGTATACAGCCCCACACACACAGTATTCAGCCCCACACACACAGTATACAGCCCCCCACACAGTATACAGGCCCACACACTATACAGGCCCACACACTATACAGGCCCCCCACAGTATACAGCCCCACACAGTATACAGGCCCCCACAGTATACAGGCCTCCACACAGTATACAGGCCCCCATACTACACAGTAGTTTACAGTATATTAGCATAACAGCCCCTGTCACCTTTCTCTGATGTAATCTTCACAAAAAAAGCTCCACAGTTAAAGCAAACTTCTCCTGCAACACTCCTGATAGGACCTGTGATGACCTCGATCACAGCCTAGATCACAGCTCTCGTCACAGTACACTGCCTGGCAGGCATGGCATGGCAGCACCCCCTGTGCAGCTGACAGCCTGACACCCGAGGCAGTGGCTAGCAGGGCTGCCTTTGGCCCCCCAGGAGCAACTGGACCCGGGGCAGCTGCCCCCTTTGCCCCTTGGTAAAGACGGCCCTGCTTTGGCTCAGTGTTCTGAAGTAACTTGTCCTGCTGTGTGATTACGACAGATTTGGGGGTACTAATAGGATGGCGGCCATTTTATTTCTCCTAATGATTGCTCCCTAGACAAAACGAGCCATTATAACTAATAAAAGATATTTGGAAATATATTTATAATCAAGTAATATATAACCCAATTAAGGCTTGTTATTGGGTGAATAAATTGTTCATGCAGCACATTAAATCATAGTTTCTGGGCAGCAGATTGTGCTGTGTAAACAGCCATCTGCTGCCCTGCAACAATAAATCTCTATGAGGATGAGCAATTGTAGTAGCCATCTCTCATTCCCATAAACATCTCACCTCCACTGACGAGCCAGCAGTTAGCCGTTCCTTTCTGATAATTGCTTGCTTGCTTGGTTGGCGCATGTAAATGCGCCATTAAGGGCTTCTACGGGAATTCTTTGAAATGGCCGCAAGCAACCTCATCCTGTCCTAGACTGTGATCAGGACTGGTTACCTCTAATTGCAGAGCTGCCTATAAGGTGAAGTGCCTCACTAAACATTACACTCTGGCACTTGCATATACTACATATTGGTGAGTTTTCCTGTCAGGCTACTCAGACATGATGGCATCTCATAGGCAGGATCACATCATTGCCATCTATTGTAGAGCAATGATGTGTGTTGTGAGGCCTCACCCCTCACCACCCCAGGCAGCTCTGCAAGTGGTGCAACTAGGACTCCTGACATTCTAGGACAAGTTCCTTGCAGCCATTTTAAATAATTATTGGAGAACCCTCTTAACCTTTTGTATTTTTCAGCTGAACGTACTTTTTTAAAATTCTTTTGTTCTCTCTTTCACTTCACAGACGGACGTAACAAAATGTGTGATTGCTTCTGAACCTGGTCTGAGATCTCACTGGTTGGTCTCCAGTGCCTGCAACTTAGGTCACTTCCTAAAGGCAGTAATATTTTTCCTGCTTCGAGAGCGTTAAACTCTTGTCATGGTCCGTTCAGAACTAAATGCAGCTTCGATGACTACTGCCAGATGTTGCTCCCATTCATGTTCAGTGTCCTGGTCCATCCGCTGCTCTACAGTCAACTTCTTTGTGGAATCTCCATGTTCACAAAAATGAACACTTGGGCTTGACTGTGTTCTATAAAGCTACACCAGACAGTGCTATCCCATTCCCTCCGTCTCAGAGCTATTCCTGTACAGACAGAATACGGCACATCCCCTGCTTCCGCCTGTACTTTTCATGAACTCTTGTACTATGGGCAAAACATGTGGATGCACAAAGTAAATCGCTTACAGAGCCTGGGCTGTCAGAAATACTACACCAGTATTAGAGACACACATGATGAAGGAATCAGCCTTGTTCTACTAAATATGACTGTACACCACATGTAATCGTGTATTGTGTGATGTTTGTGCTGATTGCTGCCCTGTTACTCCAGATCTGTAATAACATGCACCCTATGATGCATTATACATTTGTGTTTTCATTAAGGCTACTTTCACACTTGCGGCAGGACGGATCCGACAGGCTGTTCACCATGTCGGATCCGTCCTGCGGCTATTTCGCCGTGCCCGCGGACCGCCGCTCCGTCCCCATTGACTACAATGGGGACGGGGGCGGAGCTCCGGCGCAGCACGGCGCTGCACGGAGAAAGGCCGCCGGACTAAAATTACTGCATGTCAGGCTTTTTAGTCCGGCGGCTTTCTCCGTGCACCGCCGTGCTGCGCCGGAGCTCCGCCCCCGTCTCCATTGTAGTCAATGGGGACGGAGCGGCGGTCCGCGGGCACGGCGAAATAGCCGCAGGACGGATCCGACATGGTGAACAGCCTGTCGGATCCGTCCTGCCGCTAGTGTGAAACTAGCCTAAGATGAACTTTTTCCAATTCCTTTAACACCTTGTAACTTTTAGGGAGAACTGTCTAAGCAACAGTCACACCAGAAGTCCAGTCTTTGAACAAGGGTGTTTCTTCAGGATATGGTCAGATGGGATGGTTGGTGCACGGTCTCGATGTGGCCAAAAAAACATGTGACAGTTTGCTATAGGGTGCATTTACATCACATTTTTCCCATCTGTTTTACGTATACAAAAAATGCATATGTTCAACGGACGCTTCAGACTGATGCCATGCAATATTTATCTGTTCACCAAAAAAATAAAATAAAAATTATATCTTTTTTTAACAGACTGTGCAGGATACAAGAATGTGGTGTGCTGCATTTTTGTATCCTTTTTTTTTCTAAGGTATACCTCAAACATAGACATAAAACGTGATGTAAACCCACCCTTACAGTCATGCCTACACCACTCGCTGCATCTGGCTGTAGCACTAGTTTGAAGTGAATGTCGTTTTCTCTCCTAGACTGACTGGCTCCCTGGAGGAGTCACTAGAGGGTGTTTACGACATAGATTTTCTACAGTGAACCAAATGATTACACAGTGGGGGACATTTATCAAGACTGGCCTTCCCATAAACCAGTCTTGATCCCCCGTATTGGAGTAAGAGGCACAGAATTTAAGAGGCAGATGCCGGATAATAAATTAGTCGCATCTCTGGCACTCCATGCACCAGAAACTTAAATCTACACCAGCCAGGAGCTGGCATAGGCTTGAGCTATAACTTATGCCAGTCTCTGGCACAAGCTATAGTAAGTCCAACGGCCAGTCCCATCCCATCCTGCTACACCCTTTTCTGAAGCTGAAAAAGTTACAAATTTTGGCGCAAACACTTCAATAAAAGTCCCCAGTATACAGTAAGCTTCTGAACTCCCTCTAGTGGTGGCTGCAGGTAACCAGATGTTTATCATTTCACTTTACACCTAGGCATGGGGATTTGGAGCCTTGTCTTGTGTTCTCATGTTCAAACCCTAAAGAAAATATCATTTGTTCAATGATGGTTTAAAAAAGTTTGCAGTAAAGTTATATAAATAATGTAATTAGTCTAATCAGAGGCGTAACTAAAACTGACTGGGCCCCACAGTAAATTTTTTAAAGGGTGCCCCCTTCTCCCAGGCAACTCTCACTCCTTGTCAAGATTGCTCTCTCAGACCAGGCCCAGCAGATGCTCTGCCCGTTTCCTACATGTATATACTGTATGTCATGTCACTGTATATAGTGTTTAATACTGTTGAGGGCACCCTTACAACAACATTTTTCAGTCTTCCTCCTGGTTGGGCCCCTTCTGAGTTTGAGACCTCTAGCAGCTGCTTCCCCTATAGCTATGCCCCTGAGCCTAATATCGTTCAGCAAACTATGGACACTAGCTGCTCTCATGGTTACACAATATACTGTATGGATGCTGCCTATACGTATGTGAACTTGACCATTGCAATACATTAGAGACATGTAATTTACAAAATACATTTTGAGCCCTTTCAACACTGATAGCTCACACCTAGGATGACTGACCAGTAATTATTCAGATTATTACTCATCATAAGTATTTAATTACAATTGCAGCTGCATTGTGACCATCCCTTTTTGTTCATTGTTGAAAAATCCACGAACAACTGCTCTGTTCTATTCAGTATTATGTACAACCTTTTAAATCATTAGCCCTTCATCAGGACTTGGTCAGGTGTACACATAGGACAACATGGTATAAAGAAAGAAGATTAAATCCTAGGAGGGACCTTTAGGTTGACTGTGTTAGCCGTGCATGCGGTGACCAAGCTACCGCAACTGCACACAGTTTACCTCTAATTGTTAGGTTTCATCTGTGCTTGGCATGGTTTGAAGTTGCACGCGCAGTTAAAGCGCAAGAATTAGCGTTAATCCACGTGTGGTTATCCTGGCTTGTCTGCAGCATGTATGGGCACCTACTGTACTATTACATAGAAGCCAAATATATCCACTTATACAGACGCACTGGATGCAAATATTCTTAAAGATTATTGAATACCGTCAGCTGTGATCTTCAGCCTGTTTAACTTAAATTTCCAGGACTTCAGCCAGAAAAGGTCATGGAGGGATCAGAAATCCCACCACATCTTAGAGGGCTCAGCAAAGTCACATAACCTTTCAGTAAGTCATGTGGAGAGAGCGAGATTCTGAAAGCAATATCAAGATCCATGTCACAACGAGACTCCCTCGGCTGAAGAAAGAAAAACAGTGTATATTGCCAGAACTCCATGGAAAACAATGTGGATGCTATAAACAAGTTCTGAAGTGGAAAGCTGTTTGTGATACTTGCTGTTTTTTTCAGTTGTTAGTGGCTTCCTGGGCCAAAACCACAGAGCCATTAAGATGCTTTAGAAACTAGATAAGCCGGTGCCACCAGTACAGCTATTTCCAAGCAATAATCATCAGCGCTCTCACAGAGCTTGTCCTTGCACCACGTTGATAGCAGCTTCTAGAAGTTTTTCATGTCAGCGCTCTTTTGTATTATCAATGACTAAAAAATATCTCTTATGTTAAAGGGACAGGACAATCCCGGTCCATATCCTTTATTAGCGCAAAGAGACTCTTAGAGAAGGGAATGGACATCCCTGGAGGACTCAGCAATGAGGGCAGACTGTATTAAATGGTCACCCATTCATTTGTATGAAAGCCATGGGTCGGACTAGTAACTTAAAGTGACCCTGAAAATAAAACTAAAAAACTAAAATAAAAACTAAAAGTGGCATCATGTTGTAGGCAGTTCCAACTTGACAGAAGGCGGGACAATACAAGTAGGCAGGGCCTGCAATATCACAGTGCAGCACAATATACTGCCCCAGCAGAACCAAACAGCACAGTGCATCGCAAACTGCCACCCCAGCAGAACCAAATACCACAGTGCAGCACAAAATGCCGCCCCCAGCAGAACCAAATAACACAGTGCAGCACAAAATGCCGCTCCGGTAGAATCAAATAGCACAGTGCAGCACAATATACTGCCGTCTTCACCACAGTATTCAACTGTATCACCATTCTGAGGACAGTGATACAGTTGAGTTCAGGAGGGCACCTGCGGCCGTTGTCGAGGTGCATATGATACTCCTTCTCCCATGCTGTAGTGCTGGCCAATCACAGCGCTCAGCTCATAGCCTGAGAGGCTTTTTTTTCTCTCAGGCTATGAGCTGAGCGCTGCAATTGGCCAGCACTCCAGCATGAGAGAATGAGACGCCGGCAGGTTCCCCTGGGTGAAGCCTAACTATGAAGATACTGGAGGCTATACCGGGAGAACGGAGCGGCGCCCAGGTATAACAGTAAGTGTAGGGGGGTCCCTGGGCCCCGCTCTACATGTCTGTATAGTTAGTTTAGAAGTTTTATTCTAGTGAAAGGTCCTCTTTAAATAATGCTTAGGGCATCAGATCATTATGTACCTGGCCAGTAGCCATGAGGAGGGCTTTAGCGGCCCCTTGGGAATCGCCCCATCGGGAAATTTCCCTGTAGGGAATACTACAATTCTCCTGCAGCAGGCATTGCAAGAGAAAAGTGCAGCCTTCTGTAACAAGAACGGTTATTGATTTCAGCTGCTGGACCAGAGAGCCCTCAATTAGATGGGACCAGATGACATAACCCCTTTTAAAAGCAATCACTACCCAATTTACACAAAAAAGTAAATCTGAAACTGGGCACTTACAAGAAACTGGTCTTATTTTATATCCACAATCTTCTTTGTCTCATGTATCTCATGGATGGAGGATAGGACAGGTCACTACTATCTGATTAGCAGAATCAGGGCGCTCTGAACCCTTCAAACAGCTGATCGGTGGGGGTGCTGGAAGTCAGGACACCATTGACCAAATATAATAGAGCAGGGATACAGTTTTGTGATACAGACAGGGGCGCAACTAGCATAGTGGCAGACCATGCGACTGCTATGGGGCCAGGGCAAGAGGGGGCCCAGTCTTAGTTGGGATCATCCCCCCTTCTACTGGAGGTCAAAACCTGGTCAGGACTCTGCCCTCTAAAGGAACAACTTTTAGCAAATGAGGCAGTGAAAAAATGGCCCAAGGGTCATTGAAAAGGGTTTAGGCAGAAACCCTTCTGTCCTGTGTGGGGGGCCTGGTTTGCTCCCTGCTATGGGGCGATTACTTTTCTATGTACACCACTGGATGTAGATTATTAATTAATGGGGTTATGCTGGAAAATGGCTTATCCTCAGCATAGGCCATCATTATCACATCAGCGGGGGTCGAATTCCCGGCACCCCAGCCAATCAGCTGTTTCAGAGAGCCACTGCACTCACCGAAGCTATGGTGAGCGATGCAGGCTCCCGGCAACTTTCCAAGGACAGCGCCATACATCGTATAGTGGCTTTGCTTGTTATTGCAGTTCAGCTCCATTGACTTGAATGGGGCTGAGCTGTATCTAAGTGATGTCACTTGCCTTTGAAGAGGCTGCGGCATTCAAGGCCTCTTCTCACAGCTGATCGGTGGGGGGCCCAAGTGTCGCAACCCGGCAGATCTGATACTGATGACCTATCCGGAGGACAAACCATAAATATATTTTCCGGGATAACCCCTTTAATCTTGTCATCCACCTCAGCTCTGCAGAGATATGTTTTTTAGGGTATGAGAACACAAAACGTTAACATCGCAGATTTTCCGCAATAGAATTGCATGTACAAAGTCTGCACCATTGACATCAGCAGCAAAGTGGGTGAGATTTTAATAAATCTTATAGACAAGCTGCAGTGTCCACAATGAAATCTGCACATAACTTGACAGAGCACAGATTATATATGTATGGAAGACTTTTGCTGCCAAATTTGCTCTTTGCAATGCAAATCCACAGCACTTTCACACTGAAATCTGCAATACTTGATTTTTCAGCTGTGGATCCATATGTGTGGCCGTATGCCTGGAATGGATGGCAGAAAAATATCCTTGCCCTTGCATATGAGGTTCCTGCAATTATGTATAATGAGAAGCCACTACTGATCCCAACATCAAAGTGATCACAGAGAGTTATAAGCAGGAACGCTCTCAGATGAGAGGAATAATTGCTTTTCATACATACTACACCTTAGGAATGTAGAGGGAACGCAATCTAGCAGAGGCATGTCAACCTAAATTGGTCTAGATTTAGAAATCTTGAAGATGTGTTCAGTACTTTTTTTCTAAAACAAGTTGATTTTTTATATACAGTGGATATAAAAAGTCTACACACCCCTGTTAAAATGTCAGGTTTCTGTGCTGTAAAAAAAATGAGACAAAGATACATTTTCCACCTTTAATGTGACCTATAAACTGTACCACTCAATTGAAAAACAAACTGAAATCTTTTAGGTGGAGGGAAGAAAGAAAACAAAAATAAAATAATATTGTTGCATAAGTGTGCACACCCTCTTATCACTGGGGATGTAGCTGTGTTCAGAATTAAGCAATCACATTCAAAATCATGTTAAATAGCAGTCAGCATACACCTGCCATCATTTAAAGTGCCTCTGATTAACCCCAAATAAAGTTCAGCTGCTCTAGTTGGTCTTTCCTGAAATTTTCTTAGTCGCATCCCACAGCAAAAGCCGTGGTCCACAGAGAGCTTCCAAAGCATCAAAGGGATCTCATTGTTAAAAGGTATCAGTCAGGAGAAGGGTACAAAAGAATTTCCAAGGCATTATATATATCATGGAACACAGTGAAGACAGTCATCATCAAGTGGAGAAAATATGGCACAACAGTGACATTACCAAGAACTGGACGTCCCTCCAAAATTGATGAAAAGACGAGAAGAAAACTGGTCTGGGAGGCTATTAAGAGGCCTACAGCAACATTAAAGGAGCTGCAGGAATATCTGGCAAGTACTGGCTGTGTGGTACATCTGACAACAATCTCCCGTATTCTTCATATGTCTGGGCTATGGGGTAGAGTGGCAAGACGAAAGCCTTTTCTTACGAATAAAAACATCCAAGTCAGGCTACATTTTGCCAAAACACATCTAAAGTCCCCCAAAAGCATGTGGGAAAAGGAGTTATGGTCTGATGAAAACAAGGTTGAACTTTTTGGCCATAATTCCAAAAGATATGTTTGGCGCAAAAACAACACTGCACATCACCAAAAGAACACCATACCCACAGTGAAGCATGGTGGTGGCACTGGGGCCTTAGTTAAGCTAGAGGGAATTATGAACAGTTCCAAATACCAGTCAATATTGACACAAAACCTTTAGCTTTCAGCATGACAACGACCCAAAGCATACATCCAAATCAACAAAGGAATGGCTTCACCAGAAGAAGATTAAAAAGTTTTAGAATGGCGCAGCCAGAGCCCAGACCTGAATCCGATTGAAAATCTGTGGGGTGATCTGAAGAGGGCTGTGCACAGGAGATGCCCTCGCAATCTGACAGATTTGGAGTGTTTTTGCAAAGAAGAGTGGGCAAATCTTGCCAAGTCAGAATGTGCCATGCTAATAGACTCATACCCAAAAAGACTGAGTGCTGTAATAAAATCAAAAGGTGCTTCAACAAAGTATTAGTTTAAGGGTGTGCACACTTATGCAACCATATTATTTTATTTGTATATTTTTTCTTCCCTCTACCTCAAAGGTTTCAGTTTGTTTTTCAATTGAGTTGTACAGTTTATAGGTCACATTAAAGGTGGAAAAAGTTCTGAAATGATTTATCTTCGTCTCATTTGTTTACATCACAGAAACCTGACATTTTAACAGGGGTGTGTAGACTTTTTATATCCACTGTACCGCTATATAGAAAGACTTAAAGCAGTTTCCAGTCTTTAGATATTGATGACCCAACCCCTGGATACAGTAGGTCATTAATGTCAGATTGATCAGCGTCTGACACCCGGCAGCCCATCCGAGCAGCTGTTTTCAGCAGCTAGCACCGCTGGATAGGAAACAGTGGACGTATCCGGAAGCAGAAGGCTTTCCCCAGTGTAGTGGTCATACCAACGTATTGCAGCTCAGCTCTCATGCAAGCTTTTAGTGGTCAGTGTAAAAATTACACTTGAACAATTTTTTTAAATTGACAATTCGAAAAAAACAGGAATAAAATGTAAAAAATTTTTTAGAAAATAAAACTTGATTTGAACAGTAGTGCATTTTCTGACTATCCCATTTTGGATTAGACTAAAGTTGGCCATACACTTAAAGGGTATCTGTCAGCAGCAACCTCCCTATTCAACTGTCTGCATAAACACATAGCTGGGGTTCACCTGATTAGAACACTGGTTTTCATTTGTTGATCTGAGGCTTCGTTCCTGAGTTATGATACGTTTTCTTAACATGTAAATGAGGCCTTTGGTGCAATGATGGCATCACTATTACTCTTGTTGCACCCAAGCTCCACTGATTGTATATGTATGTATATGTAAATGTATTCGGGTTTGCACTGTTTGGATGGAAAATAGAAACATTAAAAGTGTTGTCTCATCTCAGACAATGGGGGCATATTGCTAGGATATTCCCCTATATTCTGATAGGTGCAGGACCGATATCAAGAACGGAGACCCAAAAGTGGTGGAGGGCACACTGCGCATGCGTAGCCGCCCTCCATTCATTTTCTTCATAGTCGAGAACTGGCTCGACTATTTCCGTCGGGCCCATAGAAGTGAATGGGAGCGGTGGCCGGTCATGCGCAGTGAGCTCCCATTCACTTCTATGGGGAGAGCGCTTGTTGGTGGCTGGACCAGGGTCCTCCAGCCACTGCCCTGCAGGGCACAATTCCCGATATCAGACAAAGGGGGGGCATGCCCTAGCGATATACCCCCATTGTCTGAGATAAGACAACCTCTTTAATAAAACCCTGGGCCTCATTTATCAAAACTGTCCAACAGGACACATAACCTTCTTATCTATGGCAACAATCAGAACTCAGCTTTCATTTCTTAAGGTACGACCCATGGTGTGACTGGCCGCATGTGGACAAGCCATGCCCACCAGCAACCAATGACTGCATGAATTTACAGCAAACTCATGGTCCCACCATGTGTGGTCATGGTTTGGCTGCACCATGGGTCGTGCTCCTAAACTCCTGTGGAAATATGAGCTCTGCACTGTGATTAGTTGCTATGGGTTGTTGCCGGTTTTCTGTTCAGCGTTCTGGCGGTTACCAGAGAGCAGTGCATTATGGGAGCGTAAGTGATCATTATACAATGGAGATAAATCTCGGTCTCCAAGGGCAGTTACTGTTGCATCAGGATTAGATCTGATGGTCCACCATGTTGTTTTAGTCAGACATATATTCCTACCTTAAAGCTGAGCTAAAGAGTTAATCATTACATTGAAATGACTCCTGATGTACTTTGGTTGATAAAATAGAGGTTCTTAAGTAATTGATTAACAGGGTCATGATGTAATGGTGGGGTTTAGAAAGTAAATAATAGTTGCATTAGCTATGGGGATCTCAGATAAGATGGGTATACTTGGTTACTGAAATTGTAGAAGGCTATTGCCAGGTTTATGATCATGTTTGACCCTTGGTGTTGGGATAGGTAATAAATAAAGATGACCAATGCAAGTGTTAATGGTCCATATGTCTCCTTATGGAGGAGAATGGAGACAAGGACTAAGAATGGAGAATATTGATGAATGACTCAAGGGAACGAACTATGTACCGTATGTGTAAGTGTTCGTGATAAGAAACATTTGTCCAATTAGAAGTTGTTGAAGGTGTAACTTATATATCTCAATGGTTATTAATAGTAAAATATTTGTGATGTCATATGTATAATAATGATGTAATCCATGTGTAAACACATTGATGTCTATGGACTGCAGAACACTGCGGAAAACTTGAATTCTAATACTTATGATTCATTTGTTCACTGGGGTATAAAAGACCATGTTTGGGGACATAAAGGGAGCACTGCCTTTATCTACCTCATGTTCTATTCTGTCTGACTTAGATTTATTCCAATGCTGTCTTGCTGCTCTTGTCTCTGAATAAACAGAAACATCTTCTCAAGAAGTCTTGTGTTGCTGGGGCCAGTTTCCAACAATTACGTATCCAGTGAGGACAATAATAAATCATCATCAGTAGACAATAAGTAAAGGTATCTGCAACTTTTCATGTAGATTTAACTGTAAAATGTAAAAGGGGTTGTGCCATAAAGAACTTTTCACTCTAAAGTTTATTTTCATCAATCATTCCAGCTCCCATTCCTCCTCGGATTATTATTATTTTTTTTTTTTTTAACCACAATTGCAGTTTTCTCTTAGGGCTCATGCACATGAATGTATTTTCTTTCCGTGTCTGTTCCGGACCATATGCGGAACCATTCATTTCAATGGGTCCACAAAATAAAAACGGAAGTTACTCTGTGTGCATTTGTTTCCGTATGTCTGTTCCTTAAAAAAATAGAACATGACCTATTACTGTCCACATTACAGACAAGGATAGGACTGTTCTATTAGGGGCCCGCTGTTCCATTCCGCAAAATACGGAATGCACACGGACGTCATCCGTATTTTCTGCTGTCCGTTTTTTGCGGACTGCAAAATACATATGGTCGTGTGCGTGAGCCCTTATCCCGCAGGCTTGACTCCTACTTCTGGGTTTGTCATGTGTCTGCTATCCTATCATGTCATAGGCCAGTGAGATGAGTCCTGTCATCGGCAGTGCAGATTTTAAAGCCGCAGCATGTCAAGCTGTGGGTTATCTGCTGCAGATTTCACCCTTTATAGTGCAGAAGGTGAAATCTGTGGCAAACCCGCAGCATATCTTTGACGTTCACAATAAAATATACACCAGATTCTGCTTCGGACTCGCCGCTGTACCCTAAGAGTGGTGTGATGAGACGAGTAATCACACATACAGCATATGTGAAATGGATAACCACCGGAGCGGTCATCAGCTTACATTTATTCACGTGATAAGAGCAGTACAGGCACTTCGTCAGTATCTTGGACGCAAATTGTTAGGAGGTCACTTTCTTGTATGTAACCCGTAAGTGAGGAGCCATGGCCTGTTTGCTAGTTGCCATGAAAACAGTCTGCTCCAACTTCCCTTCGGCGGTCAGACGGAAGGTACGTGAGATCTGTAAGGGAAGGAGTACAGCGACACGCATCAGTCATGAATAATGCATGTGTTCCTATTAGGACTATCTAAACTTAGGAAGAAACATGCCTTTTTGGCTAAATGTAATCTAATGAGCCAAACCATGCCAGCTCATCTACTCAGTGTATGTGAATATACCCCAGCATCAGGATTCGTCCCCAGCTGTAAAGATGCAGCCGACATGACATCAGATTTTACAGTAAATGTTTACTTGTCCTTCATGTCTTCCCAAATCCAGGATATGTAAGTTGTCACAGAGCATCCTCTGTGCTCTCCTAGTCCATTGAAGGGCATCTGTCAGCAGATTTGTACCCATCAAACTGGCTGACCTGTTACATGTGCGCTTGGCAGCTGAAGGCATCTGTGTTGGTCCCGTAGTTGCCCGCATTGCTGAGAAAAATTATGTAATATATAAAAATGAGCCTCTAGGAGAAATGGGGGCGTTGCCATTACATAGAGACTCTGCTCTCTCTGCAGTATGACTGACGGGGCCAAGCAGTGTAAACGTCATCACGCCTCGCCCTGTCAATCAAAGTGGAGAGGGCGCAGCAGTTGCAGAGAGAGCAGAGCCTCTAGGTGTAATAGCAACGCCCCTGTTGCTCCTAGAGGCTCATTTGCATATCCATAGCAAAATCTGCATATTTTACAATTGGATTTTGCCATAGATTTTACCCATTGCACCCTCTGAATAATCTTCTGTGTGTGTGGATGGGGTTTTAAAAACTCCATTCACGTGTATTGTACTAGAATATGCTGTGGATTTGCAGTAAAGATTCATACTGTGTGTTCACATGTTGGAATTAAATCTGTCATGTCTATTATTTTATTTATTTATTTTATGCACTTATATAGCGCTACTATATTCCACAGCGCTTTACAGACATTATCATCCAACTGTCCCCCATGGAGCTCACGATCTAAGGTCCCTACCAGTATGTCTTTGGAGTGTGGGAGGAAACCGGAGAACCCGGAGGAAACCCAGCCAAACACAGGGAGGGATCCGCAGCAGAAATCTGAGGCTGACATTGTGGTGTTAGATCCACCCAAGGAGTAATTCCATTGTCATCCAATGGGGCTAATGTATGGTCCTACCATGTGGAATTTATGAGAAGACAGAGCATGCTACTTGTTCTTGTGATTTTTTTCCCACAGTGTCACTACCAAAAATCGGAGCAGTTTTTTTTTTTTTTTTTTAGTGGATCTGTTGTGGATTTATGCACATAACCCAAGCCTAAATCCTCATCAAATCCATAGCCTTATATGATACGCTAATTAGGAAGAGAGGATGCTCTGTTAATATGTAAACAGAGTGCACCAGGAAGAACAGTATGAACATCCTGTTAGGGAGCAGAGGGTTATGAGGCAGATTTACAGCTGTGGAGGAGACCATCCTGATCTAAGGCTATGTTCACATGTGCTGTTTCGTGGCAGTTTTGCCAAAACGTTTGATGCATTTATATTGTAAAAATTGTAAAACACCTTAAAAATAACAGTGTATATTTCTGTAATTAACAAAATACATTTAAAAAAAAAAAAAAAAAAAAAAAAAAAAAAAAAAACAAGGCAAAACTGTTTTGGATCATGTGAATATATCCTAAAACTCTAGATACAACACTTATATATATACACTCCACATATCCTTTTTCAGATAATTGGCCAAATGAAAAACTTGTTCCCAATAATCAGTCTGTGTAAACATCCCAGGAATCAGCGACACAAGGGGGAGATGCAAAGAGGGCTGTGGAGCGATCAGGAAGGAAACCGGCGTGGAGGACCAGGTAAGTATGGTCAGTATCACAGGTCGAAGCAATTGGGGGGGGTTGTCGTTCAGTCTTGGATAACCCCTTTAATCGAAAACTGAATGTTTGTCGGCAGCATACTCCCCTATTTAAACTGTGGATGTGCTGCCAACAATATACAAACTATATGGGGGATTTGAATGATCATACCGTCATTGCATCGGCCCGTGTAAAGGACCCCTTAGTTACTAAATGAACCAACATGAGCCATTTGGTGTATAAAACAGAGTCTAACATCAGGTGATTGCTTGAAGTGCCGCTGTATATTGTGTCTTCATTAAGCCTCTTGCACACGAACGTGCCGTGTTTTGCGGTCCGCAAATTGCGGATCCGAAAAACACGGATGCCGCCTGTGTGGCTTCTGCAATTTGCGGAACAGAACAGAAGGCCCATTATAGAAATGCCTATTCTTGGCCGCAAAATGGACAAGAATAGAACATGATCTATAATTTTTGCGGGGCCACAGAACGGTGCAACGGATGCGGACAGCACACGGAGTGCTGTCCGCATCTTTTGCGGTCCCATTGAAGTGAATGGGTCCACACCCGAGTTGCAAAAATGCGTCTCGGGTGCGGAACCAAACCACGGTCGTGTGTAAGAGGCCTTATACGCACACTTACCTGCTGTACATGAGGTTCTTTGGCAAAGCTGATTCTGCTTAGTGAATGTGAGGTCAGAGTGAGCTGCTCTCCTTGCGCTTCTCCTTCTTCCACCTCAACTACACCTGAAAGTTAAGAGACGTACAGATCTTATGGAAGGCCTAGGTAAATCTGCGTAAATGATTGTGGGATAAATCTCAGCAATACCAGCATTTATGTGAGGGAAAGGCATTAAAACAAGAGATCACAGAAAGTTCTATTCAGTTTTGTAATGTTCTGTACATTTGGTGCTTAAAGAGGGAGTTATCGTTCTGTGACTTGATGAAAGTGCATATGAAATAATAACCCAGAAAGTTATTTTCTTTTCATTCTTATGGAGCAAGTTTTAGTTTTGTAGTATTCAAAATAAAAGTAAAAATGGCAAGCACAGTATGCATACATGTTAATATACAGGGGCCGCGGCACTTGTGTGAGCACTGCAGCCTCTCCAATGTTTATTTAGGACCACAATCCAGACTCACATATACTTGGTATCGCTGCTCCGTGTAGTGCAGTGTTGTCCCATTTAACTAGCGGGAGTGGCACCTCGGTGGAATAAAAGTTGCTATTCACACTTCTGCTAATAATAATACAATATTTAATTGCATGTTTGTCCTGCTCTCCATGGCCTCTACCTAGTGCTGTCAGCAGCAGTGATGGTCAGTTCGCAGTGTTCACTAGCGAACACATGCGGGCTGCCATCTTTAGTAAGGTAGACTCACCCGTCCGGCGATGCACAGGTAAGCCCTTACCTGTGCCTGTGACGGGAGCCGGTCTGAAATCAAATGCGGTCACCGGGAGCAGGCAGTTCCAAGACCAGCCGCCAGGGGCCTTCATTGGGCTGTTTTCTGAACTGCCTGCTCCCGGTGACTGCATTTGATTTCAGACCGGCTCAGGGCTTACCTGTGCATCGCCGGACGGGTGAGTCTACCTTACTAAAGATGGCAGCCCGCATGTGTTCGCTCAGTCATTTATTATAGGAGGGATGGCAATGTGGGGGACACTACTGTGTGGGGGGCAGCGTGGGGGACACTACTGTGTGGGGGGCAGCGTGGGGGCCTTTCTATTGGAGAGGCACTGTAGAGGCCAGTTTATTATTTCTGGGGACACTATAGAGGGATTATTAACTGGAGCATAATATAGGGTGTTATTATTATTACTGGGGGCACTCTAGGGGACATTATAGCTGCTGTAGACACTATAGGATCATTTTGGGTCATTTATCAAACTGGTGTAAAGTAGAACTGGCTTAGTTGCCCATAGCAGCCAATCAGATTCCACCTTTCATTTTTGACAGCTCTTTTGGAAATCCAGTTCTACTTTACACCAGTTTGATAAAGGGCTCCGATTAGGTCTATTAGGGTCACTATTTTTTCAGCAGTATAGTACCTGGGACATTGGGGAGCACAACGGGCACAGGTATTGGGGGTGGCAGCAGGATGACACTGTGGGGACACCAGGATGGGGAGGTTTATGGAAAAAGTGAGAAATCTAACATGTCTGTGTTACAAACTCTATAGAGACGAGATGCGGCTGAAAGAATTTCTCATGGCGGTCTGGGTCAAACGGAGGAGAAGAGGAAAGAGAAGGTCTACATGACAGGAGATGTCCCTGGATGTAAGAGTTATGTGGTCAATTATTGGGGGGGGGGGGCACCACTGTTAATTCCCTTTATGTATTTAAAAGTTTCTATCATATCCCCTCTGTCTCGTCTTTCTTCCAAGCTATACATGTTAAGGTCCTTTAATCTTTCCTGGTAAGTTTTATCCTGCAATCCACGTACTAGTTTAGTAGCTCTTCTCTGAACTCTCTCCAAAGTATCTATATCCTTCTGGAGATGTGGTCTCCAGTACTGCGCACAATACTCCAAATGAGGTCTCAATAGTGCTCTGTAGAGCAGCATGATTACCTCCCTCTTTCTACTGGTAATGCCTCTCCCTATACACCCAGCATTTCCTGCTGCTCTATGACATTGTCTGCCTACCTTTAAGTCTTCTGAAATAATGACCCCTAAATCCCTTTCCTCAGATACGGCATTATCAACATTAAATTTTAGTTGCCAGATTTTTGACCATTCCTCTAGTTTTCCTAAATCCTTTTCCATTTGGTGTATCCCCCTAGGAACATCAACCCTGTTACAAATCTTTGTGTCATCAGCAAAAAGACACACCTTACCATCGAGGCCTTCTGCAATTCCACTGATAAAGATATTAAACAATATGGGTCCCAGAACAGATCCCTGAGGTACCCCACTGGTAACAAGACCATGGTCTGAATATACTCTATTGACTACAACACTCTGTTGTCTGTCCCTCAGCCACTGCCTAATCCATTCAACAATATGGGAGTCGAAGCTCAAGATAAGCGATGTCTACTGCACCTCCGCCATCTATTATTTTAGTCACCCAATCAAAAAAATCAATAAGATTGGTTTGACATGATCTCCCTGAAGTAAACCCATGCTGTTTTTCATCTTTCAATCCATGGGATTTTAGATGTTCCACAATCCTCTCCTTAAGTATGGTTTCCATTAATTTCCCCACTATTGATGTCAGGCTTACTGGCCTATAGTTGCCCGATTCCTCCCTACTACCTTTCTTGTGAATGGGCGCAACATTTGCTAATTTCTAATCTTTTGGGACGACTCCTGTTACCAGTGATTGGTTAAATAAATCTGTTAATGGTTTTACTAGTTCACCCCTAAGCTCTTTTAATAGCTTTTGGTGTATCCCATCAGGCCCCTGTGACTTATTTGTATTACTTTTAGACAGCTGACTTAGAACCTCTTCTTCTGTAAAGACACATGCATCAAAAGATTCATTAGTCTTCCTCCCTAACTGAGGTCCTTTTCCTTCAGTTTTCCTTTGTAAAAAAAAACTGAACAGAAGTATTCATTGAGGCAGTCAGCTAGTTCTTTATCTTCTTCCATATACCTTCCTTCTTTTGTTTTTAATTTGGTAATATGTGATAAATGTTTCAGTGTGAAAACGCCTTATCGGAAATATATTGTCAAAAGTGACAGAAACCCAGACAGAACTCACAATAGACCCCATTATAAGTTAACATTATCTATTGTATAAACAGAAGCCATGGTACTAGTGTGAAGATAGTTTTGTAATATATTCATACTTCTCAGATTTTATGCAGGCACTTTGCTGTTGCTGTAGAACATATACACACCTCACCAGTGAAATAGCAACACTAAGAAGGACACGCCATAAGGTTATGCAAATCGAGGAAGTAGCAGGTGTCACTAACATCTGCAGATGATCAAATTTTCAAGCAACTAGCCCCAATATGTGGCACGTGGGAGGGGCATAAAAGCCAGATTGAAATCAAAAGATTTTTAGCCACATAAAACCTAAAAAAATCAGATCAAGTCGTGTGGGATTATTGTGCGATGCCTCCTGTTTGTCAACGTGCCAGTTATTACCACTTGTCGGAAACTGAAAGGGAACGAATCCTTGAGAGTCCTTGGTTTATTACTCCAGCATATCATTAAACACCTAGGCCGAGATGTCAGCATCGTTCAACGTTGCGAATACCAGTGGTTGGGATAATGACGATGAACTGGAATGACAGCAAGAGATGCACAGAGGTGAACCTCTGCACAGGCAGATCATCTGTTTAGAAGAAATTTGGTATCAAATTTCAAGCCCAGGGCTGCAAACCGTGTCTACACAAACCATAAGAAGGTGTCTGCACAACATTGGGCTATGAGCCAGACGTGGAGCTACAGGTATTCCACTGACCTCACACCACCACTCTTCAAGGCTATAACACTGCATAGCAAGATGGCAATGGAGGCTGGAATGCAGGTCTTATGCGATGAGTACAGCTTTTGTCTTTGACACAATGATAGCCAGAGATTGGTCTGGAGACCATGTGGACAACACTATAAAGAAGCCTTCACAAGGTAATGTCACACTGATCCTACTCCTGGGTTGGTGTAGGGTGGCATAATGTACAGTAGCCGGACCCCTCTTGTCCTCATTTCGGGTACACCAACAGCTCAGTGTTACATTGATTTGGTTGTGGAACCAGTGATACAGCCATTCCTCCAGTGTCCCAGGAGCTGTTTTTCAACAGGACAACACTAGGGGGGGGGGGGGCTGTGTCTCACACCACTGTGAGCAGCCTGTGTGCAGCTTCTTCATACTTGTCTCCAATGGAGTATATCTAGGACATCATTGGTCAGCAATTGCAAAGGGAGCTGCCAGCAGCAGATCTTGATGATTTGCATGCCCACGTGCATTCAGATGATAGCATGCCAAGGAGTGTAAATGCGTGTATTTCTGTGTGTGGTGCATCCTGAATAAATCTAAATGTTTTGTTTATGAATATTTTGTTTCCATTTACAGGGTGCGACCGCGCCCAGGCCCGGCAGGGGTTTGGGGCCTGCAAGTGCTTTTAGCCAGCCCAGCCCCCTTCCGCTTTGCTATAGCTATTTAAAAAGTAAGTAACTAGTGCGGCTGCGCTGCATACATCCCCATACATACACCCTTATTGCTCAATGTTGGCGAGACCCGATGCTAGAGGTCACAGGGCTCGCGGGAAAGACGTGATGATGCTGCCAGTGAGACGGGACGACTGAACGCGGAACAGAGCAGAGCGGAGGTAAGTATGAATTGAATTTAGAAAGGGCCGGGGGCACAAAAAAAAAATCTATACAGAGACGGTGGCAGCCTGGCGAGGGCACCTGGTATTGGCCCTATGAACTAAATTTAGAAAGGGGAGCCCGCACCAGCAGGGGGCTACAAATAAATAAAATCTATACAGAGTGAGAGGGGGGCAGGGGCAGCCAATCATTCAATTGTATACAGGGGTCAAAATGAAATATATACAGTCTGGGTGGGGGCCAAATGAAATATATACAGTCTGGGGGCCATATGAAATATATACAGTCTGAGTGAGGGCCAAGTGAAATATATACAGTCTGGGTGGGGGCCAAGTGAAATAAATATAGTCTGGGTGGGGGCCAAGTGAAATAAATATAGTCTGGGTGGGAGCCAAATGATATATATACACAAAGCGAGTGGCGGGGGAGGGGGCAGGGTAATGGGGTTGCGGGTTAATGGGGGTGGGGGGCCCCCATTCATAGTTTGCCCTGGGGTCCACAGAACTCTAGTTATGCCACTGCATTAGAGTGTCTATCGATCCTGTGATTCCCATAATTCCAGGACTTTTTCTTCTTGGTATTGCAGTTTGGATGTTAAGGAGTGTACATTGTACATGAAACAGCTTCTCTGGAGATATCATATATCTACATGTATTGGTACTATATTGACATTACCTGTGTTCTGGGCACTTATAAATGCCACTTGATTGGTTCCAGGCTTCACACGAATGAATCCACATTCTCTGTGCATTGGTTTCCCTGTCTCCGGGTTAGAGGCACAAAACCTGCATCACAGCATAAATCCAGCCAGGTGAGTACACTGCCATTAATACACATATGTATAATAAAGCTGCATTTACCTTTACATCTCCGATGTCCTTATTCCTAACCATGGACTAGTCTGCAGTCTCACTAAAGAGTACCACTTCTAGCAATAGCACCTACCTAGACTATCACATGATATGTAACGCACAGACAAACTGCTCTTTAACTCTCTGTAAGCAGCTGGCCGCGTGCAATACAAATTGTACCATGGGATGACATGGGCTACTAAACTATACAGCAAACAGTCATCATTGATTCTACATCATCACTCACGTGAAATTCAGCATTGGCTGTCCTACATGTGAGATGACGGCTTCTTCCTTGTAATGAAAAGAGGGGATTGAGGGGAACTCTCCTTCACCAAGAGGATCAGATACCCATGTTCCTAGCATCCAGGCCAGTGGTGCCACAGCCGGGTTCAGGGGAGGACCAGCTATAAAAGTAACACATTTCATTATTGTGAGTGAATAAAATCCTCTGATACAATCTTATAAATATATTCACAATTAAATACAGGTTAAAAGGTATTATCTAACTTCATTAAATGGCATTTATCATGTAGAGAAAGTTAATACAAGGCACTTACTAATGTATTGTGATTGTCCATATTGCTTCCTTTGCTGGCTTGATTCATTTTTCCATCACATTATACACTGCTCGCTTCCAGGGATTATGACCACCCTGCAGTCCAGTTGTGGTCGTACTTGCACACTATAGGAAAAAGCCTGGCCTATATGTGCTCCCATGGTCTCAGCCACCAGAGAGACCAGTGCCCTTTCCTATAGTGTGCAAGCGCGGCCACCATTGCTGCACTGCAGGGTGGTCATAACCATGGAAACGAGCAGTGTGTAATGTGATGGAAAAATAAATCCAGCCAGCAAAGGAGGCAAAATGGACAATCACAATACATTAGTAAGTGCCTTGTATTAAAGGGGTTGTCTCATCATGGACAATGGGGGCATATTGCTAGGATATGCCCCCATTGTCTCATAGGTGCGGGTCCCACCTCTGGGACCAGCACCTATATCGAGAACGGGGCCCCGCAAGTGAAGGAGGGCTAGGCTATTTCAGTCGGCCCTATAGAAATAAATGGGAGCGGGGGCCGTGCATGCGCAGTACGCTCCCATTCACTTCTATGGGGAGCCGGCTTGGTGGTGGCCGGACCGGAGTCCTCCAGCCACCACCTTGCGGGGCTCCGTTCTCGATATAGGTGGGGGTCCCAGCGGTGGAACCCACACCTATAAGACAATGGGGGCATATCTTAGCGATATGCCCCCATTGTCCATGATGGGACAAACCCTTTAACTTTCTCTACATGATAAATGCCATTTGTTTAAGGCTACTTTCACACTAGAGTTTTTGCTCTAGTGTGAAAGTATGATGGATCTCAATACCGTAAAATAGAAACGCTAGTGTGAAAGTAACCATAGAGTCTCAATACTGGAAAAAAACGCTTCAGTTTTGTCCCCATTCATTGTCAATGGGGACAAAATGTAACTGAACAGAATGGAATGATTCAAAATGCATTCCGTTCCGTTTGGTTGCTTTCTCATATCGGAGGGCAAATCGCAGCATGCTGCGGTTTTCTTTCCGTAATGGGATGCGGAGCAAGACGGATCCACAATGCAAGTCAAGAGGACGTATCCATTTTCGTAGACACAATAGAAAATGGATCCGTCCCCCATTGACTTTCAATGGAGTTCATGACTGATCCGTCATTGCTGCGTTACAGATATTACAACCGGTTCA
This sequence comes from Bufo gargarizans, assembly GCF_014858855.1. NCBI lineage: Eukaryota > Metazoa > Chordata > Amphibia > Anura > Bufonidae > Bufo > Bufo gargarizans. Next base: position 110,751,339 of record NC_058083.1, read on the forward strand.
GTTCATAACGAATGCAGATGGTTGTATTATCAGTAACAGAAGCGTTTTTGCTCAGCCCTGCCGGATCCAGTAAAAACGCTAGTGTGAAAGTACAGTAGCCTAAGTGAGACAACCCCTGTAAAGCCTAAATACAGTACCTGGTTGCAATATTTATCTTGTACTGATTATTTTTACGAAGAAGGTTTGTACACAAACATAGAAGAGGATTCTTTACGGTAAGAGCAGTGAGACTATGGAACTCTCTGCCTGAGGAGGTGGTGATGGGGAGTACAATAAAGGAATTCAAGAGGGGCCTGGAAGTAGTTCTGGAGTGTAATAATATTGTAGGCTATAGCTTCTAGAGAGGGGTCGGTGATCCAGGGAGTTATTCTGATTGCCTGATTGGAGTTGGGAAGGATTTTGTTTTCCCCTAAAGTGGGGAAAATTGGCTTCTACCACACAGTATTTTTTGCCTTTCTCTGGATCAACTTGCAGGATAACAGGCCGAACTGGATGGACAAATGTATTTTTTCGGCCTTATGTACTATGTTACTATGTTCTCTATCACATCTTCTATCTTCTTCTATATATATATATATATATATATATATATATATATATATATATATATATGTTGAAGGCTGCTTGCAGCCTGTAATTGTGGGAGGAGCGTACTCACCCTATTTAAACCCCCTCCTACAAGCAGGAGGGCGCCTGTTGTTGCATGCTATTGCCTTTTGCTTCAACAGCGTAGCGCCTGACGTCACTTCCGGTCGCGTCTCCCGTCGGTGTGTCTCCACGCAGCCCGTTCGTACTGCCAGCCGCGTTCCCTGTTGTAAGTATAGGTCAATGCCAGGTCAATGCCACACAGAGTTCTAGCAGCAGACACATCTCTAGAACAACTGTTAAGAGGAGACTGTGTGAATCAGGCCTTCATGGTAGAATATCTGCTAGGAAACCACTGGTTGGCCGGCGGGGACGGCTCACGGGACACGATTCTTCCTGCGGAGGTGTCCCTGGTAGTGTGGGCAGAGGCATTCTGGTGTGCCTTTCAAGCCTCCCTACCACTTGCCTTGAGTTGCTCCGCAGAAGCTTTTGCTGATGACTTGGGAGAATTCTTCTCCTCTTGAATGAACTTCATGCCATGTTCCCAGTGCGGGGGTCTGGGGTGACGGGACTAGCAGCGCGGCAGCCTGCCTCCAGGGGGCCCGTTCTCCCTGGACGGGTTGCCGGCTTCCGGGTGCTGGCCTGCTGCCTATTAACCCCCGCACTGCTGTGTTTAAAAAAAATAATTATAAGGGGCCTTTGATTCATCAACATGCTTGTTCTGGCTGTTGGCATGCTCGTGTTAACCCCCGCAATGCTGGTGCAAAAAAAAAAAAAGTGCACTTCCAGGCTCATTCCTGGCTGCTGGCCGGCTGCCGGTTAACCCCTGCAAAGAAAAAAAAAAAAAAAGGGGGGGGACGACCTTGGTTTCAATGCCAGGCTGGGCAACTTCCAGCCACGCCAGTGCATTGTCCGGTCTCACCCCCTGGGTGATTGAGGGCAGTTGTTCCCTGAGGTCAGGGGTCCGGTACCTGGGCCTCACGCCGGTGCGGCTGCCCTTAGGTCACCCAGGGGGGGCCCGCTTCCCTGATTCCTGCATCGCTCCAGTGCAGGTCTCCCTGAATCGCTCAGGTGCAATGTCTCCCTGAATCGCTCAGGTGCAATGTCTCCCTGAATCGCTCAGGTGCAATGTCTCCCTGAATCGCTCAGGTGCAATGTCTCCCTGAATCGCTCAGGTGCAATGTCTCCCTGAATCGCTCAGGTGCAATGTCTCCCTGAATCGCTCAGGTGCAATGTCTCCCTGAATCGCTCAGGTGCAATGTCTCCCTGAATCGCTCAGGTGCAATGTCTCCCTGAATCGCTCAGGTGCAATGTCTCCCTGAATCGCTCAGGTGCAATGTCTCCCTGAATCGCTCAGGTGCAATGTCTCCCTGAATCGCTCAGGTGCAATGTCTCCCTGAATCGCTCAGGTGCAATGTCTCCCTGAATCGCTCAGGTGCAATGTCTCCCTGAATCGCTCAGGTGCAATGTCATCAGGACTCCGCCGTCCGGCTGGACGGTCACGCCATGGCGGATCTTCAGATGTGGCAAGCTTTCCTGACCGGGTGGAATGGCATCTCATTATTTGTGCCATCCCCGGAAGCAGCATCCCCCACGGTTTTCACCGACACCGTGGCCTCCCGCGGGTTCGCAGCAATCTTCTATCCGCAGTGGTTTGTCGGCAGTTGGCCGGTGGAGCTCCTGTCCGAGGCTGAGGCCATGAGGTCCTCGCCGCTGTTGGAGTTATACCCCATAGTGGCGGCTGCCCACGTTTAGGGTCCGCTCTGGGCAAACAGGTCAGTCATATTCAGGACAGACAGTCAGGGCCTGGATGAGGTTATTTCAAAGGGGAGGGCCAAATGCCCCAGGATCATGGCCCTGCTACGTAAACTTGTCTGGCTGTCCTTGGAGTTTAACTTCCATGTCTTCGCTTTCCATATCCAGGGAATGCAGAACGTGGCGGCCGACGCCCTGTCTCGGTTTAACCTCAATGTTTTCTTCCAGGAACTCCCGGAGGCAGATCCCGTCGGCATTCCAGCTCCACCGTACAGCGCCCTCCTGCTGAACTAGAGCCCCTGATAGCAACCGCACGGTCATTAGTCCAGCGGTCGCTAGCCGCCAACACCGCCAGGAACTATGACGCCGGGTTCAGCATGTTCAAGCGGTTCGCTGACACCCATCCACAAGGGGAGGTGGACGAGGTCACCTTTATCATGGCCTTCATAGCCCATTGCCACACCCACCGCCACCTCTCTTTCAATACCATCAAGCTGTATTTGGCCGGCATCCAACACCACCGGATGCTCAGCGACCCTTCTGCCAGATCCATCTTTTCAAATCAGGCCATCAAAGCCACCCTCAGGGGCATTCAGAAAGTTAGCGCGGCGGTCCAGGTGCGCAGGCAGCCGGTGTCAGGTGAGCTTTTCCGCAAGTTATCCGCAGCCCTAGACGGTCTTCCTTTTGGGCAACCAGCAAGCATCATTACCAAAGCGGCCATGTACCTCGGGTTTTATGGGTTCCTCAGACCCGGGGAATTCACCTGCAGCGCCATCTCCCGAACAACCCTGCTCAGGCGACATCTCACCTGGCACTCTGACCACTTCATCCTATCCATCCCATTCTCCAAGACCAATCAGACCGGTCCTCCCACAGAGGTGGAATTTTTCCCTACGGCCACCTGTTGGTGTCCTATCAAGGTGCTCCAGGAGCTCCTGGCCTCCCTCCAATCTCCCGCTCTAGACGACCCGTTGCTCCCGATCAACGGTAAGCCCTTGTCTTCAACCCTGTTCATTTCCAACATCCGCACCCTGGCCGCAGGGCTGGGTTTCAACCCTAGCACGATATCCGGGCACTCCTTTCGCATAGGGGCCACGTCCGCAGCATCAAGTCACCAGGTACCGGCGCACGTCATCCGCAAGATGGGTCGTTGGCGGTCGTCCTGCTTCACAAGGTACATTCCGAATCCACAGGCGGAGATCTCCAGAGCCTTTTGTTCTTTGGCATTATAGTTCACACAATGCTTCAATAAATGCTTCACTCCCTGCTACGTACCAGTTCTCTTTTGCCCACTTATTCAGGCCTTACCTCGTCACTTGCGCCGGGCACACTCCAGCCAGTTGGGTTAGGACAGTCCGTAGGCATGCCTATTCTGTTCCTCGCTTAGCTCCTCCCACAAATGTTGAAGGCTGCTTGCAGCCTGTAATTGTCACGGAAGGTGTACAGGAAACAAGACAATGCAAAATGAATATATGACTCACTGGATTCAAAACTAAGGAACAAAAGGGAGACCCCTGCATAAGACCTGGCACTCTCCCTGACTGCTCAGCCTATGCGAACACCCCAATGGTGGATGATCGCATATCCTCGTACCTTGACTATATAACACCTGAACACCCTACAGTAGTGAGGGGACACGACCACCGGCTCCCTACACTAGACACGGAGGGAGTCAGGGTCACCTGGGATCCAGCAAACAGAAAATCACAAATGAATGTACAGCACTTAACTTGTAGAAGACTGGGAAATAGGATCAGCATGCACACACACTCCAGGAAGTTGTATAAACCGCACACTAATGCATTATGGGGAGGAATTTAAAGGGATGCAATCAGTCCAACTACATGGACTGATTGGGGCTGTAGGGATTTCTACTGCCCAATCCTCTTGTTCATGGGACTGCCCCCCACAAGAAGTGTCTAGCAGCAGCTTATATCCATTTTCCTACTAAGAATACATGCACATCAGGCGAGCCGAGCATGCGTGTATATGGTGAAGGGGGATCCAGAAAGATAGCTGTCAACAGGATGAGCATTCAACTGAAAGCTATCTAATGGGGACCATACTCTTTAGTCGGTCTGCGTTGTTAATTGCCATGTGGTATTGCAGGTGCTGAGCTGCCATTAACAATGCAGACCGAATAAACAGGGCGGTCCTAAATAATTTAATTAGGGCCTACCGCAGCCTCTACAGCCATAGCAGCAGCAACAGCCGTGTTGCAACCATGACATGACCGCGCCATGTAGTCGAACTCATAGTGCAGAATTTCAGTCACAATTGCACAATATTCTATCGAATACAGTTGATAAATCCCTAATAGATTCAATTAGCTCCTGTGATGCAATTTTTTGTATTTTACTCCAAAATACAAATCACAAGAGCAAGTTCTGTTTGATGCTAAAAATAGGGAATACCGGGAGCATCCTGGAACATTATGAGTGTGGGCGAGACAGGATTACAATACAGGATGTAACTCGGGATCAGTATAAGGTAGTTACAAAGATAGAGCTCTTTCACACAAGCGTTCTGGACTAACAGAAGCACACAGCATTATCATGATTGATAATGCTGTGTGCCTCTGCGTGACTTTTCTGTAACAGAATCATAGTGACATAAAGCAGTCAGGCAGAGGCACACAGCATTATCAATCATGATAATGCCGTGTGCTTCCTAAGTTCAGAACACACGATCCCTCTATCACACAGAGTGATTCCCGCAAGGGACACACTTGTGTGTAAGAGCCCTTAGTCGGCTACTAGAACGCTGAATGTACTATGAGGAATATACTAGGACACATTTAAGTGTTTGTGCGGCCGCAAAAATAATAAAACTAATATATACTGTATATATATTATATATTAGCAGAAGGACCTGGCTTCGCATGGGTATATTTAATCTATTTCATTTAATGTTTGTGTGTGCCGTTAAAAGAGATTGACAAAATCCCCCATAACAGTGACCTCTACAGCACCCCGCCACTTTAACAGTGAACTCCACAGTCCCCCACCCCTTAAAGGGGTTGCCCGAGTTTAGAGCTGAACCCGGACATACCCTTATTTTCACCCCTGAGGCTAGCATCGGAGCATCTCATGCTCCGATGCGCTCCCTTGGCCTGCGCTAGATCGCGCAGGGCACGGGCTCTTTTGTTTATCATAACACACTGCCGGGTGGAAGCTTCCGCCCGGCAGTGTGTTCGGTGACAGCAATGCCCGGCAAGGCATTTTTAGGAGTTCCGGTGACATCACTGTCTCTGGCTAGGGAAGAGCTAAAGCCCGCCCATCAGTGCCGGTGATTTCACCGGGCTTTCTGGCAGCCCCATGGAGAGCCCGGTTCGTCACCGGAACTCCTAAAAATGCCTTCAGCTCTTAACCCAGACAACCCCTTTAACACTGCCCCCCCACAGTGCCCTGCCACTTAAGAATGGGACTTCCACAGCAGGTCATTACCTTAACTTTGACCTTCACAGCAGCCTGTCCCTTTAACAGTGGGTTTCACAGTACCCCGCTGCCTTAACAGTGACCTCCACAGCAGTTGTCCCTTTAAGAGTGGCCCCTGCCCCTTTAACAGTGGCTTCCACAGTGTCAGCCCCTTTAACAGTGACGTCCACAGCGGTCTGCCCCCTTAACAGTAACATCCACAGTGAACACCTCTTTAACAGTGACCTCCACAGCTCCCTGCCCCGTCACAGTTGCAGCATGTCACATGTCGCAATGCAACACCATAGACTATCATTATAAAAATTGTTGCGTGACAGGCTATGTGTTGTGCGACTTATTGTCGTCGTGTAGCCCTAGCCTAAAGCTGACCTACAGCAGTAAAAAAAAAAATGGCTGGGTTGTTATGGAAACCAGGGGTAAAACTGTGTGTATGTGAAGACTAAGAGCCTGCAAGCTTCTATTGGCTAATAAGGGACGTGTGTATGGCAGTTAGGATATGAAGAGAAAGACTTGCAAGCTTGTATTGGCTAATGCAGGTCATTTTTGGGGAATATCTCAGGAACGGTACGTCCTAGAGAGCTGAGACCCCCCCACAAGATTTCTTTCTCGGTAGCAAGGGATGTGTATACCGAGTTTCATGGAAATCATTGGTTGCGTTTTTGAGTGATCGCGGAACACACATACATAAATACATACACACACATATATATATATAGCTCTGTTCACATCCGTGTCAGGACATCCACGCAGATTCCTTTATATTTGACAGAAAAAAATAGTACGGCATGCGTGACACCATGACAGAGCCTAATGGACCCCTCTGTAAGGGTTCCTGCACACAACCGTATCAGTTTTTGAGGTCCGCAAATAACAGATTCGCTTAACACGGATACCGTCCGAGAGCATGCCGCCATGTTATTTTTTCTCCTGCAGAAATGTCCTACCCTTTCGCAAAATGGACAAGAATAGGACATGTTATATTTTTTTGCCCCATTGAGATGAATGGGTCCGCATCCGATCCTCAAAAAACGAGGATAGGATGCAGACCAAAACTATAGCCGTATGCATGCGCCCTAAGGCCCCATGCACACGGCCGTTGTTCACAGCCGTGTGCGGGCCGTGGAACCGCGGCCTGGATCCCTCCTGAGAGCAGGAGCGCACGGTGTCACTGGTTGCTATGACGCCGTGCGCTCCCTGCTGCCGGCACAGAACAGTAATACACTGGTATAGATATTACCAGTGTATTACTGTACAACGGCCGTGTGCATGGGGCCTAAGTCAATGGGGTTTGTTGGGTGCTGCTGGTGTCTGTCGTGTGACGGATTCGCCAGAGCATTGTGGCTGCCGTCAGTAATGGAAGCCACAACAGAATATTCAAACAAAGCTCTCTCTATGTATTTTATTACTCTTCTCACAAATGTTTAACTTTGACTATAGAGCTAAACCAAATTAATAGGTTTCTAATAGGTGCAATCCTTTACTGCCTCCTAGTGGCTGCTATGGTAATTATAAAAACTATCGGTAAAACTCCACTTACAGGAAACCACTGAAGAAGTTAGGAGCCAGTAGAAAACTGGAGAGCCAAGAGCCCCCTTTGACTCTAACTGAAAGAACAAGGGGGCATATTTACTAACTTTGCGGCGCATTTATTAAGACCGGCATTTTAGATGCCGATCTTAAGTCCTGCACTGGCGGTGGATTCGCCAAAGTTATAAAGAAGCGCCGGCCTCTTCATAACGTTGGCAGATCCACTGACGCCTCTGAATGTAAGACGGCTTACTAGCTGTCTTACATTTAGACAATTTTCTACACCTGAAACAAGCATATAAAATGGTAAATGAGACGGACCTGCTGGCAGGTCCCCTTCCCCTTCTCGCCCTTCCACTGAAAAGGGCAAAATCAGCACGAGAAAAGCACAACAACAATTGACATGCTGCAGATTTCAAAATCCACATATTAGGTCAATTTCTGCACCTAAGAAAAAAGCTAAGTGTACATGAGATTTCTGTAAGTCTCATCCGCTTAGCTGGTACTGTATTACACTGCCGTTTTTTTCTGCACAGAAAACCCTAAAGAATCTATTCAAAAACACCACACATATAATACAAAAAGCATCTTTATGAGTGTCTGCAAGAAGACATACAAATAATAATATGAGAGACATTTATAAAATACAGCATAAAAGGTGCAAAGACGGGAATATGCCCCATCCAGCTCCAATATGCACATATAGCCTTATAAAACAATACTGGGCAATGGTTCATACCCAACATTTAATATATACTTCCTCCATTGTTTTGTATAAGTATAGGATCAATTTCCAGGGCCATAGTGTCCACCAAAGGTCTCATGCACACGGCCGTTGTTTGGGTCCACATCCAAGCCGCCGTTTTGGCAGCTCGGATGCAGACCCATTCAATTCAATGGGGCCGCATAAGATGCGGACAGCACTCCGTGTGCTGTCCGCATCCGTTGCTCCATTCCATGGCCCCGCGAAAAAAAATATAACATGTCCTATTCTTGTCCGCGCTTTGCGAACAAGAATAGGTATTTATATTGAAGGCTGTCCGTGCTGTTCCGCAAATTGCGGAACGCGCACGGATGCCATCCATGTTTTGCGGATCCACGATTTGCGGACCGCAAAACTAACCACGGTCGTGTGCATGAGGCCGAACACTGCTGATCAAATGCCCCAGCAGAACAGTGGGCTATGAGGCACAGATATTACCAATAGCAAAACAATAGAATAAAACAGAAGATGTTATTACAACCTACGCATATGGTGACAATAGACCTACATTAGGCAGAGGCATGAGCCAAGCACAGTGAAAGGCCTCCTGCACACGACCGTTGTGTGCACCCGTGGCCGTTGTCCCGTTTAACGTGTTTTTCTGCGGTCCCATTGACTTTCAATGGGTCCGTGGAAAAATCGGAAACTGCACCGTTTGGCAGCCGCGTCCGTGATCCGTGTTTCCTGGCCGTGAAAAAAATATGACCTGTCCTATTTTTTTCACGGCCAACGGTTCACGGACCCATTCAAGTCAACGGGTCCGTGAAAATCACGGATGCACACAAGATTGTCATCCGCGTCCGTGATCCGTGTCCGTGATCCGTGTCCGTTTTTTCCTATCATTTCAATGGCAAACTTGACTTAGATTTTTTTTTCATTTTTCTTGTCCGTGGATCCTCCAAAAATCACGGCAGACCCACGGAAGAAAAAACGGGCACGGATCACGGTACAACGGAACCACGTTTTGCGGGACGTTAAAAAATACTGTCGTGTGCAGGAGGCCTAAGGCTACTTTCACACTTGCGGCAGTGTGATCCGGCGGGCAGTTCCGTCGTCGGAACTGGCCGCCGGATCCGCCGATCTGCTGCTGCCTGAAAGCATTTGTGAGACGGATCCGGATGCGGATCCGTCTCACAAATGCATTGCAAGGACGGATCCGTCTCTCCGCTTGTCATGCGGACCGACGGATCCGTCTTGTACATTTTTCTCATTTTTACCGATCTGCGCATGCGCATGCCGGAACGACGGATCCGGCATTCCGGTATTCTGAATGCCGGATCCGGCGCTAATACATTCCTATGGGAAAAAATGTAGCATGCTGCGGTTTTCTCTTTTGCCTGATCAGTCAAAACGACTGAACTGAAGACATCCTGATGCAAACTGAACGGATTACTCTCCATTCAGAATGCATGGGGATATGCCTGATCAGTTCTTTTCCGGTATAGAGCCCCTGTGACGGAACTCTATGCCGGAAAAGAAAAGCGCTAGTGTGAAAGTACCCTAAGTCTAAACATACCATTTGCAGAGCTGGAGGGGGCAGAGAAAGAAACCCCTCTCTGCCCCCTCCAGCTCTGCAAACTGTATGTTTAGACTTAGGCTACATGCACATGACTGTATGTGTTTTGCGGTCCGCAAATTGCGGATCTGAAAAAAAAAATAAAAAATGACGTCCTTATGGCATCCGTTTTTCCAAAACGGACAAGAATAGGACATGCTCTATTTTTTTGCGGAATGGAACCATGGACAACGGACACGGAAAACAAACGGTTGACTATCCGCATTTTTTAACAGCTCCATAGAAATGAATGGGTCCGCATCCTATCCGCAAAAAAAAAATGGAAAAGGACGCGGAAACAAAATACGTTCGTATGCATGTAGCCTTAGGCCTCATGCACACGACCGGATGTATTTTGCGGTCCACAAAAAACAAATCCGCAAAAAATACGGATGACATCCACGTGCATTCCGTATTTTGCTGTACGGAACAGCTGTACCCTAATAGAACAGTCCTATCCCTGTCTGTAATGCGGACAATAATAGGACATGTACTATTTTTTTGCAGAATGGAAATACTGACATACGGAAACGGAATGCACATGGAGTACCTTCCGTTTATTTTGCGGACCCATTGAAATGAATGGTTCCGTATACGGTCTGCAAAAAAACGGAACGGACACGGACTGAAAATACATTTGTGTGCATGAGGCCTCTCACTGTGCTTTGCTCATGCCTCTGCCTAATGTAGGTCTATTGTCACCATATGCGTAGGTTGTAATAACATCTTCTGTTTTATTCTATTGTTTTGCTATTGGTAATATCTGTGCCTCATAGCCCACTGCTCTGCTGGGGCATTTGATCAGCAGTGTTTTGTGGACACTATGGCCCTGGAAATTGATCCTATACAAAACAATGGAGGAAGTATATATAAGGCATTCTGTCATCTGGATTTTGCCTATAGAGCTGCGGACAATTGCTGCTAGATCGCCGCTAGCACGTCCGCAATATACATTCCCTATAGCTGTGAGTGCTTTTATTGTGTCAGAAAAACTATTTTATATATATATGTAAGTGAAGCAAGTAAGGTGCCCAATCGGCTGTTACTAATGTTTCTGGTGCCCAACCATGCCCCCTGTGAAAGAGCCCAGCACCGCCCATATCCTCCGAATCCCCTCCTTGCTCCCCGACGTCACAGAGTTAGTGCGCCGCAATCTCGCGCATGCGTGAGTATGCCACATGTCAGTGCCGGCATAGTGTTCCTTCCCTGTGCTGGCATCAGCCTCAGGGAACAAACTGCGCATGCAGTAGCTGCGAGATTACGGCGCTCTAACTTTGCAACGTCGGGGAGCAAGGAGGAGATTCTATAGGCAAAATCCAGGTGACAGAATCCCTTTGAATGTTGGGTATGAACCATTGCACAGTATTGTTTTATAAGGCTATATGTGCATATTGGAGCTGGACGAGGCATATTCCCGTCTTTGCACCTTTTTGCTGTATTTTATAATTGTCTCTCATATTATTATTTGTATGTCTTCTTGCAGACACTAATAAAGATGCTTTTTGTATTATATGTGTGGTGTTTTTGAATAGGTTCTTTAGCTATGCTCCCACAGTTATTTTGGGTATCTAACTCTTAAAACCCTCCAACAAGTCGCTAAATTACGCGCAACTACAGCATGTGCCAACTTTCCCACTTTTGGCGTCAGTTTTCTGGAGCAGAGGGGATGGTCAATTTCCCTCATAGTTTTTCCCACTGTAGAAAGTATTTCCACAGCCTTTTCTATATGTCTTGCAGGATTTCACCATAGACTATGTGAAACTCTGTAAGTAAATCCGCAGAAAATACGGTAGATCACGAAATCTGCAACATTAGTTCGCTTGCGGTTTTGCTGTGAACTCACTGGTGCAGATTTGACAGTGTGCTAATAGCTACCTAAAAATAAAAGGGCTAAAGACACCAAGGGGTTACCAGAGTATGCCAGTGATGGTGTGGCGCCCTGTGCTGCACCCCAGCAGGGAAGGGGACATGTCTCCAGCCACAGCAGATCCTTTACCTGCACTCAGCTCACTTGCCATTCTCCCCTCTGCAGACAGGAAGTGATGTCACGCTGCAGCAGTGCACACTGGGAAATATAGTTTCAGGGCTGCAGTTTGCAGGACTTGTACGACATGTGTGCTCATGCAGGTCACTGTAATATGACACTGTCCCCGCAAGCTATATGACAATACAGGTTTTGCCACCTAAGAACAGAAAGAAAAGTGATAAGGCAACTGTGTAAGGCTGCTTTCACACGCAGGGGGTCATTTTCTAAGATTCATACGCAGTTTTTGGCGAAAAATAAGTCGCAAGACCCCATTTCAACAATATTTTGTCACATGACTGTTTTTACGCCACCCTCACCACTTGGGAGTGGCGGAGGTGTAGCCGGGACATTGAATCCGGCAAATTTACTAAGATGTACACCTGGAAACAGGGAGTGGAGTCATTTTTTACTCCAGACACACGGCCTGCCGGAGGATGCGCCTAATTTTGACTACTCTCACATCTGCATTTTTGCTGGATCCATTAAGGATCAGCAAAATGCTTCCGTTATGATAATACAACCAGCTGTATCCGTTCTGAAAGGATCCGGTTGTCTTATCTCTAAAATGAGCAAGGCGGATCTGGCACTAAAACCATTGCAAGTCAATGGGCGCCGAATCGGTTTTCTTTTGTGTCTGAGAAAACGGATTCGGCACCATTGACTTACATTGTGTTTCCGTCAGAACTTTCGTTCAGTTCAGTTTTGTCCTCATTAATAATGAATGGGAACAAAACGAAAGCATTTTCCTCCGGTTTTGAGATCCTATGACGGATCTCAATACTGGAATGGAAACGCTGATAGTGAAAGTAGCCTTATGACGAGGTGTGCGCAGGAGGGAATCAAAGACCGGCATAGAACTCCAGTCTTTCTAAATGATATCCCTAGTTTTAGTGGTGTTTTCTGCACTTTAGCATTTTTAGTGGAGTTTTTTTGCAGCATTTTCTGTGGTAAAAATGCCAGCTACAGATGTTAGCTGAAGGTCTATGGGAAATATGACATCAGAACATACAAGGAATTAGTTTGCTCCTGGTATTTTAGCTGGATCTCGTTTTTACAAATGTTTCACTATAAGAAAAAAAATAAATGAAAAAAAACATAGTTCACACAGCCATTTAGAAAAAATGCAACAAAAGCCTTAGCATAAGGCCTCATGCACACGGCCGTTACCTGGCCGTATTGCAGGACACAAACAGCGGGTCTGCAGTACATGGGCACCGGCTGTGTGCACCCCGCATCATGGATTTGGACCCATTCACTTGGATGGGTCTGCAATGCGGAAGGTCAGTGCGGAGCGGAGGCACGGAACCTCATGGAGTGCTTCTATGGGGTTTCTGTCCATGCACTACTTTTTTGCATTGCGGATCGCATGCCCCATTCAAGTGAACGGGTTTGCGGCCCTACGGTCGGCGCTCATGCATTGCGGACCGCAAATTTGGGGCCCAGCTGGTTCGTGTGCATGAGGCCTAAAACACAGGTGCCACACATAAACACAAGAGCTTATACTGCCATTTTCTACTGGTAAAAAAAAACTCCAGGGCAATTTCACGTCTGCAAGGACCCATGGTGCAGATTATGTCATGTCATATGATAATGGAAGGTGGAGATAATAGGCCGATTTCTCAAAACCTGTAGGCGATTTGGAGGCATTGCCTATAGCACATTGCTTCCTTCAAGGGGACTCTTTGGAACTGGAATATGATTGGTTGCTATGGGCAACTGCTCCACCTCTCCTTTGCTTCAGTTTTGATAAATCTCCGCCAGCGAGTAACACCTATATGAGACTGGCAGTATGTGGGATCGCTGCACATTATCAGTAGGGTTGCCACCTGGACGGTATCTCACCGGCAAGACCGGTATTTTAGTGGCCCTATCGGTGCTGGTAATTTTTTTTTCTACCAGCAATTTTAGGCTACTTTTATACTCGCGTTTTGGCTTAATGCATTCTGAATGGAAAAGGATCCGCTCAGAATGCATCAGTTTACCTCCGGTCCGTCTCCATTCCGCTCTGGAGGCGGACACCAAAACGCTGCCTGCAGCGTTTTGCTGTCCACTTGACAAAACTGAGCCAAACTGATCCGTTCTGACACACAATGTAAGTCAATGGGGACGGATCCGTTTTCTCTGACACAATAGAAAACGGATTCGTCTCCCGTTGACTTTCAATGGAGTCAATGACGGATCTGTCTTGGCTATGTTACAGATAATACAAATGGATCCGTTCATGATGGATTCATGTGATTGTATTATTGTAGCAGATCCGTTTTTGCAGATCCATGACGGATCCGCCCAAAACGCGAGTGTGAAAGTAGCCTTTATTGCCGGAATTTTCCTACAAGGACTGCTACTAATGAGCGCTTCCATTGTGGAGCGCTCATTAGTCCAGCCTTTACCTCCCCTTCCCCCACTTGTGTTAAAAAACAAACAAACACTCACCTCCTCCATTTGCTCGCGCTGCTCACTGGAAGCTCAGCACAGGGCCTGCAAGACGTCATCACGCTGAGTCAGCAGTGAGTGTTAAAACCGCAGCGCGAGCAAATGGAAGAGGTGAGTGCTTTTTTTTTTTTTTTTGGGCAGAAGCAGAGAAGGGGAAATTATTCTACCTGTGGGGCACTAATGGGTGGCATTATTTTTCTTGGGGCTAATGGGTGGCATTATTCTTCTTGGGGCTAATGGGTGGCATTATTCTTCTTGGGGGGCACTAATGGGGGCATTATTCTTCCTGGGGGGCACTAATGGGGGCATTTTTCTTTCTGGGGGGGCACTAATGGGGACATTATTCTTCCTGAGGGGCACTAATGGGTAGCATTATTCTTCCTGTGAGGCACTAATGGGGGCATTATTCTTCCTGAGGGGCACTAATAAGGGCATTATTCTTCCTGGGGGCACTAATGAGGGCATTATTCTTCTTTGGAGGACACTAATGGGGGCATTATTCTTCCTGGGGGAGCAATAATGGGGACATTATTCTTCCTAGGGACACTAATGGGGGCATTATTTTTACTGGGGGGGCACTAATGGGGCCATTACTCTTACTGGGGGCACTAATGGGGAGATATTAATTCTGGGGGGCGCTAATGGGGGCATTACTATGACTGGGGGAACTAATGGGGCATTATTAAAGCTGGGGCACACTAATGGGGGCATTATTAATTCTGGGCGGCACTAATGGGGACATTCATATTACTGGGAGGTATTAATATTATTGAAAGCCACAGTATGACGGCGACTTAACCACTTCAACCCCGCTAGCTAAAACCCCCTTCATGACCAGAGCACTTTTTACACTTCTGCACTACACTCCTTTCACCGTTTATTGCTCGGTCATGCAACTTACCACCCAAATGAATTTTACCTCCTTTTCTTCTCACTAATAGAGCTTTCATTTGGTGGTATTTCATTGCTGCTGACATTTTTACTTTTTTTGTTATTAATCGAAATGTAACGATTTTTTTGCAAAAAAATGAAATTTTTCACTTTCAGCTGTAAAATTTTGCAAAAAAAAGACATCCATATATAAATTTTTCGCTAAATTTATTGTTATACATGTCTTTGATAAAAAAAAATGTTTGGGCAAAAAAAGAATGGTTTGGGTAAAAGTTATAGCGTTTACAAACTATGGTACAAATATGTGAATTTCCGCTTTTTGAAGCAGCTCTGACTTTCTGAGTGCCTGTCATGTTTCCTGAGGCTCTACAATGCCCAGACAGTAGAAAAACCCCACAAATGACCCCATTTCGGAAAGTAGACACCCTAAGGTATTCGCTGATGGGCATAGTGAGTTCATAGAACTTTTTATTTTTTGTCACAAGTTAGCGGAAAATGATGATTTTTATTTTAATTTTTTTTTTTCTTACAAAGTCTCATATTCCACTAACTTGCGACAAAAAATAAAATATTCTAGGAACTCGCCAGGCCCCTCATGGAATACCTTGGGGTGTCTTCTTTCCAAAATGGGGTCACTTGTGGGGTAGTTATACTGCCCTGGCAATTTAGGGGCCCATATGTGTGAGAAGTACTTTGCAATCAAAATGTGTAAAAAATGGCCTGCAAAATCCGAAAGGTGCACTTTGGAATATGTGCCCCTTTGCCCACCTTGGCTGCAAAAAAGTGTCACACATCTGGTATCGCTGTACTCAGGAGAAGTTGGGGAATGTGTTTTGGGGTGTCATTTTACATATAACCATGCTGGGTGAGAGAAATATCTTGGCAAAAGACAACTTTTCCAATTTCTTTATACAAAGTTGGCATTTGACCAAGATATTTTTCTCACCCAGCATGGGTATATGTAAAATGACACCCCAAAACATATTCCTCAACTTCTCCTGAGTACGGCGATACCACATGTGTGACACTTTTTTGCAGCCAAGGTAGGCAAAGGGGCACATATTCCAAAGTGCACCTTTCGGATTTCGCAGGCCATTTTTTACACATTTTGATTGCAAAGTTCTTCTCATACATTTGGGCCCCTAAATTTCCAGGGCAGTATAACTACGCCACAAGTGACCCCATTTTGGAAAGAAGACCCCCAAAGGTATTCCGTGAGGGGCATGGCGAGTTCCTAGAATTTTTTATTTTTTTGTCGCAAGTTAGTGGAATATGAGACTTTGTAAGGAAAAAAGAAAAAAAAAGAAAAATCATCATTTTCCGCTAACTTGTGACAAAAAATAAAAAATTAGAGGAACTCGCCGTGCCCCTCACGGAATACCTTGGGGTGTCTTCTTTCCAAAATGGGGTCACTTGTGGCGTAGTTTTACTGCCCTGGCAATTTAGGGGCCCAAATGTGTGAGAAGTACCTTGCAATCAAAATCTGTAAAAAAATGGCCTGTGAAATCCGAAAGGTGCACTTTGGAATATGTGCCCCTTTGCCCACCTTGGCTGCAAAAAAGTGTCACACATCTGGTATCGCCGTACTCAGGAGAAGTTGGGGAATGTGTTTTGGGGTGTCATTTTACATATACCCATGCTGGGTGAGAGAAATATCTTGGCAAAAGATAACTTTTCCCATTTTTTTATACAAAGTTGGCATTTGACCAAGATATTTTTCTCACCCAGCATGGGTATATGTAAAATGACACCCCAAAACACATTGCCCAACTTCTCCTGAGTACGGCGATACCAGATGTGTGACACTTTTTTGCAGCCTAGATGCGCAAAGGTGCCCAAATTCCTTTTAGGAGGGCATTTTTAGACATTTGGATCCCAGACTTCTTCTCACACTTTCGGGCCCCTAAAAAGCCAGGGCAGTATAAATACCCCACATGTGACCCCACTTTGTAAAGAAGACACCCCAAGGTATTGAATGAGGGGCCTGGCGAGTTCATAGAAATTTTTTCTTTGCATAAGTTAGCGGAAATTGATTTTCTTTTTTTTTTTTTCTCACAAAGTCTCACTTTCCGCTAACTTAGGACAAAAATTTCAATCTTTCATGGACTCAATATGCCCCTCACGGAATACCTTGGGGTGTCTTCTTTCCAAAATGGGGTCACATGTGGGGTATTTAAACTGCCCTGTCTTTTTAGGGGCCCTAAAGCGTGAGAAGAAGTCTGGAATATAAATGTCTAAAAAAGTTTACGCATTTGGATTCCGTGAGGGGTATGGTGAGTTCATGTGAGATTTTATTTTTTGACACAAGTTAGTGGAATATGAGACTTTGTAAGAAAAAACAAACAAAAAAATATATATATTTCCGCTAACTTGGGCCCAAAAAAATGTCTGAATGGAGCCTTACAGGAGGGTTGATCAATGACAGGGGGGTGATCAATGACAGGGGGGTGATCAATGACAGGGGGGTGATCACCCATATAGACTCCCTGATCACCCCCCTGTCATTGATCACCCCCCTGGTAAGGCTCCATTCAGACGTCCGTATGATTTTTACGGATCCACTGATACATGGATCGGATCCGCAAAACACATGTGGACGTCTGAATGGAGCCTTACAGGGGGTGATCAATGACAGGGGGTGATCAGGGAGTGTATATGGGTGATCACCCGCCTGTCATTGATCACCCCCCTGTAAGGCTCCATTCAGACGTCCGCATGTGTTTTGCGGATCCGATCCATGTATCCATGGATCCGTAAAAATCATACGGACGTCTGAATGGAGCCTTACAGGGGGGTGATCAATGACAGGGGGTGATCAGGGAGTGTATATGGGTGATCACCCGCCTGTCATTGATCACCCCCCTGTAAGGCTCCATTCAGACGTCCGCATGTGTTTTGCGGATCCGATCCATGTATCCGTGGATCCGTAAAAATCATACGGACGTTTGAACGGAGCCTGAGAGGGGGGTGATCAATGACAGGGGGGTGATCAATGACAGGGGGGTGATCAGGGAGTTTATATGGGGTGATCATGGGCAAAACACATGCGGACGTCTTAATGGAGCCTTACAGGGGGGTGATCAATGACAGGGGGTGATCAGGGTGATCACCCCCCTGTCATTGATCACCCCCCCCCTGTAAGGCTCCATTCAGACGTCCGTATAATTTTTACGGATACATGGATACATGGATCGGATCCGCAAAACACATGCGGACGTCTGAATGGAGCCTTACAGGGGGGTTATCAATGACAGGGGGTGATCAGGGAGTGTATATGGGTGATCACCCGCCTGTCATTGATCACCCCCCTGTAAGGCTCCATTCAGACGTCCGCATGTGTTTTGCGGATCCGATCCATGTATCCATGTATCCGTAAAAATCATACGGACGTCTGAATGGAGCCTTACAGGGGGGTGATCAAAGACAGGGGGTGATCAGGGAGTGTATATGGGTGATCACCCGCCTGTCATTGATCACCCCCCTGTAAGGCTCCATTCAGACGTCCGCATGTGTTTTGCGGATCCGATCCATGTATCCGTGGATCCGTAAAAATCATACGGACGTTTGAACGGAGCCTGAGAGGGGGGTGATCAATGACAGGGGGGTGATCAGGGAGTTTATATGGGGTGATCATGGGTGATCAGGGGTTTATAAGGGGTTAATAAGTGACGGGGGGGGTGTAGTGTAGTGTGGTGTTTGGTGTGACTTTACTGACCTACCTGTGTCCTCTGGTGGTCGATCCTAACAAAAGGGACCACCAGAGGACCAGGTAGCAGGTATATTAGACGCTGTTATCAAAACAGCGTCTAATATACCTGTTAGGGGTTAAAAAAATCAGATCTCCAGCCTGCCAGCGAGCGATCGCCGCTGGCAGGCTGGAGATCCATTCGCTTACCTTCCGTTCCTGTGAGCGCGCGCGCCTATGTGCGTGTAGGTAGGGGTGGGCACTACACAAGGGTCAAAAGGTGTGCGCGTTACTCCTACTCACAAGGAACAGAAATGTCATATTTAATTCTGCATTTAATGTATGTTTTAATATGTTGTTATATGCAATGTACCCCTGTATTATGCAACAGCAGGCCTAGTTGGGTGTAGTTAGACATCCCAGACACTAGAGGGAGATAGGGAGCCCCTAGTATAAATGTCCAGGCCCAGACAGGGAGAGTTAGTGCAGAGTCAGGAGTCTGAGAAGACAGAGGTTAAGAAGCCTGCTCCTGACATGCAGCTGGATAGCCCTGGCTGCTAGTGATGTCCAGGAGGCTAGTGAGAAGCTCCAGCCTGCCTGAGAACAAGAGAGCCTAAGTTAGCTCTGAAGATACCCCAGTTGCAGGATCCAACCTCCTGGGAGAAAACCCACAGTTATCCACCTTACAAGAGAAGGCGATCCAGGGTAAGCTAAGTAACCCTGATGGGCAGAGGACATTAGAAAGTGTAGCAAGAATCTGATACCTGAGGAAGAAAGTAACCAAGGATTTAAGCCACCCTTTTAGGCATCCGGGCCTTGGGAGATAAAGCCAGAGCAGGAGTTCTAGAAAGGACACTGTACATTGATTCTGAGGAAAGGTACAACCTGCTGCTGAGTGCTTGTGAAGTTTACCCTCTGCGTATCTTGCATGAATATTGCCTGCCATTTTGTGAATAAGCCTCCTTGTGGAACTGTGTTTGAAAGACTGTACTACTACCTGCTGTACAAAGTTGGATTGTTCAGTAAAGTTACGTTTGGTTCACTATATACTTGTGTACCTCCATCATTCCAACCACCAACCGGCATGCCACCGTCCAAAGGCACTGGCGTCACGAATACCACAGGGACCTTGCCCCAGGCACACAAAATACCTGTAACATCCAGGGCACCTCATCCACCATCAGGCCTGGTCCCTATCTACAGAGCGTGCCCCAGAGGAACCGTGTCTACCTCTCCTTCACTGCCATGCGCCTGCCCAGGGTTCTTCAAATATAGTGAGTACCCTCGATTGCCCATAACCGTGACCTCACTTCGTCTATGCCCTGCAGGTCTGGCGTGTTGCATGCGCGCGTTCACAGGAAATCCCGGCCCTCGCGAGATGACGCGTATATGCGTCGTCGTGCGCAGGGCTGCCGCCTCCGGACCGCACATCTGCGTTAGGCGGTCCGGAGGCGGTTAACATGCCATGTTAAGCCATGCCCCCACAACCACCCCCTCATTGGGTGTGACTTAACTTGGGAAAGGTGGCAACCCTAATTATTAGTCACCTATTCACTGTCTATAGGACTGCGCAGTACAGTGCTCGACTATTCCTGCAGTCTCATAGAGAATGAATAGTGGGGCAGGAGCATGCTCGATCTGCCGCTCCATCAGCATGGCGCCATGGGATCCAGTGATGTGCAGCTTGGGGGACACCTCACCACTGCAGCCATTCTGGAAGTTGACAACCAGGGACAGGATAGTATTGGATTGATAGAGCCGGCACCAAACAGGGGGAGGGAGCAGGTAAGTATGGGGTGGGGGGAAGCTGTCCAAAAGAGTTTGAAAGCTGGACAACCCCTTTAAACATATGCAGTGTCCCACTACCCTCGTGGGTACTGCAAAGTTGTTGTGTAATGCTTTGCATTTCTTATATAGCCTGTTTTAAGCTGCAATGCATCTTTATGTATAATCCCTGCTTACAGGTGTATTTAGATTGCATTACACTGAGTCTACCACTAGGGGGAGATAACACCTCCCATATATACTGTACAGGTGAAACTCGAAAAATTTGAATATCGTGCAAAAGTCCATTTATTTCAGTAATGCAAATTAAAAGGAATTGCATTAATGCAGCCTTTTTTTTTTTTATATAAATATATTTAATTTTATTTTGTATAACAATTTAACCACCTCCGGACCGCCTAACGCACATGTGCGAGACGCGAGATGACGCGAGTATGCGCCCGCGCGTGCGCAGTTCGCGCCGGCATTTCATCGAGAGGTATTTCGTCAGCAACCAATGATCGTGGCTGGCAGGTTGCTGATTTTTAAAAAATCCAATCAAAGTGCCAGATAGCAGATCATATTTGTAAATATGATCTGTTATATGGCTGCCTGCTCCTCTGCTGGTTCTTTTCGTCGGTTGGATCCAGCAGAGGAGCAGGCTTCACAGTGAGTACACCAAACACTACACTATAGCCCCTGATCACCCCCCTAAACCCCAATTAACCCTTTGATCACCTCTTTGATCACCCCTGTCAATCACAAGTGAAAAGAAAAAAGTGATCAGTGCAAACTGTCACTTTTTTTTTTCACTGTTATTGACCGTTAGGTTTTAGGTATAGTTTAGGCCCCTTGGTTAGGTAGTTAGCGATCAGTTAGCGCCCAGCCCACCGCACCGCAGTCCGTTATTCGCTGATTAGCGTATCGCTAATCAGCATTTGTACTTTTATAGTATCTGGAAGTGATCAAAACTGATCACGGTCAGATCTATAATAGTACTAGTGTCACTTTAGTTCGCCCTCCACCCAAAACGCAGTGTTTGCCCGATCAGGCCTGATCGGTCGCCCACACGTGCGTTCGCCCACACCCGCCCCACCGCAGTGACAAAAAAAAATTTTTTTTTTGATCACTGCACATTCACTTTACACGCACTGCGGCGATAAAGAAATCAGTTTTGATTTTTTTTATCAACCGCAGCGGCCTCCGGTACTTCGCTAGCCTCCCCTTTGTAAGACAGGCTTGCTTTTTTTTTCTTGGGTAGTCTCAGGGAATACCCCTAAATTTAGTTGCCCACATGTCAAACAGGGGGTATTCCTCTGAAGAGGCCTACAGGCTTCTGACCCAGTCGGATGAGGAGTGGGAACCCTCATCTGATGAATCCAGCGGGTCAGAATGCGAACCTGTAGAAAGCAGTGGCTCTCTGACCCAAAGTTCGGACGAGGAGGCTGAGGTCCCTGATACCACCAGGCGTACCCGGCCCCGTGTCGCTAGACCGCAGGTTGCGCAGGATCCGCTTCAAGAGCAGCAGAGTGGGGCTGGTGCTGTCGGATTACGTGGTGAGGCATACACCAGCAGCCCAGCCCTCCCTGGACCTAGTACCAGCACTGCCGTACAACCTGGTGAAGTGGCGAGCACCAGAAGGGCAGTTGAAGCTGGTACGGTGGCACGTGCAGTAGTGACCCCGTCGCAGCCACCGCAAAGACGTGCCCGTAGAGCCCCTAGAATCCCAGAGGTGCTGGCAAACCCTGATTGGCAGTCCCCAACTTCAGCCGCACCTGTAGTTTTCCCTTTCACTGCCCAGTCTGGAGTTCGGGTTGAGACGGCTCAGATCGGTTCGGCCCTGGGATTTTTTGAGCTGTTCTTGACTGCGGAGCTTTTAGACATAGTTGTGGCCGAAACAAACAGGTATGCCACACAATTTATCACCGCTAACCCGGGAAGCTTTTATGCCCAGCCTTTCCGGTGGAAACCAGTCCAAGTTTCCGAACTTAAAACTTTTCTGGGCCTCCTCCTCAACATGGGCCTGACAAAAAAGCATGAATTGCGGTCATATTGGTCCACGAACCCGATTCATCACATGCCCATGTTCTCTGCTGCCATGTCCAGGGCACGTTTTGAGGCCATCCTGCGGTTCCTGCACTTTAGTGACAACACCGCCTCCCGTCCCAGGGGCCACCCTGCTTTTGACCGGCTCCACAAAATTCGGCCCCTCATAGACCATTTCAACCAGAAATTTGCAGATATTTATACCCCAGAGCAAAACATCTGCATAGACGAGTCCCTAATACATTTTACCGGGCGCCTTGGCTTCAAACAATACATCCCAAGCAAGCGCGCCCGGTATGGGGTCAAATTGTATAAGCTCTGTGAAAGGGCCACAGGCTATACCCACAAATTTCGGGTCTATGAGGGAAAAGATCAGACCCTGGAGCCGGTCGGTTGCCCTGACTACCTGGGGAGCAGTGGGAAGACAGTTTGGGACTTGGTGTCACCCTTATTCGGCAAGGGGTACCATCTTTATGTGGACAATTTTTACACAAGTGTGGCCCTCTTTAGGCATTTGTTTCTAGAACGGATTGGCGCCTGTGGTACCGCGCGAACTAGTCGCGCGGGCTTCCCCCAACGGCTCGTTACCACCCGTCTTGCAAGGGGGCAGAGGGCCGCACTGTGTAACGAAGAACTGCTCGCGGTGAAATGGAGAGACAAGCGTGACGTTTACATGCTCTCCTCCATTCACGCAGACACGACAATACAAATTGAGCGAGCAACCCGTGTCATTGAAAAGCCCCTCTCAGTCCACGACTATAACCTCCACATGGGAGTGGTCGACTTCAATGACCAGATGTTGTCTCCGTATTTAGTTTCCCGACGCACCAGACGCTGGTATAAGAAGGTGTCTGTATATTTAATTCAATTGGCTCTGTACAATAGTTTTGTTCTCTACAGTAAGGCTGGGAGAACTGGATCCTTCCTCAAATTTCAGGAAGAGATCATCGAGAACCTACTGTATCCAGGAGGTTCCGTGGCCCCAACCACCAGTGTAGTTAGCCGTCTACACGAGCGACATTTCCCCAATGTCGTTCCTGGTACCGCAACCCAACCGTCACCCTGAAAAAGATGTCGTGTCTGTAGCAGGAGTGGAATAAGGCGTGACACCCGCTATTTCTGTCCTGACTGTCCGGACCACCCTGCCCTATGCTTTGGAGAGTGTTTCCGGAAGTACCACTCACAGGTACACTATTAGCATAGGGATCATCTCACCAGGATAGGCACACAGGGCTATAAGGGCCCATTCACTCACTGCTGCTGCAAACGTCTCCTTTCACATGGGACAAAGTGCATAACGCACTTCGCCACATCTTTGGGCGATTTGCGCTTTGCACATTGACCCATGGGGAAGGAGAGGTTTGTTCTATAAAGGTAAAAAAAAAAAAAAAAAAAACACACCAGTAAGCAAACACGTTAATGTTCAGTTAAAAAAGTTAAAGTTACATGTTCTGTTGCAAAGTTAATAAAATTATTGCGTTGCGGCCTGGTTTTTTCTTTTTTTTTTTTTTTCTTTTTTTACCTTCCAGGTGGACCAACCGATCTACTAGCTGCAGCACCGATGTGCATTCTGACAGAAGCATTGCGCTGCTGTCAGATTACACGCAAGTCGGTGTATGCAGCGCTGCAAGACGGGATTTTCTCCTCTGCAGTGACAGATATGTTTGCCGAGGCATACGAGCTGAGGAGGAGGCGGCGTTCCTATGCTTTGGCAAGCACTTTGTATATATATATATAAAAAAAAAAAAAAAAAATCCCGGCAATGATTTATTCATCCACATCGATTGATGCGAATGGAGAAATCTGGTTTGCCAGGGCATACGAGCTAAGTGGGTATGGATGTAGGGCGGAGCTCCTATGTCCTGGCAGACGCCTTTCCCCTCCATTTTTTTTTTTTGGCAGAGATTTTTTCATCCACATTGATCGATGCGAATGAAGAAATCTGTGCCGTTCATTTTTTTCTTTCAGCCCAGAGGCTGAACGGAAAAAAAAATCTCATTACCTGTATGCTCAATATAAGGAGAATAGCAGAAACTCCTAATGCTGGCCATACATGTAATGATTGCGGAGACCCTCAAATGCCAGGGCAGTACAAACACCCCACAACTGACCCCATTTTGGAAAGAAGACACCCCAAGGTATTTGCTGAGGGGCATATTGAGTCCATGAAAGATTTAAATTTTTGTCCTAAGTTAGCGGAAAGTGAGACTTTGTGAGAAAAAAAACAAACAAACAATTTCCGCTAACTTATGCAAAAAAAATAAAAATTCTATGAACTTGCCAGGCCCCTCATTGGATACCTTGGGGTGTCTTCTTTCCAAAGTGGGGTCACATGTGGGGTATTTATACTGCCCTGGCTTTTTAGGGGCCCTAAAGCGTGAGAAGAAGTCTGGGATCCAAATGTCTAAAAATGCCCTCCTAAAAGGAATTTGGGCCCCTTTGCGCATCTAGGCTGCAAAAAAGTGTCACACATCTGGTATCGCCGTACTCAGGAGAAGTTGGGGAATGTGTTTTGGGGTGTCATTTTACATATACCCATGCTGGGTGAGAAAAATATCTTGGTCAAATGCCAACTTTGTATAAAAAAATGGGAAAAGTTGTCTTTTGCCAAGATATTTCTCTCACCCAGCATGGGTATATGTAAAATGACACCCCAAAACACATTGCCCAACTTCTCCTGAGTACGGCGATACCAGATGTGTGACACTTTTTTGATGCCAAGGTGGGCAAAGGGGCACATATTCCAAAGTGCACCTTTCGGATTTCACCGGTCATTTTTTACAGATTTTGATTGCAAAGTACTTCTCACACATATGGGCCCCTAAATTGCCAGGGCAGTATAACTACGCCACAAGTGACCCCATTTTGGAAAGAAGACACCCCAAGGTATTCTGTGAGGGGCATGGCGAGTTCCTAGAATTTTTTATTTTTTGTCGCAAGTTAGTGGAATATGAGACTTTGTAAGGAAAAAAGAGAAAAAAAAAAATCATAATTTTCCGCTAACTTGTGACAAAAAATAAAAAATTCTAGGAACTCGCAGTGCCCCTCACGGAATACCTTGGGGTGTCTTCTTTCCAAAATGGGGTCACTTGTGGCGTAGTTATACTGCCCTGGCAATTTAGGGGCCCATATGTGTGAGAAGTACCTTGCAATCAAAATGTGTAAAAAATGGCCTGCAAAATCTGAAAGGTGCACTTTGGAATATGTGCCCCTTTGCCCACCTTGGCAGCAAAAAAGTGTGACACATCTGGTATCGCCGTACTCAGGAGAAGTTGGGGAATGTGTTTTGGGGTGTCATTTTACATATACCCATGCTGGATGAGAGAAATATCTTGGCAAAAGACAACTTTTCCCATTTTTTTATACAAAGTTGGCATTTGACCAAGATATTTCTCTTACCCAGCATGGGTATATGTAAAATGACACCCCAAAACACATTCCCCAACTTCTCCTGAGTACGGCGATACCAGATGTGTCACACTTTTTTGCTGCCAAGGTGGGCAAAGGGGCACATATTCCAAAGTGCACCTTTTGGATTTCACCGGTCATTTTTTACACATTTTGATTGCAAAGTTCTTCTCACACATTTGGGCCCCTAAATTGCCAGGGCAGTATAACTACCCCACAAGTGACCCCATTTTGGAAAGAAGACACCCCAAGGTATTCTGTGAGGGGCATGGTGAGTTCCTAGAATTTTTTATTTTTTGTCGCAAGTTAGTGGAATATGAGACTTTGTAAGAAAAAAATAAAAAAATAAAAATCATCATCATTTTCCGCTAACTTGTGACAAAAAATAAAAAGTTCTATGAACTCACTATGCCCATCAGCGAATACCTTAGGGTGTCTACTTTCCGAAATGGGGTCATTTGTGGGGTAGTTATACTGTTTGGGCATTGTAGAACCTCAGGAATCATGACAGGTGCTCAGAAAGTCAGAGCTGTTTCAAAAAGCGGAAATTCACATTTTTGTACCATAGTTTGTAAATGCTATAACTTTTACCCAAACCATTTTTTTTTTTTTGCCCAAACATTTTTTTTTTTATCAAAGACATGTAGAACAATAAATTTGGCGAAAAATTTATATATGGATGTCGTTTTTTTTGCAAAATTTTACAGCTGAAAGTGAAAAATGTCATTTTTTTGCAAAAAAATCGTTACATTTTGATTAATAACAAAAAAAGTAAAAATGCCAGCAGCAATGAAATACCACCAAATGAAAGCTCTATTAGTGAGAAGAAAAGGAGGTAAAATTCATTTGTATGGTAAGTTGCATGACCGAGCGATAAACGGTGAAAGTAGTGTAGTGCCGAAGTGTAAAAAGTGCTCTGGTCATGAAGGGGGTTTCACCTAGCGGGGCTGAAGTGGTTAACAATACAAAAATCCGGATTCCTAAATATACAATCTGCCAAAACAGTCAACATAGTAAAATCCATTAATCAAAAACAAATACAGCAATAATAAATAATCTACTTTGTTTTGGGAAGTTTCCAGATTCCCAATTCAGTATTGCTACACATTTAAAGGAGTTGTCCAGGTTCAGAGCTGAACCTGGACATCCCTCCATTTTCACCCCGGCAGCCCCCCTGACATGAGCATCGGAGCAGTTCATGCTCCGATGCTCTCCTTTGCCCTGCGCTAAATCGCGCAGGGCAAAGGCATTTTTCTGAGTTCCGGTGATGTACCGGGCTCTCTATGGGGCTGACAGGCAGCCCGGTGACGTCACCGGCACTGATGGGCGGGATTTGGCTCTGCCCTAGCCAGTAAAACGGCTAGGGCAGAGCTAAAGCCCGCCCCTCAGAGCCGGTGACGTCACCGAACACACTGCTGGGCGGAAGTTACCGCCCGGCAGTGTGTTATTGAAAACACAAGAGCCTGTGCCCTGCGCGATCTAGCGCAGGGCACGGGAGCGCATCGGAGCATGAGATGCTCCGATGCCAGGCTCAGGAGGGCTGCCGGGGTGAAAATAAGGGTATGTCCGGGTTCAGCTCTGAACCCGGACAACCCCTTTAATTGGATTATTTGTCACCTACTTAAATACACCCCCCCACTTGGTGGTCGTCTCGGTACACATCTCTGATGGCAATTACTCTCATCTCTCTCCCGCTCCCGCCACTCTCCCCCCCCCCCCCTCCCCAGGCAACGTCACTCATCCACTGCCAGCTACATATTCCTTAAACCTCTCAGTCCGTGTCAATAAGTTTTTCCACTCCATAATGTTGGGTGCTCTTTTTGAGCCCCACTCTCTCGCTATAATCACTCTTGCCACCATGAGTCCTCTTATCCATGCCCTTTTTTCCCTTTTCTCCCTAATTAATAATGGCATACTACCTAAGACAACCACTTTCAGATTGCATGGGAGAGATATTAAGGACTCTGCGCTCAACAAATGAAAAACCTCTCTCCAATAGAATTGCACACTTGGACAGCTCCATATCATGTACATATAGTCAGCGGACTCTTCTCTGCATCTCCAACAGTTTGATTCTCTCTCTTTATAAATCTTGCTTAGCAATATGGGAGTCATATATATTCTATGGATAATATTAAAATAAATTAGCCTAAAGTTACTAGAGATCGTTGTCTTTTTTTTATATATTTATATATATTCCCCCAGTCTATTGTGTTTAATCCTATATACTTTGCCCATTTTCCCTCACTGTTAAAATTTACTATTTTCCCCAAACTCTTCCTTATCATCTTGTAAACTTGAGAAATAGTCACCCTAGTTGTCATGTGTTGGTAGCAGGAATCTGTGAATTCGTGCTTTGTCGTTATAAAATATTCCCTATTATGTGTAGCTTCAAATGCGTGTTTCACTTGATGGTATCGATATCGACTCATTAAATCTAAGGGTCTATTCACACATCCGTTGTTTCTTTCCTGATCTGTTCCGTTTTTTGCGGAACAGATCTGGACCAGATCTGGACCCATTCATTTTCAATGGGTCCTGGAAAAAAATCGGACAACACAATGTCTGATTTTTTTTCAGGACCCATTGAAAATGAATGGGTCCAGATCTGTTCCGCAAAAAAGGAACAGATCAGGAAAGAAACAACGGACGTGTGAATAGACCCTAAGTTCGTGCCAGGACATAAATCTGTTAGTGGTCTTATTTCCCATTCCTAATTAACTGTGATACGTAAATTATGCCGTATTTTTCCCAATATTTGTGTTCAGTGATTGATTGAAATTCTCTGATATTGCTATTACATCACAAAGGTGAAAAATGTGAAGTGTTCAAAATTCCAAGTATTCCTTTTATTTTACCCCAAACCAAGTCAACCATTCGGCATATTGGGCTTTTCTTCCTTTTGTTTTTAATAAATCCAGTCTCCAATATGCTAAATATGTTGTATTTTGGGCCGTTAAAGCCCCTTACTAGATATTCATTTATTTTATTTCCCCCTGACTTTATCCATTGAATTTGGGAGGCTAAATAGTATCCCTGAAAAAAGGGGACCGATAGCCCTCCGTCCTCCTCTGCTAACCAAAGATATTTTTGTTTTAGTTTTATCCTTTTTCTTCCCCAGATTAAGTCATTCAGCAGCCGTTCCAGATGGTTGAAGAAACAATCCTTTATCCAAACTGGGCAGGCTGCCAAAATGTACAAAATCTGGGGGAGTAGCACCATCTTTATTAGTGCAATTCTATCTGCCTGTCCTATCAATATGTTCTTACATCTAATCAACAAGGGAGAGACATTCAGTCTTGTAAAGTCTAGTATACTTGCACTCAACTTTACCCCCAAATATTCCAAATATTCCATAGATTTTAATACCCTGATCCCTAGGGAGTTCAGTGGGGTTACCTGGTCGAGCGCTAGCCGTACTGATTTAGCCCAGTTAATTTTATATCCCGAAATGTCACTAAACTTGTTTATTAGTTCCATAAGATAAGACAGCTGGGATGTTGGGTTCTCCAAAAAGATTACGATGTCATCTGCATGCATACTTATCTTATCTAAGGTCCCCTTCATACCGAAGCCGCTGATCCTTTCATCCGATCTAATTCTAGCGGCCAACGGTTCTATAAATATAGCAAACAGTACAGGAGAAAGGGGGCATCCCTGTCTAGTTCCTCTGCACAGCTCTATTTGTTCAGACCATACTCCATTAATATTAATTCTCGCTTTGGGATGATTGTATAGAATCTGGACCCACTTCATAAAGTATTGGCCCAGGTTCATCTTGTACATTACTTGCCATAAGTATTCCCACTCCACCCTGTTAAACGCCTTCTCAGCGTCTAAAGACAGGATGGAGCGGGAACCTACCCCCTCCTCAACCTGCTCAGAAAAGCTCTACGAATACTAGACTGTACGAGTCTCTTGGGTATAAACCCCGTCTGATCTGGGTGGATTAACCTGTCAATAACACTGTTCGCCCCTGCTCGCTCTATTCTGCTCTCACGGCACTCCCTGATGTGACCACAATATCTGCTGGTTCCGCCGTTGATGATCCGGCCTCAAACGACCGCTCGTGTTGTTTTAATTCTCACAGAACTAACACCAGTCAGGCTGTATGTGAGTTCAAACTGACAAAATTATTTATTGAATGCATCTCATATATTTATATTGACAGTTGGAACACCTCTTTCAATTGGTAAATTGCAAAACCCCCTGTGATTGGCTATGCAAATGAGGTAACCAGGGATTAGTTCAAGAGCTTGGCTGGGAGGCAGATGGGTGTGGCCATTGTCACAGAGAGATTTAAACCATGACATTACCCCCCCCCCCCTCTCCCAGGAAACAGTCCAACAGCCACAGTGGGACCCTCACGGGTCAACTCGAAGGATGTTGGAAAAGTAGTCTTAAGATTCCAGGTCTGTTTGCCGGGATAATCCATCCGCATTCCCGTTTTGAGGCCCTGGCCGATATTGTATGGTGAAATTGTAGGGTTGCAAAGCCAGGCTCCACCTTAGTAATCGGCCATTCTCTCCCACCACCTGGTTTAGCTATATCAAGGGATTGTGGTCCGTCATGACGGTAAAAGAGCGTCCATACACGTAGGGCTGCAATTTCTTTAAAGCCCAGACTAAAGCCAAACATTCTTTTTCCACAGCAGCATATCCAACTTCACGGGGTAACAACTTGCGGCTGAGATACGCCACCGGGTGCTCCTCCCCGTCGTCGCCAACTTGACTTAGTACGGCTCCCAGTCCGAACATGGAGGCGTCTGTATGTTGTCAAAGTATATCTTTTAAATAAAATATAAATATTTTATATAAAAAAAAAAAAAAGGTTAATAAAATATGGAAATCAGTCAGGAAATCCACTAGGCGGACATAAAACGCCTTTCTTTTATCTTGAGACTCTAAATTAAATTTATGCAATTAATGAAAACAAAGGGGCAACCAATTATGCAAAATATATGTAATAATTTTTTTATAAATGAGTAAAAATCCAATATAAAACTGACATAAGATCAATGGATAGACAAATTGACGCAGTACCAACAAACCACCACTAGATGGTGGTGTAATCCACTATCACTTTCTCATCAGCACAGAATTATTAAAAGTAACATATGATAAGAAATAAATGCTATAACTTTATCAAACAGACCAACAATTAATACATTAAGAGAAGCTCAGGATTTTCTGTTTACCAACAGGTTATAACATGACAAAATACAGATTAATACAAGAACAATAAATGTTGTCCCTTAACTCTGTCTCAGCCTATGACAATCAAAAATATAAATGATATTAATATGATCTTATATCCTACTCAGCAACCAGACTACGGAAATATAATTTCCCAGAGTTTTCCTCTACTCAGACAATGTCTAATCTCCCATTAGCAATATGCATCTTTGCTAAGAGGACAACTAGCATTAGGGAGGTGATTAACACTATACGTTCCCACAATATGGGAACTCTTGACTATATGCTGAGAGGAATATCTTAATAATATCACAAGCAAAAATATAACATACGTTACCAAGTCAAGGATGGACAGGTTTTGGGTGTGATTAGTTCTTAAAACTCTTCCAGTAGAACAAAAATGAATCCAAGTTTCTTTTTGTTGTTGAAGTAAATTGTTAGTTACAGTTGTTTCATTTGAAGAGTGTAGATAGATAGCTAGCTAGCCAGATAGATAGATAGAGAGATAGATAGAAAATCCTTTCCTAACCTTTTCATGCATAGTTTATACCCCCTGTTATCTAAGAATTCCTCCCCTTTTAGATTAGGGATCTCCAATCAGACAAGATGGGTGTATTCGTATGCAGATACCAATGATGTCATTTTAACCCTTGGAATACTGGTGAAAATGACTACTACTACTACTAAATACTATTATTAATTTACCTCTAGATAGCACTGTTGTACCACATGACAATTTCAACATTAACTCTAAATACCTAATAATATATTCAGATGACCTCATTGACCTCCCCAATATGCATCAATATTAAGGGTTTCTTCCTGACATTTTAATTACCCCTAATCTAGACATGTTGGAGTCACCATCTCCTACAGTCTTCTTGGGGACAATGGACAATGGTTCCTTTTACTTAACATTACGGATTCATTAACTTGCCCACATGGCTGGCTAATAATATTCAGCTCTCCTCATGAAATCCAGTTAGTAGGAAGATAACTTCAATACTTTTCTAAACCTTAAAAGTCTATATGGTCAGTGGGATATACACGGCATAAAATATATTCTAAATAATGTGTATATATATATATATACACTACGTGCAGAATTATTAGGCAAATGAGTATTTTGACCACATCATCCTCTTTATGCATGTTGTCTTACTCCAAGCTGTATAGGCTCGAAAGCCTACTACCAATTAAGCATATTAGGTGATGTGCATCTCTGTAATGAGAAGGGGTGTGGTCTAATGACATCAACACCCTATATCAGGTGTGCATAATTATTAGGCAACTTCCTTTCCTTTGGCAAAATGGGTCAAAAGAAGGACTTGACAGGCTCAGAAAAGTCAAAAATAGTGAGATATCTTGCAGAGGGATGCAGCACTCTTAAAATTGCAAAGCTTCTGAAGCGTGATCATCGAACAATCAAGCGTTTCATTCAAAATAGTCAACAGGGTTGCAAGAAGCGTGTGAAAAAACCAAGGCGCAAAATAACTGCCCATGAACTGAGAAAAGTCAAGCGTGCAGCTGCCAAGATGCCACTTGCCACCAGTTTGGCCATATTTCAGAGCTGCAACATCACTGGAGTGCCCAAAAGCACAAGGTGTGCAATACTCAGAGACATTGCCAAGGTAAGAAAGGCTGAAAGACGACCACCACTGAACAAGACACACAAGCTGAAACGTCAAGACTGGGCCAAGAAATATCTCAAGACTGATTTTTCGAAGGTTTTATGGACTGATGAAATGAGAGTGAGTATGATGGGCCAGATGGCTGGATTGGTAAAGGGCAGAGAGCTCCATTCCGACTCAGACGCCAGCAAGGTGGAGGTGGAGTACTGAGCTTGTGGGGCCTTTTTGGGTTGAGGATGGAGTCAAGCTCAACTCCCAGTCCTACTGCCAGTTTCTGGAAGACACCTTCTGCAAGCAGTGGTACAGGAAGAAGTCTGCAAGGTAAGAAAAACATGATTTTCATGCAGGACAATGCTCCATCACACGCGTCCAAGTACTCCACAACGTGGCTGGCAAGAAAGGGTATAAAAGAAGAAAATCTAATGACATGGCCTCCTTGTTCACCTGATCTGAACCCCATTGAGAACCTGTGGTCCATCATCAAATGTGAGATTTACAAGGAGGGAAAACAGTACACCTCTCTGAACAGTGTCTGGGAGGTTGTGGTTGCAGCTGCACGCAATGTTGATGGTGAACAGATCAAAACACTGACAGAATCCATGGATGGCAGGCTTTTGAGTGTCCTTGCAAAGAAAGGTGGCTATATTGGTCACTGATTTGTTTTTGTTTTGTTTTTGAATGTCAGAAATGTATATTTGTGAATGTTGAGATGTTATATTGGTTTCACTGGTAAAAATAAATAATTGAAATGGGTATATATTTGTTTTTTGTTAAGTTGCCTAATAATTATGTACAGTAATAGTCACCTGCACACACAGATATCCCCCTAAAATAGCTAAAGCTAAAAACAAACTAAAAACTACTTCCAAAAATATTCAGCTTTGATATTAATGAGTTTTTGGGGTTCATTGAGAACATGGTTGTTGTTCAATAATAAAATTAATCCTCAAAAATACAACTTGCCTAATAATTCTGCACTCCCTGTATATATATATATATACACACATCGACACACTGTTATACATAGATGACATATTATATAAGTCATTGGTTAAGATATGTTGCAAATTTAAATACACCACACAGGAATATATAGAATATAATTATGAAGACATGAATGGGACATTCACACATCCAAAGTAGACTTCCCTAATGATTTTGTAATGAAGTAAAATAATACATTGCTATTCAAATGGTTGTCTCCCACAGATACATGTCTGTAGGACCCATTATAGTATTAACAGATACACTACATCTGCTCACAATAATTTTAAAAGACAATACATTCTATGTCCCTACAAACATGTTACCCAAACTGAACTCAGCATAACCTCATCTCGGCCTGTTTCAACCCTATAGAGAAATATCAGACTCTGGTTCAATCTGTGATTACACTTAAAGGCAATGGGCATTGATATTTAGACTATAATATCTTCAGATAAGATTGTACATTTATGAAAATGCACGACAATGTACGACAAAGCGTTTGTTAGGATCGGGTGCCGCCAGTATAGGAGCTTGTGTTAGGGTGGTTTTCAACTGTTGAAATGCTGTTTCGCACTCCGGGGACCACAGGACCTGTCTAGGGAGATTCTTTTTGGTCAGGTCCGTCAGTGGTTTGGCTATGTCACTATAGTGGGGTACAAACTTTCTGTAGTACCCGTCTGTCCCTAAAAATGCAAGTACCTGGGCCTTGGTTCTGGGAACCAGCCAGTTTAGGATGGCCTCGATTTTAGCAGGCTCCGGCCTCTGCTTCCCACATCCCACTCTATGTCCCAAATATTGTACCTCAGACATCCCGATATTACACTTGTCTGGCTTCAGGGTTAAGCCTGCAACTCTGATTCTGTCTAGCACTATGCCCAGGTGTCTGAGATGCTCCTCCCATGTCTGGCTATAGATTGCGATGTCATCAAGATATGCGCATGCAAAATCCTGCAGACCATCGAGGAGTTTATCTATCATTCGTTGGAAGGTAGTCGGAGTATTTTTCATCCCAATTTGCATTACCCGGAACTGGTAAAGGCCAAACAGGGTGATGAAGGCCGACTTTGGAATGGCGTCCGCCTCCAGGGGAATCTGCCAGTAGCCCTTACACAGATCAATAGTCGTCAGATAATGTCCCTGAGCTATTTTGTCCAACAATTCGTCCACTTGGGGCATGGGGTAGGCGTCTGTCACAGTACAGTCACCCAGTCGCCTATAGTCCACACAAAATCAGGTCGTGCCATCCCGTTTTGGGACTAATACTACAGGGGAAGCCCAGGGGCTTGCTGATGGTTCGATCACCCCTAACTCAAGCATCTCCCTAATCTCTGCTCTCATCCTGTCACGGAAGGTGTACAGGAAACAAGACAATACAAAATGAATATATGACTCACTGGATCCAAAACTAGGGAACAAAAGGGAGACCCCTGCATAAGATC
This sequence comes from Bufo gargarizans, assembly GCF_014858855.1. Lineage (NCBI taxonomy): Eukaryota > Metazoa > Chordata > Amphibia > Anura > Bufonidae > Bufo > Bufo gargarizans. Next base: position 110,786,466 of record NC_058083.1, read on the forward strand.
TGGCACTCTCCCTGACTGCTCAGCCTATGCGAACATCCCAATGGTAGATGATCGCATATCCTCGTACCTCGACTGTATAACACCTGAACACCCTACAGTAGTGAGGGGACACGACCACTGGCTCCCTACACTAGACACGGAGGGAGTCAGGGTCACCTGGGATCCAGAAAACAGAAAATCACAAATGAATGTACAACACTTATCTTATAGAAGACTGGGAAATAGGATCAGCATGCACACACACTCCAGGAAGTTGTATTAACCGCACACTAATGCATTATGGGGAGGAATTTAAAGGGATGCAATCAGTCCAACTACATGACAGCTGAGAGAGGCTAACGAGATGAGGAACTGAAAACCAAAACAAAGAAAGCTCAAGGAGGAGGTTCTGAAAGGCATCTGTCAGAGCTTCTCAGATGTCTGGTTGTGACACATCCCTTCTTGCACAGCTCCAGGAATCCTATAGGCTGATTGTTTCAGGGGCTTCTGCCCGAGGGTCTCCACCTTGTGCACTGCCAAATAAGTGTATCCAGGGAGTGTTGAGAACATCTCTTTGCGGTCATGGAGTAATTCCCTGACCTGTTCTTGTTCCTGGGGTCTTAACCCATCTCCTAACTGAACATCTTTCACCCCCCCAGAACGGTTACTGATTGCAGGAAGCTCCAGCGTCCCCGGTGGCAGGAGCGCATATGGCGGCTACTGCCTCAGCCCTCTCATGATATGCCTTCATCATATTGATGTGGAATGTCCTCTTAATTCTTGTGTCTGCACAGCTGGTGACCACGTAGGTGGTGTCGCACAGCTGTTTTACCACCTGATAGGGGCCCTGCCAGGAGGCCTGTAATTTATTTTGCTTCAAGGGTTTTAGTACTAGGACCTTCTGTCCGACACAAAAAGTGCAATTCTGAGCAGATCAATCATACCAAACTTTCTGCTGACTCTTGGCTGATTGCATATTCTCATGGACTAGCTCAGTAAGTTTCCGCAGTCAATCCCTGAGTTCCAAGACGTAACTAAGGATGGGGAGGCCTTCCGGATCCTCTCCCCCTTCCCACTGGGCCCTCACTAAGTCTAAGGGTCCCCTAACCCTTAGCCCATACAACAGCTCAAATGGTGAAAACCCTGTGGACTCTTGAGGTACCTCCCTGTAGGCGAACAGTAGGTTGGGAAGATATTTCTCCCAATCCTTCCTACTCTCCACGAAGGCGCGAAGTAGCTGTTTTAGGGTCCCGTTAAATCTCTCGCATAGCCCGTTCGTTCGGGGGTGGTAGGGTGCTCTCTGGAGTTTTTTTGAGTTATCAGTTAGTTACATTGTACAAATCCAATGATCACAGAATCATTATGCATACACCTCTAAATGTGTCTACTGCTATCCGGCTAAATGGTTCCCTAATTATCGGCATGGGGTGCAGAGAGGTTTTTGGATGATCCCCGCCTTTCCTACCCTCTGGTAAGTCTAACAGGTCCGGCAATATTCTCGTACCTCTGCATGTAACCTAGGCCAGAAGAAAGCACGAGACAACCGACTCCGGGTCTTAGCTATCCCTAACTGTCCTGGCCAAGGGGATATCGTGAGCCAGCCTCAATAACTCCTGTCTGTACTTCTGGGGTACGACCAGCTGTTTGTGGGAGCCCTCGCGCTTCCCGTTGCCCACCCCTTCAGTGTAACGATAAAGAAGCCCTCCCTCCCACTCTATTCTGTCTTCCCCTAACCCCCCTGGATCCTTTCCCGCCCGTCCCGATAGCACGCTAAAGTAGGGTCTCTCCAGGTTTCTTGCCTAACGTAGGAAGGAGAATCCCAGGACATGGGGTTGTCAAGTCGGGGTAACGTGGGAGGATTTGGTCTTACCTGGGTCCCCATAGGAGTGGAGTTGCCTTGTAGGTGGCTTTGTTGTCGGGTGGTCACGGCCATGGCAGTCTCTGGTGCAAATGAAGACGTCGAATGCCCCAAGTCGCTCCCCAAAAGTACTTCCGTGGGTAACTCACGGAGTATCCCTACTCGCACTTGTCGCTTCCCTGAGCCCCAATCCAGGTGAACTCTGGCGGTGGATAAACACAGCACCTTGCCCCCTGCTACCCTGACTGCCACAGTCTGACTGGTTTGATCTGACTGAGGAACCATGTGAGGCTGAATAAGGGTAATCGTAGCCCCAGAATCACTAAGTCCCTGGGCCGGCTGCCCATTAACCCATACCGCCTGACGATGGTGCTGCCGATTATCTTCTGCTGCGGCCTGGACGGGATCAGCCTCGAACAGCTCACAAAACTCTTCCTGAACATCTAGAGGGTTGGCCTCGTTCTAGAGGCAATAAGTCGCCAACCTGGATAACTGGGCAGTCTCTTGGTACCTCGGGGATTGGTTAGGGCAATAACGCTGCAGATGACCCGTCTGATTACATTTATAGCACTTAGGCCCGGTAGACGATTTTGATCGGGCTAAGGGTCTAGAGGCAGCCCACTGAGATACTGGAGTTGGGCTCGAGGTCGGTACACTGGGCCGCGGTAGTGGATAGCGCTGGCCTCCAATGGATCTCAGAGCGTCCAGATATTCATAGGCCAAAGTCGCTGCTTGCTGTACCGTCTGTGGCCGCTTATCTCGCACCCAATCGCGTACTATCGGAAGGGTGTGGTCAAAGAACTGCTCTAAGAAAACTAGCTGGGTGATGTCCTCTATGGTATGAGCATGGCTTCCCTGGAACCAGCCCTTGAGGTACCGCTGCAGACGATGTGCCCACTCCACGTAGGTTAGGTTTCCTTGTTTCCGGGATTCTCAAAACTTAATCCGGCTGGCTTCAGGGGTAATGGCAAATCGGGCTAGCAGGGCTTCTTTTACCCGGTTATAATCCATGGCGTCCTCATCCTCCATGGCCTGATACGCATCCGCAGCTTTGCCAGTTAGGTTACTTGTCAGTAAGGCGACCCGATCTTGGGACTGCACTTTATGTATCCGGCACAGTCTCTCAAAGTCCTGGAGGAACTCTTCTATTTCCTCCTCTCCTTCCTTAAATAATTTGAACGTGCGAAAGGGCAACTTACGGACAGGTGCTGTAACTCTAGGTGCTGTCTCTGATCACCGTATTTCCGCCATTCTCCACTCATGTTGTCGCTCCAATTCTCTCTCTTGTCGCTCTAGTTCTCTCTCTTGCCGCTCATCCTGCAGCTGGATGTCTCTGATGGCATTCTGTATGGCGGTCTCGGGTTGGCACCATATAATGCCAACCGCTCTCTAACTCGTTGCTGAAACAAGTCTTCCACGGACCGAGGTCCAGCATCACCATCCCTCTGATCCATCTCAGCTACACCCACTGATCAAGGTGTCTTTGTTCTTTGTCCCAGCGATCCCTCCTCAGCTCTCAAGTAATTCTTTCAGCTTGTCTCTCCTGCAGGCTGCGTAGCTGGTCATTCCTAGTTGTGATTTGGAGTGTCCCAGTAACTGGAGAGCCAATCCCACCGCTGCCACCAATATAACGAGCCCCTGCTCGCTATATTCTGCTCTCATGGCACTCCCTGATGTGACCACAATATCTGCTGGTTCCGCCGTTGATGATCCGGCCTCAAACGACCGCTCGTGTCGTTTTAATTCTCACAGTCAGGCTGTATGTGAGTTCAAACTGACAAAATTCTTTATTGAATGCATCACATATATTTATATTGACAGTTGGAACACCTCTTTCAATTTTTAAATAGTAAAAACCCCTGTGATTGGCTATGCAAATGAGGTAAGCAGGGATTAGTTCAAGAGCTTGGCTGGGAGGCAGATGGGTGTGGCCATTGTCACAGAGAGATTCAAACCATGACAAACACTCTTTAGTCTATTGGCAAATATTTTTGCGCCTGTCTCTCTTTCATCCTTACCCTTTTTTAGGATAAGAGTGATCACGGCTTCAGATAAAGATGAGGGAAGTTCACCAGTCTGATACGTTTTATTTAATACCTGTAGTAATTTTGACAAAATTGTCTCACCATGCTGACGGTAGATTTCAAACGGGAGCCCATCCGTCCCTGGAGATGAGTTTCCACTAATAGTCCCAACAACCTCAAATAATTCCTTTAGGTCAATTGGTCGGTTTAATATTTTACGTTCCTGTTCTGTTAATTTAGGGAGGTTAATTTTCTCCAGAAATTTTTCAACTCCACCCTGATGGTTTTTATTTGTATATAGGGCTTTATAGTACCTGACGAACTCTTGCTCAATCTCCTCCGGGCACTTAGTAACCACCCCATTTTCCAATCTTATATTTTTGATCTTATTAATATTTTTGGGGTTTTGGATCAGACACGACAAAAGGTTTCCAGGTTTCCCAGCTTGAAAGAAATATTTAGCGCCTGTGAAGAAGACCCTATGTTGTGCTTTTTCTAGTAAATAATTTTTATACTCCAATCTAGCTTCTTCAAGCTGTGATTGTTTAGCAGGATTTTGGTTATTAACTATCTCTACCAATATGGACTGAACTCTTGTTTTTAGGCTCAATTCTTTTGTGGCATATTCTTGGGGGGCCCCCCCCCCCCCCCCCCCCATAAATTCTGGCTATGTACACTCCACACAAAAACGCTTTAAAGGTATCCCATACAATATGCATGGGTGCTGAGGGAGCATTCAACATCCAGAAGTCCAGGATCTCCTTAGCTATATTTTCCTGATCCTTGACCAGCTTTATCCAATGGGGATTTAATCTGAAACGTCTAGTTTTTTTCCCCATACATCCCATTTTGATCGTTACTACAATAGGAGAGTGGTCAGATATCGTATGTACTTCATATTTCATTTTAGTTACACAGTCCAAAAAATCTGAGTTAGCTAAAGCTAAGTCTATTCTGGACATAACCGTATTTGCCCGGCTAAAACAAGAAAAAAAACTTTTTTCCCCGTATATATATGGTCAAATGTCTGTCAGTGCCATTTCCTGGCAGATCCTTCTTAGCGGTGTTACTTTGTCTTTTTTTTTTGTGTGCGTGTTCCTGGTAGTATCTATCTTCCTCTAGGTTCATACCATCATTAAAGTCCCCTGTTACTAAAACCGGGCACCTAGCTCTAAAACCAATAAAATCCGCCAGGTGTGACATGACAGACATGGAGAAAGGGGGAGGAATATACACAAATGCCACTATACAGACTGTACCATTTAAACAACAGTGTAGAAAAAAACGAATCTGCCCTCTCTATCATTCTGTTGGCGATTGGAATGTAATTTACACTTCTATGAACATACACACTAACACCACGGGAATAGGCCAAGCAACAAGCATGGTAGTCATATTTTGCCCATTTCTTTTTTATGGTGTTAATATTCTTGTATGTGAGATGTGTTTCAAGAAGGCATATTATTGCAGGAAGGTGTCTCGCTACTACATCAAACATGAACACCCACTTAGTTCTCTCAGCCATTCCCCGTACGTTCCACGGGAAAAATTCTGTTCATGTGATTTCCTACTCTGAAAGCGCCCGCCGGAGCTCAGCGCGGTGGGAGGTAGGGGGAGGGAGAGAGAAAGAGAGCACACCATGGCGACCACCAATGCACCAAATTCCCACCCAACCCCTCCCTTCGCTCCCACTCCACCCCCCCTTTCCCCTCCAACCCTCCTTTTCCCCCCAACTAACCAAGGGGGGGCCCTTCTTGGTCAGACAAAACCAGTTGGTTCCCTAACCTCTTACCTTTTGCCCTTCCCCCCTCATCCTCACACCCCCCCCCCCCTTCAAATCCTGCTAAATATAATATTATCTTAATCCTCAGGGGCCTACTCCCTTGACATCTAACCATTCCCATATCTCATCTGGTTGGGTGAAAAAATGGACTTGGTCCTGGTATACCACTCTCAGTTTGGCAGGGTAGAAAAAAAAATATTTGATCTTGGCTACCACCATTCTCTTTTTGACCTCTCTAAACTCACGACGTTTAGCCTGAGTTGCCCTAGAGTAGTCCGGGTATATTTCTATTTCCCTTCCGTTATATGCTAAGGAAGGTAAAGTTCTTTTATTTTTCATTATGTTGTCCCTGTCCCGGGCATTAATCATTTTGGCCAGAATTGCTCTAGGAGGGCTCCCTATTGGTAACTGTCTATTAGGTATCCGTTGGGCTCTCTCCACCGAAAACCCCACAGACAGTAAATCTGTACCAAAGCCTTCAAGCAGCCAATTCTGAATAAATCCTGTCGGGTCTTCTTTTTCAGACCCTTCAGGGAACCCAACCAAACGTATACTAGATCTGTCCTCCATTTCGGTGACTCTTTCCTGGAGTGTATTTTCTTCCATTTCTATGACCCCCTTTCTGTTCTTAATTCCGTCCATCTCTCATTTTAACTCTTTTCTAACCGTATGGAGGTCCTTAACTTTATCACGTACTTTGTTCATCTCGTCCTTAATTAGGGACAGGTCAGTTTGGACTGTGGATATTTTAACTGATAGGTCTCCCAACGCCTGGTTCGATTGTTGAACTGCGTTAAGGATATCTGTCAGTTTCCTATCTACTAAGTCTATCCTCTCTTCTGTTCTTATCTCTCCTTTCTTCTTCTTTATCGCCAGTCCCCTCGATGTTTGGGGAGCCTATTGGGGCTATTGCGTCAGCTTTATTCCTCTTATTACCCTTCTGGTTGGTCCTAGTTTTATATTGTGGCGATTTCAGAAACTTATCCATTTTTGAAATTGGACTCCCTCCACTTACACCCAGGGACTTCCTGTTTTGAACCTTTGCTGGCATTATCTTATCAAATATATAACACAGACATATCCAGCAGTCCATAAGTCCAGCAGACGTATTTGAAAGAGGAGAAAGAAAAAACAAAACAAAAGAGAAACAGTTTTTTCTCCACAAATAGGGATTAACGAAACAGTTAACAATCTTAACAGGTGGTCAATTTGTTTTCCTTCCCAGGTTTCCAGAGCATTCGATTGATGGTCGTTGCTCAGATTTCACCTAGTCCAGGCCGCAAAAACACAAAAGTCCATAGCATGATTGGTCATAAAGAGGTCATCAACGAAAAAGATTTAGGAAAACCAATGCTAACAGATATTATTGATTTGGGTTATTATATATGCATACATTTCACTGCCATACTTTCAAATTCATTAGAGCGCTAGAGTCGCCCCACGATATCTCATATGACATTGTCAAATGGCTTTCGGGTAGTTCATTTATGTCACCGTGACCCCCCAACTGGAATTTATTCCAAGGTAGCAGGTGCATGGGGAATCACCCCCTCCGCCGAATGCCTACTCACGCTCCAGACCCCCCGCGGTGTTAGGTAGATGTCATCTGCATCCACAAAGTTTCGAGCACTCCGGCGCGGCGCTGTATCGCCACCTGCACAAAGGCTCCCACACTCTCAGCAGCAGCTTGACCACCAATCAAGACCCGATCAGCTCCACAGAGGAGACCATCCGCCAGGGGGCCCAGCCAACACCAAACAATCCCCACACCAACTCAGCGGGTCATCCCCATCTCAACCGTCCGAGTTTGGGGTTTTCACAAGCTGTAAGCCATAATCATCCAAATTATAACAAATAAAGGCTTGAAATATCTCGCTTTGCATGTAATGAGTCTATCTCATATGTTAGTTTCACCTTTTAAGTTGCATTACTGAAATAAATTAACTTTGCACGATATTCTTATTTTTCGAGTTTCACCTGTATAGCTCAGCTCAGGCCTAGTCAGTGAGTCTCTAGCCAGTTAGTTCCAGTTCAGTCTGGTGTCTTTATCCCTGAGTAGAAGTGCTCCATACACTCAGCAGGATTTAATTCAAAGAATACTAAAGAAGGAGACCCCCAAAGGGTTACGGCCATCTCTATAAGCACCTTAGGACCTTTGGATCAAAAAGTGAAGGATTCACCAGCCTCCGGCAGCCTCACTAACCTGCACTGGGATAACCAGGACCAGCCTAGAAGTCCTCTACCAGTAAGGCTACAAACCTATATTATTTAATAGCTAGAGAGACACACATTACACCTGTCAGCAGGGGACCTATGGTAGTTTTACCCCTGTCCATCTCACAGAGACTGTTTAATACTTTGATGTTACTGTTACCAGGAGTAACATTCAGTAAAAGTTATAAGTTGAATTACACCATCCTCGTCTCAGTCTTCAGTTCCTCAATTAACACTACAGTAAATGGTTGTACCACCACATAAGGTACTGGCGTCACGACTACAAGGGACCTTGCCATAGGCACATTAATACAGACCACCAAGGGTACCTCGAACTAAAATCTGGCCTGTGTAGGGACACCAGAGTGTGCCCCAGAGAATCCTTGTGCGGTTCTCCTCTTCACTTATGCGAGCCTGCCCAGGGACGACGTAACCATGAGTAACCAGAACTGTATTTACCTCGGCCCACCTATTGCTCACACCGTGACCACACGTATAATTCCCCATTTCCAGTCATAGTCATCTTCTTCAGTGTGCTGTCCCTTGCTACATCGGAAAAGGTGGGGCTTGGCAGAACAGATGACCAGATGGCAAATTTGTGATCTACCATTCCTCCTGGGTTCTAGAGCTAGAGAATGAGCAGCAGGCTTCATGACCAGTTGATCTCCCTCGTCTTGTTTGGGGTGACAGGTGGTTGCAACCACCTTTAGACCCATAAACTTAACAAAAAAAAAAAATCTGCCTCCTACAGACACTAAGCTAAACCAATAAGCTCAGTGTCTGCAGGAGGTCCGAGGAGCTAGCACTTTTTTCTCTTAATGTCGCCTCCTAGTGGCAGCAGCTGGTCTTCAGTGTCTCCCAAATACACAAGGAAGAAAGGGGGCTACTTTGAAGAATCTGAAGTATAAAACATATTAGGGGTCATTTATCAAAAGCTGGAGTCTTACAGTCTGTGACGTCCCCTACGCTGCACAAAGTCGCTCCTAACTTATGATGAGATGCAGTCATCAATTAGGTGCATCCTCCACCAGCTCCTGACAGTTTCCTGGTGTAAATGTTAGTGAATATGGCACTGCCCCTACCAGAGAGTGGTATAAAAATCCTGCGTGTGTCAAAATCTAGACACATTGGGGATTAAAAAGTCACATAACAGGGTTGTGTGACTATTTTTGCCAAAAACTGGTGTAGGGAGTCATAATAAATTACCCCCATTCTGGTTTGTTTAACCCTTTCAGGATTTTTCAACAAAAAATAAAAACCATGCCAGAACAGCCATTTTGGTCCACATCCGAGCCGCACTTCAATGGAACCGCAAAAGATGCGGACAGCACTCCATGTGCTGTCCGCATATGTCGCTCCGTTCTGTGGCCCCGAAAAAAAAAAATAGAACATGTCCTATTCTTGTCCTCTTTGTGGACAGGAATAGGCATTTCTAGTATAGGCGCCCGTTCCGTAAATCGCTTTTACTTCTTTTCAGCATCTCCTAGCAACCATCCATGCTCTGTCCATATATTTCATGGCCCTATTGACGTGAATCTAGCACTAAAACCAAAATAGTGCCGAGATTTTCTCTGCATGGAATGATGGTTCATGAAGAAAATCTGACATGTGAATTGGCCCAATAACGTTAAAGTGTGCACACGTATATATACACATCGCCCATCTGAATTAGCCATAATACAAAATCTAATTTTTATTTTTTTTTTGACAAATTCGACAAACTTTGCATCAATCAGTAGTACAGTATGTGTACATCCAGTGGCATAGCTAAACGCTCATGGGCTTTGGCGCAAGAGTTCAGCTTGGGCCCCCCTTTTCTCAGTGCTTTGTGGCCAAGGGCAGAGAAGTACCGTACACAGCCTTCGTGCTGCCTGAGGCAAAAATGGAAACAGCACCCCCCCCCCCCCCCCCAATTCATGACCTAACCAGCCAATTCTTGGCTATAAGATGACTTACATCTGGCATTTTTTAGGGTACTTTCACACTAGCGTTATTCTTTTCTGGTATTGAGTTCCGTCCTAGGGGCTCAATACCGAAAAAAGAACTGAAGTTTTATCCCAATGCATTCTGAATGGAGAGCAATCCGTTCAGTATGTATCAGGATGTTGCCACGAGGGTATCGAGAACCACGCCTGACTCCGTTATACCCGGGGTCAGGAAGTCGCAGCGGTTGGCTGCACGCTCTATTTAAGATAGGGCTGTTTTCCTTATGGTAGCTTTCTGGGTTTGCTTTGCAAACCCTTTTGGCTCACTCAGGGATCCGTAGCTCCTTCTCCTCAGCTGTTCCTTGTCCAGCACTCCCAACCTCCTTATATTCCCCTCTCCCACTTCTCTGGTTGCCAGAGATAGAGCTTCCTGCCTGGACATCTATTCTGACCTTCTGGAGCTGTGTTGCTGCGTTCTCTGGTAGTTGATCCAGAACGCTACCCTCTGGATCCCTGTTGGACCTTTTTGGTCTATTGTGGTCGCCCACCTGGGTGTATGTGTTTGTCTGTTTTGTCTGTCCTCTCCCTGATGTTTCCCTCTTAGTTATAGTGGTGCGGACTAGCGATCCCACCGGCCCGTTCACTATCTAGGGCTCATATTAGGGAAAGCAAGGGTTTAGGCACGTGATCGCCGCACGCGTGAGGAACCCGTCTAGGGACGTCAGGGCAGTCAGGTGCCAGCCGCAAGGTGAGTTAGGGGTCACCACCTTTCCCTCTCCCTTGGGCAGGGCTTTCCCTTTTCCCTCCCTGTGCGTGACGTCGGTCATTACAGATGTCTTTAGTTCAGTCACTCTTACGGTATTTGGGCGGAGAAAATACCGCAGCATGCTGCGGTATTTTCTCAGTTCAAAATTCCAGAACACTTGCAGGAATGCCGAATCCGGCAATATTTTCCTATGAAATGCATTAATGCCGGATCCGGCACCAAGTGTTCCGGCAAAACTGATCCGGTTTTGCGGTCTGAGCATGCGTAGACCTTTAAAAATGTGAAAAAAATAAATACCAGATCTGTTTTTCCAGATGACACCGGAGAGACAGATCCGGTGTTTCAATGCATTTGTTAGACGGAACTGCCTGTTGGATCTTCACAATGCAAGTTTGAAAGTACCCTTAAGCAGTTTTCTCATCTGCATTCTAAATTTCTAGATCTGGTGGGTGAAGATTAGCTGCCAACCACTGCACACAGAAAGCAGAGGAGAATCTGCTTCCTAATCTTCTGTTACTCACATTGGTACCCTCAGGATCATAGAGGATATTACGGAGAAGTACTGACCTGTATGGTTGTGAATAAAGCACTTTGGCTGAAATAAAATCTCCTATTTAGCTGCAGAAGTTTCTATATTACAAGGTTCTTATGGTTACTTGCACTATTGATTTATGCAAAGTTGTGTGAAAAGCTAGTCACCATTTAAAGGGGGTTTCTAGTATTTTAATACTGATAGCCTATCCTCAGAATAGGTCATCAATATCAGATCAGCGGGGGTCCGAAGCCTGACATCCCTGCCCCGATCAGCTGGTTGAAGAGCTCCGCCCAAAATTTCTCCGCCCAAATACCGTAAGAGTGACTGAACTAAAGACATCCGTGCCAGCGCTGCCTTCACTTCATTGTTTACCTGCTCGCTGTCTACAACAAAGCGGTGAGCTGGTGTAATTACAAGCCGTCCCATTAATTTCAATAGGACATTTTGTTCCTATTTAAGTGTCAGACCCCCGCCGATCTGATATTGGTCAGCTAACCCGAGGATAGGCCATCAATATTAAAATCCCAGAAAACCCTTTTAAGGCTACATGCACACGACCGTATGTGTTTTGTGGTCCGCAAATTGCGGATCCGCAAAAAAAGTATAGCGTTCCGTATGGCATCCATTGTTTCTTTTGCTGATCCGTTTTTTTGCGGAGCAACGGAACAGACATACTGATGCGGACAGCACACGGTGTGCATCCTATCCACAAAAAAAAACGGATCGGACACGGAAACAAAATACGGTCGTGTGCATGAGGCCTAAGGTTGTGAAAACAGAGGAAATACTGATGCCATATAGACAGAAAAAATAAAACAGGCAAATGAAACAAAGTCAGAGACAATACTGATTCGATGCAGATAAAAAATGATCAATTTTTACTGAAATACAGACAAGTTTTACAACATTTGTCTGATAATAGCCTTATAGAGTTCTTCTCACCTTGTGTTTTACAGCCTACTGGATCAATGCAGGGTTCTCCTCCTTCAGATCTTGCTGTCATTTCCTCATTATTGCACTGATTTGTTTGGCTGGGCAGGTGCTTTGTGATGGAGCAATATGAATAAAGGGTTTTAAAAGTGGCCAAGACCTGTGAGTCCTTGTCTTGAGGAAGATCATTATTCTGTACACCTGGGATATATTTCTGTACTGATGACTCTGAAACTTTGCTGCTGATTACTTTTACCACATGAGGAACCTGTCCCATTGAGGCCACCACTTTATCACTGCCACCAAGCGATTCCTCAGAACCTTCTAAGCGATATATCCCCTCTGCCATGTACAGCGTCCCACTTATGTGTGTATAAGTGGTCCTCTTATTTTCTGTATATGTATTTAACCCCTTTACGACCAGCAACATACATGTACAGCGTTGGGCGGGTGTTTAAAGATGCCGCCCCCTCCTGCCCGCTGCGGGCGCCATAGCCGCTGGTGGTCTCCTGCTTCTTTTAGCAGAACACCCACGGCTCATGTCCGCAACCGACAGTAATGCCGATGGCGGACATTTAACCCCTCAGATGCCGTGGTCAATCCTGACCACGGCATCTGAGCACGCTGAAACTGAAAGTGCGCACTTTCAGTGGTGCTCCGACTCCCCCGTGTGGTGATCAGAGGAGCCGGAGCAGCCCCTGTCTTTATCAATGACAGGAGGCTGCTGCATAGTATTTTCTATGGAGCCCTTGCCTGTAATAGGGCTCCATAGGAAAGTAGTAAAATCATCATAGACTCCAATGCAAGTGCATTGGAATCTATGATAATAGCAATCAGATGATTGATTGTTATAGTTCCCTATGGGAACTATAACAAAGTGTGGGGAAAAAAAGGAAAAAAAAGGAAAAAAAACCCATAAAAATCCAAATCACCCCCGTTTTCCCAAAATAAAAATAAAAGAACTAAAAAAAATACACATCATAGGTGTCGAGATGTGCAAAAACACCCATAGTATAAAAATATATTACCCATACGGCAAACATTCAGTTTTCGGTTGCTTCTTTTTTTACAAAAAATTCTATATAAAGTGATCAAAAAGTCGTACACACCCCAGAATGGTATCAATAAAAAGTTCAGATCGCCCCACAAAAAATTTGCCCCCATACACATAATTACATACCGTAATTTTTTTTTATCACTATCAAAACGCAAAAAAAACTATACATATAAGATATCGCCGAATTCGTACTGACCTGTAGAATAAAAGTAACTGGTCAGTTTTATCGCACATCTAACGTCGTGAATAAAAAAAATCGGTAAAACTGCTGGAATTGCTTTTTTTTGTTGTTGCAATTTTTACCCCATTTTTTTCCCGCTTCCCACTACATCATATGCAATATTAAATGGTGGCGTTGGAAAGTACAACTTATCCCGCAGACAAATTAAAGAGTTATGGCTCTGGGAAGGCAGGGAGCGCAAAACAAAAACGCAAGAAAAAAATAAACCTCTAGGCTTGAAAGGGTTAATGTATTGTATTTCCTAATATCAGGCTGGCATTATCATTGCATTTATTCGCCCCTAGGTGGTGCTGGCGCCACATCTTATATGTAAGGCTACTTCCATATCAGCGTTTTTTTCGGATCCATGGGGGACGGATCCTATTGGGTCAGAGAAAACGGATCCATCCTCATTGACTTACATTGTGTGTCAGGATGGATCTCTCTTGCTCCGCACCACATGGCGGACAGAAAAACGCTGCAGGCAGCGTTTTGGCGTCCGACTCTAAAGCAGAATGGTGACGGAACGGAGGCAAATTGAGGCAAATTGATGCATTCTGAGTGGATCCTTTTCCTTTCAGAATGCATTAGGGCAAAACTGATCAGTTTTGGACCTCTTCTGAGAGCCCTGAACGGATCTCACAAACGGAAAGCCAAAACACTAAGGTGTGAAAGTAGCCTAACTTAGGGTGTGCTAATAGGGAAGTAGTAGGAGAGTGTGGAGGAAGTGTGTAGAAAGGAAACAGAGAGGAGAAGCAAGTGTAAGCAGGCTCAGTCCAAGATGTAGCTGCCATTCTTTCCTCTGGGCCCTGATCAAGCCTGGAGAGGTCAGACCAAGTAGTCGCAGCAGCCCAGTACAGACAAGTGAGTCTATGTACGAATATAAAGCATATGTACGAATATAAAGCACGTCTAGTGAAGATTAGAGCTGAGTCTAGCCAAGGGACTTCACAAGCACCAGTGACCAGGAGGAACTTAAAGGTACCTGGACACAACTGCATGACCAGTGCACAGAATAATCCTTCATTTTTTTTTCACTACATGCATTCTAGGACATAGTGAACCTGAATATTTCAGGAGAGCATCCTGCATAAAATAATGTAGCACAGAGTTTGCCTGCCACGAGGGAGAACACCCTTATTGGATTGCTCAATATAAAGTAAGGAAACCATTATATTCAGTACCTGAGTGCTAGAGATTGGACTCAAAGTAGAACTATCTAAGAAGAGAACTTTTGTCTTGCCTGTAAAGTAAAAGCATTAGGAAAACCCCTTAAATGACAATTGCCAGACCTGTTGTAAGGATTACAGCTAAACTAATTTCTGAATCATCCTTTATGCCATATAAGTGCACTGTACTGATGAACTGTACCAACGGCCCTGAGATATTTGATTTAAGTAAATGTTCAACTGTTTTACTACAACTGACTCCTCATCCTTTCTACCTCCCTCAACATTTACATACCCATTACCATCAAGGGCACCTCAACTTGTATTTGGATGGTGTTCCCTTCAGTAGAGAGTGCCCCGGAGGATTTAGTGCTATCTTCCCCATCACTGCACGCTGGCCCAGGGAGTACAAAAAACTACTACTGCCCCCATCGGCCCACTGTAGCCTCACATGTTGCCCCTGTAGACCCGGTTGCTGCACTGTACAAGAGATTATGAGAGCCTGTTTATTTCAGCATGTAGCTCATGTGGGTGTTTGGCTCCTTCTTCCAGTTGATGAACCAATGAGGTCTCTGAACACCGACTGTATGCGTGCAGGGACAAGATAAACCTATAGACTATATGTTGGCTACATTGATGTCCATGGAATCATTTTTATTGGTGTTATCATCGTTGTCTGTTTTATCTACAAAATCTTCACCTGGTGTGACAAGGAGGCTTTTATCTTCTACACAAAAAGTTGGTATGTTTTTCTTCAATTGCTTTCTTTTTCCAACTAGCAATACATGTGGCTCAAGCGCTCCCTTTCTCTTGATCTCTCTGGCACTTTTGAACAGGGATGGTACAGCATCTGGTCTGAGAAGAGGGTGCTGGTCGGACATATGTGCGACCAGGGCCAGATTGGCCATAGACCCTACACAGAAATTTCCTGATGGGCCAATTCCTTAGAGGGTCACCAAGCCCTCTTCATGGCCTTCAGCCAGCTGAATAATGAGCTGATTTTTTCCGCCAGCAGCCGCAAGTGTCCTACTGAATTCAACTGTATCTATATTCTCAGGACAGCGATACAGTTGAATACTGTGGCAGCATGTTCTGCTGCACTGTGTTATTTTGTTCAGCTGGGGTGGTATATTGCTCTGCACTATGGTATTGCTGGTCCTACCTACTTTTATTGGCTCTGCCTGTTGTCTTGCCACTCAAATATTTTTTTTCCCGGGCCACTTTTAGTTCCCAATCTGCCCCTTTGTGTGACAAAGCTGTCCTCACTGAAATGTTCACTGCACAGGAATAAATATGGGCCATGAGTCCAGTCACTATGCTGTATAGCAGCTATTCATTATCGAATACACAGATAATGCTATAACGCAATATTCTGAAAAACAAAAGAAAAATCACCCAAAATATATAGCCATACTTTGTTCTTGTTAGGGCATAAGAAAATAATAGAGGATGTCCTCCACTCAAGACCCCACTCTATTAGTTAAAGGGGATAGATCACCGGTATCTGATTGGGGGGCTTCAACTCCTGGCTTCCTCCCCAATCAAGTGCTTGATGAGAACGTGGCACTCACGTTCCTAGGCTAATGAGGTTCCATTCATCAGTCACATGTCCTAGGTGCAGCCCAATCTTATTCTAGTGAATCGGCCTTCACAGCAATACCAAGGACAGCAGCTATATTATGGACGGCACTGTGCTTGGTGAACTGCAAAAAGGCTGAAGTGCCGCCCGGATAGATCATCAGCACTAAACACTCAGACAACACCTTTAAAGTAGGGCATAAAGCAACACCACTGGCAGGGCTTATTTCCTGAGGGAATGAGATTGTTGATCAAGTTGAAACCCAACTACAGACACCGAAGGACTATTTGTCTACCCCAAATACAAGGTAGATCTGCTGTCTAATAAATGGGGATCTCACTTCTAGATCCCCACCAACTGGGAAAGCAGGAGTCCAGTGACCACATCTTTTCAATACAAGATTTTTAGGGTTGGCAGTAACGTGATCTGAGCTGTCTGAATTTGTCTCTGGCCCTCTCCACTGTGGAAGCTGCAGAAAAAGCCAAACATTGTTTCGGCTCTACTTGAAATATATGGTGTATTTTGTCTCTCTTCAATTATTTCTATGGAAGTCATAGAAACAGCCAAGCATGCTTGCTAGTCCTATGAAAATAAATGGGGAGAGCATGCTGAGAAATAATGGGCTTGTCCTCCGAAAATGTCAGATTGATGGGGGTTCAACCGCTGATATCCCTAGCAACCCCGAGAATGGAAGTGAAAGTCCCAGAGTCCCCTGTGCAGTACTGTGCATGTTGGTCCTGTGCTTCATTTACTTCTATGGGACTGATGGAGCACTGTCTATGTCGCTGCCATAAAAGTGAAAGAAACGATGGACCAACCATACACATTACCACTCCATTCAGACAGAGGACTTGGGGACCCTTGTTCTTGGATCGCAGGGGGTCAGCAGTCAGACTTTAATATAGAGGATGCTGTGCTCAGGATCCACCTATGCTTTCTGAGTCGGCACCAGCGACTCCCGCAGCCCCTGAAAATGTGGTGATCCACACATCAGAAGTACTGCTCTCCCAGATTCAGTGTATACTGCAGAAAGCTGACATTTCTGCAAACCTCACAAGGGAAATCTGCAAGATTGGCCAATGTACTTCAGCTCTCGGTGACAGGACAGACTATGCTTCCAAAATGCTAGAATCACAGAGAGAAGAAATAGAACAACTTAATGAGGACATCCGACTCCTCCACGATAAACTAGAGGACACCAAGAATAGAGCATGCAAAAGCCAGGGCCTGTCTGAATCAAAGATCTACAATCAATGATCCTCTTCCATTAACTCTGTCCGAGTATCCCAATCGAACAGCTAGAAATTGACACAAAGCCTTGTCTGTCCACAAACCCAATGGCCCTCCGAGAGATATTGTTCTGAGGCTCCATTTCCACCGTACACACCGATTGTAATTGCTCTTGACCCTCTGTGGGATTACCTAGACCGTATCCCCGGAAGAAGCCAGCGTGTCTGGCGGCTGCTGAGGAGCCAGCACACGGCGGGTATTTACTACCTTTATGTTTCTCCACATGTCACTTGTGCTTTTTTCTTATTCCTTGGTTTTGTCCGGGAGCTTATGCACTTTACTGACAGGTGAATGTGGATGCCTGCTCTGTTCATGCTGTTCGCAGTGTCCCTCATGTGCTGACCCCTCAGCCTCCTCCTTGGTTTTGTGTCCTCCATTTTGTTATGGCTGCTGTCCTAAATAATTATCTATGTATTGTATTGTAATATTTTACATTTAATAAAGGTTGTATTTACCACTTTCTTTCCGAAGTGTGGCGTTGCAATTTTTTTTTGTGGTTTAGTTTACATGTTGTTGCCCTCTTCATAGTATTAAAATCATTGATCCGGTTATTATATTGGTGGCAAGAATAGACCATGCAAAAGCCAGGGCCTGTCTGAATCAAAGATCTACAATCAATGATCCTTTTCCATTAACTCTGTCCGAGTATCCCAATCGAACAGCTAGAAATTGACAGAGTACACAAAGCCTTGTCTGCCCACAAACGCAATGGCCCTCCGAGAGATATTGTTCTGAGGCTCCATTTCCACCGTACACACTGATTGAAATTGCTCCTGACCCTCTGTGGGATTACCTAGACTGATGCGAGGCTTACCTGGAACGTTATGTCTGCCCAGTTGAGCCACCTTTGGTCATTTACTGGTTCCTTAGGTCTGGTCAATGACTGGTCGTGACACAATGGAGTGTGGGATTTCGCCAGAATTCATACTGGGAGGGATTTGGTTATCACAGTTTATTGTAATCTTACATTTTATGCCAAGTTAGGATTTGAGGATTCCACTCCTAGGTCAGACCATAGCCCCATGTCCATTTCTTGCTTGTGTCTCGTGTCTAAGCCCTCAAATCCTTCTTGGTCTGTTAATGACTCCCTCTTAGCGATCCCCAAGGTGTTCTCCTCCATTAAAGTTGGTCTGGAGAAATATTTTGAAATTAATGCTCCCCATTTGCTCAACGCAAGCATGAATGAGCGATTAAATAACAGAAACTTGAACATAAAGTCTCCCAACCAGAAGCGACAGTAAGGCCCTTTTCACACGGGCGAGTTTTTCATGCGGGTGCAATGCATGAGGTGAACACATTGCACCCGCACTGAATCCGGACCAATTCACTTCAATGGGGCTGTTCAGATGAGCGGTGATTTTCACGCATCACTTGTGTGTTGCGTGAAAATCGCAGCATGCTCTATATTCTGCGTTTTTCACGCAACGCAGGCCCCATAGAATTAAATGGGTCTGTGCAAAAATTGCAAGGATCCGCAAGCAAGTGCGGATGCGGTGCAATTTTCACGCATGGTTGCTAGGAGATGATAGGGATGAGCAACCCCATTAAAGTATAATAACTGTATTATTTTCCCTTATAACATGGTTATGAGGGAAAATAATAGCATTCTTAATACAGAATGCTTACTAAAGAATGCTTGAGGGGTTAAAAAATTAAAATAAATTAACTCACCTCATCCTCTTGTTAGCGTAACCGGCATCGTCTTCTTCTTCTTCCAGGACCTGCAAAAGGACCTTTGATGACGTAATCTTCTATCTTCATTCAGCAGAACCCGCACGACGTGAGCGCAATTACGTCATGAAAGGTCCTTTTGCAGGTCCTGAAAGTAGAAGAAAGAAGATGATGCCGGCTGCGCGAACAAGAGGATGAGGTAAGTTAATATTATTTATTTAACCCCTCAAGCCACATTTTAGTAAGCATTCTGTATTAAGAATGCTATTATTTTCCCTTATAACCATGTTATAAGGGAAAATAATAAAATGAGTAGAACACCTAACCCAACCCGAATAGTGTTCAGCGAAGAAGTCCTGGTTCGGGTCTGGGTACCACATTCAGTTTTTTCTTACTCGCGTGCAAAATGCATTGCACTCGCGCGGAAAAAAATGAACATCGGAATGCAATTGCAGTCAAAACTGACTGAAATTGCATGCTTACTCGCACGGGTTTCCCGCAATGCACACGCGACGCATCCGGAGAAAATCCGGGACACCCGTGTGAAATGGGCTTAGGCGTGACGAATTTGGCCCGGATGCATTCAGGGTGCGTTCAGTGAAACTCGCACCATTTTGCAAGCAAGTTCAGTCAGTTTTGTCTGCGATTGCATTCAGTTCTTCAGTTTTTTCCACGAGGGTGCAATGCGTTTTGATGCGTTTTTCACACGCGTTATAAAAAAACTGAAGGTTTACAAACATCTCTTAGCAACCATCAGTTAAAAAAGCATCGCACCCGCACTTGCTTGTGGATGTAATGCGGTTTTCACTCAGCCCCATTCACTTCTATGGGGCCAGTGATGCGTGAAAAACAACACTCATGTACACAGACCCATTTAAACGAGTGGGTCAGGATTCAGTGCGGGTGCAATGCGTTCACGTCACGCATTACACCCGTGCGGAAAGCTCGCTCGTGTGAAAGGGACCTAAGGCCTCTTGCACACAAACGTGACAGATTAGGTCCGGATGCGTTCAGGGAAATTCGCACCATTTTGCAAGCAAGTTTAGTCAGTTTTGTCTGCGATTGCGTTCAGTTGTTCAGTTTTTTCCACGCGGGTTTAATGCATTTTGATGCGTTTTTCACGCGCGTGATAAAAAACTGAAGGTTTACAAACAACATCTCTTAGGTCGAATGCACACGGCCGTGTTCCGCGGCCCGTGGTAACACGGCCTGGATTCCTGCTGAGAGCAGGAGCGCATGACACCGTGCTCTCCTGCTGTCAGCAGGAATCCAGGCCGGCATACCACGGACCGCTCACGGCCGCGTGCATTCGGCCTTAGCAACCTTCAGTGAAAAACGCATTGCATCTGCACTTGCTTCCGTATGCAATGCATTTTTCACTGAAGCCTCATTCACTTCTATGGGGCCAGGGCTGCGTGAAAAATGCAGCATATAGAACATGCTGCGTTTTTCACGCAACGCGTGTATACAGACCTATTGAAATGAATAGGTCAGGATTCAGTGAGAGTGTCTGAGTTTAAAAGCTTTCTGTCCTAAATAGACTCGCAACTGCATGCCCTATCTCCTGAGCACATTTCGATCTATGGGATGCTATATTCCACACACTACCAAACTCATTGATTGCTCTCATATGCTCTGAGATTACTCCAGAAGCAGCTATTAAAGCCATCAAAATCTTAAAAGCCTATGCCCAGATGGTTTTCCGTCCTCCCCACCTGGCTAAATGCTTCAGTGTGATGCAGAAAGGTACCCACAATTCCCAAACGCAAAGGCACCTTCTCAACAAAGCTAATTGCCACCCCCAATCTGGCTCTCCCTTGAGGCCTTGTTGGAGGTATCTATACTTTCCCCTCTCTACAGAGACAATTTGAGCTTCCATCTACATAAATCTTCCGTTACCTTCAAATAAAGCATTTCATCTCTACCCTCCTTAAAGGGAACCTGTCACCGGGATATTGTGTATAGAGCTGAGGACATGGGTTGCTAGATGGCCGCTAGCACATCCGTAATACCCAGTCCCCATAGCTCTGTGTGCTTTTAGTGTGTAAAAAAACCGATTTAATACATATGCAAATTAACCTGAGATGAGTCCTGTCCCTGACTCATCTCACGTACAGGACTCATCTCAGGTTAATTTGCATATGTATCAAATCGTTTTTTTTACACTATAAAAGCACACAGAGCTATGGGGGCTGGATATTGCGGATGTGCTAGCGGCCATCTAGCAACCTATATCCTCAGCTCTATACACAAAATCCCGGTGACAGGTTCCCTTTAAGGACACAACTATCACTGACCCTTTTGAATCGTACTGCCTGAAATACCCATATGATAGGGACCTTATCACGCAAATTTACTCAACACTAGTGCATACTCATCAGACCTAGTTGTCCTGTATCCCCAAGTGGGAATCAGATTTGGGCTCAACTCTGATAGGCAATGGAAGCAAATCTGGGACTCTACCAGTAGGAGTGTGACCCAGCTGGTGGCACCGCTCCTGAGTTGAAAGCCGGTGTAGCGTTACATTACCCTACTTCGTGAGATTTCCCTACCTCCTGACTTCCCATCGCACTGCTAATGACGTGAGGAGGCGTTCCTGAGTTTTGACGATCTGCGCATGCGCAAACCGACAGTTTATGGAAAATCTCAGCGGAGTTCAGCTTCACACCGAGACACTGCGCATGCGCCGGCTGGAGTTAGCCGCGCTTGGGCACTGGGCCGTAATATTTCCCTACTGAGGCTCTCCTGCGCATGCGCAGTGTCCTGGTGTAAAGCTGAACTCCGCTGAGATTTTCCATAAACTGTCGGTTTGCGCATGCGCAGATCATCAAAGCTCAGGAACGCCTCCTTACGTCATTAGCAGTGCGACAGGAAGTCAGGAGGTAGGGAAATCTCACGAGGTAGGGTAGTATAACCCTACACCGGCTCTAGAAGCACTCAGCTACGGTCAGCCGATCGGACCACAAACTGTATTAAAGTGATATACTGAGAGGGAACAAAGTGGATCTTTAATTTGAATACCATGGTCCCATGGGGTTTGAATAAGGAAGTGGAACTGTTTGGATTCTGACTTCGATTGGGGTAAAGAGACATGTAATTAAAAGAGGATTGCAATAATCCATTTCTGTAGAGGAAGTAATGAAGCAAATCTATATAAGACGGTAAGGAACATTAGGACTACATCCCTTACAAAGGAAGATGCTTTAATCTTCCGAAACGTGTTGGATATTTTGGTCCTAGCAGCTCACAATAGCTGAGTATGGAGTCACCTGCTTTTATAGCGCTGGCTTTCAATTCAGGAGCAGTGCCGCCGGCCGTGCCACGCTCCAAATTAGATTCAGCTCTACCTCCACTGGTGGACTGGGAAGTGCCTTGTCTGTGTCATGGTCCCTCAGGTGACTGATGTCAGGAAATCAAGGAGATTGGCTGAGCGTAGAGGAATCTAACAGACTCCTTGATTTCTCTTGATTCAATGTTGATAGGGTTAATGACCACTTCCCTTTTCTCAGCTGTTGCTCAGTGGTCATCACTTCTACCCTTTATAGTGTGACCCCACCCTTCTGACTATGAGGTAGATAGCTTCATTTGGGTTTGGCTGAGCTGGTGTGAGTTTGCCTTTGATGTTCCTGTTCTTCCATCTCTACAGAAGTTAAGTATCGCATTTGTTTGTTATATTTCCTGTTTATATCTGGGCCTGAGACAGAGACTTACATTCGTCCATCTGGTAAGAATGGGTTGTATCTAGTCCTAACCTTTTCCAGGGCCTTATAGGGATATGGGTGGTGTGGGTGGGGAGCAAGAAAACGTACTTTAGTACCCGATTTCTCCTGTCTGCCGAGGTGGCGCTAGAGTCCAAAACTGGAAATCAATCGAGGTATTTATCGACAGTGGAGCTGGGGTTAACCTGATTGATGGACCGTTTGTTCGTATACATGGGTTGACTACTAATGCACTAGAGAAAAGCATTTCTGTCTTTGCAATTGATTCTGCACCTCTTACCCAAAAATGCCTGTCGCAGGTGGTAAATGACATCCATTTAAGAGTGGGTGATTTCCATCAGGAATCTGTCTCGTGTTATGTGTTGGAGGGTCTGCCTGCTCCGATTGTTTTGGGCTTACCGTGGTTAAGCAAAGATAACCCTACCATCGACTGGCAAGAAAGACAGAGTCTCGATTGGAGTGATTTTTGCATGGACAACTGTCTTAATGCGTCTTTCTCTGTGGTCACCAATAAAATTGTACCCTCGTTCATTTCCGAATTTTCTGATGTGTTTTCTGAGTGGTAACCAGGAGTTACCCCCGCATCAGGAGTATGATTGTCCCGTCAATCTTATTCCTGGAGCTAAACTGCCCAAATCTCGATTGCATAATCTTTCGGAGCCCGAAAGAAAGGCTATGCGAAAGTATATCACCAAAAGCTTGGCGAAGGGTCACATCAGACCATCCAACTCCCCAGTGGCTGCTGGGTTGTTCTTTGTAAAAACAAAAAAAAAAGATGGTACCCTTAGACCATGTCTGGACTTCCGTGAGCTCAACCGTGATCCTTACCCCCTTCCTTTGATTCCGGATTTGTTAAGTCAGATTGTTGGTGCCAAGGTGGATTGGATCTGAGGGGGGCATATAATCTGGTAAGGATCAGGGAGGGGGATAAGTGGAAGACCGCATTTAATACCCATAAGGGTCATTTTGAAAACCTGGTCATGCCATCTTCTGGTGGGGAGATTTGTTGTTGTATATCTGGATGACATACAAATTTATTCTTCAGACATGGAGACTCAAGTCATAAGGATCATCTGAGACAGGTGTTACAGGTCTTAAGAGAGAATAAATTGTATGCGAAGATGGAAAAATCAGTTTTTGCTTTTCAGGAAGTGCAATTCCTGGGTTACCTGCTCTCACCCTTAGGTTTTCGCATGGATCCTGAGAAAGTCCCTGCAGTGTTGGACTGGGATCGACCCGAAAATCTGAAAGCGCTTATGCGTTTTTTTGGATTCACCAACTACTACCATAAATGTATCTTGAACTATTCAACTGTGGTTAAACCTTTAACAGACATGACTAGGAAGGGGGTTGATTTCTCTGTTTGGTGGAAGGCGGCATTACAAGCCTTTTCTGCTTTGAAGGAATGTTTTGCTTCAGCCCCTATTCTGGTGCAACTGGACATGTCTCAGCCATTCATTGTAGAGGTTGACGCATCCGAGGTAGGGGTGGGAGCAGTTTTGTTGCAAGGTCCTTTACCTAGTAAACGGCGCCCATGTGCTTTTTTGTCTAAAAAACTCTTGACTGCTGAAATAAATCATGACGTGGGTAATAGGGAATTGCTGGCTATTAAGTTGGCTTTTGAAGAATGGCACCATTGGTTGGAAGGAGCAATTCATCCTATTATGGTAATTACTGATCACAAAAATCTGGCTTACCTTGAGTCGGCTAAACGATTGAATCCAAGGCAGGCCAGATGGTCGCTGTTTTTCACAAGATTTAATTTCATTGTCACCTACTGCCCTGGGGTTAAGAACATCAAGGCGGATGCTTTGTCGCACAGCTTTCCTGGAAGGAAAGGGGGATGATTCTAAAGATCCTAGTCCTATTTTGTCTGAAGTGGTAGCCATATCTGCCCTATATCCTGATCTTGAGGCTAAGGTGTTGGAGGCCGAAGAGGATGCACCGGACTCTTGTCCTCCATGGAAATGGTTTGTTTCTTCAGACTTACGTCATAAGGTATTTGAGGAACATCACTGTACTGTCTTAGCTGGACACCCTGGGAGTAAATCCACTGTCGATCTCATCTCATGCAGATTTTGGTGGCCAGGGCTGTGTAAGTGTGTTAAGGACTATCTGTCAGCCTGTTGTACCTGTACTCGTGCTAAGGTGACACATACTCGGCCTTCTGGATCTCTTCTTCCGTTACCTATCCCGTCCAGACCTTGGACGCATTTGTCCATGGACTTTATCACGGATTTACCGAATTCTTCGGGAAAACCTGTGATCCTGGTGGTAGTTGATTGGTTTAGCAAAATGGCGCATTTTATAGTATTGCCGACTCTACCTAATGCCAAGACTCTTGCACAGGTGTTTGTCGATAACACCGTGAAACTATATGGCATTCCCTCTGATGTGTTGTCTGATCGGGGGACTCAGTTTCTTTCCAGATTCTGGAAAGCGATCTGTACTCGACTGGGGGTACAATTGTCCTTTTCTTCAGCTTTTTATCCTCAGTCAAACGGACAGACGGAGCGCACCAATCAGAATCTGGAGACTTACTTGAGATGTTTTTGTTTTGGAGAACCAGGAGGAGTGGTCTTTATTCTTGTCGTTAGATGAGTTTGCTATTAACTGTAGACAGGAGTCCATTGATAAGTCGCAGTTTTTTGAGGCATATGGATTCCATCCGCAGTTTGGCACATTTTCTGGTTCTCAAACTTCCGGTATTCCTGAGAAGGAAAGATTTTCTTCTTCTTTGTATTCTATTTGGCAGAAAATTCAAAATAACCTGAAAAAGATGGGCAACAGGTATAAGCGTGTGGCTGACAGGAGACGTATAAATGGTCCGGACCTGAGAGTGGGTGATTCTGTGTGGCTGTCCACAAGAAACATTAAGCTTAAGGTACCTTCTTGGAATTTGGACCCAAGATTTATTGGTCCATATAAGATCACTGCCATTGTTAACCTTGTAGCCTTCTGTCTTGAACTTCCTCAGGCTTTGAAAATTCATAACGTATTTCATAAGTCGTTGTTGAAGAAATGTGTCAAACCTGTTGAGCCATCCTCCTTGCCTCCTGCTCCTGTCATGGTGGATGGTGATTTAGAATTTCAAATCAGCAGGATTGTGGACTCCCAAGTTCTCCGTAGATCCCTTCAGCCCTCTGGTGGTGAGGTCCGGAACTATGATGGGATTCAGCTGATTCACAGTCCTTTCTGTTATGGCATTAGTTAATTAACAATTAATGTTGCCCAATAAAGTGGAACAGGTGAAAGGTAGAAAATAAGGTTTTTATGTATCTGCATTTTCCAATAACTGAAAAGTTGTACAATGTACAAAAAATAAACTACGGGCGCAAAATTTCCATTTGTCAAGAGTTTTCAGTGAATTTGTTCACACCAAAAATATACATTAAGATTGCAAGAATTTGGCAGTAACCTGAGATTTCACCATCATCATTGTTAAAGCTCAACATGTAGCCCCATCATACACATAATGGAGGTCCTCTTCACTAATGGGATCCATACCCTAGATGGACCTTTTCCATGTGTTATCTACAGAGTTTTCCTGCTGGTGAGGTACTCTTCAGGCATGGGATTTTGCCTGCTCACATAGAAAATCTCTATCAGGTTATGGGAAATAGACATTTCCATTCATTATTGAGAAGTGTTCATGCTGGCGAGATCCTCTTCAGTGATGGGATTTAGTCGATTTACATAGAAGTGACCATTTCCCATAAGGACCTTTTCCATCTATTAGAAAGGATTAATTCTGCTGAGGTCCTTTTGAGGGATGGGATTGAGCCATCTCTCACACTGTAGTGGCTATTAGGCTACTTTCACACTAGCGTTCGGCTGTCCGCTCGTGAGCTCCG
Source organism: Bufo gargarizans (assembly GCF_014858855.1). Classification (NCBI taxonomy): domain Eukaryota; kingdom Metazoa; phylum Chordata; class Amphibia; order Anura; family Bufonidae; genus Bufo; species Bufo gargarizans. The sequence continues at coordinate 110,813,039 of NC_058083.1, forward strand.
TTTGAAGGGGCTCACGAGCGGACCCGGACACTTCCGTCCAGCCCTGATGCAGTCTGAATGGATGCGGATCCGCTCAGACTGCATCAGTCTGGCGGCGTTCAGCCTCCGCTCCGCTCAGCAGGCGGACACCCGAACGCTGCTTGCAGCGTTCGGGTGTCCGCCTGGCCGTGCGGAGGCGTGCGTATCCGTCCAGACTTACAATGTAAGTCAATGGGGACGGATCCGTTTGAAGATGCCACAATATGGCTCAATCTTCAAGCGGATCCGTCCCCCATTGTCTTTCAATGTAAAAGTCTGGACGGATCCGCTCAGGCTAATTTCACACTTAGCTTTTTTTTGCCAATTTAATGCAGACGGATCCGTTCTGAACGGAGCCTCCGTCTGCATTAATATGATCGGATCCGTTCAGAACGGAATAGAACGCTAGTGTCAGTTCCGATAGAACGCTAGTGTGAAAGTAGCCTTAGCCATACTCCGAGAGGACTTTTGTTACACAAACTTTATAAAAATGTGGTAGCTGTGACCACGATTGTGGTTCAAACATGAGGTGACTTTTTTTTTTTTATTGGTTTTCAAAATGTATCCCATTACAAGGCGCAGATGCTGGATGGGTGTTAGAGAAGCATATATATTTTTTTTTGTTGTTGAAGGGGTTGTCTCACTTCAGTAAGGCATTTACCATGCAGAGAAAGTTAATACAAGGCACTTACTAATGTATTGTTATCATCCATATTGCTTCCTTTGCTGGCTGGATTCATTTTTCTATCACATTATACATTGCTCATTTCCATGGTTACAGACCACCCTGCAATCCATCAGTGGTAGTCGTGCTTGCATAATATAGGAAAAAGCACTAGCCTATGTGCGCTCCCATGGTCCCAGCCACCAGAGAGGCTGATGATTTTTTCCTATTGTGTGGAATCATGACCACCACTGATTGTTTGTAACCATGGAAACGAGCAGTGTACAGTAATCCCTCAAGATACAATATTTTCAACATACAATGGTCTTTCCTGACCCATCGTAAGTTGAAACTAGACTTAACATACAATGCCTCAGATCCAACCAATCAAGGCCACTTCTCTGGTAAAATAGCTGGATTAGTTATAGTTAGCAGCTGTTCCTGATATGTAAGGACTTGTATTATCTGTCTTAGTTATCTGCTTATTTTTCTTAAATCTTAATTTTCTCTTATCTTGGATGACATTTTGGGGCTTTGGAATCAATTACTCAACTTACAATGGTTCCAACATACAATGGTCATCCAGGAACCAATTAATATTGTATCTTGAGGGACCACTGTATAATGTAATAGAAAAATGAATCCAGCCAGCAAAGGATACAATATGGACAATCACAATACATTAGTGTCTTGTATTAACTTTCTCTACATGATAAATGCAACTTACTGAAGTGAGACAACCCCTTTAAGCCTTGTAGGAAGGCGCAAGGGACAGTCGTTGACTGAAGGTATGTGTCACCGAGGTTCCTGGCCTCGGTGGAGTAAGAGCCACTTTTTATGTGTCAGCAGCAGTTGCTGTTTGACACCTTGCTATTTAGTATAGCTGTAATAGCTGATCAGGGAATGCTCTTACTGGGAGTAGTCAAAGTGCTGGGTGGGTGACTACTCTCCACGTTCCAGGCCGGGTCTTGACTGGCCAATATATATATATATATATATATATAAAACAGTCAGCACTGTCAGCTAGTGGTAATTACCTCTCTCTCTCTCTGACAGTGGAGCTGAGCCGTGTGCTAGGCTGGAGGCCTAAGTTTGGGAGGTCTGCTCTGTCCTGAGCAATGCTGATCGGGTGTGAACTAACACCTAGGATAACAGGTGACTTGTTGTATGAACTGTCTAGGTGTGAACGAACATCAAAACTGCAAATGGACTGTCGTACTGTTTTGTTGCCATAAGTGTAAATAAAACACTGATGTTTTTGAGTTACAAACTGGTCTTTGCCTCTATACTGTGTCCGCTTGTACTGTCTACCAGAGCGAATCCCCACAGCCTACATTGCCAATACAGAAGAAATCAGGGCAGACACAATGGAGACAGATAACTGGCTGTGTGATGGCGATAGCGGCAGTGGCGAGTCATCACCAGCAGCAACACAGTTTGGAACATGATGTGGGCAAAGCACCAGATCTGTCGCTTTGCCAACATAAATAGCTGTACAGTATAGAACATCATGGACAAGGCTGAATTTGAACATCAAATAATATCTTGCTGTGTAGTGGGGATGACAGAGGAACTAGTGGTAGTAGACCGTTGGTGGCAGAAATTGAATTGCCACTAATAATGCAATATTGAAATGTATGTTTTCTCAAATACACACCAAAATAGTGTGTGATGATTACCTGCTATATAAAATGCAGGTTTGGGATTTTCGGCCGAACGAACTCTCGCACAGGCGCAATACCCACTGAGCGCTGCGCCAGTGCGATCTGCAGGAGACTGAGGGCAGGAGCTTCATCCTCGTCACTGGGCATGCGCCGAGCCCAGTGACGTCCGATGCTTGCTCTTCCCTGCTGACTGAGGGAAGAGCGAGCATCGGACGTCACTGGGCTCGGCGCATGCCCAGTGACGAGGATGAAGCTCCTGCCCTCAGTCTCCTGCAGATCGCACTGGCGCAGCCTTTAGTGGGTACTGCGCCTGTGCGAGAGTTCGTTCGGCCGTGAGGGAGGGGGAGGAAAGGGATGAGAGGCTGTGGGAGGTTAGGCAGTCGGAAGGAAGGCGGGCTGGGCACTGTAAGAGAGGCGTTACTGGGCTCACTAAGGAGAACAAAATGCCCCTCTGGGCACCTTCAGGGCTAACTTGCATAATCATAAAAGTCGATTTTCTCATAAACTACTGGACGGATTACAAGATAGAAGAGCACAGCCGATTCAAGGTAAGCTGTGCTGCATGACTGCTTTAAAATCCGATTTGGGGTTAGGGGAGGTGACAGAATCCCTTTAAACTTAGCTAGGCATGGAGTCAACTAGATTTTTACAATTATTCTTGATTGCCTCCTCTCGAAACCACCTAAAATTACTGCTTCCACCATCTTGTTTTTCGTCATACAGTCCATCTTTTGTAATTTGGCCTTGCAGATCGCCCATAAATTCTCAATAGGATTGAAATCTGACGAAGTTCCAGGCCAGTCCAAAATGATAATCTTCTTGTCCTTGAAATATTTCACCATAGTCTTAGAAATATGGCATTGAGCTGAGTCTTGTTGGAACATTGCATTGCCGTTGGCTTGAACTTTCCCCAGCTCCTGAGCCAAACATCGATCTAGCATTGCTTTATATTTTTCAGTATTTATCATTCTTTCTACTGGAATAAGTTTGCCAGGTCCCGAGTACGAAAAACAGCCCCAGGACCTCTTCATAACTGGATGTTTGACAGATTGAACAATATGGGCTGCAGTAAGTTTTTCATTCACCCTCTTACGAACAAATTTTGATCGATGGTCCTGCACTAGAAAGTGTGTCTTGCCTAAGAACAGTCATTTTTGGTCCAATTAGCATATTTTGTGGCCCAATTCAGTCTCTTTTTCATCATAGGGGCAGTCAAGAGTTGTTGTTTTTTGTGGCCTCATGTCTTTTCTTCCACCTTCCAAGAGTCTTCTGCATACTGTAGTCATGGATTTTCACCCCAACCCTTTCTAAATCATGCTAAAGGTCGTTTTTCTTGGATACAATTTGCTGTTTCGCAGAAGGCTGGAAGTCGTCTTCCTTTTTCTTCCACATTTTCCTTTTTCAGCTGCACTTCAACAGATCCTGTCTCTCTCTTCTGCTTTAATAGTTTATTTAGAGCACCCAAACTGACACCACATTACATTGCAATGCTTTTCTGTGTCATTGAGGTATCTTTTTTCTTTTCTTCAGAGTAATATTCATGATGCTAATCGTCAAAAAAAACTAGAAATTATCAGAAATCTATTATTTCAGAAATAAGAAATTATTAAATATTATTGCAAAATATCAAAAACGCTCAAACATAACCTAAAAATGATTATTAATTGTACGTGTTTTTGGTGGTAAGTAATGGCGATCATAAGGTTAAATGATTTACCATCAAAACAACTGTCAGAATGGACATAACAGTGTTGCCATAACTAAAATACTTATTATTTGGTCGTGTTCACATAAATTTGCACAATACTTGTAATAAGTATCTCTTCTCATACTATATAGCACACAGTGGTACGCAATATACGGGCACTGGCTGCGTATAGTATCACAGATGCGGAACCATTCACTTGAATGCATCCGCAATCCAAAAGGAGTGGTGCGGAAAGGAGGCACAAAACCACTACATGTTACGTTTTTCACACAACGCAGAACTGATATGTGAAAAAAAACGCTCATGTACACAGACTCTTTGAAATAAATGGGTCAGGATTCAGTGCGGGTGCAATGCGTTCACGTCACGCATTGCACCCACACGGAAAACTCGCTCGTCTGAAAGGGGCCTAAATGCTGCTTGCTTCTCACCAGCAGAGGTCAGCAGGGCTCTGTAATGTGTGTGTCTGTTAGGGCATTGTAGACATCTGAGCCAATCTCTATGCACAGCTACAAGCTCCTAGCAAACAGAAAAACACCAGCATGGTTACAAAACAACAAATTAAAAAAGAGAAGCGAACAAAAATATATAGAAAACTTTTTGGGGTTCAACATAAGTTTTTATTGAAAACTGTAAAACAGGCAGACTTCACTTCTACTTGTACAGTAGAAAATATATAGAAATAAATATCAGACACAGAGACATGATAATATTTTATTCAGTAAAACTACATAAAGTGTAGTTGCCTCGTACAGATAGCAGCCTGTACGTTACATACAATGTGGTCTCCCCGTAAAGATGGCAGCCTGTATGTTACATACAATGTGGTCTCCCCGTACAGATGGCAGCCTGTATGTTACATACAATGTGTTCGCCCCGTCCAGATGGCACCCTGTACGTTACATACAATGTGTTCGCCCCGTCCAGATGGCAGCCTGTACGTTACATACAATGTGGAGAATTTATTAAGAGGAGAATATTTGAAGTCAGTTTTGCTTGAGTCTGCGTTGGAGTACTTTGTGCCACATTCATCAAATTTTACATTTATTGTTCACTTTAAGACTTTGTAAATGACCCAAAAGAAAAAGAATAAAAAATAACAGTGTTCATGTGAATCTTTCCTCTGTTCTCTAAATTATTCTCATATACCTAGGATATCACTGGGATATTTTCTTCATATCCCCTTGGAGATACAGTACAGGCCAAAAGTTTGGACACACCTTCTCATTCAAAGAGTTTTCTTTATTTTCATGACTATGAAAATTGTAGATTCGCACTGAAGGCATCAAAACTATGAATTAACACATGTGAAATTATATACATAACAAAAAAGTGTGAAACAACTGAAAATATGTCGTATTCTAGGTTCTTCAAAGTAGCCACCTTTTGCTTTGATTACTGCTTTGCACACTCTTGGCATTCTCTTGATGAGCTTCAAGAGGTAGTCACCTGAAATGGTCTTCCAACAGTCTTGTAGGAGTTCCCAGAGATGCTTAGCACTTGTTGGCCCTTTTGCCTTCACTCTGCGGTCCAGCTCACCCCAAACCATCTCGTTTGGGTTCAAGTCCGGTGACTGTGGAGGCCAAGTCATCTGGCGCAGCACCCCATCACTCTCCTTCATGGTCACATAGCCCTTACACAGCCTGGAGGTGTGTTTGGGGTCATTGTCCTGTTGAAAAATAAATGATGGTCCAACTAAACGCAAACCGGATGGAATAGCATGCCGCTGCAAGATGCTGTGGTAGCCATGCTGGTTCAGTATGCCTTAAATTTTGAATAAATCCCCAACAGTGTCACTAGCAAAGCACCCCTACACCATCACACCTCCTCCTCCATGCTTCACGGTGGGAACCAGGCATGTAGAGTCCATCCGTTCACCTTTTCTGTGTCGCACAAAGACACGGTGGTTGGAACCAAAGATCTCAAATTTTGACTCATCAGACCAAAGCACAGATTTCCACTGGTCTAATGTCCATTCCTTGTGTTCTTTAGCCCAAACAAGTCTCTTCTGCTTGTTGCCTGTCCTTAGCAGTGGTTTTCTAGCAGATATTCTACCATGAAGGCCTGATTCACACAGTCTCCTCTTAACAGTTGTTCTAGAGATGTGTCTGCTGCTAGAACTCGGTGTGGCATTGACCTGGTCTCTAATCTGAGCTGCTGTTAACCTGCGATTTCTGAGGCTGGTGACTCGGATGAACTTATCCTCCGCAGCAGAGGTGACTCTTTGTCTTCCTTTCCTGGGGCGGTCCGTATGTGAGACAGTTTCTTTGTAGCGCTTGATGGGTTTTGTGACTGCACTTGGGGACACTTTTAAAGTTTTCCCAATTTTTCGGGCTGACTGACCTTCATTTCTTAAAGTAATGATGGCCACTCGTTTTTCTTTACTTAGCTGCTTTTTTCTTGCCATAATACAAATTCTAACAGTCTATTCAGTAGGACTATCAGCTGTGTATCCACCTGACTTCTCCACAACACAACTGATGGTCCCAACCCCATTTATAAGGCAAGAAATCCCACTTATTAAACCTGACAGGGCACACCTGTGAAGTGAAAACCATTTCAGGTAACTACCTCTTGAAGCTCATCAAGAGAATGCCAAGAGTGTGCAAAGCAGTAATCAAAGCAAAAGGTGGCTACTTTGAAGAACCTAGAATATGACATATTTTCAGTTGTTTCACACTTTTTTGTTATGTATATAATTCCACATGTGTTAATTCATAGTTTTGATGCCTTCAGTGTGAATCTACAATTTTCATAGTCATGAAAATAAAGAAAACTCTTTGAATGAGAAGGTGTGTCCAAACTTTTGGTCTGTACTGTATGTGCAAAGGCTATATTGTATTATATCAATATCTTTTTTAGCTATTAGATGGCAACTTTGTTGAAGATGATTAGTAATTACCGTATTTTTCGCCCTATAAGACGCACCTAGGCTTTTTTTAACCAAAAGGTGTGCTTTTGGTGGGTTTTGAACTAATGGTGGTCTGTGCATGACACTACTATGGGGGATCTGTGGGTGGCACTGTTATGGGGGGGATCTGTGGGTGGCACTGTTATAGGGGGGATCTGTGGGTGGCACTGTTATGGGGGGATCTGTGGGTGGCACCATTATGGGGGGGATCTGTGGGTGGCACTGTTATGGGGGATCTGTGGATTACACTGTTATGGGGGGATCTGAGGGGGCACTGTTATGGGGGGGTGATCTGTGGATGGCACTGTTATGGGGGGGTGATCTTTGGATGACACTGTTATGGGGGGATCTGTGGGTGGCACTGTTATGGGGGGATCTGAGGGGGGCACTGTTATGGGGGGGTGATCTTTGGATGACACTGTTATGGGGGGTGATCTGTGGATGGCACTGTTATGGGGGGGTGATCTGTGGATGGCACTGTTATGGGGGGGTGATCTGTGGATGGCACTGTTATGGGGGTGATCTGTGGATGGCACTGTTATGGTGGGGGGTGATCTGTGCATGGCACTGTTACAGGGGGGGTGATCTGTTGATGGCACTGTTATGGGGGGTGGATCTGTGGCTGGCACTGCGTTATATGTGTCATCCACAGATCCCCCACCCGATAACAGTGCCATCCACAGATTCCCCCACCCCATAACAGTGCCATCCACAGATCCTCCCCATAACAGTGCCATCCACAGATCCCCCACCCCATAATAGTGGCATCCACATATCCCCCACCCCATAATAGTGGCATCCACAGATGTCCTAATAACCTGTGGGAGGGGCCGTGTCATGCAAATGCGGCGGGGCCGATGCGGTCACTGTACTCCGGCCCCATCCCTCACTCACTGCTTTATTGCCTAAACATTTTATAATAATAGCTTTCATTGAAGGTCCGATCCCCAGCCCCATCTGTACGACTTACTAAATGTCCTGTAGCATGCAGAGCAGGGCAGGCGGCCGGCCATAACTCACTGACGTCACGTGCCTGCGTCACCTACTTTATGAATGACTGGAACTTCAATGAAAGCTAATATTATAAAATGTTTAGGCAATAAAGCAGTGGGTGAGCAGTGGGGTCGGAGTACAGTGACTGCACCGGCCCCGCCGTATTTGCATGACACCGGCCCCTCCTCCCTCCCCCTTCCAGCTGATACATCGCAGTCTGCGATGCTACAGCATCCAAAACTGCAATGTAAAATGGCAGCATTCGCCCCATAAGACGCAGGGGCATTTTCCCCCCTCTTTTGCCATTTGCACATTATCATTTACCTAAGCGTGGAATAGACAGTTTCTGTCAAGATACTGGAACAGGATACAGGATACTAGAAGGGCAAGACTAAGAGAGAGAAAGTTCGAGGATCAGCACCATGTGGAGATGTTCAGACAATTCATTAATTGTAGGACCCAGCGGTTATTTATGTAGCATCGTGCCCATGTCTAAAGCTGTATGTCGGAAAGACTACACAAGAATTGAGATGTCGTATCTCAATTCTTGTGTAGAAACAGAGGATACATCTATCTCAAGAGATATGAAGTATGTCCATGGTAAAAACACTAGTTTATTACGCTTCTGGGGAATAGAGAAGATGGAATTGGGACCTAGAGGTGGAAATTTGGATAGGAGATTGTTACAAAGTGAAGCTCGCTGGATCGACAGGCTCAATAAGATGAGCCCAGATGGACTAAATTAAGGATTTTATTTCAAGACACGGAGGCTCATATTTGCTTAACTCTTTCTTTACTGGAATATAGCAGCAAAGACAATTGAAGAAAAAACCATAAGAGTATCCATGGTAACAGCTCCACCCCTTCTACCCCTATATAAGGGACATCTCTGGCTGGACACTTCCTCTTTCTTTGCTGCTCCAGCTCAGATAAGTAGTTACATTTTCCATACTAACTGTCTTATTGGTGTTTTTCTCCCTATATGTTTCTGAGGGGTACTATTTTGAGATTGATTTTTTCATATATCTTATTGCCCCAGTTCCTTCTTGGGACGGTCTTTTAGTCTTTTATCTTTCTGTGCCATTTCCTTAATTGTTTATCCTGTTTTGTCCCTACTTTCATGGGTTAATTGTGCCGCTTTGCTGTCCCTCCCGCTCACCCCTGTGACGCCTGGTCAGTCACCGGCCGTTCGGTGCCGTTTTCAATAGCCTTATTAATTATCTCTCGGCCATTTTGTCTCTCCCCCTTTCTATTTCTCCCCTCTTCTTCTTCTTACCTGTGCCTTCCCGCTCCGTTTTCCCGGGCTTCGGCTTCTCAGATCTCGTCGGACGGGATTCTCAGGCGCCATCTTTGACTTTTCCCCTCAGGCGCCGAGATCTCGTGCTTCTGGGCGAGATTCTCGGGCGCCATCTTTCTCCTCCCTGTCTTCTCATTGGTCTCTCTGTTTGAAGGGGAGGAGTCTTATCCCTGCGCTCCTCGTCGGCTCACTGTATCGCAGTGCGCTGTCCGCATCGCTCGTCGGTTACTGTTGCTCTCTGTGCCAGCGTTTCTCTTCTTCTATCTGGTGGGGTGACCTACTCCTCAGGTATTTTTTCATAATGTCTATGGTCCCTGTGTCCCCGGCCAGCTCTGTGCAGGTGAGACGATCCAGTCAGGTTTCACGTTCCCCCCCTCATAGGGTTAATGATGCCCTTGTCCAGGAGTTGCAGGCTGCTAATCTACAGCAGTCTATTTCTGAAGCAATAGTAGCTGCTATGGGGTCAGTTTCAGTGTCCTTATCACACACTATATCCCAGGCCCTAAGGGCTCAAACTAATCCTGTAATGCCCCCTCCTGCCTCCAGAACAAATGTGAATGTGGGCTCTGGCCCATCCAATGAATGCGCAGTCAAATCGCGCAAAAGAGCTAATCCGCGCCCGGCAGAAAGGGCACGTGCATGGAAGACCGCCCGGTCCTTACCGGAGCAGGTTTCTGATTCAGACGCAGAGTCTGTTGAGGAGGCTTATGATGATCCCCCTTCATTCTGGGGAAGATGATTTAATTGATGTGGCAGTTGATCCTGCTATTGAGGAGGACCCGTCTAAATTAGCGGGGACCGATATAGACCCTCTGGAGTCCGGCAAGGACACAATTCTGGATCCCATGGGTGACCCCCTATTTAATCCGGACCAGTTACACCATCCTAGATCCTCAGAATGGCTTCCCGCCACTCATGTGGCGCTATATCTGGAAGCGAGGATTCGTACTCCCCTCTCCAAAGAAGCTCGCAGTAAGCTTCGGGCAGAATGCCCACGACCCCTGATTCCCCACAGGATTTGTGAGACACCTAGTGTGGACCCTAAAGTGGTTCAATTTCTAGCAAAAACGGGGTTCAACCCGCGTAAGGGGTTGGACTCTGCATTAAAAGCTTGCCAAGACAAGTTACTGGATATGACAGGGCCGCTGGCCAAAATTTTTGACCTAGCCGAATCTGCTAAGGCAGCGGGCACACAGGTTGACCCTGAAGATCTTAGTGGTTGGGCCCAAAGGGCTATTTGTATGGCAGGCAATGTAAATACTTTGATTGCCATTGAAAGGAGGAAAGCCATACTGATGAAAATTGAGCCGAAATTAGCAAATTTATCCCTGTCGGAATCCGGGAAAGAGGCGCAGGGCCTATTGTTTGGTGACCCCTTCATAAAAGAGCTGGGGAAGTATGTTGGCGCCTTTACGGCCCTTGATAAAGCGCAGAGCTCCATGAGCCGCGTCTTTCAGACGCGTTTTTCCTCCAGGGCCGGCAATCCTAGGGGCCGATTGTCCGGCCAATCCAACTTTCAGCCCAGAGGCAAGGGCCGTGGCTCCTTTGATTACCGACAGTCGCTGCAAGACTCCAGGTACCAGCCTACCTTCTTTCCGTCCCGCGGAGGTCCTTCCCGTTCCAGAAGTTTCCGAGGCACTCCGGGTTCAAGGCGCCCATATGGTAAGTCGTCCTTGTGTGTCACCTCTGAGTTCCCAGCAGGTTGGGGGAAGACTCCGTCACTTTTCCCATGTGTGGTCAAGGATCACCTCAGACCAGTGGGTCCTTTCTACGGTCCGGGGTTTTACCATCGAGCTAGTATCCACCGCACAGGGCCTTCCCACTGTTTCATGGGGTCCGAGCTCGGACCAGTCGCTCCTAAATTCAGAACTGTCATCCCTTCTATTCAAAGGAGCCATAGAATTATCTCCCGATCCTTTCACAGGGGTTCTGAGCAGTATCTTCCTGGTACAGAAGAAGGGTGGCCAGTTCCGACCAGTCATAAATCTCAAACATTTAAATGTCTTCGTTCGCTACAGACATTTCAAGATGGAGGGCATCCATCTTCTCCGGGATATGCTTCTTCCGGGAGACTGGTTCGTCAAACTGGATCTGAAGGATGCATACCTTAACGGTCCCAGTAGCTCCCCCATCTCGAAATCTCCTTCAGTTCTTATGGAAGGGCCAGACATGGCGGTTTACGTGCCTCCCGTTTGGCCTGTCATCCGCCCCGTGGTGCTTTACGAAGATCATGAAACCTGTAGTGGCTTGGCTCAGAGCGAGAGGGGTGCGTCTAATTATTTATTTGGACGACATCCTGATCATGGCCCAGAATCCTTCCCTTCTGTTGCATTATTTAGAGATGGCCAAATCCCTGCTTCAGGAGTTGGGATTTGTTCTCAACCTAGAGAAATCATGTCTGGTCCCGGACACCTCAGTAGAGTTTCTAGGTTTTGCCATAAACTCTTTGGATCAGTCCCTCAGTCTGCCCTTAGCCAAGGTCAAAACGATACGCAAGGAGATTCGGCATGCTCTCTTGCTTCCACGGTTATCTCTCCGACACCTTGCTCGCCTGATCGGTCTCCTCACTTCCTCCATTCAGGCAATATTCCCTGCCCCCCTTCATTATCAGGCTCTACAGAGACTGAAGATTGCTCACCTGAGAGCAGGGGCCTCATATTCAGACACTCTTGTCTTAGACACGGAGACCAGAGACGAATTGGTGTGGTGGATACACAATTTGTCGGTATGGAATGGCCGGGCGATATTCGGCCTACTTCCGGATCTGGTTATCGAGTCCGATGCCAGTCTGATGGGGTGGGGAGCACACTGTCAGGGGATATCCACGGGTGGAGCATGGTCTCCGGAAGAGGCTCATCTTCACATCAATGCCCTTGAACTCTTGGCGGAATCTTTCGCGGTTCGCAGCTTCGCACAGGGTTCCGTACGGGCGTGTATTCGCCTACGTATGGACAATGTCTCTGCAGTCCGGTACGTGAATTGCCTAGGGGGGACTCGATCCAGGGTTTTGTCCTATCTGGCCAAAGATTTTTGGGAATTTTGTCTTTCCAGGGGAATTTCGGTGGTGGCGGAATACATTCCAGGACTCCACAACACATTAGCCGACTGGAGTTCTCGTTGCATTTCGGACTCCAGCGACTGGAGGTTGGATCCGAGGGTCTTCCGAGATATTGTATCTCTTTGGGGCCCGTGTTGCATCGATTTGTTCGCGTCACGCCTGAACGCGCAACTGCCCAGGTACTTCAGTTGGCGTCCAGACCCTCAGGCAGAGGCCGTAGATGCTTTCCTCCAGAACTGGGGGGGCTCCCTCCACTATGCCTTTCCTCCGTTCGCTCTCATCCCTCGTGTACTCGCTCAGGTCCGTCGCCAGCAGGCGCAGTTGGTCCTTGTGGTTCCCTTCTGGCAAACACAATCGTGGTTTCCTCAATTACTACATCTTCTCACGGAGGAGCCTCGACTTCTGCCGTCGTTTCCACAGCTTTTGCTCGACCCTTTTGGTCGCCATCACCCACTTCTGCTAGACGGATCTCTGCAGCTTCTAGCATGCCGAGTTTCAGGGGTCCCTGGGATTCCTCGGTATTTTCGACAGCAACCAGGCAGCTGTTGGAGTCAGCTTGGGCTCCAGGCACTAGACGAGCCTATCAGGCGGCTTGGGACGTATGGGTTCGTTGGTGCGATCCACGGGACTTGGATCCCCTGCAAGCCCCTGTAGTCGCGGTTCTCCAGTTTCTCACTTCTCTCTTTGAGGCGGGTAAAGCTTACCGTACCCTGAACGTATACCGCTCGGCGATTTCTGCTAGACATTCCGGGTTTGATGGTTGCCCCGCCGGTCAACACCCGTTGATCTGTCGGCTATTACGTGGGTCTCGGTTGTCGCGTCCTCCTAGACCGCGTTTCTCTACCACTTGGGACGTTGCGACGGTTCTCCGATTTCTGGAGGGTTGGCCCCTCAATTCGTTGCTGTCTCTTCGGCAGCTCTCAGCCAAGTTGGTGACCCTTCTTTGTTTGGTGTCTTGTAAACGCGTCTCGGACGTACGGGCTTTGGATATAGACGCGCGTTATTTTACGCCACAAGGGGTTCTGTTCAATATCTCTCGTCGCACTAAAACAGGTATCAAGTCGGTTACTTACCCGTCTTTTCCTTCTTCTCTGCAACTGTGCCCCGTGGCTTGTTTACGGGAGTACGAGTCTCGCACCGTAGCTTTTCGCTCTCGGGATTCCCCGCAATTGTTCATATCTTTTCGTCGCCCTTTTTCCCCGGTTACCAGCGTTACGCTTTCCCGGTGGGTTAAGTGGATCCTTTCCCTCTCCGGTATTGATACTTCCATTTTCACCGCGCATTCGGTACGGGGAGCGGCGGCTACCTCAATGTCGGTGGCAGGTGCCCGTTTGGAGGATGTCATGAAGTTGGCGGATTGGTCCCGAGTCTCTACCTTTCGGGAATTCTATTTCAGGCCGGATCCTCACGTTTTTACCTCCGTAATTGCCCAGCTTTAAACTTGCAAATATGAGCCTCCGTGTCTTGAAATAAAATTAAGGATTTTCCTAAGTCATGACGTAAAGTCATGATTTTATGAAAGACACGGAGGCGAGTATTTCCCGCCCGTTGCATTTTCGCCCTCCCTGCTGGGTTGTAGTGTCTTTGTACTGTATGATATTATTTATCTGTCTGTTAATGCATGGGGAGTACTTGGGCTGGTGTGCTTGTTCGTAGAACAATGCAGTTGGGTGGTTTGCTGCCATGATGTTTGTTTTTCTCTTTTCCCTCCAGGTTGATGCACCTTTGTCATCCGTCATCTGATACTCTCCTTCCAGAGGTTCCGTTTGGTTGTTCTGCGGCTGCTGTTCCGGCTGCTGTTGTCTGTTCCAGGGTTCAGTTTTCGCCGTTTGAAGACTGCAAATAAAGAGGAAGTGTCCAGCCAGAGATGTCCCTTATATAGGGGTAGAAGGGGTGGAGCTGTTACCATGGATACTCTTATGGTTTTTTCTTCAATTGTCTTTGCTGCTATATTCCAGTAAAGAAAGAGTTAAGCAAATACTCGCCTCCGTGTCTTTCATAAAATCATGACTTTACGTCATGACTTAGGAAAATCCTTAATTTTTATTTACGGCACGGCATTTATTTAAAAATAGGGATTAGGGATATATGTTAATTATCCCAATTATATTTTTCGAAACAATCTAATTATATAAAAAAAAATTACTTTAGCCCAGAAAAGGGAAAATAGGGTTGTAGGATAAGTCATGGATGGATAGTCAATAAATCAGACTATTACATTTATTATTAAGCCTATGGAGCAATTAGAAAATATAAAATGATAAAGAAAATTATAAAAATAATAAAGATAACAAACAAATGGGTGAATAGATAATTACAATGATCATCATATAGAACATATAACAATTATAAAAAATATATATATAAATTAAAGAATATAAAACAAAAATAGAATAACTATATATTCAAAAATAAGATGTCATTTAGTAATCACAGGACTAAAGTAAGCATAGGTACTACATAGTAGATATTTCTGATAACTCATCACCATTCAAAATTATAGAAAGAAATGTTTGCGTAAAATCATGAATATAATTGGAATATGAAATGAATAATTAGTTAAAATTATTTATTTATGATTATGGTATTCACGTTTATATTATACATGATTACCGGTATTTATATATAAAAATATCTATTATAATTAATAATTTAGACTATGATCATTGTTAATTTAATTTATCATGATTTATATAAGTTAAGTACAATAAATACATAATAATGGTTGCACTATTGTGATCTTTTTTCTCCCTTCCAAATTTTGGATAGAATATGTGCAGTGATTGTAATATCCAGATAAGCATAATGATGATCAACTAGAGAGAATGAATCTAAGTCCAAGCGCATGCGCTCAAGAGAAAACAAGAATGGAAATAGTCTAAGCATTAGCGCAGGCGCCGTTAGGACGTATATAGCGAACAAAAGTATAAGTCCCAGAGCGTGCGCAGTAGAAGGAAGAGGGGACAATTTAATCTATCACCGAATCCATGCGCTGTAGACAATTACTTAAGGCACCTATTGGAGGTATCATCTATGAAGTTAGACAACCCTATTGTCCCTTTCCCCTGTAAAGTAAAGAATAGCGCTTACACATTGGATAACATAGCAGGCAATACCCACCTCTCATGTTTAAATGGAACTCTGTGTTTCCGATTTGGTTACTGATATACAGGATTATGTGTCGCAGCACGGGCCCAAACAATTATTAACTAATATCTCCAACGACATGGAGTCCGATTTCACATCTCCTGAGCTCTTGGCCATAATTAGAGATCTTAAAAATGGGAAAAGCCCCGATCCAGAAGGCCCAACCCCTCGTTTTTATAAATTTTTTGGAGAAGAACTTACCCCAGTTGTCTTGAAGGCATTCAATGAAATTGAGGAGTGTCCTTTCCCGTACCAAGCCTTACAAGCCCACATCACAGTAATTCCTAAACCGTGAAAAGACGCCTCTCTATGTGCTAATTATAGGCCCATCTCCTTGTTGAATGTAGACCTAAAGATCTTCGCAAAGCTTTTAGCCCTTAGGCTTCACCCTCATATCTTGGGCTGTGTCCACAGAGACCAAGTGGGTTTTGTCCCAGGTAGAGAAGCTCGAAACAATACTCTAAAATCCATTGGTTTGATGGCCAGGGCGCGCATATCGAAGACCCCTCTGTGTCTTCTTTCAGTGGACGCAGAAAAGGCCTTTGATAGGGTTAATTGGCAATTCCTTAAGGTTACATTGTTACATCTAGCGTTGGGAACCAAAGTGATCCTGAGAATTATGGCCCTGTATTCCACTCCATTGGCAAAAGTACGCGTCAATGGCTTCCTGTCAGATCCCTTCCCTATTTGTAATGGCACACGCCATTTTTGTATATTCTAGTCATTGAATCCTTGGCAAATGCTTTGCGAGCTAATCAATCCATTCAAGGCATGGTTATAGGTGATTCTGAACACAAATTGCCCGTTTGCCGATGATCTTCTTATACAAACCGGATTCCAAAAAAGTTGGGACAAATTGTGAATAAAAACTGAATGCAATGATGTGGAGATGGCAAATGTCAACATTTTATTTGTAATAGAACGTAGATGACAGATCAAACGTTTAATCCGAGTAAATGTATCATTTTAAAGGAAAAATACGTTGATTCAAATTTTCACGGTGTCAACAAATCCCCAAAAAGTTGGGACAAGTAGCAATAAGAGGCTGGAAAAAGTAAATTTGAGCATAACGAATAGCTGGAAGACCAATTAACACTAATTAGGTCAATTGGCAACATGATTGGGTATAAAAAGAGCTTCTCAGAGTGGCAGTGTCTCTCAGAAGCCAAGATGGGTAGAGGATCACCAATTCCCACAATGTTGCGCAGAGAGATAGTGGAGCAATATCAGAAAGATGTTACCCAGCAAAAAATTGCAAAGACTTTGCATCTATCATCATCAACTGTGCATAACATCATCCGAAGATTCAGAGAATCTGGAAAAATCTCTGTGCGTAAGGGTCAAGGCCGTAAAACCATACTGGATGCCCGTGATCTCCGGGCCCTTAAACGACACTGCACCACAAACAGGAATGCTACTGTAAAGGAAATCACAGAATGGGCTCAGGAATACTTCCAGAAACCATTGTCAGTGAACACAATCCACCGTGCCACCCGCCGTTGCCAGCTGAAACTCTACAGTGCAAAGAAGAAGCCATTTCTAAGCAAGATCCACAAGCTCAGGCGTTTTCACTGGGCCAGGGATCATTTAAAATGGAGTGTGGCAAAATGGAAGACTGTTCTGTGGTCAGACGAGTCACGATTCGAAGTTCTTTTTGGAAATCTGGGACGCCATGTCATCCAGACCAAAGAGGACAAGGACAACCCAAGTTGTTATCAACGCTCAGTTCAGAAGCCTGCATCTCTGATGGTATGGGGTTGCATGAGTGCGTGTGGCATGGGCAGCTTGCATGTCTGTAAAGGCACCATCAATGCAGAAAAATATATTCAGGTTCTAGAACAACATATGCTCCCATCCAGACGTCATCTCTTTCAGGGAAGACCCTGCATTTTTCAACAAGATAATGCCAGACCACATTCTGCATCAATCACAACATCATGGCTGCGTAGGAGAAGGATCCGGGTACTGAAATGGCCAGTCTGCAGTCCAGATCTTTCACCTATAGAGAACATTTGGCGCATCATAAAGAGGAAGGTGCAACAAAGAAGACCCAAGACGATTGAACAGTTAGAGGCCTGTATTAGACAAGAATGGGAGAGCATTCCTATTTCTAAACTTGAGAAACTGGTCTCCTCGGTCCCCAGACGTCTGTTGAGTGTTGTAGGAAGAAGGGGAGATGCCACACAGTGGTGAAAATGGCCTTGTCCCAACTTTTTGGGGGATTTGTTGACACCATGAAATTCTGAGTCAACATATTTTTCCCTTAAAATTGTACATTTTCTCAGTTTAAACTTTTGTTCTGTGATTTATGTTCTATTCTGAATAAAATATTAGAAGTTGGCACCTCCACATCATTGCATTCAGTTTTTATTCACGATTTGTATAGTGTCCCAACTTTTTGGGAATCCGGTTTGTATATCTAACCTCTACCAGAGTTGGTCTTCCTTTAGTTTTGAAAGAATTTAGGATATTTGGCCATCTCAGTAACTTTAAGGTAAACACTCATAAATCGGAAATTGTAAACATTACTCTTCCCATTAGACTAACTACTTATCTGAAGGACTCCTTCCAGTTCAGTTGGGCACCAAATACTTGGGAATTAACTTACCTGCCAATACCGATCATGTCTTTAAATTTAATTTTCCTCCCTTGATCAAAACTATCAAATCCAGCCTCCATAGATGGGAGTCCCTACAGTTATCTTGGTTTGGTAGAATCAATACCCTAAAAATGGACATTCTTCCTAGACTCCTGTATCTATTTCAAACACTTCCATGTCAGATTCCCGTCTCATTTTCTACCCGCCTTAGAAGAGTCACCACACGATTTGTTTCTTAGCATGAGACCAATACTTAGTTATGATCTGCTGACACGCTCTAAGTCCACAGGGGGAGCAGGCATACCAAATTTCCTTACTTACTACAGTGCGTCTACCATGAACTGCGTCCTTGATATAGTTCATAACTCTGCCTAGAAGCTATGGGTGGAAATTAAAAGAGATGTGTCTCCTCATTTAGTGCCTGGACTCTTTTGGCTCCCGGCAGATACACGTAGCCAGATCCCACATTTACATTTATCTCCTTTACTGTCATCTTTAGCTTCACTATGGGATAGATTTGCTCCCAAGCTAAAAATGGTCTCAAGGCCGGGACCTCTCACAGTTTTGAATGGGCATCCAGCACTTCCTGACTCCCTTAAAAATCTGCCGAGCGTCATCAACTGTGCACTCGATTACTGTCAAAAATCTCCAAGCTTCCCCTGAATGATTTGTCTCACATCCTTCCAAATACACCAGGTAGATGTTTTTTTTTATTTTAAGTTAAGAAATTTCATATGGTCCTTGACACCTGGGTCTCAGCCTAATACACGACTGACCCCATTTGAGAACTTGTGTCTCCGAGTCAGCTCTAGGTCATGTGGTCTCCTTGATTTATAGTATGATTAATGATGGAGAGATTGAGGATAAAACTCATGGGATACATTCCCAGGGAATAAAATTGGTTAGGGCTTGGGAGGAAGAGTTGGAAGTTATTATTTCCCCAGATCAATGGAAAAGATCTTTATTATTCACACATACAGTGCTGCCCATAATTATTCATACCCCTGGCAAATTTTGACTTAAAGTTACTTTTATTCAACCAGCAAGTAATTTTTGGACGGGAAATGACATAGGTGTCTCCCAAAAGATAATAAGACGATGTACAAGAGGCATTATTGTGGGGAAAAAAACATTTCTCAGCTTTTATTAACATTTGATCAAAAAGTGTCTAGTCCAAAATTATTGATACCCTTCTCAATAATCAATAGAAAAGCCTTTATTGGCTATTACAGAAATAAAACGCTTCCTATAATCGCAGACCAGCTTTTTGCATGTCTCCACAGGTATTTTTGCCCATTCATCTTTAGCAATGAGCTCCAAATCTTTCAGGTTGGAGGGTCTTCTTGCCATCACCCTGATCTTTAGCTCCCTCCACAGATTCTCAATTGGATTCAAGTCTGGACTCTGGCTGGGCCACTCCAAAACTTTAATGTTGTTGTCTGCTAACCATTTTCTTCACCACTTTTGCTGTGTGTTTTGGGTCATTGCCAAGTTTCTCTGCAGACTGCCTGATGTTGTCGTTAAGAATCCTCATGTATTGCTCTTTTTTCATGGTGCCGTTTACTGTGATTAGGTTCCCTGGTCCATTGGCTGAAAAACACCCCCACAGCATTAAGTTCCCACCACCATGTTTGTGTCACAGCCACGGTTTTGGCCGTGACTCCTTGGGAGCCGCATACTGTTGCTCGCGGTTTCGGTTGTCGTTTCAACCGCAGCTTGAGACATGATGTTACTTGTCTCAGGTGCGGTTGCCGCGGACAACAGGGGTGTGTGCGGTCCCTTTGGAGTCTGTGTGCGTGTATGTATGCACCGTTGTTTTTCTGTGTGCACTCTGTGTATTGTGTGGTGTGCACTGACACCTTTCCTGCACTGTGGTTGCCCGTGGCAACGTTTGGTGATGTGTACATGTGGTGGCAGTGTCCCGGTCTTTGGGCTGACTCCTAAGACACGGTTGCCACCCATGTCGTTGCCAGCGGTAACAAGCACAGTGTGTTTGGACACGGTTCTTTTAAGTTGGTGTTTTCCCTTTCCTGTGGTGCTGGAAGGGTTAACTCCCTTCCCAGTGTGTGTGAGATGTCACTGGGTGTGTCTGACCGGTGGGTGTGGCCACTTAGGCCTATATAGCTTCTGTCTTTGTCATGGCTCAGGAGGTTGCTTCAGCCATGCTTTGCTGTAGCAGCCTCCTGTGATTTCTATCTCCTTGTAAGGGCCACCCTTCCGGTCATGTTATTATTGCGTGATTTGTTGTTGATGTCCTGTGTCTTTACTTTTTGTGCAACTATGGATGTCCTGGTCCCTGTGTGTCTTCATGTGTGTGCTGTTTACCTTTGTTTGTGTGGACAGCGTTTGCACGGGTTCCAGTCAGCTAGGCTGAGACAGGTATGTGTGGAACTGTTAGGGTTCACCTGTCTTATCTGTAGTCCTGTTTATGTACCCCCATCTTCATGCTGCTTGGCCAGTGAGACTCCTGCTCCTCCGTTCCTAGGAGGAGTGGGTTGTCTTACCCTGCTCCTTAGCCCAGGGACCGGACGGAGGGTAAGTCAGGGCTCCGAGGTTCCTGCGCATGGGTCCTCCTACCATCAAGGTCGGCCCATGCAGGTAGGAGACAGGGTCAGCGTTAGGGACGCAACAGGAGGTGACCTGCTCCCTAATTCTGTGTTCCTGGCGAGTAGCGACTGGACATCTTCCGTCACCGCACGGCTGAGGATTTCCCCCATCCCCAGTCGTGACAGTTTGACAGTGGGGATAGTGTTCTTTGGGTTGAAGGCTTCTCCTTTTTTACGCCAGATTGTGACCAAACAATTCAATTTTTGTTTCATCTGACCATAACACAGAAGACCAGAAGTCTTCTTATTTGTCCACATGAGCTTTTGCAAAGGCCAAGCAAGCTTTTGTGTGCCTTATCTGGAGAAGTGGCGTCCTCCTTGGTCTTCATTGTGCAGTGTCCGTTGGATTGTCTGCCTTGAGACATTGCCACCACCAGATTCACCAGGATGACCTTGGTGGTGATCCTTGGATTCTTTTTCACTTCTCTAACTATCCTCCTGGCCAGCACAAGTGTCACTTTTGGCTTCCGACCACGTCCTCTGAGATTTTCCACAGTGCGGAACATCTTGTATTTTTTGCTCAAATGTAAATGAAAGCTGAGAAATGTTTTTTTTTCCCCACAATAATGCATCTTGTACATCGTCTTATTATCTTTTGGGAGACACCTCTGTCATTTCCATTCAAAAAATTACTTGCTGGTTGACTAAAAGTAACTTTAAATCAAAATTTGCCAGGGGTATGAATAATTATGGGCAGCACTGCAACTCCTCCATTTCAATTGGCCTCCAAGAGCTAAATTACAAAATCTGGACCAGGTGGTATAGGACTCCGGTAAAACTACATAAATTCTATCTATTGGTACCGGATATCTGTTGGCGTTGCCAAATGGATATAGGCACAATGGCTCATATATGGTGGGATTGCCCTGGAGTAGCCCCTTTGTGGAAAGATGTTTTCTCTCTATATAACCATCTTTACCGGACTACTATATCGCTGTCTCCTTTGATAGCACTGCTCTCTATTTTTCCAGGGAGAATAAAACATGTTAAGAAGGGTATCTTAAGATTTTTTTATACTTGCCATGAGGCAGATTATTCCCCGTAGGTGGAAGTCAACAGAGAGTCTGCAGAGGAATACTTGGGCAACTGCTCTGGCACGCCTAAAGGAGTTAAAGGGATTCTGTCATGACATTTTAGGCCTATAACCTAAACATATGGCCAGGTCCTCACTAATAACCTGAATCCGAAACCGTCCTTATTAAATCTGCCTGTGGCTCTATTAGCACATAACCTGTCATTCACCTACCTAAGGTGCCCAAGGGGACGTCGCTTCATACAGTGTGCCCGGCTGCACCCATCTCTGTCTGGTGCCCAGCGCCGCCTTCCCAGTTGAAAGCGCCGCCTTTCTCACCTCAGCACCGCCTCCGTAATTGTCCGGTCCCTCTGCCAGATCCCGTGCACACTAGGTATAACCTGAGGGACTGGACGATTGCAGGGGCGGCGCTGAGGTGAGGAAGGCTGCGATTTCAACTGGGAAGGCGGCGCTGGGCACCAGACAGAGATGTGTGCAGTCAGGCACACTGTATGAAGCAATGTCCCCTTGGGCACCTTAGATAGGTGAATTACAGGTTATAAAAACCTGTTTTATGTGCTAATAGAGTCACAGGCAGATTTAAATAGGACAGCTTCGGATTCAGGTTATTAGTACGGACCTGGCCATAGGTTTAGGTAATAGGCCTAAAATGTCATGACAGAATCCCTTTAAGTGCTGACTCAAGTTTATCCAGCCTGGTCTATACAGTAAGGGTACTTTCACACTTGTGGAAGGATGGATCCGACAGGCTGTTCAGCCGCTCCATCCCCATTGATTATAATGGGGACGGGGCGGCACTCCGGCGCAGTACGGCAGTGTATGGCGAAAGGCCACCGGACTAAAAGTCCTGCATGTCCGACTTTTTAGTCCGGCGGCCTGACCGCGAACTGCCGTACTGCGCCGGAGCGCCGCCCCGTCCCCATTATAGTCAATGGGGATGGAGCAGCGGTCCGGCGAAGCAGCGGAAGGACGGATCCAACATGGTGAACAGCCTGTCGGATCCGTCCTCCCGCAAGTGTGAAAGTAGCCTAACTTGGGAGTCTTGGCTCCAGTTCCGTTCCTCCCTGTGCTTCTCGGCTTGGTTGAGAAATGGCTCTCTTTCCTGACCTTTAAGTTCTCTTGATGTTATCAGTTTAGATATGGTATATCTTGTCTCCATGTACTCTCCCGATATCCTTGTTCCTTACCTAATGTCTGTCTTGTCTCCCCTTCTAACCTTCTTCTTGTTACCTTACTCCTCCATTTTCATTATTTGTTTATTTTTTTTGTTCTCCTTACTATACTAATACTCTCAAATGTTTCATAAGTGGATACTAAATCAACATTACTAATGTCTTATATCTTTTGATATATTAAATTTGTCATGTGTTTTTCACAATTACCTCTTACAATGCTTGGTAAATTATTATTGCTAATCTGCTTGGATAAACCAATTAAAACTGATTGAACCATAAATGGAACTCCGTGTGAGCACTCGTGTTGGCACTAGCTGTTACCCCTGAGGAGGCAGCTTCTTACGGTGAAACATGTTGGGGGGAGCTGTGGTTACACTGTTTTTAAGTTCAGTGATCATGTGAATGGATATTTAGGAGTAACGCTGGGGTGTGCTGCAGGCACCCTGCTAACTCTGGTTTACAATCAGTAAAGGAGATATCAGTGCTGAGGGATAGAAAGTAATTATTCTACAAGCTTAGCTATAGCAATATAAACTCAGAACTAGTAGTACTAGAAATACCAGTCTCTCTCTCACACTAGCGTTTTTTTTTCCCGGCATTAAGTTCCATCCTAGGGGCTCTATACCGGAAAATAACTGATCAGAATTTTATCCTAATGCATTCTGAATGGAGAGCAATCCATTCCGGATGCATCAGGATGTCTTCAGTTCAGTCTTTTTGACTGATCAGGACGGAGATAATACCGCAGCATGCTACGGTTTTATCTCCGGCCCAAAAAACTTAACACTTGCCTGAATGCCAAATCTGTCATTTTTTCCCCATAGGAATGCTGGAATGCCGGATCAGTCCTTCCTGGTGAAAAAAAATAAATGCCGGATCAGTTTTTCCGGATGACACCGGAAAGACGCATCAGACATTTCAATGCATTTGTCAGACGGATCAGGATCCTGATCATTCTTACAAATGCCATCAGTTGGCATAGGTTTTAACGGATCTGGCAGGCAGTTCTGCCGCAAGTGTGAAAGTAGCCTTAGGTAATTGAGAATGTGCAAATGGCAACAACTGAATAATAATTACTAATCATCTGCAACAAAGTTGCCATCTAAATGCTAAATAAGATATTGATATACAATATAGCCATTGCACATATCTCCAAGAGGATATGAAGAAAATATCCCAGGTATGCGAGAATAATTTAGAGAACAGAGGAAAGATTCACATGAACACTGTTATTTTTTAATTCTTTTGGGTAATTTACAAAGTCTTAAAGTGAACATAAAATGTTACATTTTAAATAAAAAGAATAAGGACCTAAAATAGGGATTGGATAGCGTGACGCTAATGAATATAGCACTTTTGATTAACCCTGGGTCACTTTGAGTCAAAGTCTTTAGGATTGAACATTCATCAAATGTCACA
Organism: Bufo gargarizans; assembly: GCF_014858855.1. Taxonomy (NCBI): domain Eukaryota; kingdom Metazoa; phylum Chordata; class Amphibia; order Anura; family Bufonidae; genus Bufo; species Bufo gargarizans. Next base: position 110,837,331 of record NC_058083.1, read on the forward strand.
AGTTGTTTGATCATTTTGGCTGGTCCTTAAACCGAACACTTGTCTAGAGAAGCTCCTCCAGTTTTCCTACTGCACCAGCATCCTGGAGTGAGATTGCAACTTTTTGACGCCAGAATTCTGGAGTGAAGGTATGATAAATCAGGGCCAATGTGTTCTCCCCGTACAGATAGCAGCCTGTATGATACAGGCAGGCTGTCAGCAGGGTTAAGCCCTATTCACATGTGAGGCTGCTGTGCCCCTGTTGCAGACAAGTCCTATCTTTGACTGAATCTTGCATATCACAGACCCATTCAAGTCAATGGGTCCACACAGCGATGCAAAGTTCACACGGTTGATGCCATGTTTTGCAGACACACAATATATATTACAACCCCCTCTCTGCACACAATATCGCCCCCCCCCCCCCCCATATCACACCAAAAAACCCTCTGCACACAATATTACACAGAATGCCCCCTGCAAACAATTCTCAGCACACACATGTACCACTCCTACAGACCCTTTTTATCTCCCTGTCCTCCTGACACTGCTGAGCACACATCTCTGACCGCCCTCTGTGCGCTACAAACAGCCCGCCTGTGAAGCAATAGCACGCCAATTTCCGACCCACGTGATCTGGGAATGTCACGTGATGCGGTGACGTCAGCAGGTCAGTGAGAGGAAGGGAATGATGGACGCAGGTGAGTTCAGCGTTGGGCTGTCAGTTCAGGTTCTTCCCTATGTGTCTTATAGGCTGATTGTCACATAGAAGTGTATGGGGAGCGCCGGGGGGACCGGGGCGCGGCGGACAGTCCGTGGTCTGCCCTATATTTCCTCACCAGGCCTATTGTCCACAACCATAGTACTGTGTTATAGCCTACTAGCTTAGTTATCGGTTCAGTGTAGAGCGCCCCCTTCTGGTTCATATTGCCTCATTATACACGGGGTGATGATCACAGCTCTATTCTCTGATGACAGGATGGGGTTAATACATAGGGTACAGGACAGCCTGGAGCTGCCAGTATTGTGGCAGTGTAGAAATCCAATTGTAATACACCCTGCCAGGGGATTCTGCATTAGAAGGCTTGTCCCAGCCTATCTTATCCATGGCGAGATAAGTGCTGAGCGAGCCAGCGCTGCTCTGTTTCCATAAATCCCATTTCAGTCAGTGGGAGCCATACAAACAGCGTAGCCCAGCACGCTATGCCGCTGGCGTAAGCGGGAGTTATGAAAGCAGTGTAGTCCGGTTCCAGGGCTGAACATATATTTTTTATATATATATATATATATATTCTTTTTTACGCATCGGAGCACCGTGCAGGGCAGCCTTGTTTGTTTACTGCCGGTGACAGCCCGGGCTTCACATCACTATGCTAGGTGGAGACTCCCGCCTTGCAGTGAGCGCGGTGACATCACCGGCGCAGATTGGGGGTCTATAGCGCTGTCTTGGAGAAAGGTACTACACTATACTACAGCATAGTGAGGAGAAGCCCTGAACAAACAGACCCTGCCTGACTCAGCGAAAGGCAAAGGGGAGCATCGGAGCAAAGAACTGCTGCACTCACATAGAGTGAAAGAATAAAGAACAGCTGATATCTGGGCTCAGCCTGAACCCGGAGAACCCCTTTAAGTAGCTCTCATTCACTACAATGGGATTTATGGATAAAGCGGAGCGCTGGCCCACTTGTGAGCCCAACCACCTTGGGTCAGTGCATAGTCCAGTCTCACTATGGAAACTCTGAGCTGGGACAATCCCTTTAAAGGGAACCTGGCACCATCTGCAGGCAGCAGGTTATAGAGTAGGAAGAGCTAAGCAGATTGATGTATAGTTTTATCAGAAAAGATTCTGTAGAACTTGTGTTTTTTGTTAATTAACATCCTTGCTCATTCTGGGCTTAGAAGTCCAGGAGACGGTCCTATCAGTGACTGACAGCTCTGTATACACAGCCATAGAGGGGAGGCCAGATAGGACTGACTTCTGGACTTCAAAGCTCAGAACGAGCAGGGATATAAATGACTGATGTTATATAAACCCTCTTCTCTAGAATTTGGGAGAGACTTCAAAGGGTCTCCGAGTCTGTCAGCTTGGTTCAGATTGATTCCTTTACGACGCATTGGAGATAAAGAAAGAGGTAGATCCAATGTTTCCAGGTGTCTTTCTCCGGGGAACATTGCCCTGCAGAGTAGTTTATTATCAGCAGACACAATAATGTGGGATTACATTAATCAAATCGGCGTAAAGCAAAACTTCACATGTACCTATTAGGGCTCATGCACACGACTGTATGTATTTTGTGGTCCCAAAAAAAAGGATCCGCAAAAAATATAGATGACGTCCCTGTGCATTCCGTATTTTGCGGAACGGAACAGCTGGCCCCTAATAGAACAGGACTATCCTTGTCCGTAATCGGGACAATAATAGGACATTTTCTATTTTTTGCAGAAAGGAAATACAGACATACGGAAATGGAATTCACACAGATTAACTTCCGTATTTTTTGCGGACCCATTAAAGTGAATGGTTCCGCATACGGTCCGAAGCCGGCTGACATAGATGTCAGCTGCCGGCTACCTAACGAATGGGCAGCTCTCCGTTCTCCATTTAGGCTCCATCCATTTGTTTTGGGGCCTCGCTCTAGTGCAGAGGTGCCATAGACTTTTAGATATCGGTTGGCACATCCCTTTGATTGGGTATTGGTTGACAAAACCACAATGTCACTTTTGTTTTCTAGTGACTGCTGGATTTGATGATTTTGTCAATCATGATCTGTGTTTTATGTATTTTTAGCAACACTTACATATGACACTCTGCGGTTCGCTGATACCCCGGACTTTCCTGAAACTTCAGAGCCTGTCTGGATATTGGGAAAAAAATACAGTGCGTTAACAGGTATACAATTACATCTCAGATTCTTCTCTGTATCTCATAAACTCCTTTTAATATTCCCTTTATTCCATTATGTTCTGCCCGAGCTCAGCTCAGGCTGTGGGAAAAGTACTTTAACGGCTGCACGAGCTGAGCTTTAGCTGCCGGTATCTCCGGAATGGTAGCAGCTAGACGCATGGAACTGGTCTTGTTTGAAAGCTGGCATTCCCAGCATTTATACAAGAATAGCCTTTTAATCTGTAGCTGAGAACCAACATCATAATCATTGCATCCCAGGCCTGAAAAAGAGTTAGGACCCTTTCACACGGGCGCGTATTCCGCGCGGATGCGATGCGTGAGTTGAACGCATTGCACCCGCACTGAATCCCGACCCATTCATTTCTATGGGGCTGTTCACGTGAGCGGTGATTTTCACGCATCACTTGTGCGCTGCGTGAAAATCGCAGCATGCCCTATTTTGTCCGTTTTTCACGTAACGCAGGCCCCATAGAAATGAATGGGGTTGCAAGCAAGTGCGGATACGGTGCGATTTTCACGCACGGTTGCTAGGAGACGATCGGGATGGAGACCCGATCATTATTATTTTCCCTTATAACATGGTTATAAGGGAAAATAAAAGCATTCTGAATACAGAATGCATAGTAAAATAGCGCTGGAGGGGTTAAAAAAAACCCTAAAAATAATTTAACTCACCTTAGTCCACTTTATCGCGCAGCCGGCATCTCTTCTGTCTTCTTTTTTTGCTGTGTGCAGGAAAAGGACCTGTGGTGACGTCACTCCGGTCATCACATGATCTATCACATGATCTTTTACCATGGTGATGGATCATGTGATGGACCGTGTGATGACCTGAGTGACGTCGCCACAGGTCCTGTTCCTGCACACAGCAAAGAAAGAAGACAGAAGAGATGCCGGGCTGCACGATCAAGTGGATTAAGGCGAGTTAAATTATTATTTATTAACCCCTCCAGCGCTATTTTACTATGCATTCTGTATTCAGAATGCTATTATTTTCCCTTATAACCATGTTATAAAGGAAAATAATACAACCTACAGAACACCGATCCCAAGCCCGATCCCTTCTTCACAGAAGTTCGGGTTTGGGTACCAAACATGCCGATTTTTCTCACGCGCGTGCAAAACGCATTACAATGTTTTGCACTCGCGCGGAAAAATCGCACATGTTCCCGCAACGCCCGTGTGAAAGAGCCCTTACTTGTGCCTGAGGAGGGTCATGGTTTTTCATGAGCTCCTGCTGTCCTTGCCCGCCTGCTGATTATTGGCAGTTTTTCCCTAGGGAGGAAATTTAGGCCAGAAATGCCAGTCAGCAGAAGGTAATAATCGTGACTCTTTTCCAGGCCCAAGATGCAAGGATTATAATGCTGGTTCTCAGCAACCACTTAATTATAGCTTATGAATGATAGACAACTGAAATCTGTCCGTCACTACTTTATGCTGCCCTCAGTGAGAGCAGCAAAACATCAACAGATTCCCTTTAACGTCCTCCAGCCTCTTATCACAATTCTCATTTCTAAGGCTAGTTTCACACTTGCGGCAGGACGGATCCGACAGGCTGTTCACCATGTCGGATCCGTCCTGCGGCTATTTCGCCGTGCCGCCGGACCGCCGCTCCGTCCCCATTGACTATAATGGGGACGGGGGCGGAGCTCCGGCGCAGCACGGCGGTGCACGGAGAAAGGCAGCCGGACTAAAAAGCCTGACATGCAGTAATTTTAGTCCGGCTCCCTTTCTCCGTGCACCGCCGTGCTGCGCCGGAGCTCCGCCCCCGTCCCCATTATAGTCAATGGGGACGGAGCGGCGGCACGGCGAAATAGCCGCAGGACGGATCCGACAGGGTGAACAGCCTGTCGGATCCGTCCTGCCGCAAGTGTGAAAGTACCCTAAATGCACCCATATACATTCAATAGCTGTTGGCCTAAACGATCCTTCTGCAGACTGATGCCTCTCCTGATTCCCTTCCAGCTCCCCTATACACGTTTGGATTGTCTGAATGTGTATATGTATTTTATGGGGAGAGCAGAGTGGATTATCTCCCGGGAGAATTAAAGGATCGGGTAAAAAAATTAATTTTGCCTGATACTTGTCTCCACAACATCATCTGTCGGGTGAGTGTCGAGAGCTCCCCGCACACATTAGAGTGTCAGCTAACAAAAGACTAATGCGTATGGCCAGCTTAACCATCAGCCATGCACTGGTTACTGCTTTCTGTCGCTTCTGATAACATCCAGTTGTCAGAAACTCTCATAATCCCACTGTGTCGAGCAGTAAAGTGAGACCACGTGTGAAACCACGTGTGACCAGCCCAGGATTATGAAGATTTTGAAGGGACTCTCTTCTAACTTTATTTCTAATGTTTTCATGCAGAAAAGGAGGATCTTCTGAATGATGTGACATCCAGACTGTGGTTTACTTACCGACGGAACTTTCCAGCAATAGGTATGAGTGATCTAGAGATACAGAATAGAACATGTATTCGTGCCTCTACCAAAAATGGCATATAGCCTTTCGCCTGCTTCCTTAGTTTTCACGAGCTGCTTAGATATGCAGTTCCTTTTTGTTAAATGGTTCTTTAGTGTTAATTGCACTATACGCGGTCCTGTGCAGGAGATCTCAGGGACAGCTTTTTGGGTTCTAGTATAGGCAAATGCAGGAACTGAGGGGGGGCAGTTCATGACACATGGATTATTTTTGGTCTCAATCCCCATGACAAGCGCTGCTCCTTAGGTCCTCACTACACATAACACAGTGTATAAGTTCTGCATCGAGTTTTTAGGAGTTTTTTTTTTTTGTTTTCTTTTAGTAAATTGTTCCTGTCGCGCAGTGTCACTGTGTATAAATGCAAAAAGCAGTTAAAGGTTAAAGTGGAAAGCAGAGAACATGATAAAATAACAAAGTAAATACTTTTTGACTGATTCAGCAGGCAGTTATTGGGAATGAGCAAAACGTTTCCGATAATTGCCTGATCATCAAGGAGATGAGAGCTGCATTTAAATGCAGCAGTCTTCTCCCCGTACAGTTTTATTGCTGCTGGGCAGCGATAATTATAGGTCCTGGCCGTAAGACACAATCACCCAGTGAATAAGCATTTGCTTGTTCATTTGGGGATCACTGGCCAGTTATTGGGAATGAGCGTTTGCAGATATCTGGCCGAATTGTAACGTACCTGGACAATCCCCTGCCACTCTGGTGCTCTCTCTGGTCTCTGTTGCTGTCCTACAGTGATGACGTTGTGACTACCTGCACTTGACCACTGAAACCAAACGCTGTCCACTAATTGACTCCAGTAGTCATGTGTCGGTAGTCACATCGTTGTCAGTGCAGGTCAGCATCAAAGAGCAATGGGGGCACTGGAGTGGCAGGGGATGTAGGATTTTTTTGTTTGTTTTTTGCATTACTGTGTCTTAGTAAAGACAAAAATACTGCTGACAGTTGATTTATGCTTGGTCAGACCACTTAAAGCTGCCACATCAGAAGCCCAGACAGTTACCAGGGTTCTCAGCACACAGTCATTGATTTTATTGATTGCTACCTGCAATCTCTGGTTTCCTGATTGTAAATCATTTTAAATAGCACAACATATTCTTGTGACTCACAGTCTGACTCACTGTCCCATTTTATATTTCTCCTGGTACCCAGCATAGCAAAACACAGTGGAGATGAAAAGCCGTGGTCAGAAATAAGTGTGTGTTCATCTAAATGTAGTTGGGGAAAAAAACAATACATTACCGGTAGATATTCTCTTTCTAGGTGGAACTGGGCCAACTTCCGACACTGGCTGGGGCTGCATGCTGCGATGTGGGCAGATGATTTTTTCTCAGGCTTTGATCTGTAGGCATATAGGACGAGGTAAGATGCAGTAGGCTCATTTTTGGTAACATCGTTGACTGAATTTTGGTGAATTAAACGGTGGGGTCTCTTGTATGGTATAGTTTCTTGAATTGTGGATTGAACTTAAAGGGGGTTGTCTCATCTTAGACATTAGTGGCATATGACAGATAAGTGCAAGTCCCAGAAGTGAGACCCGCACCTATCTCCAGTACAGTACCCCCCAAAGTGAGTGGAGGGCAGCTGTGCATATGTGGCCGCCCTCCATTCATTTCTATGGCACGAACGAAAATAGCAGAGCACTGGTTCTTCTATCTCCGAAAGTCCCATAGAACTGAATTTAGCGGTGGCCGCACTTAATCAATGCCCTCTCCATTTCTATGAGACTTCCAAAAATAGCCTAGCCCTCTCCCTCAGCTATTTTCGGCACTCCCATAGAAATGAATAGAATGCAGCTGCACATGCGTAGTGTGCTTTCCTTCACTTTCAAGGGCCTGTTCTGGAGATAGGTGAACAATTTTGCTGAAAACCTGCAGGCAGCCATGTCCTCTCTGCCTCCCATGCAACTCAATGGGAGGCAGCGTTGAGGATCGCGAAGCGGCGGCTTAAAGCCAAAGCAGCATCAAGAAGGGACATGTCCTTCTCACTCTGCAATCCTCAGCACTGCCTCCGGTTGAGATGTATAGGAGGCAGAGAGGATTTAACCGCTGGCGGGTTTTCGGCAAAATTATGGCACAGCTGTCCGCCAAAATTCAGCTTGAAAAGTTGCTGTGTGAACATCCCCTAAGAATGCTTGCTTAAAGGGGTTCTCCAAGAATTAAGAAAATTAAAATACTTTAAGTATTACTTTATTATAAATATATTCCCAAATTCCTTTAATTAGTTATAATGTCTTGTTTTGTCTAGAGAGCAATCATTAGGAGAAATAAAATGGCCGCCGTCCTATTAGTAGATACAAAACCTGTCCTAATTACACAGCAGGACAAGTTACTTCAGAACACGGAGCTAAAGAGCTGCCTCATCCTCTTCTGTAATCTACTGTTTGGGATTATGATCCTGAATACAGTTTAATAAGATCTTCAGCTAAATCTCTATAGGAATGAAGGTCATGAGGAGACATGAAGTACAGAGAGGAGGTGGTGGTGTGGCTAATGAGCAGCAGCTCTTGTATGCTGTCTCCATTACCACAGCAACAAATTACCATAGTGTGTCCTGTCCGTCCTCTCTGTACTTCATGTCTCCTTATGAACTACATTCGCCCAGAGATTCAGTTGAAGATCTTATCAGCTGTATTCAGGATCATAATCCCTGACAAGCAGAGCAGAGAGAAGGCTGAGGCAGCTCTTTAGTTCAGTGTTGTAAAGTAACTTGTCCTGCTGTGAGATTAGGACAGGTTTTGTGTCTACTAATAGGACGGTGGCCATTTTTTTTCTCCTAATGATTGCTCCCTAGACAAAACGAGCCATTATAACTAATGAAAAGTATTTTGGAATATATTTATAATAAAGTAATGTTTACAGGGAATCTGTCATCAGGTTTTAGCATATTAAGCTGTTACCATTGCAATGTTCAATAAACTACCTTCTTTCCAGCAAGGGTCTTCTTTCTTTTTTTCATATTGTCATTTAGATAAAAAAGCTATTTTTCGGTTATGCTAATGAACCTTCAAGGTGCCCAAATGGGCGTTATTCCTCTCCTCTAGAGCCCAGTAACGCCCTCCTGCAGTGCCCAGCCCGCCTTAATTTTAAGCCCAGCACGCCTCCTCATAAATACATTTCCTCCCACAGCCGAGCTGAGCGGCGGCGCCGCCCCCTCTGCTACGTCATATGATTTATTCAACATATGAACCTTGCTTCATCCTTTCTTGCGCATGAAAACTCGCGCAGCCGCAGTATCGCCGACTGCCTGCGCCTGTCCGATCCTACGGCTCCTGAGGCAACAGCGCTCTGATTATGTCGCTGGGCTCGGTGCATGCCCAGTGACTCTATTGAGGCTGTTGCCCTCAGGAGCCGTAGGATCGGACAGGTGCAGGCAGTCAGCGATACTGCGGCTGCGCACGATTTCATGCGCAAGAAAGGATGAAGCAAGGTTCATACAGTTGCAAGAAAAAGTATGTGAACCCTTCATAAAATGTGATCTGATCTTCAACTAAGTCACAACAATAGACAATCACAGTCTACTTAAACTAATAACACACAAAGAATTAAATGTTACCATGTTTTTATTGAACACACCATGTAAACATTCACAGTGCAGGTGGAAAATGTATGTGAACCCTTGGATTTAATAACTGGTTGACCCTCCTTTGGCAGCAATAACTTCTACCAAACGTTTCCTGTAGTTGCAGATCACACGTGCACAACGGTCAGGAGTAATGTTTGACCATTCCTCTTTACAGATCTGTTTCAGTTCAGCAATATTCTTGGGATGTCTGGTGTGAATTGCTTTCTTGAGGTCATGCCACAGCATCTCAATCAGGTTGAGGTCAGGACTCTGATTGGGCCACTCCAGAAGACTTATTTTCATCTGTTTTAGCCATTCTGTGTTTATTTACTTCTATGCTTTGGGTCGTTGTCCTGTTGCAACACCCATCTTCTGTTGAGCTTCAGCTGGTGGATAGATGGCCTTAAAGGGACTCTATCACCAGTTTCTAACCCCCCCTTTTATAACTATGGTTCTCTCCATGGTCCCCTTCTCATTACAAAGCTGTTGTTATAAGTTAAATCCGCCGTGTAGTTTTCATAAAAATCGCTTTTATCTAACCTGTCAATCTTCAGGATAAGGTGCCCAGGGCGTTTCTGATGGTCTGAATCTGCCGCTCTTCGCCGCCGCCGTTGGTGCCCAGCTCCTCCCATGATCCTTTCAGCGCCACCTCGATGTAATGCAATCCGCCTCCGGCTCTCCTCAGTGCCCCCTCCTCCTTTGCAAAGATCTCGCGCGTGCGCACAGGCCTGTGCCTGATGCGCCCGTGCGGACGTTTAGATTCTGCCTCGTTGAGCGAAGTGCGCATACGCGCGAACATGCGCGAACGCGCGCGAACATGCGCGAACGCGCGCTTCGCTCCACGAGGCAGAATCTAAACGTCCGCACGGGCGCATCAGGCACAGGCCTGTGCGCACGCGCGAGATCTTTGCAAAGGAGGAGGGGGCACTGAGGAGAGCCGGAGGCGGATTGCATTACATCGAGGTGGCGCTGAAAGGATCATGGGAGGAGCTGGGCACCAACGGCGGCGGCGAAGAGCGGCAGATTCAGACCATCAGAAACGCCCTGGGCACCTTATCCTGAAGATTGACAGGTTAGATAAAAGCGATTTTTATGAAAACTACACGGCGGATTTAACTTATAACAACAGCTTTGTAATGAGAAGGGGACCATGGAGAGAACCATAGTTATAAAAGGGGGGGTTAGAAACTGGTGACAGAGTCCCTTTAAGTTCTCCTGCAAAATGTCTTGATAAACTTGGAAATGTATTTTTCCTTTGATGATAGCAATCCGTCCAGGCCCTGATGCAGCAAAGCAGCCCCAACTCATGATGCCCCCACCACCATACTTCACATTTGGGATGAGGTTTTGATGTTGGTGTGCTGTGCCTCTTTTTCTCCACACATAGTGTTGTGTGTTTCTTCCAAACAACTGAACTTTGGTTTCATCTGTCCACAGAATATTTTGCTAGTACCGCTGTGGAACATCCGGGTGCTCTTGTGCAAATTGTAAACGTGCAGCGATGTTTTTTTTGGACAGCAATGGGTTCCTCTGTGGTATCCTCCCATGAAATCCATTCTTGTTTAGTGTTTTACGTATCGTATATTCGCTAACAGGGATGTTAGCATATGCCAGAGACTTTTGTAAGTCTTTAGCTGACACTCTAGGATTCTTCTTCACCTCATTGAGCAGTCTGCGCTGTGCTCTTGCAGTCATCTTTACAGGATGGCCACTCCTAGGGAGAGTAGCACCAGTGCTGAACTTACTACTTTTATAGACAATTTGTCTTACTGTGGATTGATGAACAGCAAGGCTTTTGGAGATACTTTTATAACCCTTTCCAGCTTTATGCAAGTCAACAATTCTTAATCGTAGGTCTTCTGAGAGCTCTTTTGTGCGAGGCATCATTCACATCAGGCAATGCTTCTTGTGAAAAGCAAACCCAGAACTGGTGTGTATATTTTTTATAGGGCAGGGCAGCTGTAACCAACACCTCCAATCTCATCTCATTGATTGGACTCCAGCTGGCTGACACCTCATTCCAATTAGCTCTTGGAGAAGTAATTAGTCTAGGGGTTCACATACTTTTTCCACCTGCACTGTGAATGTTTACATGGTGTGTTCAATAAAAAGATGGTAACATTTAATTATTTGTGTGTTATTAGTTTAAGCAGACTGTGATTGTCTATTGTTGTGACTTAGTTGAAGATCAGATCACATTTTATGACCAATTTGTGCAGAAATCCATAAAATTCCAAAGGGTTCACATACTTTTTCTTGCAACTGTATGTTGAATAAATTATATGACGTAGCGGAGAGGGGTGGCGCCGCTCAGCTCGGCTGTGGGAGGAAATGTATTTATGAGGATGCGTGCTGGGCTTGAAATTTGGGCGGGCTGGGCACTGCAGGGGGGCCTTACTGGGCTCTAGAGGAGAGGAATAACGCCCATCCAGGCACCTTGAAGGTTCATTAGCATAACCACAAAAAAGGCTTTTTTATCTAAATGACAATATGAAAAAAAGAAAGACGACGCTTGCTGGACAGAAGGTAGTTTATTGAACATTGCAATGGTAACAGCCTCATATGCTCAAACTAGGTGACAGATCCCTTTAAGTATTTCCATTTTCTTAATTCCCGGAGAAGCCCTTTAAAGAAGAACTCCACAAAAATGTTTATTCTCTGACCTGTTAGAAAGGTACATGATGTGATCTGTGGAGAATGTAATCTTCTCTGATCTCCAACTGACACAGGACAGGAAGTCAGTTACTTCTCTATTGATTCCTATGAGACTGACATTGAGGCTCCCTTAGGAATACATAGAGCAACTGACTTCCTGTCCACACATAAGATGCTGTGTTATTTAGAAAGTCTGATTGCTGATCACATGGCACAGCTGAGAAACAGAAGGGAGGTTATAACTCACAAATACAGACACTGGTAAGAGGATTACATTCACTACAGATTAACCAATGTGTATATTCTTATTTTTTTTTAGAATGGAGGTGGGATAAAAAAACACCAACTGGAGAGTACCTCAGCATCCTGACTGCTTTTCTAGACAAGAAAGATAGTTATTACTCCATACATCAGATTGGTGAGAGACCTGTGTGGGTGAGACAATGCATTTTACTGTTAGCAGTATGACTGTGTATGAAAAGATTCCCTTCTATCTTTAAAGTGTCAGAATCCATATATGATTTCTATTTCATTCATTGGGAGGATTCTTTACACAGCTCAATCTAAAATAAGAGCTATCTGGTTCAATGTAATTACTCATTACAGGAGGGAAACCACTTTCATAAATGATGGCAGCTAGAACTATACGATGACAGCGCTGTCCTAGGTTTTCTTATAGTTTCTGTAGCCACATTTTTAAAGAGGACCTTTCATCAGTTTAGTCCTAGTCTAATTATGGTCTTGCCTTATAGAGCTGCCCCCACTGATGCCATGGCACATTTTTTTTCCAAAGATTCAACACCACCCCCCTCACGTCTGCTGTTGGTCACGTTGATTTCGGCGCCTTATATTATAATGAGCTGACTCACTTATACTAGGCGGAGACTCGCAGTTTCGCTGGGGGCTGTTCTCTTCTCCCTGGCTGTGAGCGCATCCAATTAGAGCGCACTGCTCTTAGCCAGGGAGGAGCTCATTCTCCCTGGCTAAGAGCGTAAGAGCAGTGCGCTCTCATTAAATGCGCTCACAGCCAGGGAGAAGAGAACAGCCCCCAGCGAAACTGCGAGTCTCCGCCTAGTATAAACGAGCGGCTCATTATAATATAAGGCGCCGAAATCAACGGGGCCAACAGCGGATGAACGGGGGGGGGGGGAGGGGTTTGGGGTCTTTGGGAAAAAAAAATGGGCCAGACATCAGTGGGGGCCGCCCTATAAGGTAAGACCATAATTAGACTAGGACTAAACTGATGAAAGGTCCTCTTTAATATAGCCAGATCTGGATGATGGTTTTGTTCTCTGTGATAACAGTGCACCTGACACTGGGACAGTTAGTAGTGCAGACATGTCATACCTCAGCATGAGACGTTAAAGGAAATCTATCCGCTCCGAAAGGCACCCAAACTAAAGTAAGTGGTGAATAGTGTCAATGACGCTGAGTCCGGTTATGTAATTTTTATCTTCATACTCTCATGCATTTTGACGCTGTACTCCCACAAATCAGCAGTAAAATGTATTGCTGGTTTGTGGGAGTACAGCGTCAAAATGCATGAGAGTATGAAGATAAAAATTATATAAATCGGACTCGGCGTCACTTACACCATAGACTGCTTGCGCTAGTTTGGGGGGTGTTTTAGCGCCAACAGATTCCCTGGCGGCATACCTTTTACAGCCGCCTCTTCACAGATTCAGGCGCTGGTTTTTCTTCTTATAGAAACGTCCTCATTAGCCTTTATTCTGTGCCACTTGTTTCAATGCCCAATGCTAGCGAATTAACAGGTGGGTGGTCTCTACTTCTCAGTGTCAGTGACTGAAGTGACTTTCCATTGACACTGGGAGATGGAGACCGCCAACCTGACATTTCACTAGTATTGGCTGCTGAAACTAATGATGGCCCTAACTATGGGCAAATGGAGGTTAAGAATGAAAGAGAAAAAAATATATAAAACAGAGGCGGAACCAGTGAAGTGGCGGCTGTAAAGTACGCTGACAGTTTCAGTGCTGTTAGGACAAGACGGGTACTCTTTTTAAAAATTGCTTAGCCTGTTTTGTGGCAGATTTCCTTTAAATTATGGGGCTACATTTAGTAAAATGAACCTAGTAAGTGCATCATAGCACAATGGGTAATAAAGGTAACACCATGGTTAGGTAGTAGCTTAAAGGCTATGGACAGCTTGGCCCTTTGGGAGAAAATGGTTTTTATCATTGCATTCTACTTATTTTGGGCTACAAATCTATTTTTTCAGTTGGTCTTTATTAAAAACTTTCAGCCATTTTCTCTGTAGGGATGTCAGTCTCTGTGTATTTGCAGAGTGTCGAGCTTTCTGTCTACAGTGAGTCCCGTCAGATAGAAGCCCTGATGGCTCATGTATAGGCCTTATCTCTGGACTTCTGACCGCTCATAAACACTCATTGTAGCTCATTTCTTATCAACCTGATAAGAATATGGCTTAAATGAGTGTTTTCGATCTGTTAGTTCAGCGATGAGGGCTATATTCCTCTACACTTAAAGGGAATGTGTCACCCAAATTTTTATCTGACCGTTAAAACCAGATAGTAACACACATCCTTTTTTCTAATGTTTTTATTTTCTGATTGCAGACTTTTTAATTCAGTTTCTTCCATGTTGCCTGAGCTGTTCTTAACAACATTTAGAAAGCATTAAGAACATTGCTTTACGGCAGCCCCATGGGCCTTAGACACAATGGACAGGAGGGGACCTCAGTGACTTCTATGGGAGAGTTTTATAGACATGCTGTGCAAAGGTCATTGTACGAGGAAGGAATAGAGAAGCTTTGACAATTACTTATTGTGAATGGTGGATCCTGTCTTATCTATACAGAGAGGTGATATCATTACAGGCAGGATTAACATGACAGATAAGCAGATGACTGCAGTAAAGTGATCTGTACAGACCAAAAAGTGGCGCATATTATTAGGCTTAGTGGCCAATGTGAAAACTGCAGGATTTTATGTTTTTTGTTTAAATATAGATATTCATATGGAAAACACTTAAGGCCCCTTTTACACGAGCAAGTTTTCCGCGTGGGTGCAATATGTGACGTGAACGCATAGCACCCGCACTGAATCCGCCAATCCGCATCCAGGGCCAATCCGCTACGCTCGTGTGAAAGAGGCCTTAAAGCATATACTCTGCAGCTAGGCTGAAGTGTAACCCCTTGAAGACCAGTTGAAAAGAAAACTAAACGATTTTTATCCCAAAATGAGTAAAATGAAATAATAAAAAAATGCCCCAAAGGTTTTCATAGCCTTTAAAGCCTCTTGTAGTAAATAGTTCCAGGTTAATTTTAGGTTAAGGGTCCATTAGACTTGAAAAATCTTCATAATTGCATTTCTGATGTAAAAGGTTTTTGTACATGTATTATCTTGAAATTCTATATATTGTGAAGTGATCCTTGTATTGTACATTTTAGGTAGTCTTGACTAATGATAGTAGAAAATATAAAGATTAGTTTTTTAGTTAAAATACTCACAGGATTCTTGTACTGAAAATAAGGCTTGTATGAAGAATTGTATGAGTCAGTCACATAAATGATGCAGTGCAGTGTGTGCTACTTCAGCTGTATGGTGAACATGGCCTAAATGGACAGTTCTACATAATAATGGCCCCAGTAGAAGCAAGTTTTCAGGTAGATCACCTGTAACTCTTATAGCTGTATTATAATAGGGAAATATATACTTCAAGGGATATGCAAAGCGATAGCTCCATCTCCCAAGAACGAGAACCATCTCACCAGCGCCACCTATTGGAAGTGACTCCCTAAGTCCCTTGTCAAATCCCAAGGCTTGTTTGAAAATCGAATCTTGAGTCATAGGGAGACACTTCCAGTAGGTGGTGATGGTTCTTGTTCTTGGGAGATACCTCTTTGCATATTCATTCCCATGGAGCCTTGCCAATAAGTCTCCGTACCATGGAGTACTTCCAGTAAGTCTCCATACCGGACTGGTCTCTTTAAGGAGATTCAGCACCCTGCCTAAAGCTACATTCACATCTGTGTTTTCCTTCCCGTTCTGTCACAGGATTCAGTTTTGTTGCCATTCATTGTCAATGGGGACGAACTGAAGGGAACAGAGTGCCCGGAATGCATTCCGTTCTGCTTCGTTGCGTTCCCATGACGCACACAAAAGCGTTGCAAGCCGCGTTTTTTAAGGCATGAAACACTAGGTAAGTCAATGGTGCTGGATCAGTTTTCTTATACAGAGTGCCTGATCCATCTTAGTCAACTGGATCCGTTCAGAAGAGACGCAGCCGTTCAGAAGCGTTTTTGCTGATCCTTGACGGATCCAATAAAACGCAGATGTGAAAGTAGCCGTAAATACTTCAAGTGAAAGTAGTTCGCTGGCAGTTCTTTCCTGTACTGCGCATGCCGTAGATACCGAAGTACATGGTGCAGCGTGAGACTTTGAGAGAAGTCGGGGCCAGGCTTGATGATGTTTTCACTGCCGGGCCCTAGCAATCAAAGTGCAGAGGGCACAGCAGTTGCAGAAAGAACAGAGCCTCTAGGTGTAATGGCAACGCCCCTGTTGCTCCAAGAGGCTAATTTGCATATATTAAAACTTCATTTTACTCAGCAATGCGGACACATATAAACATGGGACCAACACAGCTGCCAAACACACATGTAACAGGTCAGCCAGTGTCGTAGGTACAAATCTGCTGACAGATGTGAAAATGACTGTGATAGAACTGAATCCTAAGTACAGTTCTCATCTACACTATTGTTTTAGCAGCAGGTGAATGCAGAAAACAGGTCTTTGTGTTGAATTGGTGGATATAATATGTAGGTGTGTGACTGGCATGACTTGCTGTACAGGTATGTATGATGTAAGACTGAAATATAGGCTGCCATACCGATCTCTTACAGTAATGATCTTATCTGGCCATGCACAGTATTTCACCATTAATGCTGCTTCATAGGTCTTTGTGGTAATGATTCGCTCTCTATTACAGCCCAGATGGGAGTCGGTGAAGGGAAATACATTGGCCAGTGGTACGGTCCAAACACTGTAGCACAAGTGCTGAGGTATTTTAGAGCACAGTTATAATTTACCCCCAGACATGAAATGGCATACCTCATACATACAGTCTTCTTCTTTCTCTCACTGCAGGAAGCTAGCTGATTTTGATCAGTGGAGCTCGATGGCGGTTCACATAGCAATGGATAATACTGTTGTGACAGGTGAGATAGGTGAGTAAGGAATCAACATCAAAGTAAGCAGCAACACCAAAAGACGTGTGTGCATAGGCTCTACATCTGTAATGATGGCGTGTTCTGACTTCTGATAGTGGAGTGGGCATTCCCTATTAATATCCCTGTATATCATTTTAGTATCTTTTTCCCGTTAATTCAAAATGGTGTTTTTTTTTTTTTACCTTCCGCTAGACCAAGAGTACTCAGGTTTAGTAAAGGTCCACTTCCCTGGTTCTTGCAGTCAGCTGAATGTCCAAGCTAAACACCAGCAATAAAAATGTTGTCTTGTTGAGGTTTCATAAAATTTGTAGAACAGATGTAACATTATTTGTTAATGGAAAAACAAACCAGACCCCTAGGACCAGGCCACCTCTGAGCGTATTTAGACCCCGGACCTGGCCACCTCTGAGGGTATTTAGACCCCGGACCGGGCCACCTCTGAGGGTATTTGGACCCCGGACCGGGCCACCTCTGAGGGTATTTGGACCCCGGACCGGGCCACCTCTGAGGGTATTTGGACCCCGGACCGGGCCACCTCTGAGGGTATTTGGACCCCGGACCGGGCCACCTCTGAGGGTATTTGGACCCCGGACCGGGCCACCTCTGAGGGTATTTGGACCCCGGACCGGGCCACTCATCGGCTCATTCAGACCCAGGACCAGACCATCCCTGAGATCATTCGGACACTGGACCACACCACCCCTAAGCTCCTGTAGCCCCCTAAAATTATTTAGACTGCCATACCAGACTGCTGCCAGGCCAGTTTCATTTCCTGACGCTGCTGCACACTATACCTGGAGTGAATCTATGACTGCAGATTCTGGAGCAGTGTGAAATGTTACCTTTACAATACAGATATATTTGGCATGGCGACAAGCAGCCCCCAAATCTTGGCCAGAATATGGTATTGCATGAGTTCTTTACCCACCCCTCTGCAAAGTTTCTTTGAGATGTGACTGGAGGTAGGGGCTATAACTCATAATAGCCTTAAGGATAAATGTGTACATTTTTAAAAAAGGGGTCTGCTCTGCTGTTCTGAATGCCTTGCCATTAAAGTGAAGGTTTATCTTTGGGGGACAAGCTTAAATGAAGTCACTGCCACGCTTTATCCTTATGGGGCAGTAAAGTGTGAACATTGCCTAGCCCCTAAGAAGTTATATAAGGCTTTCCCTCATCATAATAATTAAAACTATTCGAGCATAAAGTGAGACGTTTCCTTTTTACAGAGAGATTGTTTAGATTGGGAAGCTGTGACTCTGGGCCGCTGTGTAATGGTCACACTGGAGCCTCTGATTCACACCGCCAGTGGAAGCCTCTAGTATTACTCATACCCCTTCGGCTGGGCCTAAGTGAGATCAATGAAGCATACATCGAAACCCTGAAGGTATTCTTTTGTTAACATTTATTTAATTTAAAAAAATCTGTTACTAGTTTTGACTTTGCTAAGGCTAGATTCGCTCTATTTTTTGGGGGGGGGGGGGGGAATTAACTCTGAAGACTGTAACATTACTGGCAGTGACTACTTGCATCTTCATGGTAGCTGCATGTGATGAACTGTGGTATTTAATTGTCTTTTTCAGCACTGCTTCATGCTGCCACAGTCTTTAGGAGTTATTGGTGGTCGGCCAAACAGTGCTCATTACTTCATAGGCTATGTCGGTAAGTGGCGCTGCAGTATCCAGAACCGAGCTGCACTTGTTAAACTTTATCATGTATGCATTTACTTGTTACTATAATGGCAAAGGGAAGTTTTAAGGAAAGTATACGGGCACTCCCACAAATTTTGGTCCAGACAGGAGCTTATCACCCCTAGGGATCATAACCATGGGCGTATTTGGGATCCATGTCAGTGCATTTCAGTGGGACCATCTGTGATGGAAAAGTTAATGTATTAAAAAAACAATACAAACAATGCCATATGTCGAACCCAGATCAAACCGTAGAAGCGGTGAAAGACTTTGTGTAACAGAGCCTTAACTAAGCATGGGCAATGTAGTTTGCAAAACTGTTTTGTGCCCCAAATTATGAGTCAAAATGCACAAAGCCAAGTGGTCCTTGTACATGGACTGATGTTACAGGCAATTATCTGGAACAAACAAAATCTTCCCAATAATTGCCTGATCAGAAGAGGAGGCAAGAGCTGTATTTACATGGAAATCACTGCAGTCGTTCTTCCCATTGCACATTCTTCATTTCTGGGCAGCAGATCCATGTTTTCAAAAGAGAACTGCCGCCTAGAGACTATGATTTTTGGTGCCACCAAAAAAAACGATCACTTAATGAACACGTGTTTGCTCATTCATCAGGTGATCACGGCCACCTTTACACAGGGCGATTATCAGGAGCAAGCATTTGTACGTGTTTTCACTGTCACAGTACAGCTGGAGTAAATTGACTTGTATACAATATTGTTCACTGCTGCTGTCACTCCATAGTTAAAATCAAAGCAGTGCTACAAAAAGTCTAGGTATAGCCCCCAGGCTTACCCTGAATGTGGTAGCCTTTCCTGCAGTATCCCATCAGTAAACTCTACTTGCTGTTGGATTGCCACTTGACAAAGTCCTATAGTTAACTGTGAGGCTGTCTTGCACATGAGGCAGGAGGACCCACCTGATTACCGCTAATTGCCAGGCCGCACCTCCACAGGCCACTATTTGAATGCCAGACAAACCAATATGTGCATGTAATTGGTTAGGGTACCTTCACACACAGCAGATTTTGACGCATGTGTAGGCACCCTTATGCGAGGTGTTATATGAACAGTTAATGATGAGTTGTTTTTTTTAGGTTGCGTATATCTATGTCTAGGCAGTTTTGCTTCACTAACATGATTCATTATTATATTGTAATGTCTCAATCAGGAGATGAACTCATTTATCTAGATCCCCACACTACACAGCCAACTGTGGAGCCCAGTGATGGAGGGTATATAGTAGATGACAGCTTCCACTGCCAGCATCCTCCATGCCGGATGCACGTAACAGAGATTGACCCCTCTATTGCTGTGGTAAGTGTGGTTTTAAAGAACTGTAAAAGTCAAAGTATTGTGCTGTTAGTTGTAGCAACCAGTTCATACTGATAAATCAAGAGGCTGCCATGCACAACAAATATCCGTTACCGTACTCTAATACAAAT